>NC_140996.1:156548247-157148247 GCF_052327205.1 Somniosus microcephalus | reverse complement strand
GTTGGCTTTATCAGTTTTGTCACCTTCCATTTGGGGTCACCAATGGGATGGCCGTCTTTCAACGGGCAATGGATAGCCTAGTCAAACAGGAGAACTTAACGGACACTTTTCCATATCTGGATAATATCACCATTGCTGGTCATGACCAGAAGGAGCATGATGCCAACCTCCAGAAATTTTTTGATGCTCTCCATCGTCGCAACTTAACCTTAAATGAGTCCAAATCTGTGAAATCAGTACCATCAGCCAACATTCTTGGCTACTGGGTGGGCAACGGTGTCATCAAACAGGATCCGGAGCGACTTAGTCAGCTTCAGGAGCTCCCTCCCACTATGAATCTCGGCTCTCTTCGTCGGGCACTCGGCATGTGCGCCTATTATGTGACGTGGATATCCCACTTCTCTGACAAGATCAAGCCCCTGCTTCACGCGAAGTCATTTCTGTTGGAGGCAAAGGCTATTTCAGCTTTCGACCTCCTCAAGCGACAACTGGAAAAAGCCACGCTTCGTTCCATCGATGAAAATCTCCCTTTCATGGTCGAGTGCGATGCATCGGATGTGGCGATCTCGGCTACCTTGAATCAAGGTGGTCGACACGTTGCGTTTCTGTCCAGAACTTTGCAGGGTAGCGAGCTCCATTATCCTCCTGTCGAGAAGGAGGCTACGGCTATCATCGAAGCAGTACATAAATGGAGTCATTTTCTCGCTCGTCGTCATTTCACGCTTATAACCGATCAGCGCTCCATGGCCTTTATGCTGGATAACCGGAAACGCACTAAGATCAAGAATAACAAAATACAACTCTGGAGGATGGAATTGGCCGCCTTTGGCTACACCATACATTATCAACCCGGCAAAGAGAATGTAGCCCCAGATAACCTCACGCGTGCATTCTGCTCTTCTATGTCAACTTCGACTCTTGCGGATCTTCACACTAACTTATGCCATCCTGGCATTAGCCGTATGTTGCACTGTCTGTGATCTAAAAATCTCCCATTTTCTACAGAAGATGTGAAAAGAACATGCTCCACCTGTAGAATTTGTGCGGAATTAAAACTGCAATTCTTCTGTCCGTCGGATGGCTCGCTCATACACGCTATACAGCCTATGCGACTCAGCATTGACTTTAAAGGGCCATTGCCTTCCTCAATGCGAAACACTTACTTACTCACTATGGTGGACGAATATTCACGCTTTCCCTTTGCTTTCCCCTATCCCAATATGCTTACTTCCAGAGTGATCAAATGCCTCGATCAGGTCGTTTCCCTTTGTGGTACGGCCAATTTCATCCACTCTGATCGGGGTCCCTCCTTCATGTCAAGCGAACTCAAAAGTTATCTTTCCCAACGGGGAATCGCCACAAGTAAAACGACACATCATCCCATCGGTAACGGACAGGTTGAGAGATACAACGCTATCATTTGGAACGCTGTTCGTCTTGCACTGAGGTCACGCAACCTACCAGACCAGCAGTGGGAAACTATGCTCCCTGACGCGTTGCATTCCATCAGGTCTCTTCTTTCTACATCCACCAATGTCACTCCTCAGGAGCGATTCTTCAGGTTCCAGCGTCGCTCCACTCATGGGACGTCCCTACCGTCATGGTTGGCAGCTCCTGGCCCCGTGCTGCTCCGAAGATTCGTCCGATCTTCCAAAAACGATCCCGTCGACGAGGTGGAACTAACAGATGTAAATCCACGTATGTGCACGTGCGGTACCCGGATGGCCGGGAGTCCACCGTTTCACTCCGAGATCTGGCTCCCTATCCAACCGGTCCCACAGACCCAACCGGTAGAGGAACCCATGGTAATGATGCCGACACTCTGCACTCCCCTGAGGATGACGCCCTACCTGGGACATCAAGGGATCTGCCGGCTACTCCACTGGATCAACTCGGGAAGCCGAGTGCTTCCCATGGGATGGCCACCCGAAGCCAGGACGCCAGTCAATCCCCGGCTACCAAACAAAATGACGCCAGCACTGCGCCTGTGGGGACTCGCACCCGGAGTCACGATCTCCCCAGTCTTCCGTCGATCAAGGAAACACAGGTCCCATCGATCTACCAGTACAGACCAAGCGACCCAGGGACCAAGACACGGTCCGAGGAGACGTGCCTTCCAACCACAAGCGAAGATCTAAAAGACTGCATCTATTCGTGGTCCGCCTAATCCACTAGAAGGAAGTCGTCGGACTTCCCAAATCTTACAGGCGGGAAGAATGTTATGAATCTCATCACTCATGAAGAAATAACTCGAAGTAACACTGGGCGGCCAGTTGGTGGCGCTGTCCAAGGAGTATAAATACTCAGGTGTGGGCCCAGCTTGCTCAGGATGTTTCTGTAACCAGGAACTAGTGATGTAACTAGAAATCTCATGGCTTTCAAACAGTTGATTAAAGCCTTGTTTTATACTCAAACCAAGTGCTCAGTAGTCTTTTTACATCAGTACCCTGTCCCTGCTTTCTCCCCATATCCCTTTAGCCTTAAGAAATATATCTAACTCCTTCTTGAATATATTTAATGAATTGGCCTCAACTGCCTACTGTGGTAGAGAATTCCACAGGTTCACCACTCTCCGGGTGAAGAAATTCCTCCTCATCTCAGTCCTAAATGGCTTACCCCTTATCGTTAAACCGTGACCCCTGGCTCTGGATTCCCTGCCATCGGGAACAGCCTTCCTGCATCTAGTCTGTCTAGTCCAGTTAGAATTTTATAAGTTTCAATGAGATCCCTTCCCATTCTTCTAAACTCTAGCGAACATAAGCCTAATCGACCCAATCTCTATTCATAAGTCATTCCTGCCATCCCAAGTATCAGTCTGGTGAATTTTCGCTGCACTCCCTCCATGGCAAGAACATCCTTCCTCAGATAAGGCGACCAAAACTGCACATAATACTCAAGGTGTGGTCTCACCAAGGCCCTGTACAACTGCAGCAAGACATCCTTGCTCCTGTACTCGAATCTTCTCGCTATGAAGGCCAGCATACCATTTGCCTTCTTAACCGCTTGCTGCACCTGCGTGCTTACCTTCAGCGACTGGTGCACAAGGACACCCAGGTTTCGTTGCACTTCCCCTTTTCCCAATCTATTGCCGTTCAGATAATAATCTGCCTTCCTGTTTTTGCCACCAAAGTGGATAACCTCGCATTTATCCACATTATACTGCATCTGCCATGCATCTGCCCAAATCATACTGGAGTTTCTCGGCATCCTCCTCATAGCATACACGCCCACCCAGCTTTGTTTCATCTGCAAACTTGGAAATATTACATCTAGTTTCCTCATCTAGATCATTAATATATATTGTGAATAATTGGGGTCCTAGCACCGATCCCTGCAGTACCCCACTAGTCACTGCCTTCCACTCGGAAAAAGACCCGTTTATTCCAACTCTTTGCTTCCTGTCTGCCAACCAGTTTTCTATCCAAGTCAGTACCTTACCCCCAGTCCCATGTGCTTTAACTTTGCATGCTAGTCTCTTATGTGGGACCTTATCGAAAGCCTTCTGAAAGTCCAAATACACTACATCCACTGGTTCTCCCTTATCTATTCTACCAGTTACATCCTCAAAAAATTCCAGTAGATTAGTCAAGCATGATTTACCTTTTGTAAATCCATGTTGACTTTGTCCGATCCTGTTACTGTTTTCCAAGTGCGCTGCTATTACATCTTTTATAATGGACTCTAGCATTTTCCCCGCTACCGATTCCCCGTTTTCTCCCTACCACCTTTTTTAAATAGCGGGGTTACATTAGCTACCCTCCAATCCATGGGAACTGTTCCAGAGTCTATAGAATTTTGGAAGACAGCAATAAATAAAATTAAAATACTTCATATGTACATACCAATTGTTTAAATAGAATACATATTGGGGAATGGCAGTTTACAAAAATAAAATCACTTGCGCCATCTGACATAAGGCATTCAAGAGTTATGCAACTAGTGCCACTGAAGAGTTTATTTTTCTCATCAACTATCTTCTACGTATTATAATTTCACCAACAATTAACTGAATGCAAATATATAAAATTGTAAATAGAGTTAGTGTGCTAACCCACTGAGGCAAGTACTTTACACGTGGGCTGGCTGAGTACACTGCAATTGTATGTTTCCCCACTCCGAAATGCAGCCTGGCCCCATTTTCCAGCAAACAGGCCCAGTAATTGACACAAGAGGCTCATCATCATATAGGTCATTCAAGCTGAACTAGCGACAGGGTGGAGGGAAACTGGATTCGTGGAATAATTCTGCAACTGTTTCAAGGTCTTAGGAAAATGTTCTTGGGAGGAATAACGACACAGAAAAACTATATTAAAAATGAAGACAAATAAGACACAAAACATAACTACGAAGCTCAGACTGCTGCAATCTAGTCGTGTTTAGTTCGAGGGGGGAGCTTCAAAAATAGCCAATCTTCCTCAATGCCCAACACCTTTGATCCTACAGCTCTCAGTAGGAGAGTTGTCCAAACACACAGATGTTAATGGTGAAATTTTTTTATCCAGTGCATCAGAATGTTTACAAATACAAATGGATTGGAAAACATTTATCCCAGATGATGCAACACCTATTTTATAAATGGATCTTCCTGGCAGCCAGTCCATCAAGTTTACCCAGTGGTTCCCATTAGCTGCCCAGTGTCAGCAGCTGGTGGCCCCAGCACCCCACGAAGTACGATACAAATAAAGCTCAACAGTTATTGCTGTTTTAAAAATTTTAATTTCTATAGATTATTGAAACTCAGCATCCTATTTGACCAGAGCTGATCTTCCAACCCCGTATCCTCTCCGTCACAAAGATTGCCTACTTCCACCTCTGCAGTATCACCCGTCTCTGCCCCTGCCTCAGCCCATCTGCTGCTGAAATCCTCATTCATGCTTTTGTTACCTCCAGACTAGACTATGCTCTCCTAGCCAACCTTCCACCCTCCATATACTTAAGCTTATCCAAAACACTGCTACCCAAATCCTAACTCACACCAAGTCCCGTTCACACATCAACCATGTGCTCGTCAACGTCCACCGTAAGCAGCACTGCCTCCTACAATGCGCAGCCTATTCAAATTTTTTGCGCATGCATGGTATCTACACATAAAAGCTGGTGAACGGCCCGCGCGGGACCTCTCAGACCACAGCGCAGCTGCGCACGCACCTTAGCGGGAACCATGGCGCTCGCTGACCTACATTGTCTCCCAGTCTAACAATGCCTTGATTTTAAAATTCTCATCCTCGTGTTCAAATTCCTTCCTATCTCTGTAACCTCCTCCAGCCCTACCACCCATTGAGGACTCTGCATTCTTCTAACTCTGGACTTTTATGCACCGCAGTTCCTTCATTGGCTGCTGTGCCTTCAGACGTCTAGACCTTAAGCTCCGGAATTACCTCCCTAAAACTCTCTGCCTCCTGCAAGATGCTCCTTAAAACCTACCTCTCATCGATCGTACTGTCTCCTTCTTTGGTATCTTTTTCTTTGTTTGATTACACTCCTGTAAAATGCTTTGAGATGTTTCACTACGTTAAAGGTGCTCTATAAATGTAAGTTGTTGTTGAAACTGAATTCAAAATAAAAGTATTTTTGACAATTAAAACCAAATTAAAGTAAAACAATTTAAGTTTTGTTGTTGCATTTGGAATGCATTCTGTGTGAATCATACATGACATTTTTGAAAGTTTAAAAAAAATTAAAAATTAATTAGAATTCTTCCTTCACACGGCCACTTCCAGAATAGGTTAACTTTTGAAAATAAATGTTCCATTAGAATAAAACCATCATCTTGCCAAAAACGTCTACTTAAAGTTAAACTATTGCAGAAAAAGGAGGGGGGGGGTAGTTATGAAGCAACAATTCAAAACGGGGCATATCCCAAATTTTAGCCGGAAATGAAAATGACAATACTTATATAGTCATGAATTTTTGATTTCAGAGTCTTCACTGTGACTACACTGCCAGTAACTCGATGAGTAACTTTTTGGTTCCATCGTGTAATTTTTTCCCCTTGTACTGACATTTCCACTCTCCCCCCAATCCCGTTACAGAATTTACTTCCTAGTTTACATTTGTACTTTGATATATAGCTTTCTGCAGAAAATAACCCTCGCCAATCTTCACTGCACTCGAGGGCAGCAGCAGATTAGGCCTCAAGTTACAGAATTTCATACATTGCAGCTTTTTAAAAAAATACTTAACATGATCAATCTGGTATTTCAGGGTGGGGTAACCCTAAATTCAGCAGCTCGGGCCAACTTTTATCAATTCCGATCGTGCAGAGTTGACAGATTTACTAACATCAACTTCAATTTTCCACTACGAGCTACCGGGAATAGAACTCGCAGTTTAATACTAAACAGAAGTTTTCATTTTTTTCCGTCTTTTAAAAAAAAATGAATGAACAGAACTAAAGTACAAAACAGAACGAACAAAAAGCAGTGAAATGGAGTCGCGCGCAGCTCTCAGCTTCCCGGGTCGATGCAGCCTGGATGAGCTCAGACAGTTTTAAAAAAAGACAACCTCCAGGCAATGTGAAAATTACATCGAGACAGAATGAAAGGTGTTTTTTTTTAACAACTGGGGTTATTTAATTTTTTTTTTACCTTCCGGTCATTTCAGCGACGGCGAACATTCCCCGCGTAAGCGACACAGTATTTCAGCGTTTGGTGCCCCCAGCTGTTGCTGCAGTGAGTGCGGGCGGTGCGAGCAATGGCGATGCTGCAGGCTGGCGCTCGGACCGGGAGTCTGTCAATCACTCATTCACTCCCAGGCTGGTTCACTGCCGCCGCTTGCATCGCTCAATTGAATGTGTCTGTGAATGCGGGAGAAGCAGAGAAACTGCGATTGGTAAATTCACATGAATATGCGCGCACCCACAAACACACTGGAAGCGGGGGAAGTACTGAGCTAAATCACTCATACGTGCCTAAAGGGTTGTGTGCACTTACCCAGAGAGGGAACGGCAAGGAGCAAGTACCGCGTGTGGCAGATATATAGTGAGAAAAGTTGCAGGTTATTAAAATATATATTGGTTAAGCTGACTAGAAGATGAATATTTAACAGAGCAGTATTTGCGAATGCAATAATGGATGGTATACGATATCAAATCATGTATTTATCCAAATAATTAATTATATGTCTGAACACACTAACTGGAATATTTTGGATGTTAAGAACTATGCATAGAAAATGGCAGTCTAAGCAATGGATAACAATTCATTGTAGAGTAAATTGGTGGTTTGCAGTGTATGCGTGCACGCAACCATATAAAGTCTTTGCCAACCTGGATTATTTTTTTAAAGAAAGCTGATGCAGTGTTGAAAAAGAAGACCAATCAAAACGTTGACTTAAATATTTTTTTATTATTCGTTTGTGGGATGTGGGCGTCGCTGGCAAGGCGTTGGACTATAACCTGGTGTTGTGTGATTTCTTACATTTGTCCACCCCAGTCCAACTCCGGCATCTCCACACCATGGCTGGCAAGGCCAGCATTTATTGCCCATCTCTAATTGCCCTTGAGAAGGTGGTGGTGAGCCGCAATCTTGAACTGCTGCAGTCCGTGTGGTGAAGTTACTCCCACAGTCCTGTTAGGGAGGTGTAGTGTATGTACCTTTAAGGGGAGAACTACTTTTTACAGCTCCTGTATACTGTAGTACCGGCAGTGACCACACCTGTATATAAACCCTGAGTAGGGATCTTTACTGTTAGTTTTAGAGTAACCCTCATCCAGTAAACACCTGTTGATTGTTCCTCTGCAGTCTCTGTCTATTTCTTGAAGGACACCATACATCAAGATTCACGGATTTAACATTGGCGACGAGTCGATTCGAACCTACCTGCAACTCTGCAGAGGAAGGCCGATTCCAGAGGCAAGGGCGTCAACCATCCGGCGGAGACTCCAGCGAGGCGGGCTGGCAACAGGTACGGCGCAGACCCTTCCCGCACAGCGGCGGCTAGAGCCGACCGACGCCACAGGAAAAGGCCGAGCAGCGTCGACGGGAACAGAGAGAGAGAGGGTAAAGCGCACGGCGCAGCCGGGGTTCAGGACCGAGCGCCGTCAACGAGAGAGGCACGCAGGAAAACGCGCAGAGCGCGGCCGGTGTTCAAGGGCTGAGCAGCGTCCACGGGGGAAGAAAGGAAAGCGCGGGAGACGCCATTTTTAGCCAGTCTAACCACACCCAGGGATGCCGAAGAGTGGCAGTGTCACAGCGTTCGACAATGATGTCGAAGATTGGGCGACATATGTAGAACGCATAGAAGTGTACTGCAAGGCGAATGAAGTGCCAGATGCCAGGAAAACACTGGTATTGTTGAATTCCATGGGTGCAAAAACGTATGGCTTACTGCGAAACCTAGTAACCCCAGAGAAGCCAGTGGAAAAGGATTTTGAAAGCATAGTGGCAATCCTACAGGACCACTTAAACCCCACACCGCTGCTGATAGCAGAAAGATTTAAGTTTCAGAAAAGGAACCAGCATAAAGACGAAAGTAATGCTGAGTATTTAACGGAACTGCGCAAGCTATTGAAACACTGCCAGTTTGGAACGGGACTAGCAGGTACTTTAAGGGACAAGTTTGTGTGTGGGCTTCAAAGTGAAGGAACCCAGAAACGGCTTCTATCAGAAAAGGATCTTACACTGGACAAGGCTTTCAGCATGGCAGTATCACACGAAGCAGCCGCACGGGGCGCTGCAGAGATACAACAGAGACCGCAAGAATATGGCACAAATGAAATGTCATATGGAGCAGTGAAGTGTTATCGCTGCGGCAGAACAACACACGACCATAAGGATTGTTGGTTCAAGGACCAAGTGTGCAGACAGTGTGGAAAAGTAGGACACATAGCAAGAGTCTGCAGGTCAGGAAAGGAAACCAGCAGCAAGAAATCTCCACAGGAGAAGTACAAAAAGGTACATAAGGTGACAGAGAGTAGTTCAGACGAACAGAAAAGTGATACAGACTCCGGAAGCAAGGAGCTGGGTTGTCTGAAACTACATAATGTAATCAAAATGGAGGATCACCAAACTATCTGGGTCACACTCAAGATAGACGGAGTCCAAGTGAAAATGGAATTGGACACAGGATCAGCCCTAACAGTCATAAACCGAAGGGACTACAAGCGGCTATTCTCACATATACCCTTGAGAGATACAGAGGTTGTCTTGAAGACATACACGGGGCAAAAAGTATTATGTCCGTGAATGATTGAGACACGGACAGCAGGAGTTGAACAAAACAAGTCTTTACTGATTGAAGTCAATCGGAAACTGAAAACAACAGCGGCTCACTAGCGCCTTTTATACAGGGGTGGTCACTGCCGGTACTGCAGTCTGAGACCAGTTATTCTCTTAAAGGTACATACACAACAATTCCTCCCCTTTTAGATAAACAGTACATAACATTCATTTAACAACTAAATGATAACTAATTACAATCACAATTACGGTTGCTAGATACATTGGTTAAGTTTAAGCAATTATAAGTTCAGTCTTTGAGGAGGCTTCCTGATTCTGTCTGGATAACGCCTCTTTGGGGTATCAGGTTCTTCTGGCAAGGTTGAGTCGGGATCAATGTCGTTGTTTGGTTCATCTGCTTCCAATATCATCAATTCTGCGGTAGCTGCAATTGGTACGTCGATTTCATTGCCAGGTGTATCAGATCGTGGTGTGGAGTTGACGTTTTCCAGTGACTCTAGAATCTGGTCAGCATAGCATCTTACAATGCTCTCTCCAACGTCCACGGTATACATGAGAGGTTCTTGCCGTGTACAAATCGTTCCTGGCTGCCATTTCTCAGTGCGGTAGTCCCGGGCCAAAACTGGTTGACCTATCTTAAAACTCCTGGTCGGCCTTTCATTCATATTCTGAAACTGCCTGTTCTCCACATCTCTTCGGACGTTTGGCTTAACCAAATCCAAGCGGCATCGTAGTCTTCGATTGAAGAACATCATGGCTGGAGTTTGGTTGGTAACCGCATGTGTCGCATTCCGGTAGGCAAACAAGAAGTTGTCCACCTTGTGTTGTAGGGGTAAATCTTCATTACACATTGCCTTGATAGCCTTCTTGAATGTTTGAACAAACCTCTCGGCCAATCCATTAGTGGCTGGATGATATGGGGCAGATGTGTAATGCTTAACACCATTGTTCTTTAAGAACCTCCGGAACTCTTCAGACACAAACTGTGGTCCATTGTCAGAGCAAATCTGTTCAGGCAGCCCATTCCTGGCGAATATGGTTCGTAAGACTGTGATAGTTTTTTCTGTGGTGGTTGAGGACATTTTTATTACCTCTGGCCACTTTGTGCATCCACCGCAATTAAAAACATCGAGTCCATGAAGGGACCAGCAAAATCAATGTGCACCCTTTTGCCATGGAGATGAGGGCCACTCGCATGGATGTAGAGGAGCTTGTGGTGGGGCGTTTTGGACCTTCTGGCATCCTGCACAGCTCTTGGTCATCTCTTCGATTTCTCTATCGACTCCCGGCCACCACACAAACGCTCTGGCTAAGCTCTTCATTTTTACCCCACCCAGATGACCCTCATGAAGCTCATTGAGCGCACTATCTGTCAACTTGGTGGAATTACTACTCTGGATCCACACATCAAGGTTCCTCTGCACACTGACAGCTGTTCTCGGCGAGAATGCTGGCAGCAGTGGTTCGCCATGTGCTGGCCATCCCTTCACCGTTAAATCATAGACCCGTGATAGTGTTGGGTCATTCCGTGTTTCCTTTTCTATGTTTGCATTCGTTACAGGGAGACATTCGATTATGGTCGAGTGGAATAACTCCATTGGATTCACTGCAAGGTCTTCTTCTTCCACCGTCGGCAACGGTAGGCGTGACAATCCATCAGCATTCCCATGCTGTTTAGTTCCTTTGTACTCGATGTCATATTGGTGTGCCCCTAGGAAAAGGGACCACCTCTGCAGCCGTTGCGCTGTCATTATCGGTACGCCCTTCTGAGGGTTGAAAATGGAGACAAGAGGTTGATGATCGGTTAGTAGAGTAAATTTTTGACCGTGCAGGTAGTGATTGAACTTCTTCACCCCCCACACTAGGCTGAGGGCCTCTCTGTCAATCTGGGCGTAGTTACGCTCGGCAGAAGTTAACGAGCGTGACGCAAAAGCTATCGGCCTCTCTAAACCATCAAGGAATTTATGTGACAGTACCGCCCCAATGCCGTAGGGAGACGCATCACACGCCAGTCTGATTGGCCGTGCTGGGTTGTAGTGAGCCAATACTTCTCTTGAAGTGATTAAGTCCTTACTCTTCTGAAAGGCCTGCTTACAATCATCGCTCCATTTCCATGCTACTCCCGTTCGCAGCAGGGCGTTCAGTGGGTGCAGAATTGTCGACAAATTCGGCAAAAACTTATGGTAGTAATTCCCCAACCCGAGGAATGACCTCCATTGCGATACATTTTCAGGCGCTGGGGCCTTAACAACCGCTTCAATTTTGTCAGGGGACTTATGTAACCCCTCTTCATCAATCACGTGGCCACAATACGATATCTGTTTCTTAAAAAACTCGCACTTGGGGCGGTTGGCTCGTAGCCCATGTTCCCGTAGTCTAGTGAGCACCTGCTCTAGGTTGTTAAGGTGTTCACTGTCATCTTCACCTGTCACAAGGATGTCGTCCAAGTAACAGAGTCCCCGGAATCCCTTGCAGGACTTGTTCCATCGCTCTTTGCCATATCGCCGGAGCCGAAGCTACTCCGAATACCAATCGATGATACTGGTAAAGACCTTTGTGAGTGTTTATCATGAGATACTTCCTAGAGGACTCTTCAACCTCCATCTGCAAATATGCTTGTGCTAGGTCAATTTTTGTAAAACGCTTCCCTCCAGACAGTGAGGCGAAGATGTCTTCTATCCTTGGAAGAGGATATTGTACTGTGTGAAGGACTGGGTTCACCGTCACCTTGAAATCCCCACGGATGCGAATCTTCCTTGGCTCCCCGAACTTATTGCTTAACGTTTTCTTCATGACCGGAACGATGGGTGTCGCCCACTCGCTCCAGTCGACCTTAGACAACACACCTGCCTTCTCCAGCTCTGCCTCGACGGCTGGGCGAATTGCATATGGTACCGGTCTTGCTTTGAAAAACTTGGGAATTGCATTCTCTTCTATTTTTATCGAGGCGGTTACGCCTTTAAGCGTGCCCAGTTCTTGTTGAAATACCTCTTTGGCGTTAGCTAAGATTGTTGACAATCGTCCAGGAGTGACGTCTTCATCTTTTTTACCGTCCACCGTCATTGCATGAATGGAGTGCCAATCTAAGTTTATCTTCCTGATCCATTCATGTCCCAATAACGGTGGTCCACCATTTGGCAGTATGTAGAGATACAATTTCCGTATTTTCTTGCCGTTGTATTCGACAGGCACCCTTATTTTTCCTCTGGGGTATACTTTTTGCCCCGTATACGTCGTCAAGACGATGGATGTCTCTCTCAAGGGTATGTGTGAGAATAGCCGCTCGTAGTCTCGTCAATTCATGACAGCGCTGATCCTGTATCCAATTCCATTTTATCTTGGGACCCTGCTATCGTGAGGGTGACCCAAATGGTTCGGTGATCCTCTTTTGCGATTACATTGTGAAGTTTGAGACAGCTTAGTCTCCTGTTCCCGGATTCACTATCGCTCATCTGGTCTTCGGAACTACTGTCCGTCATTTTTTGTACTTTCTTGTACGGTTCCTTAGTAGCCTTTTTGTTGTCGCTGGTCTTCTTCCCAGACCTGCAAACTCGTGCAATGTGTCCCATCTTTCCGCATTGCCTGCATATTTTGTCCTTGGACCAGCAGTCCTTCTGGTCATGGTTAGTTCTGCCGCAGCGATAACATTTTGCAAATCCCCGTGTCATTTCGTGGGCGCCGTATTCCTGTGGCTTTTGTTGAATTTCTGCAGCTCCCCTGGCTGCTGCTTCGTACAATACTGCCACGCTGAAAGCCTTATCTAGCGTCAGCTCTTTCTCTGAGAGTAACTTCTTCTGTGTTCCTTCACTCAGGAGTCCACAGACAAACTTGTCCCGAAGGGTATCTGCCAGTCCTGTTCCGAACTGGCAGTGCTTTGATAGCTTGCGTAGTTCTGTAAGGTACTCAGCATTGCTCTCATCTTTATGCTGAGTTCTCCTGTGGAATTTAAATCTTTCTGCTATCAACAGCGGTGCAGGGTTTAAGTGTTCCTGTAGGACAGCAACAATTTCGTTAAAACTCTTCGCCTTCGGTTTGGCTGGTGTAATCAGGTCCCGCAATAGGCCGTACGTTCTAGCGCCCATTAAGTTTAGCAATACCGATGCCTTTTTCTCATCAGCTATTTCGTTTGCCTCGAAATATACCTCGACACTTTCCACATACGTGGTCCAGTCCTCTATTGTATTCTCAAAAGTAGTGATACAGCCAGTCTTCGGCATCTTGCAAATCTAAAATGGTGCCTCCCGCACTTTGCCTTCTTCCCCGATTTAACAAAATGGCGCCTCCTGCGCTTTGCCGCCTTCCCCGCTGTTGCTAGCGCTGCTTTCCGCGGTTTCCGTTGCAACCTGCAGCTCCTCGCGGTTTCTTGCGCGTTTAATATATATATATATATATATTTAATTATTTATTTTCCCGTCGTGGAACAACCCTGTGGGACTCTTGCCTCCCTCTTCTCGGGTCTATACGCAGCCCGGCTTCGTAGCACCGGCCGCGCCCTGTGTGCTCCACCCTCTCTCTCTCTCTCATCTTCCCGACAACGCTGCTCAGCCCCGTTGCAAGCCACCCGCTCGAGTTCGCGACCGCCGCAGCCCAGGAAGGATCAGTGTACTACCTGCCACCAGCCGGATTAGCTGAAGCACCGTCGACAGGAACCAGGCCCCGCTTTCGATAGCTTCCCCAGCAATCTTCAACTCCGCTAACACAGGGGCGGATGCCCATGGTCGACGCCAGTTTCTACTGCTTCTTTCTTCCTTCTGGCCTCGACCTCTGCTCACTTCGCTGCAGGAATGGATCCCAGGAGGTGGTGCAGACTGTAGGTAACTTTGTATCTGCTCGTCGCCAATATTATGTCTGTGAATGATTGAGACACGGACAACAGGAGTTGAACAAAACAAGTCTTTACTGATTGAAGTCAATCAGGAACTGAAAACAACAGAGGCTCACTAGCGCCTTTTATACAGGGGTGGTCACTGCCGGTACTGCAGTCTGAGACCAGTTATTCTCTTAAAGGTACATACACAACAAAAAGTCTACCACAAAGGAAAAATAAGGGTGAATGTTATATATAACGGCAAGGAAACACCAAAAATGGACCTATATGTATTGCCAGATGGAGGGGTGAAAATGAAAAGCCTTGCTAGGGCTTGTGTGGTGGCCGGGGATCGATCAGCAAATCAAGGACCTGACAAAGAGCTGCTCAGGATGCCAGAAGGTCCAAAATGCACCACCACATGCCCCTCTACACCCATGGGAGTGGCCCTCTCCATGGCAACGGGTGCATATTGATTTTGCTGGTCCATTCATGGACTCAATGTTCTTAATAGCAGTGGATGTGCACTTGAAATGGCCTGAGGTGATCAAAATGTCCTCCACCACCACGGAGAAAACGATTGCAGTCCTATGGACCATATTTGCCAGGAACGGCTTGCCAGAGCAGATTTGCTCTGATAACGGACCACAGTTTGTGTCCGAAGAGTTTCGGAAATTTATGGAAAGGAATGGGGTAAGGCATTACACATCCGCCCCGTATCATCCAGCCACAAATGGATTGGCTGAGAGGTTCGTACAAACCTTTAAAAAGGCAGTAAGGGCCATGTGCGATGACGACATTCCACTGCAGCATAAGGTGGACAATTTCCTGTTTGCCTACAGAAATGCGACACATGCAGTCACCAACCAGACCCCGGCCATGATGTTCTTTAACCGAAGGTTGAGATCTCGTCTGGATTTGCTCAGACCAAATGTACGAAGAGATGTTGAGAATAAGCAATTCCAGCACATCAATGAGAAGCCGACAAGGAGCTTCAATGTAGGGCAACCAGTCTTGGCCCGCGATTACCGAACAGAGAAATGGCAACCAGGAACGATATGCACATGGCAGGGGCCACTAATGTACACAGTGGATGTTGGGGAGAACATTGTGAGATGCCATGTCGACCAGATCCTAGAGTCACAGGAACGAGTCAACCCCATGTCTCGCGTACCTGGTGATGAACCCGACAAACAAGTAGCATCTACCCCAGAAACAGTAGCATCGGAAGCTGATGAACCAACCGACGACAGGGGGCCAGAATCGCCTCCGCACCAAGAGCAAGACACTCAGGAAAGGCGCTATCCAGAAAGGATCAGGAAACCGCCCCAAAGACGGAATTTATAAATGGACTATTTTCAGTTAATGTTGCATTTTAAAAGTGTTAATTGTTAAATGAATGTTATGGTACTGTTAATCTAAAAGGGGAGGAATTGTAGTGTATGTACCTTTTAAGGGGAGGACTACTTTTCACAGCTCCTGTATACTGTAGTACCGGCAGTGACCACACCTGTATATAAACCCTGAGTAGGGATCTGTATTAGTTTTAGAGTAACCCTCATCCAGTAAACACCTGTTGATTGTTCCTCTGCAGTCTCTGTCTATTTCTTGAAGGACACCATACATCAAGATTCACGGATTTAACAGGAGGGAGTTCCAGGATTTTGACCCAGCGACGATGAAGGAACGACGATATACTTCCAAGTCAAGATGGTGTGTAACAAGGTGGTGTTCCCATGCGCCTGCTGCCTTTGTCCTTCTAGGTGGAAGAGGTCGCAGGTTTGGGAGTTGCTGCCGAAGAAGCCTTGGCGAGTTGCTGCAGTGCATCTTGTAGATGATACACACTGCAGCCACGGTACGCCGGTGGTGGAGGGAGTGACTGTTTAAGGTGGTGGATGGGGTGCCAATCAAGTGGGCTGCTTTGTCCTGGATGGTGTCGAGCTTCTTGAGTGTTGTTGGAGCTGCACTCATCCAGGCAAGTGGAGAGTATTCCATCACACTCCTTACCTGTGCCTTGTAGATAGTGGAAAGGCTTTGGGGAGTTGAGACACTCGCCGCAGAATACCTAGCCTCGGACCTGCTGTTGTTGCCACAGTATTTATGTGGCTGGTCCAGTTAAGTTTCAGTGAGTAGGTTATTGGTGAGTAAATGCTGCTTGATAGCATTGTCGATGACACTTTCCATCACTTTGCTGATGATTGAGAGTAGACTGATGGGGTGATAATTGGCCGGATTGGATTTTCCTACTTTTTGTGGACAGGTCATACCTGGGTAGTTTTCCACATTATCGGATAGATGCCAGTGTTGTAGCTGTAGGTCCCTTGCAGTCAGAATTAGGGGAATTTATAATGGGGAACAAAGAAATGGCTGACGAATTAAATACATACTTTGGTTCTGTCTTCACAAAGGAGGACAGAAATAACCTCCCAGAGATGTCTGGGAACATAGGGTCTAATGAGAGGGAGGAACTGAATGAAATCAGTATTTGTAGGGAAATGGTGTTGGGGAAATTGACAGGATTGAAGGCCGATAAATCCCCAGGTCCTGATAATCTACATCCTAGGGCACTTAAGGAAGTGGCCCTAGGAATAGTAGATGCATTGCTGGTCATCTTCCAAAATTCGATAGACTCTGGAACAGTTCCCATGGATTGGAGGGGAGCTAATGTAACCCCACTATTTAAAAAGGTGGTAGAGAGAAAACGGGGAATTGTAGACCGGTAAGCCTGACATCGGTAGTGGGGCAAATGCTAGAGTCCATTATAAAAGATGTAATAGCAGAGCACTTGGAAAACAGTAACAGGATCAGACAAAGTCAACATGGATTTATAAAAGGTAAATCATGCTTGACTAATCTACTGGAATTTTTTGAGGATGTAACTGGTAGAATAGATAAGGGACAACCAGTGGATGTGGTGTATTTGGACTTTCAGAAGGCTTTCGATAAGGTCCCGCATAAGAGCTTGGCGTGCAATGTTAAAGCACATGGGATTGGGGGTATGGTACTGACTTGGATAGAGAACTGGTTGGCAGACAGGAAGCAAAGAGTTGGAATAAACGGGTCTTTTTCCGAGTGGCAGGCAGTGACTAGTGGGGTACCGCAGGGATCGGTGCCAGGACGCCAACTATTCACAATATATATAAATGATCTAGACAAGGGAACTAGATGTAATATCTCCAAGTTTGCAGATGACACAAAGCTGGGTGGGTGTGTGTGCTGTGAGGATGATGCAGAGAAACTCCAGTATGATTTGGACAGGTTGGGTGATTAGGCAGATGCATGGCAGATGCAGTATAATGTGGATAAATGTGAGGTTAACCACTTTGGTGGCAAAAACAGGAAGGCAGGTTATTATCTGAACGGCAATAGATTGGGAAAAGGGGAAGTGCAACGAGACCTGGGTGTCCTTGTGCACCAGTCGCTGAAGGTAAGCATGCAGGTGCAGCAGGCAGTTAAGAAGGCAAATGGTATGTTGGCCTTCCTAGCGAGAGGATTCGAGTACAGGAGCAAGGATGTCTTGCTGCAGTTGTACAGGGCCTTGGTCAGACGACACCTTGAGTATTGTGTGCAGTTTTGGTCGCCTTATCTGAGGAAGGATGTTCTTGCCATGGAGGGAGTGCAGCAAAGATTCACCAGACTGATACCTGAGATGGCAGGAATGACGTATGAAGAGAGATTGAGTTGATTAGGTTTATATTCGCTAGAGTTTAGAAGAATGAGAGGAGATCTCTTTGAAACTTATAAAATTATAACGGGACCGGACAGACTAGATGCAGGAAGGATGTTCCCGATGGTGGGGGAGTCCAGAACCAGAGGTCACAGTCTAAGGATAAGGAGTAAGCCATTTAGGACTGAAATGAGGAGGAATTTCTTCACCCAGAGAGTGGTGAACCTGTGGAATTCTCTACCACAGTAGGCAGTTGAGGCCAAGTCATTAAATATATTCAAGAAGGAGTTAGATATATTTCTTAAGGCTAAAGGGATCAAGGGATATGGGGAGAAAGCAGGGATAGGGTACTCAATTTGGCTGATCAGCCATGATCTCATTAAATGGCGGAGCAGGCTCGAGGGGCCGAATGGCCTACTCCTGCTCCTATCTTCTATGTTTCTGTGTACTTGTCTTGGCGAGAGGCGCGGCTGGTTCTGTAGCACAAGTCTTCAGCACGACAGCCGCGATGTTGTTGGGGCCCATAGCCTTTGCTGTATCCAGTGCGCTCAGCCGTTTCTTGATATCACGTGGAGTGAATCGAATTGGCTGAAGACTGGGTTCTGTGATGATGGGGATCTCAGGAGGAGGCCGATATAGATCATCCACTCGGCACTTCTGGCTGAAGATTTCTGCTGCCGAAACCCTTACTCATGCTTTTGTCACCTCTAGACTAGATTATTCCAATATTTTTCTTTCTGGCCTCATCCTCCACAAATTTCAATTTGTACAAAATGCAGGCACTCTTATCCTGTCGTACATTAAGTCCTACCCACTCATTACTTCAGTCTTCACTGACCTACAATGGCTCCCTGGTTCCCAAGTATTAAATTTAAGTTAAAAGCAAAATACTGCAGATGCTTGAAATCTGAAAATGCTGGAAATACTCAGGTCAGGCAGCATCTGTGGAGAGAGAAACAGAGTTAATGTCCAGAATTTTCTGTACCTGGGTGAGTTGGATGCAGGCAGTCGGTGTGGTGGGTCGCGACCCCGTTGCTGCTTCCATCCCGCTGCAGAAAATGACTGCGATAATGGGGCCTATTAAGCGTTACCCGGCCTATTAAATGGTGCGGATCTGATGACATTGTCCATGACACGTTTTCGGATGGTATATTTAAAGGAGCCATGGCCACATTGCATTTGAAGGTTCACTTCTTAGGCAGTCCCTCGGAACTGAGGATGCCTTGCTTCCACATTAAAAATGAGTTCTCAGGTGACTGATGAGTCCAATGAGGGACCTACAGTCTCTGTCACAGGTGGGGCAGACGGTGGTTGAAGGGGCGGGTGGGTGGGGTGCTTGGGTTGACGTGCGCTGCTTGCGCTTGGCTTCCGTTTGCTCCCGGCGAAGAGACTCGAGGTGTTCGGCACCTTCCTGGATGCTTCTCCTCCACTTTGTGCGGTCTTGGGCCAGGGATTCCCAGGTGTCGGTGGGGATGCTGCACTTTTTCAAGGAGGCTTTGAGGGTGTCCTTGAAGCATTTCCTCTGCCCACCTGGGGCTCTCTTGCCGTGTTGGAGCTCCGAGTAGAGCGCTTGTTTTGGGAGTCTCGTATCGGGCATGCGGACGATGTGACCCGTCCATCGGAGCTGATCGAGCGTGGTCAAAACTTCGATGCTGGGGATGTTGGCCTGAGCAAGAACACTGACATTGGTGCGCCTATCCTGCCAATGGATTTGCAGGATCTTGCGGAGGCAGCGTTGGTGGTACCTCTCCAGTGCTTTGAGGTGCCTGCTGTACATGGTCCATGTTGCTGAGGCATACAGGAGGGCTGATATTACTACTGCTCTGTAGACCATGAGCTTAGTGCCGGGTTTGAGGTCCTGGTCTTCAAACACACTCTTCCTCAGGCGACCGAAGGCTGCACTGGCACACTGAAGGCGGTGTTGGACTTCGTCATCCACATTTGCCGTTGTTGACAGTAGGCTCCCGAGGTGTGGAAAGTGGTCCATGTTGTCCAAGGCCTTGTCATGGATTTTGATAATCGGGGGGCAGTACTGTGTGGCGGGGGCAGGTTGGTAGAGGACCTTTGTCTTACTGATATTTAGTGTAAGGCCTATGCTATCGTATGCTTCGGTGAAGGTGTTAACGACGGTTTGGAGTTCGACCTCAGAGTGTGCGCTGACGCAAGCATCATCTGCATACTGTAATTCGATGACAGAGGAAGGGACGACCTTGGATCTGGACTGGAGGCAACGGAGGTTGAACAGTTTCCCGTTTGTTCTGTAAATTAGCTCCACTCCATCTCGGAGTGTGCAGGCAGCACACTGAAGGTTTTCATTGCTCCAAACATAGAAACATAGAAGATAGGAGCAGGAGTAGGCCCTTCGAGCCTGCTCCGCCATTCAACGAGATCATGGCTGATCATCCAAACCCTAGCACCCGGTCCCTACACCGACAGCCACCCCACCCAAGCCCTATCCCCGTAACCCCACGTATTTAATCCCCCCTAACACTAAGGGCCAATTTTTATCATGGCCAATCAACCTAACCCGCACAACTTTGGACTGTGGGAGGAAACCGGAGCACCCGGAGGAAACCCACGCAAACACGGGGAGAATGTGCAAACTCCACACAGACAGCCGAGGCCGGATTTGAACCCGGGTCCCTGGCGCTGTGAGGCAACAGTGCTAACCACTATGCCACTGTGCTGCCCTAACAGTTGGAGAGATGGCTGCACAGAGACAGAGGGCTGCACCCAGGTTCTCCGATGATTCCCTCCAGAAGGATATGGAGGGAGTCAGCACACAGGGCGGTCCTCTTCCCTTCCAATGGGTGGAAGAGACCTCCCCAGGAGACAAGAAGAGCCTGGCTCCAAATTGCAGAGGAGGTCAACAGCAGGGATGTGGTCAGGAGAACCTGGATGCAGTGCTGGAAACGTTTCAATTATTTCATTAGATCTGGAAAGCTGAGTACAAAGCTACACTCAACTTTATCCTGCTGTGCCTTTCATCACATCCCCAACCCTGCTCCTGCACACCCTTACACCAACATACTTTGCAGGTCCATTCATCCCTCTCTATCTACATTATCACATCCCCATCTTACTAGCCACCCCTCACACTTGGCCTTATCCTAATGCAATCATACCAACTAACAACACGCAAGGAGTCCACTTGACATTGCCACCCCAATCCATCATAGTCACCCTCTAAAGGTGTAACCCATCCATTCCTTACACTCATTCCATCACTCTCACTCCACCTTCTCTTTCCCTCCATGCAGAATAAAGTGCACAATAAGAGGGAGAGAACCGGAGGTGGGCCTCCATCATTTGCAACCCTCACAACAGCAGAGGAGGCTGCGTTGGAAGTCTTGGGAGTGGCCGAGAAGCTGGAGGTAGGAGACAGAGAGAGAGGGATATCTCGGCAACCTGGTGACAGAATTACATATCATACAGCTATATGGCATACATCAGTCACTCATGGGGAATGATGTTATCAGCCACTGGTCATCATGTGCATAATGGTATGTGCACCCATTCTTCATATGGCATATCTAACTCATCTCTTTACTCTCCCACAGGTATATCAAGAACCCCGCTTTCCAAGTTTCCCACCCAACCTGCCTCCGATCGCGCCCGCACGGTCCCCTGAAAATTCCGGCCAACATTTCAAGTCGATGACCTTTTGTCAAAATTTAAGTTCCTCGTTTTCGAGTTCAACAATGCTGAAAACTATCCAGTACTGCTGTGTGGAGCGTTTTGCAAGCTAGACATTTGAACTCATTCATGACTTTATGAAGTTTAGGCACCATTCCTCTCCTGCCTTGATTCCAGTCCTGTCTTGCTGACTGCGAGTGCATGCACATTGAAATGGAGTCACAGTGACTGCACCAATGATGGAGACCAGAAGTTTAGATGAGGTTGACTCCACGCTAATTTAGAAGCACTAATGTAAATAGTGGGTCCAAAACTTTTTGTCTGTGTAAAACCTAGATGGTTGCCATATTTTGCAACCATTGATGCAAATTTTTTTTCAGAATGTTCAGCCTCCATGTAACAAGTACTTTTTAAAATGTATTCGTTCATGGGATGTGGGCGTTTCTGGCAAGGCCAGCATTTATTGCCCATCCCTAATTGCCCTTGAGAAGGTGGTGGTGGGCCGCCTTCTTGAACCGCTGCAGTCCATGTGGTGAAGGTACTCCCGCACTGCTGTTAGGGAGGGAGTTCCAGGATTTTGACCCAGCGACAATGAAGGAACAACGATATACTTGCAAGTCAGGATGGTGTGTGACTTGGAGGGGAACTTGCAGGTGGTGGTGTTCCCATGCGCCTGCTGCCTTGTCCTTCTAGGTGTTAGAGGTCGCGGGTTTGGGAGGTGCTGCTGAAGAAGCCTTGGCGAGTTGCTACAGTGCATCTTGTAGATGGTACACACTGCAGCCACGGTATGCCGGTGGGGGAGGGAGTGAATGTTTAAGGTAGTGGATGGGGTGCCAATCAAGTGGGCTGCTTTGTTCTGGATGATGTCGAGCTTCTTGAGTGTTGTTGGAGCTGCACTCATCCAGGCAAGTGGAGAGTATTCCATCACACTCCTGACTTGTAGATGGTGGAAATGTGGTAATCCACAAGAGCTGCGCTTTATTGACTGCATTTCACAAAGATAAATACAGATGGAGGAAATAATTTAGCTCATCCAGGATCCTTCCATTAGTAACCTCATTATAGTGTTTAACTGCGTATTCAATGGTTCTAGAGTTTTTGCATCTATTATCCTAATTGGAAAACCATTCCACTATTAATCACACTATTTGTGTAAAGAAGTATTCCCTGACACCAGTCCTGAACTTGCATTTTACCAGTTTCTTCCTTCTTCTGCAGTCATGGTTCAACTTGAAATAGTGTCAGGATGAACCTTTTATCGTATCTTGTATACCTCTAAAAGATCTGTTCAAGGCTGAAGAATCAAAAGTTACACTAATCTTTTCTCATAACTCAGGCCTCTGATGCAAGGAATCAGCCTCTTGGCCCTTCTATGCAATGCGTTTAGGACTTGAATATTTCCTCGTGCCTCACTGACAGTAACTGAACACATTATTCAAGATTCATCCAGCTTTAACATTATGGCCTCAAACATATCCTCTACTGCTTTGTGACTGTAACTCAGCATTCCATTGGCTGTTAATTGTTTATCTGCACTGAAATGGTCCGTGTTGTGCCTATTCCCACATCTTTTTCAGCCTCTTTCCTATCTATTTTGACACCACTCATTAAGTATGTTCCCATTTTTTTCCCTAATGTGTAAGTATCTGCACTGAATTTCAGCTGCCATTGTTCTACCTATTTGCAAATATTGACCAGGTGCCTCTGTAATTCCTTAGCTGCTTAAGCAGACTCAAGTGCCTCCCCCATCCCAGTTTAGTATCATCTGCATATATGAGCAAATACTTTGCATTTCTGAATCGAGATCCGTTATGTAGATTAGAATCTGTAGGGTCTGTAGGGGCTGCAGCACCAATCTATGGTACAATCCACTAGTACTTACCCGTAGCCCAATATTACTCCCTTAACTAGGACTTGCTGCTTCCTCTCTGTCAATTCCTTATCACCTCCAAGATTCACCGAGGGCACCAACTGCCTTAAACTTGTGTAGCAGCCTTTCATGTGAAACTTTATCAAAGGCTTTCTGGAAGTCTAGGTATACTATATCATTGGGCTTTGCAATGTTCACTTGGGATGTTACTTCCTCAAAAAGTCAGAGGTCAGCCAGGCAGGATTTGCACCTTCTGAA
Organism: Somniosus microcephalus; assembly: GCF_052327205.1. NCBI lineage: Eukaryota > Metazoa > Chordata > Chondrichthyes > Squaliformes > Somniosidae > Somniosus > Somniosus microcephalus. Next base: position 157,124,830 of record NC_140996.1, on the reverse strand, counting down.
ACCATGTTGGAATATAGGCGATCATCAATGTTGTACCTAATGATCAGTTCCATTATTTTGCAAGCCTAGTAGATTTATAGTCGTCCAGTTTTTTATGGCTTTTCTTGAAAATAGGTACTTTGTTGGTTTGTTTTCAATCCAGTGGGAGCACACTCTGGCATTGATCTTTGGGAATTTATAATTTGGGAACCTTTAAGCCTCAATAGGATGTCCGTACAAGTGATACCAAGCCATTAAATTTAGTTGTAGAACTTCCTATGCTGGTTGGCATGCTACTAGTGACTTCTATGGTTAATATTTCCAGGAAATAATCATTTAGTTTTAGTTATTTTCATCCTCAGTTTCAACTTCATTTCCCCAATGAACTTTTTATTAACCATTTATTTTTAAGATGACTTTTTTTGCCAATTTTTTCTGCTCCCTTACTCATGATGGTGATGAATTCGTGCCTGGGCTACAACTCTATGGTGCAGATCACTTTCCAGTACCACACTGAAGTGGCTATTACTCACATAAGAACATAAGAAATAGGAGCAGGAGCAGGAGTAGGCCAATCGGCCCCTCGAGCCTGCTCCGCCATTTAATAAGATCATGGCTGATCTGATCCTAACCGCCAATCTACTATCACAGAACCATCTCCTGAATCTAACAGAATTAGACACACGAAATAGGAGCAGGATCAGGCTACACGGCCCCTGGGCCTGCTCCGCTACCCACAGGGCCATGTCCGATCCGAACCTAGACTCATGTCCAAATTCTTGCCCGCTCCCCGTAACCCTTAATTCCCTTTACTTTAGGAAACTATCTATTTCTGTTTTAAATTTATGTAATGATGTAGCTTCTACAGCTTTTTGGGGCAGCATATTCCATGGACCTACCACCCTCTGTTAAGTAGTTCCTCCTCATCTCATCTCATGTGAACCTTGTTAGTGAGTGTCAGCAGGCTTTTTGACTGCACAGGGCCAAGCTCCATCCTGTCCTCATCCGACACACACATCACAAACTTCCAGCACATCCTTGAAGAGCAGGTCCTCTGACCGATTTTCACCTGCACAACCCAGGTGTACTGCGGCCAAACGTAGAACTCTTACCACACAATGGTTGGGATTAGCGAACTCAGCACATTCTGTAGATTAAACCTGGGACCAACTGGTCTGTATGACACGTGTTCTGATGTGTGCTAGTTTATTTACTGCTTAGGAAGTATGGCTTTTTTCTTTGGCAAAAATAAACTTTTATTCATCAAAAGATAACTTAAAAATCAAATTAATCTTTAAAAGAAATTGATTATATTGGATAATCGTCACAATATTTGACTCCTGTGGAGGAAAGAATCACAATCAGGTAGAAAGAGTTGGGGAAAATGAGAAAGGAAGGAACAAAGCATTCCAGTCCAGTGCAATTCCATTTTCTGACACCCAACATTGCCTCAGAGTTTGACCTGCTATTTTTCTGATCTCATCAGGTCAAATGTTAATAACCTTAAGTGGCTTAAGAAACAGCTTTGTCTAAATTCCATTTCAATCAGAAGCTCGATTTTAAATAATGTGACCTTGACTGCCATGCACCTGGATGAGTTTTACTGATTCTGTCAGCATCAACCATGATACCAGCTTCGTTCCAGAGTATAAGGATTAAGTTTCACATTCAAAAAGTGCATTAAAATGTAGTTGAATCGTGATGAATAGTTGAATAATGGACAGTGTGATAGTGGTAATGTAGGAATTGTCGTATTCCTAACTAATAACGGAGGTCGAACTCGGGAGAACAAACAAACAGGTCTTTAATGTAGGTTTAGATGAACTCCAGAAAACAACAAAGATCGATGCAGGAGAGCCATGGAGCAGGTCTTTCCCCAACGGGTGTAGGGCTGGGGCTTCTTTAAACTGACCAATTCTAATAAAACCAATTTTAAAACAGCGGTTTCGAATCGCTACCCCACCTTCCAGTTCTGACTGCAGGGCTTATAGTTATTGATATTAAAACAGACACGTGGTTTGGATGAGAGAAAAAAATCAAGTTTTATTAACTAAAAGAAACTATAATCAAAATATCAAACTATCCCACACGAACACAGTAATTACAGTAAAATTGCTTAAAATGGGGTAAGGCAGACGGCAAAAACGAGGGGTAAGTGACTACAATGTTGGTTAAACAATCTTAGCAATATCCCCTTAAATTACCATCCCCCAAACTCCTTAACTAGGTTGCTTTGCTGAGGAGTCAGAAACTCTGCTCACATGTGGTCCAGCGAAGTGAGAGAGAGGCTCACCTATGGTCCCAGGAAGTAAAGAGAGAGAGATAGCTTCTCAGCAGCTATCTTTATACCTGGTCAGGTCCTGCCGTTCTGCCCTGCAAGGGCTGTGTGCAAAATTCCCCGCCCAAAGGGTCCAATACACAAGAGAAAGCTGTGATTGGCTAACTCAAAGTGGTTAGACTGGGTTAATGTGTCTTTCGGAGCTCCCTGGGCTGAAACAAAAGAGAATGCAACAGCCCTATTGTCCAGTGCTGGGTGATTTAAAAAACCCATTCAATTCTTAAACGTTTCCCATTCAAGGTACAAAAGTCTCTTCTGCAGTTTAGATGTATCCACTCGATATACAAACAAATGCTAATAGCATTAAATTGCTTTGTAAACAAAGCATTGTCCTTTGTCTTCGGCCATGTGGTGACAGCCATTTTTTTATCCCTGGAAATTTAAAAGCACAACGCCCAGAGATTCTTTAATCAAAAATAATTGATCTTCAGAACTGTAAATTATTGCAAATTCTTACAGTCTGCCCTTGGATACTTCCAGCTTGCTTGTAGTATCCTCTTGAAGAAATGAGCAATAATTTCTGACCTCTCACAAACAACCATCCCCTGTATTTACCTAATAGCTATCTGCCACTGATCCCCATCCCGCCTATTCCCCTTTAATTCAAGAAAAAAAACCATGGTACGGTAGGCATCTTACAGATACTTCAGTTTTCAATAAGGGGTCTCATACCCCTACACGCTTGTAAAATTATACAGTGTAATCCAAATTTACAATCACTTTTTTACATAAGTTATTACAAAATGTTGCAATCTTAGTTACACAATGTAATCAAAATGATCCCAAGCACGGAGAGGGTCCTACGCCTCTGCTCAACTTGGGGCTGCAACACAAAATACAAAAAATCATTAAACAACATGCTTAAATGAACCCCGATCATCACGTGCCGATGATGGGTCGTGAAATTCGAGTGGGCATTGCTCCTCCCACTCGGGCAGTAAAAGTACCTTCCACCCCCCTTTAATCGTCTTAAACTTTAAAACAGGCAGAATGGATTTACAGACCAGCCTGCTCCGCCAGCCCTGAGCCGTTCCCTTGTCCTTTTGTAGAGGCGGGGTACCCCTCCTGTTTAAAATATACCTTAGCACAGACCGAGACCGGGGAGCATGGGATCTCATGACTCCCAGTCCCTCCCCCTCCCGTCTTCCCTTGACTGGCTGCAGAAAATGATGGCTGCCTGTGTGGTGGCTCTCCCTGGCCCCACACTGTTCCAGCCACCCACTCTTCCTTCCCAGCCACACTTATCCTCTTTGCCCGTGGGCCCCCGCGTGAGTTCCTCCCTCCCCTGACCGCACCCACGCGACTCTTGGGTCGCCCCCTCCTCTATACAATCTTTCCCGGGCCATCACCACCCACCCCCGGGAAACGCGTCCCTATCACAAGGCGCCCGCGCTTCCCCATCGTGACTCCTCAACAGCGAGGTCTCCCGCAAGTGAACTTCGGTCAGGATAGTGCTGGGTTGGGGGCCGTGCCCCACCCCGCTGGGGCCATCTCCTCCCCATAGGAGGAGTAGGCAAATTCCTCCGGCCACTGTCCGGTTTTTCCCCGAAGATCGCTGCCGGGTCTCCTGGATTCGTCCAGTGGCGAGGTGATCCCCAACATTCTGACTCCGTATCTTCATTCGATGCCCAGCTCAGGCTGGGCGAACATGGCTGCTTCATTTTCCAATCTCCTGCAAAAACTTAAAAGGACATGCAGCCAGGTCTCACTGACCTGCTGCCTTAGGTGGAGACATGGTCGGGTCCCTCAACCTCAGACCAAAATACAAACATTTGGCACACATGTAAACTTAAACTCTCACTTAAACTACCAGTTAAATCTAAACTTACAATTTACACCTTAAAGCAAGCTATATTCAAAACGCAATCAATACAGATGCCGCCCATCTCCTGACGGCCAGACTAATCTCTGGCACTGTCGCAGATTGCTGCTGGCTGCAGCAAAGCTGGACTGCCTCCTATCTCTGGTGCCTCGCAGCTTATGGCTGTTGAGTGGGGGCCTCTGTTCTTTGACTTCTCCCCGGTTCGGGAGACCACCTTACTCCACTGTAAAGTGGGTGACCATGCTTTCTTAGGCTGGGGCACCCGCTGAGACCTTCTGAGGGGTGTCTCTATGGGGGAAACTTTGGCTGGCGGACCCTGAGCTTGGGTCACAGCCCCAGCTGGCTGGGAACCTTCTCCCCCATGTACAAATAGCCTGCACTGTATAATGTACCTGGCAGCCTGCCGGTACTCTGGGTTTGCCTCCTTTTCCCTGCCCACTCCTGTGCTAGGGGTAGGTATTCCCTCGCCACCCGCTGCTGGTGGCTGCAAATCCTCCTCTCGTGCCAGCTCCCCCTCTGGGTCCCCTGTAAGAGGGATTGCTATCCCTGCCTCCCCAGGGTCCCACATCATGGGGGGGGGACCATTCTAGAGGCTGGCTGGGAAGCTGGTCCCTTTAAGCAGGCGAGTGCGCCTGCGTGAACAATTTCTTTAACGGGCTGGGGAACTGCTACACTAGCGCAGGCAACCGCGCCTGCGCATTCGGTCTCTTTAAAAAAGGTTGGAAGAACCGCTGGGTCTTCCAAGCAGGCTTCTGCGCCTGCACGTTTAAACTGAGCAGCAGGGATCTTTAAACGGCCGACTGCGCTTGCGCGCTCGGCCGCGCAGAGGAAAGGAGTCGCTGGGTGTTCCGGGTTCGCGACTGCGCCTGCGCGAACCCGGTGTTGGCAAAACTCTCCCCTCAGGCGCTCGACTGCACCTGTGCGGGAAAAATTAAGAAAATCCGCTGGGGGTATGGGCTGTGGAACCGTGCTTGCGCGAACCTGATCCTGGCAAAACTCTCCCCTCAGGCGCACAACTGCGCCTGCGCGAACCTTCTGTTCAGAAGACTGGGGGATTCCCATCTCCAGACCACTGACTGCGCATGCGCGGGCAGTCTCCAAGCGATCTGTGAATGGATGGGCGGCAGCCTGCTGAGTTCTGCTCCCAGGCTGCTGTTTCTCCATTTCTAAGCCACATAACCTTTCCAAATTTAAACTTTGGTTTGAATTTACACTTTGGCCAACATTTAGGTCCCACTGCGGCGGGGAAGTGTCCCAATTTGTGGGCTGGACAAATTTACTCTGGAAACAAGCCACAGCGCCTGTTTTTACAGTCTGTGGACTTGAACTTGACTTGTACAATTTTTCTGAATTTCTCTGTGCCCCATCCCTGCCTGTAATCACTGCCACTGGCCCGGACCCATATGGGTCCCAGAAAGTGCCTGTACGTGCACCCTCTTTGACTAGCATACCGGCCAGTCATTGTGGGGAGGCAGAGGTGGGCGAGGGGGTTGCAGCACCATTGATGGCTGCTACCTTTCCCTGGTTGGTCAGGAGAGACCACATTGCTTCCAGTAGCGACTCGACTGAGGCGGGGGAGATTCCTGTCTCTACCCTTTGGGCTGGGGCTGGGGGATTCTTTTCCTTGCTATCCTTCCAGGGATTCTTACAGTCTTTTCTCCAGTGACCGTCTTTCCCACACCCATAGCAATTTAACCTAGCCTGGGAGGGACTGTTTCCCTCCTGGTGCCACTCTTTCTTATACTGAGCCCAGGTTTAACCTCGTGGACTTTACCCTTTTGCTGGGGGCTCTCACCATTCCTCCCATTCCTAAATGTCACCGTGAGCTGCCGGATTACAGTCTCTTCGGTTACTAGGGGGTCTCGGGGGTCAAACCAAGCATTGGCCTTTGCTCTTATCTGGGGCAGGCAATTGTACACCAGGCAACTAAGCCATTGGGTCTGCTGCTGCTGGTTCAGCTGTGCCCTATCTTGTCCCCCTGTACATGCATGGTTGTAGACTGGCCACAGCCTGTCTGCAAATGCCTGTGGAGTCTCCCCTTCCTGCTGCAGGGTTCTCCCTATGCGATTGAACGGATTGCCGTTGTTCGCACCCATGGCTTCCAGTATTTCCTCCTTCAGGTCCTCAAAACCTTTCTCTCCTCTCTTGGCCTCATCCGAAAGGGTCTGATGGAGCTTACACAGAGAAAAGCAACATTCTGGCTTTCTCTTCATCATCACAGCCGTTAACACCGGCTACCTGGTCTACTTGTTGGAAGTGCAGTGAGGAGTCTCCCTTTTCAGAGAGCATGGGAATATGTTTCACCATACCCCTGAGCTGTGGGGCATCATAAGGGACCAGATAGGTATTCTGAACAGCCCCTGGGTCATTATTGTTCACGGGCTGACCGTACCTTCGTTGTCGGAGGGGATACACTGGTCCTGGTCCCCGCCTGCCTAGCGGGACCTGCTGGCGTTCTCCTACCACCCCATTGTCCACCCCTCCTTCCTGCCAGAGCTCCTCAAAACCCGGAGCTGTGGGCTGCTGTCTTGGGATCTCCAATTCCCTAGCCAGCCTTTCCCTGAGTGTTGCCTGTGGGGCGGTTTGATTTGGGCTGCCAGTAAAATCCAGCTGACCTGCCTTCGGGCTGATCACACAAATCGTCCCCTTTGCTGCTTTTAAAGCCATGTTAAGGCTTTCTATCTCTGCCCTACAGGGGCCATGATCTGCTTCACTAAACCTTTGGGCGCAGGCCAGCTTATAAGCTGTCCTTACTTCCCTAAACCTTTCCTCCTGCTCTTTTACTTCTGAGATGAGGCGGGCATTCTCTTCCCGCAGTCTCATCTCACTTTCCCTGGTCTCAGTGACTTCCTGCACCAGGCGCTCTATAAATGCCTGGCATTTCTCAAACTGGGACTCCCGATTCTTGGCCTCTTTAAACTCCTCCTGCTCTCCCATCTCACCCTCCCTAGCCCAGCCACCTATACCCCGATAGGTCAGCTTACACACTGCCACTACCTTCCGCAGGGCTGCCCACAAACTGAAAGCAAGAAAGACAATAACTGATGCTTTCTCTAGATCCAGACCACTTATCATATCAAAAACGGCCTGCAGTCCTGCCGCGGTCGCAATTTTGTAGGGCTGGGGCTTCTTTAAACTGGTTTAAAGTAATTTTCCTGGTCTTGCAGCCTTTGCCTGCACTCAGACCAATTCCAATAAAACCAATTTTAAAACAGCGGTTTCGAATCGCTACCCCACCTTCCAGTTCTGACTGCAGGGCTTATAGTTATTGATATTAAAACAGACACGTGGTTTGGATGAGAGAAAAAAATCAAGTTTTATTAACTAAAAGAAACTATAATCAAAATATCAAACTATCCCACACGAACACAGTAATTACAGTAAAATTGCTTAAAATGGGGTAAGGCAGACGGCAAAAACGAGGGGTAAGTGACTACAATGTTGGTTAAACAATCTTAGCAATATCCCCTTAAATTACCATCCCCCAAACTCCTTAACTAGGTTGCTTTGCTGAGGAGTCAGAAACTCTGCTCACATGTGGTCCAGCGAAGTGAGAGAGAGGCTCACCTATGGTCCCAGGAAGTAAAGAGAGAGAGATAGCTTCTCAGCAGCTATCTTTATACCTGGTCAGGTCCTGCCGTTCTGCCCTGCAAGGGCTGTGTGCAAAATTCCCCGCCCAAAGGGTCCAATACACAAGAGAAAGCTGTGATTGGCTAACTCAAAGTGGTTAGACTGGGTTAATGTGTCTTTCGGAGCTCCCTGGGCTGAAACAAAAGAGAATGCAACAGCCCTATTGTCCAGTGCTGGGTGATTTAAAAAACCCATTCAATTCTTAAACGTTTCCCATTCAAGGTACAAAAGTCTCTTCTGCAGTTTAGATGTATCCACTCGATATACAAACAAATGCTAATAGCATTAAATTGCTTTGTAAACAAAGCATTGTCCTTTGTCTTCGGCCATGTGGTGACAGCCATTTTTTTATCCCTGGAAATTTAAAAGCACAACGCCCAGGGATTCTTTAATCAAAAATAATTGATCTTCAGAACTGTAAATTATTGCGAATTCTTACACGGGGATGCCACGAGGACTGACTAGGCAGTCGGGTCGTTTGCGTCAGGACGTCATCGCGTTTACATCGTGACGTCATTGCGTTTGCCCACGTTTTCCCGCGCTTGGGTGGTCACGTGATCTGCGACATGACGTCATTGCGTTTGCCCGCGTTCTTGGGCAGTCACGTGGTTTGCGACGTGATGTCATTGCGTTTGCCCGCGCTCTTGGGCAGTCACGTGGTTGGTGACGTGACGTCGTCGCGTTTAGGCAGTCACGTGGTTTGCGACGTGACGTTATCGTGTTTGCCCACGCTCTTAAAGGGGCAACGCCCTGTACATGCAAACTCTATATAAACATCATTAGATAATTATGTACAGTAAGTAAGGGACATTCGGTGGTACCGCTACATGCACCCCCCAGAATTCGCTTTAACGGACAAAGTCAAACGGTGAGATGGTCTGACGAGCCTGTCCGAATGACTCCTGTAGTATCGAGGCGTCTGGCGGGCGGTAGCACTTGGTCTGCCGTAACGATGATGGGTGGCCGGTGGTCTCAGTGGTTGTGCTGTCTCGACGGGGCGGGCGAGGTCTAAAGGTGTTGGCTTGGAGCAGATCCGTATATGCGTCAGGGCGAATAAAACGTATTCAGCCTTGTGAAGGACCGCAGAAACGTGTGACCTCTGCGGCCGTAGCGCGAAGTGAGCACCAGTGCGAAACATCTGGCCGGTTGGTGGTCTGGCGGGCGGTCGCACCTGGTGTGCCGTAACGACAATGTGTGGCCAAAAGGCGGTGCTGTCTGGCGGGCGGTCGAGGTCCATGGCTCTGTCGATGATCTGTGGGGAACGCCGAAACGGGCGATCCTGGAGGTGTTGAACGTGGGTCTTGTCAGATCGGGAAACTTGCCGAGCAGGCGAGCGCACTCTTCAGAAGTCGGGAACGCACAGGAGACGGTGCGCGACGTAGTGTTACAGCGGTAACACAGAAGAGAGTGAGCAGTTGCTGCATTGATCTGTGATCAGGGGTGGACAGCAATTGTCCCACGTTGCCGTTTGCGGCCGCCAGATGCCCGTAGACCCGTACCTCGGTGGTTGCAGTGTCAGTTGTTATTTGGTTGAAACGGGGAAACTGCCAGGAGGGCGACAACGCTTTGCTCTCGCGCCGAACCGCGCGCGGCAGAAAAAACAATCCAGCAGGCTGACGGGCTGGTGCGGTGTCGGCGGGGGATGAGTCCTCGAGGTTTGCGAGGAATGAATCCCCATGGTTTGCGAGGGGTGAGTCGTCATGGTTTGCGAGGGGTGAGCGCTCGTGGGTTGAGCCCTCGTGGGTTGTGAGGGGTGAGTCCTCGTGGTTTGCGGGGGGGGGCGAGTCCTCGTGGGTTGCGAGGGGTGAGCCCTTGTGGCATCGCCGCGGGGGCGCACTCCGATCTTGTGGGCCCGAAAACCTGCAGTACCCGCACTTTGAGGGATTCATACTTGCTGTTCCGTTGGGGGTTGTCGAGAAGGCGGACGATCCGAGAGGCGGTAAAGCTGTCGAGTACGGAGACCGTATACAGGTACGTGGTCTGCGCTGCATCGATGTTGTATTGGGCGAACGGGGCTTCTACCAGAATAAAGCACGAGGGCGGTTGCTGCTCCCTGAATTGCGGTAGATTCGGTGAAACGGCTTTTGCTTCCATGGCGTGCTTCTTTTGTGAAAAACGTTCACAAAAATCGGGGTCCGGCTGCGCTGCTTTCATGAAAAACGTTCACGAAAAACGGGGTCACCATTGTAGGAATTGTCGTGTTCCTAACTAATAACGGAGGTCGAACTCAGGAGAACAATCAAACAGGTCTTTAATGTAGGTTTAGATGAATTCCAGAAAACAACAAAGATTAATGCAGGAGAGCCATGGAGCAGGTTTTTCCCCAATGGGGATGCCACGAGGACTGACTAGGCAGTCCGGTCGTCTGCGTCGTGACGTCGTCGCGTTTTCCCGCGCTCGGGTGGTCACGTGATCTGCAACGTGACGTCATCGCGTTTGCCCGCGCTCTTGGGCAGTCACGTGGTTGGCGACATGACATCGCGTTTACTCGCGTTTGGGCAGTCATGTGGTTTGTGACGTGATGTCATCGCATTTGCCCATGCTCTTAAAGGGGCAACGCCCCGTACATGCAAACTCTATATAAACATCGTTAAAGAGAATTATGCACAGTAAGGGACACTCGGTGGTACCGCTACAGTAATGTGAAATGTGCCCCTTGTCTGGGTTTGTTTGGCTTATTTGTACACATAAGCCCTGAAGAGTGTTTGTGTAAATACAGTGGTTGTTGTGAGACTGAGTCATTGATCTATAAGGTCTTATATTAAATCCTTGGACTGTTCAGACTTGGCTTTAGGCCCTATAATTGTCCTCAAACAGCCAAGGTATGCTGGAAAGCATATATATTTACTGACATACACAAACAGAATCAGGCTCACCTCCACGATTCCTACAATCAAATAGCCTGCTGGCATTCACAGTTTAGTCTCTCTAATAAACAATGGCCACTTGGATGATGTATTAGAGGCTGCTAGTGCCTGTGGAACTATAACTCACTTATGAGTTACTGCGTTCAGAAGAGACTGAAAATTGGAAAATAAAAACTATTACAACTTTACATTAGCATAGTTTTTTTTTTTTAAAAAGGCCTTTGTCACTATTGATGCATTTAAATCTCGGAGATGGATCTAGCTCACAATACATTTCACCAAGAATATTAGTTATGTGGATTAATTTATGAAGCAAGTTGTGAAATCTTTACAAAACAACCAGTCAAGGGCGGATGTAATGTGGAGGCAGCAGGAGTATGATGGAGATCATAGATATGATGGTATTATGGCCATCTCTCTAAAGGTCAAAAGTAACTTGCTGCTGGTAAAATGCATGACTAATGCATCAGTGTTGCATGAGGTAATTTTACGAGTCCACACTGCCTCGCCCATCAGCAGCACAAATCGGAACTGGGCACACAGTACCCACATTTTCAGGCCAATCTTATTAATAGTCAAATATTGTGGATAGTACAACTTGAAAATTTTGACTTTGCACTGATGGTGGAAGAGGTTCCCCACCATCAGCCTGTCTTTTTCAGGGAACCTTCTTCCCCTTTCCCCATCTTCTCAGTCAGTTGGGGCTGATGCTGGTTATCAAACCTTCAAAAATATTATAGCCATCAAAAGATAAGGAAGTGTTGTCAAACTTGCTGCTGTACCACTTGGCTTGTTCTAGAGACACTAAGACACATTTTCAATTTTGAGACAAGTTGCCTCTACAATTCTAACTTTGGAGAGGGGTTAATAAAGATTGACAATTTAGAAACTCAAGTTTTTCTAAAGGTATTTACCAAATTACAAGAATGTGTCTCATGATTCAGCACATCAATTTTTTTCATGTAGGTGCAGAGTAAAAGGTTAGATAGATAGTTAATTAATATTACATAGTATATAAAACATAGTATATATTATTTAGTATATAAAAGCACTTGAAATTTTAGAACTACATTTACACTGCTGACGGATATAAAGCAATGTATGTGTTACAAGTACAAGATAAGTAAATACATTGGATACAAACTACTTCTGCTCACTTATTCCTCCTCATCAATTATCCAAGGGCAATGGAGTATGTATAAAAAGCAGGTATTGCTTCTGCAATTTCATGCCATTAATATTCTAGCCCTGTTTTATTGTTTAAATTGGTACATATAGTAGACAGTACCCAAGGGGTTGGTGATTGGATGACACAGTAGATCAGCACACTAGACGTTCACCTCTGGGACCAGAGTTTGAAATCTAATCTCAGCTGATATACTTACTGGGCCAGAAATTCGGATCGGAGGCTTCCCGCGGGTGCAAGCCCCCGACCTGCACTTACATAGCGCGCCTACCATTGTGTTGTGGGCTCGCGTGGGATTCCGATCCTGGGCCACCTCCAGCTGCCGGCGCGCAGTGCTTGCGTATCCCAGGGGCGCAGTTAGTTCGAAGCGTTCCCTGGGATCACGTGGGCCATGGAGAGCCAATCGTAGCAGGCAATCTCCATTCATAAATTTGACAGGAAGATCTGTCAAATCTATGAATAGAGATCGGCCCCAAAACCTAACTAAAACTTCAAATACATTTTTTTTTTTTTAAATCACATTTTTAAAATAACTATAAATTACATAATAACTTTTAAACAATTTAAATTTTTGAAAAAATGAATTAGTTTTTAACAGGGCTAAAAATAAACTTACCTTTAAGTATTTAAAAATAATAAACCTGTGGAAAAAATGTTTTAATTTTACTTAATTCACCACTTACCTTGTTAAAAGCAGGCCCTGCGACTGCTTTTTAAAAGCGCAGCTGCTAGAGACTTACCCTCCCGGAGAAACCTGTAAAAAAAATCAGAAGTTCTAGGCGTACGCGCTGCCTCTCCGGTGCACGCGTTTGACCCTCGAACCCTGATATACCTATCAATTCCTCCAATAAAAGGCGAAGAGTTATGAAGGTGACTAAAGGTTTTATTGACTAAATAACAGAGCCCACTCTCGTGGGTGATCCGATCCAAGCAGGAGGAATACCAGCCAGTCGCTCACCTTTATACCTGGCCTGGTGGGTGGAGCCAAGGCGGAGTCGGCAGTGGTCATCCCAGGTATAGCAGTGTGGCAAGAGGCGACCTCGTACCGTGATACAATAGTGGTCAGTGATACAGTTATAACGAACAGTGGTGAACAGTGCTAACTACTAACAGTGATACGATAGTGAACGTGGTTTACCACATTCACCCCTTGTTTAGAATTAAGTCCGGCGGGGTGAAGTGTACTACCAATTCTGGTAGGTCAGTCTGTCCGGAGGCTTCGTAAGCCTCTCCGATCGCCGCAGCGGTGGTGTTGCCTTATCCGGTGCTGGTGCCTTATCCGGTGTTGATGCTGGTGTTTGCGTGGTCGGCGAGGGCTCGTGGGGTTCCGGCATGCCGTCTACCTGGACTGAGGTTGGGGGGGGTGGTGGCGGTGTTTCCGGATCGGCTGAGGGTGCGAGGTCTCGTAGGGAGACAGTGTCCTCCCGCCCGTCTGGGTACGCCACGTAGGCGTACTGGGGGTTGGCATGCAGGAGGTTCACCCTCTCGACCAGGGGGTCCGTTTTATGGGTCCTCACGTGTTTCCGCAGCCAGACCGGCCCCGGGGCGGTCAGCCAGGTTGGTAGAGTGGTTCCCGTAGTCGACTTCCTGGGGAAAACGAACATTCGTTCATGGGGGGTGGTGTTAGTGGCCGTGCAAAGTAATGACCGGATGGAGTGCAGCGCTGTCGGGAGGACTTCTTGCCAGCGGGAGGTTGGGAGGCCCTTAGACTTTAAGGCTAAGAGGACGGCCTTCCATACCGTCGCGTTCTCTCTTTCCACCTGACCGTTACCTCTGGGGTTGTAGCTGGTGGTCCTGCTTGCTGCAATACCTCTCTCTAGGAGGAATTGCCGGAGTTCCTCGCTCATGAAGGAGGAGCCCCGGTCGCTGTGTATATAGTTCGGGAACCCGAACAAGGCGAAGAGGGCATTCAGGCACTTAATGACCGTGCTACTGGTCATGTCGGGGCAGGGGAAGGCAAAGGGGAAACGGGAGTACTCATCAACGATGTTGAGGAAGTACACATTACGGTCAGAGGACGGGAGGGGCCCCTTAAAGTCGATGCTCAGGCGCTCGAAGGGGCGGGTGGCCTTGATCAGGCTTGCTCGGTCCGGCCTATAGAAGTGCGGTTTGCACTCCGCACAGGTCTGGCAGTTCCTGGTCATGGTCCTGACCTCCTCGATGGAGTAGGTCAGGTTGCGGGCCTTAATGAAATGGTAGAGTCTGGTGACTCCGGGGTGGCAGAGCTGGTCGTGGAGGGTCTGAAGCCTATCGATATGCGCGCTGGCGCATGTCATTCGTGAAAGGGCATCAGGGGATTCGTTCAGCTTGCCTGGCCGGTACAAGATCTCATAATCGTAGGTGGAGAGCTCGATTCTCCATCTCAAAATCTTGTCATTCTTGATTTTGCCTTTCAGCTTGTTATTAAACATGAAAGCCACCGAACGCTGGTCGGTGAGGAGGGTAAATCGTTTGCCTGCCAGGTAGTGCCTCCAGCGCCGTACTGCCTCCACGATCGCCTGGGCCTCTTTCTCGACCGACGAATGTCGGATCTCGGGGCCCTGTAGGGTCCTTGAGAAGAAGGCCACTGGCCTCCCCTCCTGGTTTAGGGTGGCGGCTAAGGTGAAGTCGGATGCGTCGCTCTCCACCTGAAAGGGGATGGACTCGTCCACTGCGTGCATCGTGGCCTTGGCTATGTCTCCCTTAATGAGGGAGAAGGCCACGCACGCCTCCTCCGTGAGGGGGAAGGAAGTGGCTTTCAGGAGGGGTCTGGCTTTGTCCGCGTAATTGGGTACCCATTGGGCATAGTAGGCGAAAAGCCCCAGGGTTCTCCTAAGTGCTTTAGGGCAGTGGGGGAGGGGTAGCTCCATGAGGGGGCGCATTCTTTCTGGGTCGGGGCCGATGATTCCGTTCTCCACTACGCAGCCGAGGATGGCAAGGCGCGTGGTGTTAAACACGCATTTCTCCTTATTGTAGGTGAGGTTCAGCCGTTGGGCCGTATGGAGGAATTTCTCCAGATTCGCGTCATGTTCCTGCCGGTCGCGGCCGCAGATAGTGACGTTATCTAGGTAGGGGAATGTAGCCTGCAGTTCGTTCTGGTCAACCATCTGGTCCATCTCCCTTTGGAAGACCGAGACCCCATTAGTGACACCGAAGGGGACCCTAAGGAAGTGGTATAGGCGCCCATTCGCCTCGAAGGTGGTATACTGGCGGTCCTCAGGGTGGATAGGGAGTTGGTGGTAGGCCGACTTCAGGTCGATGGTCGAGAATACTTTATACTGTGCAATCTGATTGACCATGTCAGATATGCGGGGGAGGGGGTATGCGTCCAGCTGGGTATATCTGTTTATGGTCTGGCTGTAGTCGATGACCAGGCGGTTTTTATCGCCGGTCTTTACGACTACGACCTGGGCACGCCAGGGGCTGCTGCTCCCCTCGATAATGCCCTCTTTCAGGAGGCGCCGCACCTCAGAGCTAATGAAGGCTCTGTCCCCGGCGCTATACCGCCTGCTCTTGGTAGCGACGGGTTTGCAGTCGGGTAAGGTTAGCAAACAGAGAGGGTGGCGGGACCTTGAGGGTGGAGAGGCTGCAGGTGTTACGCGGTGGGCGGTTTAACGTTTGCTGGTTGTTGACTGTGAGTGGGGGGAGGGGTCCACCATATGCTAGGGTTACGCTTTGGAGGTGGGATTGGAAGTCCAGCCCTAGTAGGACGGCAGCGCAGAGATGGGGGAGGACGAGGAGTTTAAAGTTTTTATACTCCGTGCCCTTAACCGACAGGGTCACGACACAGTAGCCGCTGATGTCCGTGGCGTGGGACCTCGATGCCATCGAGATTCGGCTGCGCATTGGTAGGACAGAGAGGGAGTAGTGGCTCACCGTGTCTGGGTGGATGAAGCTCTCCGTGCTTCCGCTGTCGAACAGGCAGGTCGTGGCGTGGCCGTTCACTTTGATGTCCATCATTGACTTGGACAGATGGTGCGGGCGGGCTTGGTCCAGGGTGACGGAAGCTAGTGTGTAGCTGAGCGAGTCGTTGTCATCTGCGGGCGAGGCGGTCGGGCGTGGTGAGTAAAAACAAAGATGGCCGCCCCCATGACTCATGTGTGGGGATGCTGGCCTCAGTTGCCCTAAACGAAGATGGCCGCCCCCATAGTTCGCATGCGGCACTGCTGGCCTCTGAGGATCCGCTCCTGCAGGCCTTGGAGAAGTGGCCTTTCTTCAGGCAGGTTTTGCATATGGAGTTCTTGGCTGGGCAGCGCGACCTCGGGTGCTTCTGGCAACAAAAAAAACAGCCGGCGGCCCGATCGCGGATGCCCGATGTCGGGGCCGGTGCCGGGGGTGGCGGGGCCGGTCGGGTCCGGGACGCCGACGCAGAGGTAGGTCCCGGGAGCGGCGCTGGGAAGGGTGCTGTGGTAGGGGTCGGGCCCGAGTCCCAGGGTCGCGAGCAGTATCTGGTGAATGCTTCCTGATCTTGGTGGGCCACTTCCAGGGAGATAGCGAGGGCTTCAGCTTTTTCCATGCTGAGGTCTTTAGCTTCCAGCAGTCTTTGCCGTGAGTACTCGGACCGTAGGCCTTTCAGGAATGCGTCGCGGATATTATCTTCAGTATTTTCAGCTGCCGACACCGATTTAAAGTCACAGTTCCTGGCGAGTGCATATAGCGCCTGTGAGAATTCGGCTACTGATTCTCCTGGCTGTTGCGGCCGTGATCTTAGGAGGTGCCTAGCGTACATGTAGTTTACCGGGGTCCGGTACTTCTGTTTCAGCAGGTTGATGGCGGTCTCGTAGGTAGTCATGTCCTCGATGAGAGTGTATACTCTCGGGCTCAGTTGTGCCTGCAGGACACTTAGTTTGGATGCCTGAGGGACGCTGGATTCTCTCAGGTATGATTCGAAGCAGACCAGCCAGTGTTTAAAGTCTGCGGCTGAGTTTGCTGCTCGTGGGTTCAGGTCCAGGTACGGCGGTCTGAGGGCTCGCAGCCAAGCTGGCTGGTGTGGCTGTGCTCCTGGGAGCTGCGCTGGTGGCTCCTCCGCCGGTTGTGACTCGTTGTCGGACATCATTAAATTTAGTCAATAAAATTGATATACCTATCAATTCCTCCAATAAAAGGCGAAGAGTTACGAAGGTGACTAAAGGTTTTATTGACTAAATAACAGAGCCCACTCTCGTGGGTGATCCGATCCAAGCAGGAGGAATACCAGCCAGTCGCTCACCTTTATACCTGGCCTGGTGGGTGGAGCCAAGGCGGAGTCGGCAGTGGTCATCCCAGGTATAGCAGTGTGGCAAGAGGCGACCTCGTACCGTGATACAATAGTGGTCAGTGATACAGTTATAACGAACAGTGGTGAACAGTGCTAACTACTAACAGTGATACGATAGTGAACGTGGTTTACCACAAACCCCTTCAAGGGAACAGAAGTTCCGGTTTCCAGCGCATGCGCAGTGCATGCATGAAACTGGCACTTTCATTGGCTCTACGCGTGAGTACACAGCGCGTACTCACCCGTGGGGACCCGAATTTCTGGCCCAATGTCTGTTGATTGCAATGGTCATACATGTTTTAGAGGTCTCCGACAGAATTAGCCCACATCACAAAACTGCCTCTAATCTGGTAATCTCACGAAGAGAAACATTAAAAAAGTGTAGTAAAGGTACTTCTGAAGTTGGATAGGATTGGGCAGAGTAGGTGACTCTGTCCAGGTGCTCTCATAAATAAGTCATGTGGGAAAGGTACCAAAGGGCACCCAGCACTTGTGACATCTTACCCGGGCAAGATCAATGCCTTCAGGTAAGGAGCGATGATTTATAAGTAGGCCAATTTAATGATACACTATCACTATAACTATTACTGTAAAATCACTTTGAAGCTCCCAAGTAACTGGATTTATTGCTTGGTTGGGCAACATGAGAGTGTAGGCCTCCCCTGACTGGCTTTCACTGTACTTGGGGATCAGGGGAAGGTGACAAAGCCACTGATAGTGAAAGAGCTTCTATGTCACAGAGCCAACTGCACTAAATACAGATGTTTAGCTTCATTTGTTCATAATGCACAGTTTTCCTGAAGGAAATCAAATATTACACTAAAGTAATTCTAGTGGATTTACAATTTTAAAAGTTTTCACAATTTCCTGACAGGAGCACTCATTGACAGATGTTCATTAGCAAATACTATTTGGGGGCATTTAGGTAGCTGATGAAACATCAAGTCTAAGAGCCCCAGGAAAATGGTAGCTTTGATTTACAGATCAATCACCAATATGGAATTTTTTTAATACCTTAACAGATTTAAATAAATCATGGGCCTTGATTTTCCTAATGAAATTAGGATAGTGCCACTGTTTAACCTACATGTTCAACTACAACTTGCCTTTAATGTACAATAAGATCCCAAAACAATTCAGAGACATGAGGAAAAAAAGGCACTAAGCCAAAGGCGAGATTAGAAGTGACCAAAAGCTTAGTGAGAGAACGGTTTTAAGGGGGGTCTTAAAGGGAGGAAATGGAAATGGGGAAAGGGAAGGGCAAGAGTTGGGCTCGGGGACCTGAAAGCACAGCTGCCAATGATGGGCTGAAAGGGGTACACTAAATGCTGAAGTCTGAGGAATGGAGCGTTCGGGAGGGCGGGTTTGTAGTGCTGGAGGAAGTTATGGAGGAACAAAGGCATGGAGGGATTTAAACATGAGGATGAGAATTTAAAATTTAGGGACAAAGAACCAATGTAGGCCAATGAGGACAGGCAAGTGGAACATGGGCAGCAGAGTTATAGATGACCTGAAGTTTGGAGGATGGGAGACCAGCCTGGAGAGTATTGGAGCAATCGAGTCTGAAGGCATATACAAGGGTTTCAGCAGGAGATGGGCTGAGGTAGGAGTGAAGGCAGATAATGTTACGGAGATGGAAGTAGGTGTGACAGGAATGAATGGGTTTGGGAAAGTTCACCAAGGCTGCTAAGTCTGATTCAGCCTGAGACAGTGTAGTTGGTAGTAAGGGTGCAAGCGTTTGTGGTGCAAAGACAATGGCCCAGAAATTCAGGTCAGGGGCTTCCCATGGGTGCAAGCCCCCGACCTGCACTTACCTTGCGCGCCGGCAGTTGAGCTCTGGGCTCCTGTGGAATTCCGCTCCGGGGCCTGCTCCAACTCCCGGCGCGCTGTGCTTGCGTGTCCCAGGGGCGTAGTTAGTGCGATGCGTCCCCTGGGATCACGTGAGCCATGGGCAGCCAATCCAAGGAGGGAAAAGCCCATTCATAAGATTGACAGGAAGACCTTATGAATATACGGCCCCAAAATAACAGTAAACCTTCAAATAATTTTTTTTTTTTTTTTTTAAATCACACTTTAAATAAACTATAAATTACATTAAATAACTATTTTAAACAATTTAAATTTTTGAAAAAAATAATTTTATAAAAAAACAGGGCTAAAAATAAACTTACCTTGCTTTAAAGTATTTAAAAATAATAAACCTGTGGAAAAAATGTTTTAATTTTAATTAATTGACCACTTACCTTTTAAAATGCAGGCCTTACGCCTGGTTTTTACATTTCTAAAATCTAAAGGCTTACCCTCACGGAAAAACCTGTAAAAAAAAACGTAAGTTCAAAGCGCACGCGCAGACTCCCACGCGCACGCGTTCGACCTCTGAACCCCTTCGTTCAGAGGAACGGAAGTGCCGGTTTCCCACACATGCATAGTGCATGCAAGAAACTGGCACTTCCATCGGGTCCACGCGTGAGTACCCCGTGCGTACTCACGCGTTGGGACCCGAATTTCTGGGCCAATGGCTTTGGTCTTCCCTATGTTTAGCTGGAGCAAGTTATGGCTCTAAGAACGAACGTTAAACAAACACTGTGACAGCACATAAGGCAGTGGAGGTATCGAGAGATGGTACTGGTTGTCATTAGTGGAAGCAGACCCCATGACAGCAGATGATGTAGTCAAAGGGTAGCATGTAAATTAGGAAGTTGAGGGACCCTTTCCCAGAGAGAAATACATTACATTTGAATTTGGAGAATTTGAGAAGATACACCTAATATACATAAGCGGTGTAGTGTCACAATACAGTCCCTGAAATGTATCCAAGTGGACAGATCATTACCATCCACTTCATCAACAAAACACTCCATTACTGGAGTCTGTGAAATCTACAATGAAGATGTCGAGACTCTGGATCCAGAGCAGCTGAAGGCTGTCGGCAGAAACAAAGGTAAATGAACATGTTCTAACACTTTGCATTCACCTCATACTTACCACTCCACACTTACACCCTTCACTCACCTCTACATTGCACTTTCAGACCCCCGCAGACCTCCTACTCGACTCCTCCTTCCACTTGCCTGTCCTCACTGGCCTACATTGGTTCTTTGTCCCTAAATTTTAAGTTCTCATCCTCATGTTTAAATCCCTCCATGCCTTTGTCCCTCCATAACTTCCTCCAGCAAACCGGGATCTTGGACTAGAGTTTTCAGCTTGTTACAATATTTGCAAATTTACAGGGAACACATTCGTTCAAAAATTAAAACTAAATCAAAATGCTGAACCATGAAAAATGTATATTTTTTAAAACGAGTGCAATTAATTTATAATTGGGAACAATTATAGATATATTGAACTGTCAGTTTTGTGTTTACACAATTTGCTGGAAAGCCATTATATAGAACAAAGTTATATAATAGCCATCAAGAAAGTCATTCGGTTTCAGCTCTGATTAGCAAATCAGTCTTCTGAGAAAAACAGGGCACACTTTTGAAAGGCCAATTTAGCAGAAAACTCATTTTCAAATTGAAACAAAACTACCCTCATGAAAAGGGACTGAAATAAGCACCTACATCTTCACCAGCTATTATTTCAGTTCACATAAGCTGTACCATTTTACAAGTTGATTATTCTTTTCTTGCAGCTTCTCATAGTAGTCATCTCTCAAATTGTAAACACAAAGAGCTGGATTTTGCCAGCCCCAAGGAGGCGGGTCAGCCAGTAAAGTTGCAGAAAGTGGGGGCAGATAGCAAACCCGCCCCCAGCCCGCCTCCGTGCCCTTTTGCCAGGAGGCGGGAAGCCGTCCTGACCCGGGTCCCGTCTCCTCGAGGCGGGAAAGGGATTAAATCCTTTTAACTGCCTGTTAACAGGTAGTTAACAGGCAGAAAAAAAGATTAGTCCCATTTTACCTTTTCAAGTGCAGGCTTCCTGCCGGGGTGGAGGAGTCGAGTAGGAGGTCTGCGGGGGTCGGAGGGGTCTGAAAGTACAATATAGAGGTGAGTGATGGGTGTAAGTGTGGAGTGGTAAGTATGAGGTGAATGTAAAGTGTTAGAAAATGTTCATTTACCTTTGTTTCTGCCTACAGCTGCTCTGGATTCGGAGTCTTGACATTTTCACTAGATTTCAGACTGGCTGTTGGATCCTCTGTGTAGTGTCCGTGTGTAGATAAAGACACTGAAGACAGGAGTTGGTTCATAGGTATTTACTAAGCAAGTCTAGGGGGGGGGGGGGGGGGGTTTCTAAAGGATATACACAATACACAGGCTTATATAGCCCAAGTGGCAATTACCGGCATTACGCACACCTGGGGCTCTTAAAGGCACATACACCATAATTGCTCTTAAAGGCACATACACCACAATTCCTCCCCTTCTAGCTAACTAGTACATCATATTTTAAGTAATTATTAATTACATGTTATATGCAAAATAATATACATTGCTGTATTAATTAATTATAAGTTAGTCTCTCAGGAGGCTTCCTGACTCGGTCCGGATAACGCCTCGGGGGTGTAGTAGGTTCTTCTGGCAAGGCTGATTCGGCTTGAAGGCCAGTGTCGGGTTCATCAGGCTCCAGTATCACCGGATCGGAGGTAGATATGGGTATCTCTACTTCATCGTTAGATGTATAGAGTGGTGGTGTAGGTTGTCCCTTTTCGGATGACTTGATGATTTGGTCAGCATGGCGCCTTATTATGCTGTCTCCGATGTCCACGGTATACATCAGTGGTCCTAATCGTGTGCAGATAGTTCCAGGCTGCCATTTCTCGGTACGGTAGTCCCGGGCCAAAACCGGTTGGCCTATCTGGAAGGCCCTAGTTGGCCTTTCATTCATGCCCTGAAACTGCCGGTTCTCCACGTCCCTTCGGATGTTGGGCTTGACCAAATCCAGCCG
This sequence comes from Somniosus microcephalus, assembly GCF_052327205.1. Taxonomy (NCBI): domain Eukaryota; kingdom Metazoa; phylum Chordata; class Chondrichthyes; order Squaliformes; family Somniosidae; genus Somniosus; species Somniosus microcephalus. The sequence continues at coordinate 157,102,888 of NC_140996.1, read as the reverse complement.
GCATCTTAGGTTTCTATTGTAGAACATCATGGCGGGAGTTTGGTTAGTAACCATATGCGTTGCATTCCTATATGCAAATAAGAAGTTATCCACCTTGTGCTGAAGTTTTATGTCTTCATTACCCATGGCCTTGATGGCCTTCTTGAAGGTCTGGACAAACCTTTCAGCCAATCCATTGGTGGCGGGATGGTATGGGGCGGACGTGTAGTGCTTTACCCCATTGTTCTTTAAGAACTTTCTGAATTCTTCGGACACAAATTGCGGTCCATTATCAGAACATATCTGCTCCGGCAGCCCATTCCTGGCAAATATGGTCCTTAATACTGTGATGGTTTTTTCCGTGGTGGTGGAGGACATCTTTATTACCTCCGGCCACTTGGAGTGTGCATCAACTGCGATTAAGAACATTGAGTCCATAAATGGACCAGCAAAGTCGATGTGCACCCTTTGCCAGGGAGATGAGGGCCACTCCCATGGATGTAGAGGGGCCTGTGGCGGAGCATTTTGGACCTTCTGGCATCCTAGGCAGCTCTTGGTCATGTCTTCGATGTCTCCATCGATACCTGGCCACCATACAAATGCCCTAGCTTGGTTCTTCATTTTCACTCCACCCAGATGCCCCTCGTGAAGCTCCTTTAGCACTTTATCCTGGAGTTTGGGTGGAATCACCACTCTGGATCCACACATCAAGGTTCCTCGGCACACTGACAGCTGTTCTCTTCTTTGCGAGAATGCTGGCAACAGTGGTTCGCCATGTGCTGGCCATCCCTTCACTGTTAAATCGTAGACCCGTGAGAGAGTAGGGTCATTTCTTGTCTCCCTTTCAATGGCAGAATTTGTCACCGGTAGACATTCCACTATGGTAGAGTGGAATATCTCTACTGGGTCTACTGTAGGTGCCTCTTCTATCGTTGGCAACGGTAGGCGTGATAAACCGTCAGCATTCCCATGCTGTTTTGACCCTTTGTATTCAATGTTGTATTGGTGTGCCCCTAGAAAAAGGGACCACCTCTGTAGTCTTTGTGCCGTCATAATGGGGACACCTTTTTTAGGGTTGAATATGGAGATGAGGGGTTGATGGTCAGTCAGCAAGGTAAATTTTTGTCCGTGTAGGTAATGGTTGAATTTCTTCACTCCCCATACCAGGCTGAGTGCTTCCCTGTCTATCTGGGCATAGTTACGCTCAGCTGAATTCAATGAGCGTGACGCAAAAGCTATCGGCCGTTCCGAGCCATCAGGGAATCTATGGGACAATACCGCTCCTATGCCGTAAGGGGATGCATCGCACGCCAGTCTGATTGGTAGCGATGGGTTGTAATGAGCCAAATTTTCTTGGATGTGATTAAGTCTTTACATTTATGGAAGGCACGTTTACAGTCTTCGTTCCATTTCCAAATCACTCCTGTCTGTAGAAGATCATTAAGAGGGTGTAGAATAGTTGATAAGTTCGGTAAAAATTTATGATAGTAATTTATTAATCCCAGGAATGACCTTAATTGTGAAACATTTTCAGGTGCTGGGGCTTTTATAACTGCTTCAATTTTTTCAGGTGACTTATGCAACCCTTCCTTATTAATTATGTGGCCACAATATGATATCTGATTTTGGAAAAATTCGCACTTGGGGCGATTTGCTCGTAGGCCCCGTTCTTTCAGCCTAGTGAGCACCTGCTCCAAATTGGCAAGGTGCTCGTTGTCGTTTTCTCCTGTTATAAGGATGTCGTCTAGGTAGCATTGAGTCCCCGGAATCCCTTGCAGGACTTGCTCCATAGCTCTTTGCCAGATAGCTGGAGCTGATGCTATTCCAAAAACCAGTCGATTGTACTGGTACAGGCCTTTGTGTGTGTTTATTGTGAGATACTTTTTAGAGGTCTCCTCAACCTCCATCTGTAGATATGCCTGTGCCAAGTCAATTTTTGTGAAACGTTTCCCTCCGGATAGTGAGGCGAAAATATCTTCTATCCTCGGAAGAGGATACTGTACCGTGTGAAGGACCGGGTTTACAGTCACCTTAAAGTCCCCACAGATGCGAATTTTTTTCTGTTCCTCAGAGTTATTTTTCAATGTTTTTTTCATGACTGGAACGATGGGTGTTGCCCATTCGCTCCAATCTATTTTGGATAATACACCTGCCTTTTCCAAATTCTTCAGCTCTGCCTCGACTGCCGGACGTATTATGTATGGCACCGGTCTTGCCTTAAAAATTTTTGGAATTGCTGTATCTTCCACTTTTATTGAGGCGGTGATGCCTTTCAAGGTTCCTAGTTTCTCTTGAAACACTTCTTTGGCGTTGGCCAAGATGTCTTTTAATCGTTCAGGTATGATGTCATCATTGTTTTTTTCCTTACTGGTCACCGTCAGTGCCTGAATGGAGTGCCAGTCTAAACGTATCTTCCTTATCCATTCACGTCCCAACAACGGTGGACCACCATCTTGTAGAATGTATAAATACAACTTTTGTATTTCTTTGCCGTTGTATACCACAGGCACCCTTATTTTTCCTTTGGGGTAGACTTTCTGCCCCATATATGTTTTTAAGATAATGGATGTGTCTTTTAGAGGTATATGCGAAAATAGCCTCTCGTAATCTCGTCGATTTATTACGGTTAGAGCTGATCCTGTATCTAGCTCCATTTTAACTGGGGACCCTGCTATTGTGAGGGTAACCCAAATGGTTTGGTAATCCTCTTTGGCAAGTACATTATGTAATTTGAGACAGCTTAGCCTCTTGTTTCTGGAGTCGCTATCGCTATTCTGGTCTTCGGAGCTATTGTCCGTCATCATTTGTACCTTCCTGTACTTTTCTTTATTGATTTTTTGTTTTCTGTCAGTGGATTTATTTTGTCCAGATTGGCATACCCGTGCAATGTGTCCAATCTTACCACATTGCCTGCATGCTTTGCCCTTGAACCAGCAGTCCCTCTGGTTATGGGTGGATCTGCCGCAGCAATAACATCTTCCGAACTCCTGTGTCATTTTATGGGTGCCGAAGTCCTGTGTCTCTTGTTGTATCTCTGCAGCTCCTTTTGCTGCTGCTTCGTATGATACAGCCATACTGAAAGCTTTGTCCAATGTTAAATCTTTTTCAGAAAGCAGTCTTTTTTGTGTTCCTTCACTTAAGAGACCGCAAACAAATTTGTCTCGAAGATAATCCGATAGTCCTGCTCCGAATTGGCAGTACTTTGATAGCTTTCTTAATTCGTTTAGGTAATCAGCGTTACTTTCATTCTTGTGTTGATTTCTCTTGAAGAACTTGAATCGTACCGCTATCAGCAGCGGTGTTGGGTTTAAATGCTCCTGCAGGGTATCAACAATTTCTTTAAAAGTCTTGTCCTTTGGTTTGGCTGGAGTGATTACATTTTGTAACAGCCCGTATGTCTTCACGCCCATTAAGTTCAGAAGTACTGAAGCTTTTTTTTCATGTTATTCCATTTGCAGTGCAATAAACCTCTACTCTTTCCACGTATGTGGTCCAATCTTCTATTTCGCCATCAAAACCCTCAATATTACCAGATTTAGGCATTTCAGAAAAGATATGGCGCTTCCCGCGCTTTTTTTTTCTCTGTAGCAACGATATGGCGCTTCCCGCGCTTTCCCGCTGCTGCTACCGATAACAACGCTGTTTTACTGTGGTTTCCGTTTATTCACTGTTGGAGACTAGTTCCCGACGGAGGTCTAAACGCTGACCTGTTTGCCGCGCCGGCCGTCTCTCGAGTGCACCCTCCCAGTCCGTTATTGCTTGCCTCCGATTTCGCTGCCTGTCTCAGCTGTAGAGCCCGCCGCTGGAGCTCCAGCCTGACGACCAGGAAGGATTAGCGCAGTACCTGTCACCAGCTTGGCCAGCTGGTGAAACCACAGTTTCTCTTACTTCCTTGAGTCTTCTGGACGCTGGAGGAATCGATGTCCTTGAGGTGCTGCCGAATTGCAGGTAAGTCCGTTTCCACTTCGTCGCCACTGTAGTGTCCGTGTGTAGATAAAGACACTGAAGACAGGAGTTGGTTCATAGGTATTTACTAAGCAAGTCTTGGGCGGGTTTCTAAAGGATATACACAATACACAGGCTTATATAGCCCAAGTGGCAATTACCGGCATTACGCACACCTGGGGCTCTTAAAGGCACATACACCACAATTGCTCTTAACGGCACATACACCACACTCTGAACCAACAGTCATCTGATTTCTACAAAGTAGAAAGGTTTGACGAGTCCTGAACATAAAGGCTCATCAAACTACACAGAATGTCAGTGTTTGACAGCTTCACAGAGCTGTCAAATGCTGACATTTCGTCTTTCAAGAAATCTTGACAGATGGCATGTCAGACGTTGACGTGCTCGGTCAGTGACTTCCCCCTAATTGGCCTGTTGAGCCTACAGGGCAGGTTTAACAAGGTCAATTGGGAAAATCCCGCTGGTTGGCCAGAAGATGATGGAGGTGGGACTGAGACCCAGCAAGCTGCAGTCCCGCCTCCAACATGTCTCCATTCAGAAAATTCAGCCCAAAGTACTACTAAATATGCCAAAACAAAGGTTGATTTAAATTAACATCTGGTCAAATGAAACGCCAATATTTTAATTCCCCAGTACGCTTCTATTAAATGTGTTTTATATGAGAGACAAAATTAATTATTTACACACAGTAAGAATATTATCTGCGCTATGAGGCAAACTGATTTCAGCCCTGGGAGTTTTTCATATTATATGGGACCCTCACTGAAAGTCCACAAATAGTTATAATGCACAATGCTTGGCATTCAAGGACCATGTTATCATGAGAATGGTGCATGTTTTAAATGATCTCATAGGATGTAGGTACAGATTTTGCATGAAGAGGATAGGCAAAACATTGAACACTATTGGAGTTAACATGCTAAATAACTGTAACTATGTGCTCCAGTTATAAAATTCCATAAAATAGCTATATAGCAAGAACATTGTGCACATTAGAATAAAAATGTTATTGTTTTATTAGAGAATCCGATAGTGATGAATTACAGCCGTGTGCGAGATTCCTTATTGGTTATAAGCCAAAATGTGGATGTACACTACAGTTGTAAATCTACTTACAAGCCCACATAACCAACAAAAGACCTCAGATTAATTTTCACATTTCTTATTTTGCATATTATATATACAAATGGTATGTCCCTTCCCTATTCCAGTTGTGAGATGGTAAGTGGCTCATCATAGAAAGCAACCGGCTGTTAGTAATAAATTGTGAATGTACAATGTCACAAAAGTAGGAGTTCATCAGAGGTGAAAAATTGGCTTAACTGGGGAAGTTGAATTATAGATGCATTCAACGGGAGGATGGGGAAAATGATCAGGAGACCCATCACCTCGCTGCTCTCTCACTTTCTAATTCAGTGATACTGAAGGATGGCAGGCAGCAAGTTTTGGCCACCATTATTGCGTGGCTAATGGAAATCTGGGAAAGGGAAGGCGAAATACGATGGGCTTTGTATCCATAGATTAAAAAAAAATCAAAATTTACAGAAGAATCTTCATATCCCAACATGTACAGCTTGTAGGGATACTTTCAGAAAATAAGGCAATAAAGTACATTATATATATTTCAAAATAATTCATTTGATCCCTCTAATGAAAAAACACAATCTATTGGTATAATTTTGATACAACTCTGAAAAATTGTACTATAATTTTTTTTAAACGTATCCAACAGCCTTTGAAGTTCCAGAAACCCACTTCATCTTTACCTCATCAATAGTGTGCAAATCCTTCTATCCCTGCTGTGCACATCACTTTCATTTCTCCATTTTCCAACATGGTTTATTTTTGGTATTTTTGATTTATTCCATTTAGATTATTGTTTGCTCATAATAAAAAGTAAACAAATTCAAATATACAGCTGATCCCAATGAACGCATTTATACTGATAGGACGATATACATAATCCCAGTAACAGTGGAATGCTATGCTTTAATGTACCTATATAATGCCCAGACTTAAATTTGCAAGCTTTAAGTATGTACAAAATCAAGACGTTCTTGGTAAACTCTTAATTTTGAATATATATATAACATTTTTTACATTCCATTCAACTTTTAAACACGTTAAAATATTTAGTTCCAGGGATTCATAACATTAATTGAATAGCTCTCGCTTTAGGTAAATTATCGCCCCCATAAGATCATTTTATATCAGACAACTCTAAACATCAGTAGCCCCCTTTACAATAGTATATAAAATAAGTGGGCTCATCATGCCAAGTGTCTTCAGCTGCATGCTAACATTGCTTTCACATTATTGGAACAAAGAAGATAATCAGCCTATGAATTTACTTTAAACTTAAAGACCAATCACCTTTCTGTGCAAGTCACTTTAAAATTTCTCCTTCCAGTTACAAGTTCCTCCCAACAGTGATATAAAAGTTAGAAGTATGAAAAAACCCACAATGAATGCATAGTAAATAAGTGTATTTACAAGCCAAATAAACACAATAGGCAAATGAATTCTGAGAATATGTCAGTCATAAGGCAAGTCTCCTCCATAAAACCAACAACTGTCTTCTCTTCAAGGCTGGAATGTTAACAAATATCTTGTCCCATCGAACTTTATCAGAGTCCAGACCAGCTGTGAAGATATGAAGCCCAACCTAATGATCGTGAAGTGTTTTCCTCTTCTCCTAAAAATAAAACAAAACTAAATTAATGGACCTAATTATGCCTACCTTAAAACTAGGAGGTGGAAACTATGCAAGTTAGTAGAGAAATAATGATGATAAATTGCATAATTTTCATGTAGTTTTGTTTAGTTGAACAGGAAAAACTGCTCTTCATGCATTTTCTCCCTGCATCATGCAAAATCCCTGGTCTGGCAGGTGGGCAACACACTTGCAAACCACCAATGCTGCTTTAAATGGCTGCTTGGAAATGCACAAGAACAGGTAGATGTAGAGCTCACTGATTTTTTTCTTCCCCCTGTGGTAGAGCACCTAGTTTCTGCTTGATGCTTCACCATCCTTGGCAACACAGCTAACTTCAGGAAGTGAATGAGCAAGCAAAGTCATTGGTAAATATGTACTGGTGTACAAGTTACAAAATAAAATTGTAAAATGTTAATATTAGTTTTCCCGATGGGAGATTTTTGTCAATAGTGCATGGTGCAGGAGATTTTACCATGAGCTACTTCTGCCTTCCAGCCAGTGGATGAGGACAATGTAGGCTGATTTGTCTGCTGATTTTCTATTTGGAGAGAAGCACCTCTCCCACACTCATGGCCCATTAAGACTGAGAATTCACTGTATGGGGATCAAGTGTGAGCCTCCTTTACCAGTCCATGCACAGCATATTGGTACATCAGCACACTTTGCTACAAGGCTGGTGTACCCAGATATTAAGGCATCTGCGAAGGGATCCCAGATGATCACATTTCTGCATTTTGACTTATTAGCATGTTATTTCTGTACAGTACATACCAATAAAATGGACTTTCTTCAATAATAGCACTTTGAGTAGCTGACATTTTCGACAGGACAGGGGTCTTGGGGGGGTGGGGGGGGGGGGTGAGTTAATGGCCCGAATCTTGTGGTAAAAATAAGTGAAGCTAACCATTCAAGTGTAAGTATTTTTTAACGGCGTGGCAAGTCTTAATTACTTCCAGACAACCTCTCTGGCATGGAAAATTAACTTTTACAAGTATGGAGTCTCATTCCTTCAGATTTTAATGTTGGAGGTTTTAAAAAATAATGAAATGTGAATTTTTAAACTATTTTTCTGTCTGTTATCTCTCTTTGTTAATCCCATCTTTCTTTCCCTCTCTTTTTTCATTTTCTGTACATGATTTGACATTGAATTAACTATTCTAACTTGTACTTCCTGGTTCAGACTCTGCGCAGCTTAGCAACAATTCTTCAATCTGATTGGTTAAGGAGATACACGGTTGCTTGCCCTGTTCATACAGGTCCCAGATCTCCTGTAGAGGGCGCTGTGCCGAAATGGCTTTCTAATCACAGCAAGTTCCAGTGCAAAACCCCATAGAAAGTCTGTGGGCAAGTCTAAGTATAGTGAACGGTTGGCGCTTTTCATTCACCGCTGACCGCAAAATCCAGCCCAATGAGAGGTTTTGATAGAGCAAATAGGGAGAAACTGTTTCCTCTGGCAAGTGGATCAGTCACCAGAGGTAATAGATTTAAATTACTGGCAAAAGAGCTAGAGGGGAAATGAGAAATACAGAGTATTATTAAGATCTTCACTTACAGAAACATGCAACATAGAGTTTTTGTTAGGTTTCAAACTTTACCTTGAGCTATAGCGGCAAGCTTATTTCTCTCCTCAGGGCTCAGTTGTAACATTGTGTCAATTACTGGGAGAAGGCTCTGCTTCTCACTACCGGCATTTAGGAATATGAACTTCAACATAACATTCTTCAAGTACTCCATGTTTGCGATAGACTTCTCGCGTTCCTGGTTCCTCTCTAGCCTCCTCACTTCATTTTTCAGCAGCTATGTGGGAAAAGAACACGAGTTAAACTGCATATTGAGTTAGAACACAAGATCAGAAAGGAGGATTCAATGAACTTGGCCATTTCCGTGGGTTATAATATTTTCTGTCACTTCAGAAAGCCCCAGCACAGATTTCGCAACAGTTTTATGCTGGCAATTGTCTAATTATAATACTGAAAACAATAGAGTTATTCAATAGTGGGTTTGGCACTGGCCATTTTAAAAGGACAATTTAATTTTTAGTCAGCACTGAGTTAAAATTAAAACCAAACTATTTGTATACTAACTAATTAGACCAGTGTTGAGTGAGCTTTTCTCAGTCAGGGCAGCAGTTGGGACGTTGTAATTCGCCTCAGTACCCCAGTGTGGGAATCAGTTAGGACTTCCACTCCTGATTGCTGGCCAGTGACTTCTACTGGAAAGTACTTGTGTGCACATGAGGTGATGACAGCATCCAGTTCATTAACTTTGCCTGTGACCAGGAGAAAGGCTACCAAATTCTACTAAACAATTGCCAAAAGAAATCAGGTCAAATCAAACAATGGCTGTGCTCTTCTGCACGTCTGGAGACACCAATGCAAATCCATCTATGATCTGCAGGCTAAATTCAGCTAAAGCAATCTTTCAAACTGCCAAAACCTCATCCATTCCCCAAGCTAGGGAGTGCACCAGTCTGGGGCAAGATCAGACATGGTTACCTGAGGAAAACTATCCACTCTCAATCCTAACAAGGCTGCATTCCAATTAAACCACATTTACCGTCAGGAGCTGAACAGAACATTTTTAATACAAAAATACCATTAGGCCAACAATTCCGTTCTTTTTTCCACAGAAAATCTTGAAATTTTCAGCCTTGAAATGACTGATAGGTGATCTTATAGAATAAAAAGGATAAATAGTTCAGAAATGAAACAAAGACGACACAGGCTCACCCTAGTAAAAAAACAAATTTAGGACTGATGTTGGGCGGATCTTCTTCACAGAAAGAGGGATCAATATATGGAATGGATTTCAAGTAGTGTAGTGAAGGTGAAAATCCTGGCCTACCGTAATTTGTTCCATAAGGATGGCATTGGTAGCTTCTGTCTCACGTAGGAGCACATTTAAATGATCAATACTCTTTGTAGCCGTGTTTAACTTATGTGCTATTTCCTCCTTGGTTGGCTCAGGCTGCCATTGAGGAACTTCTGCAAATCATCAATGGAACAAGTGAGAATAGTTTCTATAGTTAACATAAATACAGAAATATTTTAGTTGTTTTTCCTTGGGCCTTTTTCCTATAAGAAAAAATGAATAGTAGTTTCCCAAATTCAAAATCAAGGATTCGGAAGTATTGTTAATTTGTGATTTTAGACTTTCCCCACTTTCCTTCCCTCCATAACTCACACCAACGTTGATTGAGGGGGCAAGCAACTGACCTGTTTCCAGACATCTGCCAATACTGTTCTCAATCTAACCTTTAGAAAACATAAGTGTGCAGCCCCAAATGGTTCATCCTTAGGTTTTCCTTCTGTTCTATTGAGAAAATGCTGGTTTGCACTTGCTGTCTTCCTTAGCAGCTTTAACATGCAAAGAATACTATTGCAGACAGATAATTTTAAGATACGCATTTAGTTTTATAATAGCTTCTACAAATGTATGGAATGACCACTTTAAAGATTTAAATAACCACCATTTAGAATGTCTTGAGAATGTTTGCCCTTCTTTATACCAAAAAAAACTATGTAATTAAATATGATAAATTGAAAGTTTTCTGTAAAATATTCACTGCAATAGAATAATTATAAGTTTATGGCCTTAAATCTTTTTATAATTTTTATGTCATATACACACAAATATATCAGTCTGATAAGGAAAGTTAACAAAATAACTACCATTCTAGGTCGATTGTAAATTCACTATTGTCAACCAACCTAACTTAGTCTCAGGGAAAGTGAGCAATTGCTCAAGAGATGCAACTTGGCTATTGGTAGAAGGCACCAACTCTGTTTCAGTCATCTCCATTCCTTCCCCTTCCTCACGGTCAATGGAATTTATATCTAATAGAGATATGTCCACATTTTTTCGGTCACGCAAAATCTTCCCCGATGACTGAAGTGGTGGAGGACCTTAGACAAAAATATAGAAACAAAAGTCAAAATGTGTTAGCTTTAGATTTTTGGTCAGAAACTACACCAACCATTGAGTACATTTTCTCATTTATATGAATTTAAATATTAAACACCTCTATGTGACCACACTACTTGTTCCTGGTGGCGCCTGTATCATTTAGTTGTAGGCTCTGGCCATTGGGTGGAGCTGCAGACCATTATTGTTTCCCCAGTCACTGTTGGTAGCCATTTTGATTTTGAGAAGTAGCCAGTTCTCAGTTTTTTTAAATAATTATTGTTTATAAAAAATTTTGTTATTTGCCCTTTTCAGCACTCCAGGTTTCATTATACCATTTGGTCAGAGTAGCTGAGGCGAATAGCATAGATGCCTTTAAGGGGAAGCTAGATAATCATATAAGGGAGAAAGGAATAGAACGATATGCTAATTTGGTTAGGTGAAGTCGGGCGGGAGGAGGCTCGAGTGGAGCATAAACACCGGCATGGACCAGTTGGGCCAAATGGCCTGTTTCTGTGCTGTCCGTCATATGTAATATATTTTCCCTTGGCAATTCTCCTCACCTCTGCTCTGCTCCCGTTGTTTGATCATTTTATGACCCAAATGATAAATATGTCTTCCCCCCACACACCCTCCTCCTCACCCTCCACCCCAGTCAGCTCCCCCATGGCCAGAAGAATAAACAGGTCTTCCTGCTGGTTAGCTGTTATGCAACCTAAAGAATAATCATGACCACTTTTACACAATGAGTTAGCTCTTACATGTCTTTTGGGGCAAGTCTTTCCCCACTCTCGTCCAGTTAAACACTGCCCATTAACCCCACTCCCAGTGCGTAATGCCACAGGAGAACAAGAGAGAGAGAAAGAGAGCAAGGGACATAATCTCCTAAATACAAGAGCAATTTGAAATAGATTATATGATGGTGTCAATGATACCCTAACAGGAAGGTTTCTTTTAAGAAATGGATAAAGGAAATGGGAAATGTTTTACTGTTGATGGGGGAATTTGTCAGCTAGAAGTGCCAATTTGAAATGGAAGTAATAACTATAACAAATAATGCACAGAAAAGCATGCAAATGAATAATTCATTATCCAAAGTCAAACTATAGGTAATCTGTGAAAGAGGCACTCAATATATTTCAATTAACTGTTCTAAAGAAAAACACACACCTATCTGATCTGTAACGTTTTCACAACTTGAAGACAAATCTGAAGTGTGTTCAGTAAGTAGCAGATAAAATCAAAAGAGAAAGCATTTCTTATTAAAACATTGTTCTAATATAATTGCAAATTTGTTGTTGTTCTCTCCCTTTAAATCAGCAGGGTATGGTCTCTAAATTCATCTACAATTATATACTGTAGAATGACTGTAATCTCACACTAACAGATGGTTGTTCTACAGGTATTGAGACTCACTTGCTAAACTGCTTTCAGTTTGAAGTTGGAACATCTGTGCCTCCATCTTGGACAACTGTTTCTGTAACATTTCAACTGTCTTTCTGTGATCTTCTTCCAGGTGCCGGATTTGCTCGCGGAAGCTGTCGTGTGCGATTTCATTCTGGGCAATCATCTGACTCACAGTCAGAGCATGCTCTGATTTCAGCATTACATTTTCAGACTGCACACAGCAAAGTCTGTAAATTATTGTTTAAAAATACAAGTGTCATCAACTTCAGCTTAGTGTAATTGTGAAACATTACATAAAACCTCCTTATAAAAGATCACTCCGGTCTTTCCCCATGCATCAAGAGGTGGATAGGCAGGAGACCACTGCACTGGCTTCTGTTGATGTTGCAACATCCCTCAGTTTTCTGTCCTATTTTCCCTGGTTTAAATACCCGGGCTGAATTGAGGAATTTACTAAATGTGGAATTCTGGATTTTACCAACATGTGATGCAGTATAGTACTGCATCATTAAACCCTAGCACTGCGTAAATAAATCTAGAGCACCAATAATGTAATTTGTTGTGCAAGCGGGTGAGCATTAAATAGTGAATTAGTTTATACAGCACAAAATATATAGGGGAAAAAATCTCAATCAAGCATCACACTTTGATTTATAATCTGGATTAATATGAATTAAACCAGCCTCTAAGAAAAAAATAACACTGTCAATTTGTATACTTGCATGTAACCACCAATGATAAATATGTATTCCTTCGTGAGATTTCAATTTTCAAAATACATTTTTCTACAACACTTTTAATTACCTTACCCAGATTCACCATGGGCAGAAAACATAATATTCATCAATATACAGAAGAGACAAGGTTATATGGGATTTATATAAATCAAGGGGCTCTAGAGACATATCCCACAAGAGTAAACCTCTGATGGCTTGTTAGTCATTTGACCTCTAGGTTAACTATAATTCTCATCACGCCTCCTGTACATTTGTTAAATAATTATTTGCATTTTAATTCCCCTCTGCTGCTACCACTTGTAATGATTTGCAACTGCATATAATAGAAGGTTGTAAATGCAAAATGATGCAGGACCTCACCTTTGGGATGAGTAATTACTAAATAATTCATCATACTTCAAATAACAGGCTATTTATATGCAGAATAGTTAGAAAGATTATGATACTTAGCATCGTAAACTACAGTGGGATACAGTTCTACACAATGGGCGAGGACAAAAAAAAGGTTACAAATTAGTTATATGTAACAGGTCTGATCATCTAATGTTTGCTTTATGAAGAGTAAAATTGAGTATATTACCTGTAATTTGTTTACATCAAGATTGCATGTGTGTGGATTTGACTAGTTTGTGAAAATAGCTATTTTCCTTTCAAATAAAAAGTTTAAATTAAAATTTAAAAATCTTGTACTGCAGCACCTCAGTGCTTAAAAGTAAACACAAAAATAACTCTTGCAGTACTTTAGTTGCAGGATTATTACTTTTCCACAAATAGATTTGCCAGATATTTTTCTGTTTAACGTTTATCTCATCTCAGATATGCAAAAATATCAATTAGCCTTCAAAGTTCAAGAATGGATGTTCTCAAAATATCAGCTCTAGATGTTACTAATGGAAAAACCTCTGGTTATAGGGTTGTACACAAGATGCAATGCCAGGTTAAGAAAAGTGCATAGTGGCAACTGTAAATACTTCAAGTTACACAAACTAATTCACAAATAGAGATTTTTTTTAAAATAAAAGGAATTACAATATTTTTAACTACTTAAGAACTGGCCATTTTGTATAATGTCTACTTGGTGTTTGAAAAACAAAATAATACATACTTTTCTCGAATCTCAGCCTCCTTGGACACAGCATCCTGCAGAATCTTGTTATGTCGCTCCAGCAACATGTCATGCTCTAACTGCAGAGTCTGTAACTCACCCACACTGACTTGTAGATTGCACTGAGTCTCTTGTAACTTGGCCTTCAGCTGGTCAACCACCTTTTGGAGATGTTCTCTACAACAACAAAAATGTTTTACATTTATTCAGCACAACTGTTGCTTTTGGCACATCTCTTGAAGCTTGGATATTATTGGTCAAGCCGCCCAATACTACATAAAATGCTGTTTTACAATAAAGTAATGGAGTTAGATCCCTATTTTCTGCTAAGTTATTGACTGTAGTGGAGGCTGCTACAACGAGTCCCCACATCGACAGACTAGGGAGGGAGAAAGAGACACCAGGGTTTCACTCCCGAACGTGGCCGAACCAGTCAAGGGCAAGAAATGGCCATCCGGCCCATCAAAACTTAGCCTTCTAGCATATTAACTCATCCAAATGAGCAACCAACTGCATTTTAAATGCCTCTAATGTCTGCATCTAATACACTACTGGTAGATAAAAACAATTTGCATTTATATAGTGCCTTTAATGTGATAAAACATTCCAGGTTGCTTTATAGAGGGGTAAAAATAATAAGGAACAGCTTATTCAAAATATTTTTCACCCTTTCAATAGTGAAAACTTTTATAAGAGCCATTTCAAATTTACTTTTAATTGCATTAATGCCCTCTGGTCTTAGTGGCCCGATTTACCTTGAAGCAATATTCTGCGTTCAACTCATTCATACTTTGTAATACTTAATTTACCTTGATGCCATCCCTACCCACCCTTTAACCTTCTTCCATCTACATTATCCAACTTAAACTTTTCTATTCTTTTCCCTTGGTTCATTCCTTGAAACTTGGAGTCATTCTTGTTGCTCTTTTTGTGCACACTCCCCAATGCACATATTTCTTTTGAAGCGTAGAAATCAAAATTGTAAACAGTGCTCCAAGTGTGGTCTGATATTATATTGTCTCATTGACTTAAAATATTTTAGCTATGTGGCCCAACATTCTATTTGCTTCTCCAAATTGACAGTAATGAGTCTACTGTTACTCCCAGGTTCCTGTAAGCCACACTTATGTTGTTCTAGAGATTTGTTACTCATCACTAAATCTAGCATGGCCTCATCCCTGGTCGGTTTTACAACATATTGTTCCAGAAAACTGTCCCGACCCAATCCAAAGTCCTAACTCTTCCCAGTCTGGTGTGTGGATAATAGCAATGGGAATAATAGGAGCTCAGCTGCACTTGCGAGATGACCACAAGTATTCATCCGGTAGTTCTGAACTCAGTATGCTCTACCTATACAAGTGAAGGAGGTAGTATGGAATCATCAGTAAACCACTGAGAGTGTGAATTTTACTAGTCATAAAAAAATGCAACAGTAATAGAGATTGTAATGAGAAAATTCTCTTAGGTTCCAAAACTCACTTTTCTTGCTGGGTTAACTCATGTTCACTCTGGGCAGCTGACCGGCTCTTCTGTTGCTTTAGGACATTATGAACACGAACTTTGTAACTTTCAAAATCCACAGCAGTTGCAGTCTGTTCAGCCTGTAAGGGCAACATGAAATCACTTCAACAGAAGTACAAGAATTTCAATGAACTAAATTCTGCCATTATTTATGTAACTTGCATAGCACATCAGAATTAATCTTCAATTTAGTGCTGTAAATTGGGAATTTTTTCTCTGATCAGGATTAATTAATTTATTGGTCCCTTCATCGTTTGTAATGATGGAATCCTAACCTGTTCCCAAGGGTAGTGAACATATATGGGTAAATTTTGCAAGGCGAGGCTCTCAGCATAGAGTATTGTTTGACTAGAGCACGGATTGGAGAATCAGGCACTCTAAAGCAGCAGAAAGTGTTGAGTGCGGTGAGTCGGGGATGGAGGTCAGTGTGCCAGATTCTCTGATCCATGCGACCATTGAACAAGTTGCTGCTTGGGGAACAGATGCCGTGCAAAATATGCCCCATAATTCATAATATTAATTAAAAAATACCTTTCTTTGATTAAAAAGAAAGTGGTGTCTGAATTAACATATAAAGTATTCTTGTTTAGATGCTGAATATATATTTTACCCCACGAGAGAGAAAGGAACAACTTACTAGAAGCACAAATGTGAATTAACCATGGCAGGACAGGCGTGAAAAGAATGACAAATCACTGTGAACACTACATTTAAATATGATAGCTAGCAGGCAACGCCCTCAAAGAACCTTGTACTGACATCAATGGCACACAGCAGCAAATGTTCATTTTTCAGATTCATTTTCCTAAAAAAAGCTTAGAAATCTTTCACTCAAGATGTTTCTTCTTTCTTATCATCACTGTCCAATTTGAAAAACTCATCAAATTATCCTCAGAAAATCAGAATGTTTTACAGCTGTACTGCCGGAAATTACTGAAAATTCACTAATTTTTACTATTTATGATTTAGTATCAAAGAATCTTCTGTAGTAACTATAGACAGCTGTGAGGCGGGAAAAAATACCCAGGGGGAGAAATTGGGTATAGCCCCGTTTGGGGCGCTAGTTCTGGCGAAGTGCAAAGCCTAGTGCCAGTTGCGATTTAGTGCCACCTGACGCGATATTGGGTCGTTGCGCCCCGGAGGGTGATTGCGGCGCTAAATCAGGCGCTGCATGAGGCTCTTAAGGTGCTAACCCGGGGGCGCAACCCAATTTAGCGGCGGCGGGGCACAGCGCAGGTGCTTTCAATAATCACTTTCCCTGAGACACACTGGCGTCGGCCAGCTCTTAAAGGGGCAGGTCAATTGGCATCACCAGACACACTCACTGCCTTGTAGGCCTTCAAAGCAGTGGGAGCCTACCTGTGGTGCACCAGCCTAGCAAGAAATGGAAAGGGTGAGGCAGAGGGCGGCACGCCTCACTGATGGGGCATTGGATGCTTTGGTTGGCGCAGTGGAATCAAGGCCAAGGAAGATGGTCGGAATGTGATTTATGTTTTGGACAGTCTCCCGGGTGTGAGAGTCAGTTATGTGTCAGTGTATTAGTTTTGCTTTCTGTTGCCATAGCTTTCTCATGTTTGAAGGAACCACATTTTGTGTAATGAAACACTTTCTTCATTTACAATGGCTATGCCTTCTATTTACATGCATCTTGCCCTTCACAGGCTTAGGGGTATCAGACCGGTTCCATTCCTGTTCTTGGAATGGCAGCAAGCACTCCGTGAGAGGGGCCTAGAAGCTACTTCTGATCAGCCTCTGACGCGCAGCCTGAGAAGAGCCGCTCGCGTAGAAGTTCAGGCCAGCAGGCATCTTCTCAGCCACCGACAGAGATGTCCTGCACCTTATCTGAGGCTGCAGATCTGGCTGAAGCAGCTGGCACAGCTCAGTCACCACCTCCTTTCTAAATCGCAGCCTTCTGACACACTGCTCCTCCGGCATGTTCATGTAGGAAAACTGCTGTCGGAAAACCCTGCCAGCGTAAGGTCTGCTGTGGCGACGTCGGTTGGCCCTCCTCCGTCTGGCCATGCCCGCCCCCCTCTCCCAGCGTCTCAGTGCCCTTTCCAGATGATTCAGCAGCAGGACGTTCCCCTCCAATGCAGCCCCCATAATAAAAGTGCCCACAGGAAGGTTCCCCGTTGTCAAGGCTCACCAACAGCAAGGTGATGGTCAGAAGGCTGAAGATCGTCTGCCTGCGCTGGCTCAGTGGTCAAATGGCTCTCAGTGTGCAGCTCAGCAACTCTTTGTAGCTCTCGAGGAAGTTGTGCACCAAAAATGGCTGTCGCTTTTAAATCACACCAGTCCCCTTTAAATAACGCTCCTCCAGCCCGAGAGCGACTTGGTAAGGTCCAGGTAAGCTGTCACTATTAGCGCCAGGCGCTACGGAGGGGGGCGCCACTGAATTTCCAGTCCGGGGCGCCTAAAAGGCGTTGCACACTCAAATGACATCATAATCAGCCTGCGCCCATGAGCGGGCACTAAGATTTAGCGCCGGCGCTAAATGCATGCTCAATATGGGGCGAGGCGCTAGGCGCCTTGCGCCCGCCCGGAAATTGGCTAACGCCCCACTTCTCGGCCTCTTTAGGCGTTAATCGGTGGCGCAACCAACCGAATTTCTCCCCCCCAGTCCTGTGGGTACAGACTATCTGAGCCATAGACTGAAGAGAGAGACTGCATTTATAGCTCAAATTAAAACTGCAGTCACATTGTTTCTGCTGAGAAACATCTAAAGTTATTCTACAATTTTATATCAAAAATTGTGTTTCGGATCTGTTGAGAGCCTACTCCGGGTGCACTCAAGATTGTACCTTAGCAATATTGCACTCTTCCTGAAGAGCTGCCATCTTCTGTGTAAATGTGCTCACTGTACGATGGTTCTGCTCATTTGTTTGGCGCAAATGTTCTTGAATCTTGTGGTTTTCACCAGTTAACTCTGCCACTTGAATCTGCAACATTTAACAAAAATAATAATCTGTGGGGATTTTCTGCAAGTCCTTTTGTTACATACTACAATCTCTACTGCTTTTTTATTTTGAATTGCATACACATACATAGGATTACATAGGATATACAGCACAGAAAAAGGCCATTCGGCTCAACCAGTCCATGCCAACGTTTATGTTCCACTTGAGCCTCCTCCAGTCTTTCCTCATCTAACTATCAGCATAACCCTCTATTCCCTTCTCCCTTACTTATCTAGCCTCCCCCTAAATGCATCTATACTATTCGCTTCAACCACTCCGTGGTAGCAAGTTCCACATTCTCACCACTCTCTGGGTAAAGAAGTTTCTTCTGAATTCCCTATTTGATTTCTTGGTGACTATCTTATATTGATGGCTTCTAATTTTGCTCTTCCCCACAAGTGGAAACACTCTCCCTGTGTCTACACTATCAAAACCTTTCATAATTTTAAAGACATCTATTTAGTTACCCCTCAGCCTTCTCTTTTCAAGAGAAAAGAGACCCAGCCTGTTCATCCTTTCCTGATAGGTATACCCTTGCATTTCTGGTATCATCCTTGTAAATCTTTTTTGCACCCTCTCCAGTACCTCTATATCCTTTTTTATAATATGGCAACCAGAATTGTACGCAGTACTCCAAGTGTGGTCTAACCAAGGTTCGATACAAGTTTAGCATAACTTCCCTACTTTTCAATTTTATACCTCCAGAAATAAATCCGAGTGCTTGGTTTGCTTTTATGGCCTTGTTAACCTCTGTCACTAATTTTAGTGATTTGTGTATTTGTACTTACAGATCCCTTTGTTCTTCTACCCCATTTAGATTCGTATTTTCCCAAGTAATACGTGACATCCTTATTTTTCTTACCAAAATGTAATACCTCACATTTATCTGTGTTGAAATTCATTTGCCAATTATATGCCCATTCTGCAAGTTTATTAATGTCTTCTTGTAATTTGTTGCAGTCTTCCTCAGTATTGACTATCACCCCCAATTTGGTGTCATCCACAAATTTAGAAATTGTGCTTTTGATTCCGAAGTCTAAATCGTTAATATAAATTGTGAGCAACAGTGGTCCCAGCACTGATCCTTGGGGAACACCACTTCCCAACATCTGCCACTGAATAGCTACCCTTTACCCCTACTCTCCGCTTTCTGTCTTGAAGACAGCGAGCTATACATTCTGCTACTAGTTCCCCGACTCCACATTCTCTGACCTTATTCATTAGTCTATTATGTGGTACCTTATCGAAGGCCTTTTGAAAATCTAGATAAATTACATCTACTGGATTACCCTTGTCTACTCTTTGTTACCTCTTCAAAAAATTCAATAAGATTGGTCAAGCAAGACTTTCCCTTTTGAAATCTATGCTGACTATTCATTATTATACTTTTGGTTTCTAGATGTTTTTCTATTTTCTCCTTTAGTAAGGATTCCGTTATTTTTCCTACCACCGATGTTAAGTTGACTGGTCTATAGTTCCCTGGACATGTTCTATCTCCCTTCTTAAATATAGGTATTACATTAGCTATCCGTCAGTCCTTTTTGAACCGCTGCAAGCAGTTTGATACAATGGCTTGCTTGGCTTCTTCAGAGGACAGTTAAGCATCAACCACATTGGTGTGTGACTAGATCACATATAGGCCAGAATGGGTAAGGATGACAAGTTTCCTTCCCTAAAAGGACATTAGTAAACTAATTAGGGTTTTAATGAAAATCTTCAGTTACTTTTACCGATACCAGATTTTTAAATTAAAAAAAAACTGAATTCAAATTCTTAGTCTGCCAATGTGGGATTTGAACACACCTTTTCTGGATTGTTAGT
Source organism: Somniosus microcephalus (assembly GCF_052327205.1). NCBI lineage: Eukaryota > Metazoa > Chordata > Chondrichthyes > Squaliformes > Somniosidae > Somniosus > Somniosus microcephalus. The sequence goes on along the minus strand of NC_140996.1, from coordinate 157,082,773 downwards.
CCAAGACTCTAGATCAATAATCCAGTAACATAACCATGATTCTACTGTACCACTTGCAAATAGTATGCTGACATTTATAGACCAATTGGATGAGGGGTACCAACAAAATCCATAACACCAGTGTGAGTCAGTGGAGAAGGAGAAAATAGTGTAGTAATGAATGATTTTGATTAGAATCTTTGCACTGATGGATCTCTATTTCCATATGAGGTCTGGTTAAATCACATTTGAAAGTAATAAAACCGCACAACATTCTGGAGAATATCTCACAATTAGCCAGATTTTAAACCAACATTTCCCCAAATGAGAAAGATTCATGATTTACAAGGTTGGATATGAAGGCATAACAAAGGACTGATTAAATAGTCCAATTCATTATTGCTAAGCAAATGTGGTAAAAATCCAACAGCACATGTTTCTACCAATTATTAAGAATGATATTACATTTCGATGAAGGGGAGACGGAGTAAATTACCAATCACACCTATTGTTAAACAACATTTATGCAATATACTTGGTTTGTAGATGGATTATAATGTCATTTCATAAACCATTTATTTTATCATGTGGTATCCTAGGCAAAGCAGAAGACTTTAGTCATTCTTTTTATATTCATGCTTTTGGTGCATTTGGTGTCTATAACAGAAGGCAATAAAAAAAGCAGAAAATCTCAAATTATTGCACTGCAGTGAAAATAGTTTCATAACTTAGTGAATAAAAGCTTTGATCTCTAACATTGCAGAATAGGATTTCAAATCATTATTTGGTTTTGTTTGTTTTGGGTCAGCCAAATGTCTGACATGTATGGAAACCCATCACCATGTTTAGGGGTTTCCCAGCTCAGCTACTAAAAAAATCTATACCTGTGGAATATCTTTTTGCCCTCCAACACAGAATGCACACTCTTCCCCCATAGGGCTACATCCCATTTATCCAAGTCCAGAGAATTTAGGTGCAGGTCAGCAGAGCCAAGGTTTAGGGACCAAGGCCTAGAAATTGGGTATAGCCCCGCTTGAGGCGCTGGAACTGGCGCTGCGCAAAGTTTATAGCCAGACGAAACTTATCGCTGCCTGGCGCGATATTGGGTTGCATCGCCCCCAAAGGGGATTGAGGCGTGAATTCAGACGTTGCACGGGGCTCCGAAGGCGCAAAAGTTCAGGCGCTACCCAATATCGGCGGGGACGGGCGCAGCGCAGGTGATTTCAATGACCAAAAACGACGAGACTTCCAGGCGCTGGCCGGCTCTTAAAGGGGTGGGTCAGTCAGCCTGAGCTGCCACACTCAACGCCCTGTAGGCCTCAGAATCAGCGCTCGCCCTTCTCTGGCGCAAAAAACTTGGTCAGGATGGAGAAGGTGAGACAGAGAGCAGAGCGCTTCAGCACTGAGGCTCTGGAGGAGTTGGTGTCTACAGTGGAGCGCCGTCGAGATGTTCTGTATCCTGACAATGGCAGGAGGCCGAATCAAAAGGATTACCGGCGATCTTGGAGGGAGGTTTCTCTGAGGGTCAACTCCAGCAGCATGGCGACCAGGACCCCTGTTCAGTGCAGGAAGAAATTCAACGACCTCACTCGGGTCGTTAGGGTGAGTGTTGTTTATGCAAACTTCTGATTCCCTCCATCTGCACCTGACTTCGAGCACCCTGTTGCCATGATGTCCCAATGGCCATCTGTCAGCAAGCACCCATGGCCCTTTCTGGGCACACACATGGACATTTCACTCAAGGCCACATGTAAGGGCTCTTGCACCATGGGGGGCATGAGATGATCTCTCAAGGCATCATGTTACAGAGCTTCCCCTTCTTTCCCCTGCAGTCCAAGCTGGCGGCGATGCGAAAGGACCAGAGTCGAACCGGTGGCGGGCCTCCACAAGTCGTCACTCTCACGGATCTCGAGGAGAGAGTGCACCAGATTCTTGGAGGACGTCTGTGTGGTCCTGTTACCACTGCAGCTGCCGACCCCATTTCCGACAGCGAGGGTAAGGCTCTCACCTTTTCCAGCTGTTTCCTTCCACTTGGTCCCCCCGCCAGCATGCTTCCTCAGTGTGCAGCCATGTCAGAGCCTTGCCGCAATCTGGCATGCCTTTCCACCAACCTGTCCTTTTGCTAAAGCCACTCTTCCACCTCCCTGCTTTCAGATGATTCATCACCAACTCGGGCTCAACGTCCTGAAGCTGCCAGTGCCAGTGCCTCCGGAGGAGAGGATCAGGAGGAAGCCGGAGCATCCGCTCCAATCTCAGGGGAGCATACACATCTGCAGACTGGGGATAGTAGTTCCCTGGAAGGGGGGGGGGCCTCTGAGGATGAGCCAGTTGCCGGAACAAGCGGCATGCAGCAACGCAAGGGGGGTAGGCAAGTTCGGCCACCGTCTCCCCGGAGGGCAAGGCAGGTAGTGATGACTGCTGCACAGAGTGCAGAGGAGGTGCGTCGCCTGGCTGAAATGAGCACCCAGGCCCGGCTCAGGCACACTGAGCTGATGGCTGCAGTGGGGAGGATGCCTCAGTCAATAGATACACTGGCAAAGAGTGTGTTGGACTTCGGGGCAGCAATGGAGAGGACTCTCCAGGGCTTCGGGGCAACAATGGAGAGGACGCTCCAGGGCTTCGGGGCCGCTATGGAAAGGACTGTTCAGGGCTTCAGACAATCCCTGGAAAGGTCTGTTCAGGGCTTGTCCGAGGCAGTGGAACGGTCGGCACCGGCCTTGTCCGAAGCAATGAAAGAACTGTCCAGGGCTTCTCCGAAGCACTGGCACCTGCCACACAGGTCCTCACTGCTGCCACACAGTCACTTGCCGGCCTCGTCTACACCCAGATTGAGGCAACGCGAACTCTCACTGCAGCCACCCTATCTGCATCAGCTAGGATCACCCCGGGCCCTTCCAGTCCCATACAAGGCCAGGAATCAGTGGAGCATGCGATTGTGGCGGATGAGCCGAGCCGGTCCCCTCAGAGAGCCAGTGTGTCGTCCGACCATGGTGCAGGTGTCCGCTCTCGGCAGGTGACCATTGCACATGCCAGCGCTGGTACGTCTGCAGTGCAGCTGCCACCACCTGCAGGGCACACTGCTTCCAGCCATGCTCAGATCAAGCATCCTGCGTCCGCACCCTCCAAGCCCAGAGGTCGGCCAGGCCGTCCCTCAGGGGCTTCTGCGCTTCCACACAGTCAGCAGGTGTCCCCCAGCCTTGACCCCGCCACTGGGGTTCAATTATGTAGGAGCAGCGGGGAGGGAAGGGGCCGACCACGAAAGAGAAGTCGTTCTCCATCAAGGGGCCAGCAGTAGAGGGAGGTGCTGAGACGTTTCTTTGGCCAAATTCAAGGACACCCTCACCTGTTGTAATTGTTGGAAATGGTTTGTTGAGTTTTGCGGCTTTGCCGAAGAGTTAACTGTTATTTTGTTAGTTATGGTTTCTGTTGACATGACGTTGTTTTGCTGTAATGAAAGACTTTTGTGACAATAAAGAAAAGTTTTAATGTGCTATGGTACACGTGACTAATTACAGTGATGCTGGCCTTCAGAGGCTTTCAAACATCCAAAGTGCGCAGGAGTAAAGACACCCATCATTGCGCCAGAGGGGCCTCGAAACGAGTCCTGATGAGCCTCCGACGGATGGCCCTTCCACTTTCAGGAGCCCTTCCATCTTCCTCCTCCTCCTCCTCCTCCGCATGCTCCTCCTCCGCCTGCTCTTCCTCCTCCTCCTCCTCGTCCGCCTGCTCTGCTGGTCATTGAGGGATAGCTGGAATTGGCTGGGTGCGTCGAATCGCCAAGTTGTAGAGCATGCAGCAGACGACGACGATGTGACCCACTTGCTCCGGCGAGTACTGCAGGGCTCCCCCCGAATGGTCCAGACATCGGAAACGCTGTTTGAGTACACCAATAGTGTGCTCTACAATGTTCCTGGTCGCCTGATGGCTGCTGTTGAACAGCTCTTCTGCTGGGGTGGCGGCCACACGGAGTGGTGTCATCAGCCATGGGCAGAGAGGATAGCCCTTGTCCCCAACAAGCCAGCCTCGTGGTCGAGCCGGCCCCTCAAAAAGGTCACAAACTGAGGTCTGCCGCAGGATAAAGGCATCGTGGCTGCTCCCTGGGAATTGGGCGTTGACTGCCATGATGATTTGGCGGTGGTCACAGACCAGCTGCACATTGAGGGAGTGGAACCCCTTGCGGTTGCGGAAGTCCTCAGGATTCTGGAATGGCGCCCTCAAAGCCACGTGTGTACAGTCAATCGCCCCCTGCACCATGGGGAAGTCCGCAATAGCAGCGAAGCCCTGCGCGCGCTCCGCCTGCTTCTCCAGGGTCAGAGGGAAGGTGATGAATTGACGCCTTCGCCTATAAAGGGCGGCTGTAACTTGCCGGATGCAACAGTGGACTGCAAACTGAGAGATATTCGCAATGTCCCCAGTGGCTGACTGAAAGGATCCGGTGGTATAAAAATTGAGGGCAACAATCAGTTTAACGGCCACCGACAGAGAGGTCCTGCACCGTAGACGCGGCTGCAGATCCTCAGCAAGCAGGTGGCACAGCTCAGTAACAACGTCCCTCCCGAATCGGAGCCTTCGCACACACTGCTCCTCTGACATGTCAAGGTATGACACCTGCTGCCTAAAGACCCTCGCAGCATACCCTCGGATTGGCCGACCTCCATTGCCCCTCCTCCTTCTGGCCAATCCCAGCCCTCTCTCCCGCCGTCTCTCTGCCCCTTCATACTGTTCGGCCATGAGGCCGTCGCCCTCCAAAGCAACTCCTATTCTGATGCCAGTTGGTCAAAAGGCTGTTAGGTCTAGTGCTCCAACTGCTCCGGACAGGTTTGAAGGTCCCAAGTACTCTAATGCTAAATTCCAAAAACTCTGCTCCACAGTAGCTCACCAACTCTCTCCACCAACGATCGCAATGAACAGGCCAAGTGGCTGCAGCTTTTATACTAGAGCTGTCCCCTTTAAATAGTGCCCCCCGACTACGAGAAGGGCCTGCTAACGTTCCTTCGAACTGTCACTAATAGCGCTAGGCGTAAAGGTTCCGGGCGCCACTCAATATCCGGTCAGGGGTGCCTAAAAGGCGTTGCACACTGAAATGACGTCATGATCTGCTTGCGCACGCGGGCGCGCACAAACACTTAGCGCAGGCGTTAAATGTATAGTCAATATGGGAGTTGTCGCTATCTTCATTGCGCCCGCCCCAACATGGGTAACGCCCCAATTCTCGGTCTCTTTAGGCGCTAACTACCGAATTTCTAGGCCCAAGTGTTTGAAATAAAATGAGAAAGACCATAGTTCTTTTCATGCCTTCTCAGTAGTGTCAAAGAACGGTGTTGAAGCTAAAGTTTGCATCCAGCAGGACCTCCAGTAACGGAATCAACAATTGGAACAGACATCTGTTATTTGCTTTTCAATACCTTTGAAGTACCTTCTTGTTCAGTGCAAAGCCCAAATTACACATTTGGAGGGACACACCACCACATTCTACTGGTTCAAATGTCTCTTCTGAGGTGTCCTATAGCCAGGAGTCATTCATTTTATATTCCCACTATTTATTTTTCATTTCTAGTCTCATTACTTTACATTTGTCCAAATTAAGTGTCATCTGCCACTAATCAGTTTACCTATCTGTATCCTTTTCCAGATGGTTTGCCTATTCCTACTTGTGGGGGAGCCCAGCGAGGCCAGGGACATGGAAATCCTGCCAAATTTAACAGCAGGAGCTTATTATAATTATTTTCTGTTTCCTGCCTGGCAGCCAGCCAAATTAACAAATTGGGAAAATCTACGGCCAGAGGCTGCAGCCGGGGACTGTTGGGGACATGGGTTCAGCAGCCGGGACAGCAATGGCAAGGGAGAGATCGGGGCTTGGTGGTAGTTTGGGGGGGGGGGGGGGGGGGGGAGGTGTAGGGCAGTCGTGAGGGGAGAAAGAGAGGAGGAAAGAGAGCCTGGCAATGGCGAGGGAGAGAATGGGGCTGGAGTGGAGGGGCATGGGGGCCAGCGATCGTGGCAGCAAGGAGTGACCACAATCGGCACAAGGGAGGCCGGAAGGCTTCCTTGAGGCGCTGGCCCACTAGGAGTGCTATAAAAAGCATTAACCTGCAGGAGCCGGCAGCTCTCGTCTTCGTTTCACTGCCGGGTTTCCCTGCCCTGGGAAACCCAGCCAGCAGCTGTTAAATTTAAATCAACAACTACAACTTGCAGTATGTAAGATTTTCAAAATTCACAGATCCCCCACAACTCGGGAGAAAAACCCTAAAGAAAAGGACTTTGGACTCCTTTCTAACCACTTCAGGGTGATAAAATGTATTGGGCATAACAGAGGGGATTGAAGGTCAAAAACCAAGGTTTGGTATTTTTAAAAAAAGGCATGTTTGGGCTTGTAAAGGAAAGGCTGCAACAGGAGATGGGACCAACCTCTGTAATACACATGTAAGAAGTCACACAACACCAGGTTATAGTCCAACAGTTTTATTTGAAATCACAAGCTTTCGGCGCGCTGCTCCTTCGTCAGGTGAAGTCAGCAGCGCTCCGAAAGCTTGTGATTTCAAATAAAACTGTTGGACTATAACCTGGTGTTGTGTGACTTCTTACATTTGTCCACCCTAGTCCAACTCCGGCATCTCCACACCATGACTGTAATACACAGTTTGAGTATTGGAGTTAATCAGTTAATCAAGCTGTCTGGGGAACTGTCTAACGTCACTCAGCCCCTATCAGACAATTTACATTATAACAATAGACCCACAGAAGAGCAGTCTCCACCCAAAACACAGGACCCATCCAACACATGCATAATACAAATCACCTCGCCCAACTCCATAGAATCTCAGGCCCAGTCAGGAAACTCGAAACCGGAACACAATGACTACAATCAAGTAAGAGCTCAACAGCTCATGGAACCAAAATAACAACAGAAAATGCTGGAAAAACTCAGCAAGTCAGGCAACATCCGTGGAGAGAAATTTGAGTTGACGTTTCGGGTTTGACCCTTCTTCAAAACTCATGGAACCACCCTGAAACCACTTCACACATTCACAAACAAGTTACTGTTAACGAGCCCGCCAAAAGTCTTACAATAAACCGGGATTGATTTGGCGCGCAGATTAGGAGGCCCCAATTAGTATAATTGAAGGCCTGTTTTCTCAAGAAGTCAGTAAGGTTCAGCAGTTACAGTTTTCAGCAGTTACACAGTACAGCAAGTTCTCGGCAGTTCTCAGGAGTTTATCGAGTTCGAAGAAGTTCACAGTTCTGGAAGCAGGTCAACACCCAAGAAACAACCAGAGCAACAGTTCCAGTGACCATCAGACACCTCGCGGCAACAAGGGCCTTACAAAACAACCAACCGAATATTACCACCAACCAACCGGGTAATATTGGGCCACCGCGACCAAAGAAAACCAACTCAGGAGAAAACCGAAGATTCGCAAGTTTCCACTTTGCAATCTATTCCTGACTTACCCCTGGGTAAGATTTTTTACTTAAAAGACTCTAAAACCCTATTTCTAACAGAAGAAAAGTGGGTACTCACCCGATAAATCCAATACGTACCCTACCGCATCAGCGGACTCGCGAAGACTGACCAGACACGCAGTCGAAGTCCTCTACCGCGTCCGGGGTACGGCAGGCACCAACCAACACATCCAGCGAACCCCGAAACCGCGAACCAGCTCAACTGTCAAGGATTTGTTTGGTGAGGATTATCCCTGGTCCTCTAGAGCCCAACTTAGCTAGTAAAGTGGGATTGGGAGGGGCGAGGTATTTTTCTACTGTAATTTCCCTCGTGTGTATCGAAGTGTTCCCCATTTTATTAGAGTGTTAAGATTGTTGTGTTATATTTTCTCTCTTGAATAAAATTCAAAGTTCTTGCACCAAAACCAGTTGTCTGCTGCACTTTTGTCACAACCCCCAAATAAGTCCACGGTCTAGAACCAAGGGAGTGGGAGTGATTCGAACCGCTCATAAGTCAGAGGTGAAGCTGACACACACCACCACCCCCTACAAGTATATAGCGCCGTTAACATAGTAAAATGTCCCACGGTGTTTCACAGGAGCGTTGTCAAACAAAATTTGGCACCGAGCCACATAAGGAGATATATTAGGGCAGATGAGATAGGTTTTAAGGAGCATCTTAAAGGAGGAAACAGAGGTAGAGAAGTTTAGTGAGGGAATTCCAGAGCTTGGGCCTCAGCAGCTGAAGGTAGGGCCACCAATGGTGGCGATTAAAATCAGGGATGCACAAGAGGCCACAATTGGAGGAGCACAGATATCTTGGACGGTTGTAGGGCTAGAGGAGGTTACAGAGATAGGGAGGGGTGAGGCCATAAAGGGATTGGAAAACAAGGATGAGAATTTTAAAATTGAGGTGTTGCTTAACCAGGAGCCAATGGTCAGGGAGCACATGGGTGAATGGGACTTGGTGCGAGTTAGGATACGGGCAGCAGAGTTTTGTATGAGCTCAAGTTTATGGAGGATGAAAGATGGGAGGCCGGCCAGGAGTGCATTGGAATAGTCAAGTCTAGCCGTAACAAAGGGATGGATGAGGGTTTCAGCAGCAGATTAGCGGAGGCAGGAGCGGAGTCGGATGATGTTGCGGAGGTGGAAATAGGCGGTCTTAGTGATGGCGCGGATATGTGGTTGGAAATTCATCTTGGGATCAAATATGACACCAAGGTTGCGAACAGTCTGGTTCAGTATCAGACAGTTGCCAGGGAGAGGGATGGAGTCGGCGGCTAGGAAATGGAATTTGTGGTGGGGACCGAAGACAATGGCTTCAGACTTCCCAAAATTGCTCTGTGGGAGCCTGATGTAAATATGATAATGAAGTGTCTCGCCTCTCCAAGGTGGGACAAATGCATGCCTCGCAATCTGCCGTCATAAAAATGGTGGCAGGCACATGCGTGGTGGGTTGGGGGCATGATCCCCGATTTTTTATTTTTAAATGTCATGTTGGGGAGGGTCAATATCAAGGCCATTGTTTCTGTTCCCAGATCATTTATGTAGATTGTAAAAAAAACATTTATGTAGATTGTAAAAAAAACAATGACCCCCAGCACTGATTCCTGAAGCAGTCTGCTAGTGAAACTTTGGCCTAGAAATTCAGTGCCCTTAGCACCGATTTTGCAGCGCTAGAGGGCCTAGCGCTGCAATTGGCGCCGGTTCCTAAATTGCCTGGCGCCCTTCCGCGGCGGTAGACCGGTAGCGCTGCGCCGGCACCGATGACATCATCGGTGTGCGCAGCGTCCCGGTTGCCGTGGTAACCCAGCCCCAAGCCGAAATTCAGTTGCGGCCGCCTCGCCAGTGGCAGCCGCAACTAAGACTCCGGCAAACGAGTGTTGCCGGAGTCTGCGCCGGCGCTTTAAGGAGGCGCGGCGGCCGGCCGCTTTCCCGCCGGCCGCCTGCCCGCAGCTCCCTCCCCGGACTTCTCCCCCCCGGAACAGATGCAAGCCCGGCACTTGTCCGAGGTGCCGGGCTCATTTTTGAAGAGATTTGCGCGGGCCGCGGCCGGGTGCAGGCAGCTCCTCCTTAACGGAAGGAGGAGGCCTGCACTTCCCGAGCCTGCCGCACCACAGCGGGCGCCGCAGCGCCGGAATAGCGCCAGTTTTCAGGCGCTAAAACCCTTCAGTAGCGCCGGCAGCCGTTTGGGCGCGGCGCTACTGAATTTTTGGCGCGCGCAAAGGGACTTAGCGCCGGCGCTAACTTCCGGCGCTAAAGCCCTGGCGCAGCACAAACTCAATTTCTAGGCCTTTGTGTTTTCAACACAGTTCCATGTAAAATCATCCTTCGCTTTGTTTTGTTCAGCCAATTTTTAATTCACCTCAGAAGCTACACTTCTAGTCTGTGTTTCCTACCTTGTAGAATAATTGCTTGTGTTGCTTCGAATCAAAGACCTTGCTGAAGTGTAAATAGATCATATCTACAACATTTCTGTATCAACAAGGTTTCTTTGAAATCCAAAAGAATTGTTGGGCAAGTCTCCCTCCTATAGTAGGGAAAATGCTAGAGACTATTATTAAGGATGTGGTAACAGGGCACTTAGAAAATAATAATAGGATTGGGCAGAGTCAACACAGATTTATGAAAGGGAAATAATGTTTGACAAATCTGTTAGCGTTTTTTGAGGTTGTAACTAGACCAGGACCTCAAACCCGGCACGAAGATCATGGTCTACAGAGCAGTAGTAATACCTGCACTGCTGTATGCCTCAGAGACATGGACCATGTACAGCAGGCACCTCAAAGCACTGGAGAGGTACCACCAACGCTGCCTCCGCAAGATCCTGCAAATCCGTTGGCAGGATAGGCGCACGAACGTCAGTGTTCTTGCTCAGGCCAACATACCCAGCATCGAAGCTCTGACCACGCTCAATCAGCTCCGATGGATGGGTCACATTGTCCGCATGCCCGATACGAGACTCCAAAAACAAGCACTCTACTCGGAGCTCCGGCACGGCAAGAGAGCCCCAGGTGGGCAGAGGAAACACTTCAAGGACACCCTCAAAGCCTCCTTGAAAAAGTGTAACATCGCCACCGATACCTGGGAATCCCTGGCCCAAGACCGCACAAAGTGGAGGAGAAGCATCAGAGAAGGCACCGAACACTGAGTCTCTTCGCCGGGAGCAAGCGGAAGCCAAGTGCAGGCAGCGCAAGGAGCTCACGTCAACCCAAGCACCCCACCCACCCGCCCCTTCAACCACCATCTGCCCCACCTGTGACAGAGACTGTAGGTCCCGCATTGGACTAATCAGTCACCTGCGAGCTCATTTTTAATGTGGAAGCAAGTCATCCTCGGTTCCGAGGGACTGCCTAAGAAGAAGAAGAGATAAGGGCAAACCAGTGGATGTGGTGTATTTGGATTTTCAGAAGGCATTCGATGAGGTGCCACACAAGAGGTTATTAAACAAAATTAGGGCTCATGGGATTGGGGGTAATATACTAGCATGGATTGAGGATTGGTTAACGGACAGAAAACAGATGGTAGGAATAAACGGGTCATTTTCCGGTTGGCAGGCTGTAACTAGTGAGGTACCGCAAGGATCAGTGCTTGGGCCTCAACTATTCACAATCTATATCAATGATTTGGATGAGGGGACCAAATGTAATATATCCAAGTTTGCTGATGATACAAAGCTAGGTGGGAATGTAAGTGGTGAGGAGGATGCAAGGAGGCTTCATGGGGATATAGACAGGCTAAGTGAGTGGGCAAGAACATGGCAAATGGAATATAATGTGGAGAAATGTGAAGTTATCCACTTTGGTAGGAAAAATAGAAAAGCAGAATATTTTTTTAAATGGTGAGAGATTGGGAAATGTTAGTGTTCAGAGGGACCTGGGTGTCCTTGTACATGAATCACTGAAAGTTAACATGCAGGTAACAGCAAGCATTTAGGAAAGCAAATGGTATGTTGGCCTTTATTACAAGAGGATTTGAGTATAAGAACATAAGAACATAAGAAATAGGAGCAGGAGTAGGCCAATCGGCCCCTCGAGCCTGCTCCGCCATTCAATAAGATCATAGCTGATCTGATCCTAACTGCCAATCCACTATCACAGAACCATCTCCTGCATCTAACAGAATTAGACACACGAAACAGGAGCAGGATCAGGCTACACGGCCCCTGGGCCCGCTCCACTACCCACAGGGCCATGACCGATCCGAACCTAGATATGTCCAAATTCCTGCCCGCTCCCCGTAACCCTTAATTCCCTTTACTTCTAGGAAACTGTCTATTTCTGTTTTAAATTTATGTAATGATGTAGCTTCTACAGCTTTTTGGGGCAGCATATTCCATGGACCTACCACCCTCTGAGTGAAGTAGTTCCTCCTCATCTCAGTTTTGAAAGAGCAGCCCCTTATTCTAAGACTATGCCCCCTAGTTCTAGTTTCACCCATCATCGTGAACATCTTCCCTGCATCCACCCGATCCAACCCCTTCACAATCTTATATGTTTCAATAAGATCGCCTCTCATTCTTCTGAACTCCAATGAGTAGAGTCCCAATCTACTCAACCTTTCCTCATATGTCCATCCCCTCATCCCCGGGATCAACCGAGTGAACCTTCTTTGTACTGACTCGAGAGCAAGTATGTCCTTTCTTAAGTATGGACACCAAAACTGTACGCAGTATTCCAGGTGCGGTCTCACCAATACCTTGTACAGCTGAAGCAATACCTCCCTGTTTTTATATTCTATCCCCCTAGCAATGAAAGCCAACATTCCATTGGCCTTCTTAATCACTTGCTGCACCTGCATACTAAACTTTTGAGTTTCGTGCACCAGGACCCCCAGATCCCTTTGTACTTCAGTACTTTCCAGTTTCTTGCCATTAAGATAATAACTTGCTCTACGATTTTTCCTGCCAAAGTGCATAACCTCACACTTTCCAGTATTGTATTCCATCTGCCAAATCTCTGCCCACTTACTTAGCCTGTCTATGTCCCCTTGAAGGTTTTTTATGTCCTCCTCACTCACTACTTTCCCCCCCATCTTAGTATCATCTGCAAACTTTGATATGTTACACTCGGTCCCCTCCTCCAAATCGTTAATATAGATTGTAAAGAGTTGGGGACCCAGCACTGACCCCTGCAGAACACCACTAGTTACTGCTTGCCAGTCTGAGAATGAACCATTTATCCCAACTCTCTGCCTTCTGTTAGATAGCCAATCCTCTATCCATGCCAGAATATTACCCCCAATCCCGTGATTTTTTATCTTAAGCAATAATCTTTTGTGTGGCACCTTGTCAAATGCCTTTTGAAAGTCTAAATACACTACGTGCACTGGTTCCCCTTTATCCACCCTATATGTTACTTCCTCAAAGAACTCCAGCAAATTTGTCAAACATGACTTCCCCTTCATAAAACCATGCTGACTTTGTCCTATTAAATTATGATTATCCAAATGTCCTGTTACTGTCTCCTTAATAATGGACTCCAAAATTTTACCTACCACCGATGTTAGGCTAACCGGTCTATAGTTTCCAGCCTTCTGTCTACTGCCCTTTTTAAATAAGGGTGTTACATTAGCAGTTTTCCAGTCTGCCGGGACCATTGCCGAGTCCAGGGAGTTTTGGAAAATTATTACCAATGCATCCACAATCCCTACCGCCACTTCCCTCAAGACCCTAGGATGTAAGCCATCAGGTCCAGGTGGTTTATCCGCCTTGAGTCCCATTATTTTATCGAGTACCACTTCCTTCGTGATTTTGATCGTGTTTAGCTCCTCCCCCCCCTTTAGCCCCCTGTTTGTCCAATGTTGGGATATTCTTAGTGTCTGTCTTCTACTGTAAAGACTGATATAAAATATTCATTCAGTGTTTTTGCCATCTCCATATTTCCCACCATTAATTTCCCGGTCCCATCCTCTAAGGGACCAACATTTACTTTAGCCACCCTTTTTCTTTTTATATAACTATAAAAACTCTTACTATCTGTTTTTATATTTTTTGCTAATTTACTTTCATAATCTATCTTCCCTTTCTTAATCAATCTTTTTGTTATTTTTTGCTGTCTTTTAAAGTTTTCCCAATCCTCTATCCTCCCACTAGATTTGGCTACCTTATATGCCCTTGTTTTTAGTCGAATACTATCCTTAATTCCTTTACTTAGCCACGGATGGCTGTCTTTTCTTTTACACCCTTTTCTTCTCAGTGGAGTAAAGACGTCTTGCTACGATTATATAGGGCCCTGGTGAGACCACACTGAGAGTACTGTGTACAGTTTTGGTCTCCTTACCTAAGGAAGGAAATACTTGCCATAGAGGGGGTGCAACGAAGGTTCACCAGACTGGTTCCTGGGATGGGGGGATTGTCCTATGAGGACAGATTGAGTACACTAGGCCTATATTCTCTAGTGTTAAGAAGAATGAGAGGTGATCTCATTGAAACATACAAAATTCTTACAGGGCTTGACAGGGTAGATGCAGGAAGGATGTTTCCCCTGGCTGGGGAGTCTAGAACCAGGGGTCACAGTCTCAGAATAAGGGGTTGGCCATTTAGGACTGAGATGAGGAGAAATTTCTTCACTTAGAGGGTGGTGAATCTTTGGAATTCTCTACCCCAGAGGGCTGTGGAGGCTCAGGCGTTGAGTATATTCAAGACAGAGATCGCTAGATTTTTGGATATTAAGGGAATCAAAGGATATGGGGATAATGCAGGAAAGTGGAGTTGAGGTCAAAGATCAGCCATGATCTTATTGAATGGTGGACCAGGCCCAAGGGGCTGAATGGCCTACTCCTGCTATTATTTCTTATGTTCTTATAGGTCCATGGCTACTTCCTTTTACCATATTGCACCTATATAGGCGTTTTATTGTTCTCTTTTTCAGGATGTCTTTGAATACTTTACCTACAACAGATATTAGGCTCACTGATCTGTAGTTCGCTGGGTCTTCTTGTTGTTCCTTTTTGTGTCATTATATAATTATAAAAAATCTACATGCACACAAACAAGGTATGGCCCACTATCCAAAACTAACAAAAAAGCAGTAGTGTACAAAAGTCAGCCCACAGAAGTTCAAAAGTCACTCCTACTTGAATCCTGAGTCCTTGATTTATGGAACAGGAAATCAACTATTCCACCAAACAATGAGTCAAACAGTTGGTAAACAAGGTCAAACTAGTTACTATTTATGACAACCCTTTTTCAAAGGGTACATTTCCAAGAACTTAGTTGAAAAATCACAGATAAAGGTACCTTGTAATTTTCCACTTGCTGTTGGTTTGCTTCCAGTTCTCCCTTAATAGAAGCTTGAAGAATTAATTGCTCTGCTTCCTAAAAACATAATACCATGTCAATTATACATTTACTTGCCAAACCGCATGAGTCAAATTTAAGGGATAATTTCCATTTGATGTTGAGTAGTAAGTATGCAATTAAAGTTTGTATAATATTCTGTATTGTTACATTTACTATCCTACTGTATTTCATTTATCACAAAATGTGGTGTATAAGTCTCTCCTACCTCCCCCCCCACCCCCACACCCTGCCCAAATTTCGTACTTCATTTTTAATATAGGGAAACTGTTCAAGTTGTCCACTGTATAAAATGTGATTTTAGTATCTTGGAATTACGGTTAAATTGAATATGTATAGTACTCATTTGTTGCATTGGTCTTTCTGTGGTTCTCTCCAGTGTTTCATCTAGAGATCTATTGGGTTCTCCTTTGGGAGTCTCTAATCCTTTTTTTCCTCTGCAAGACTGCCTCTTGCTTCCTTTCATTTCTTTGTCTCAAGCACCCACATTTAAGCAAAAAGAATGCTCGCCAGATATGTAAGAACTCCCCTCAGAACTATGGACATTCCAAATCTCAGCAACCATCTTGTCTCAATCAGATCCCATTACATAGATATACAAGTCACTTCCTGAAACTTGACTGAGAGGAAATGAAGATGCCATTTATACATTGTATTTAATTGTGCATATATTTACAAATCATTAAAGTTCTGTAATAAAAGTATATTTTCCCAGTGATTAGGATCATTTTGGACCTATTGGTGTTACTCACAGCTCTCCTTGAATCAGTAAGTTCCTTCTTGGTTTTCACTAGGATTTGTTTCATCTTGCTATTTTTCTCTTTGTTCTCCTCCGAGGTTGTCTGAAGAGATTCTGCAATATGACCATATAATCAGGTTACTTAATATTACTTCGCTTACAGAGGTCATATTATGTCATCTGTTGAAAGGATTAATATAGAATTTGATTAGGACAACACAGTTTATTTACTATATTCTTCTGAAATGATCTCAATCATAAGGTGAACATATTTTTGGAGCCAACAGTATAAATATTGCCAACTTGCACATTGCATCTCTAACAGCTTTTGAAAAATAAAATACTAAACTTTGCATAAAATTAAATTCATAACTAGTATTAAATTAAGGGGGAAGAAAAATCCAGAGCAAGTATTATTCAAAGTCCCAATGTCTATATGGAAAAAAATATGTAAGAAATCCTTTCACTGTTATTAAAACATTGTGGTGGTTAAACTGGTATTTAGCAGTAGCGCAAAACAAGCAATAGTGAATCTGCAGCCATTTTACACCCCACCAGTTTTTCTTTTCCATTGATTTCACCCGTTTGTCACTACCGCCCAAGACCAATTTCACCCCTTGTATGTTTTTCCTCATCTTATGTAGAGCTGCCTTTACCAAAGTCGTTCTAGTCACTTCATTGAGGATCACAACCTAGGAATGCCCTGTGAACTGCTTAAAATGGAAAAGTGTTCTACTACCCCTTTACACTGCAACATATTTAAGGCATGCAAGTAGAAACCAGGAGAGGGTGGGAATGCAGTATGTAAGATTTCTAACTGAATCCATGTTTCATCAGAATAACATTTTAAGTGTCCCCCAAGTACTCAAACTGCTCAACTTACTTATTTCATTTTCCATCGTTTCTAGTTGCTGTTTGCACAATGCCATTTCTTCTACTGCTTCTACAATCCGGTTGTCTCGATCAGTAATTTTCTGGTTCAGTTCTTTCACAAAACGTTCATAGTCTGCAATCTCCATGTCCATTAGCGTGCTTTTCTGAGCATCCTAGTACCACAGTTGGAACAGTAAGTATTTGACTTCAACATTCAGAGTAACAGTTATCTGCATTGTACTTTTGGATTTCAAATAGAGCATATTGCACAGATAGCAACGTATTGCTGGATTTATTTCACAAGTAAGAAATAAAGTCCCACTACAGGGTTTGAGCACATAATTTGGATGGACATTTCAGTGCAGTCTGAGGGAGTGCTATCTTTTGGATGAAGCATTATACTGAGTCCCCACCAATGTGCCCTTTAAGCTGTGCATCCGTGCAGCGTTCCAGGGGTCCCGCGCAGTGAGCTGGCTTTTAAATTAAAAAACCATGCATGCGCGGACTTTTGAATGGGCCACATAGCAGGTTAAAGGGGTCACGTGGCCCCCCAAAAATTACAGGGAACATTGGTCCCCACCAATGTTCCATCTAATTTTGTTTTGGGTGTGTGGTGTATGTAACCTGTTCCACCTTAAGAGAACTACTTTAAGAGATGTACTACTTTCTCTTGGCTGCTGTATACTGTAATACCGGTGGTGACCACACCGGTATATAAGTGTTGTGTAAGGATTTGCTGGGCAGTTCAGCCTGACCTCCGAATAGTAAAGACCTGTTAAAAGTTATTCTTGTTGTCTGTGTCCAGTGATTGATCCTAAACATAACTGGGACACACAGACTCAACAATGGCGACGAGTCCGATCTTACCCTGCGGCAGTTTTACATCCAAGGCAGCTTCGTCCTCAGAACGGGCGTCGAGAAGAGGCATCCGCCCTCATCATCCTGCTGAGCACCATCGCACGGGAGGCATCGAGAACCCGGGTTAAAAAGAAAAAGAATTCTGACCACGAAGCCCTCCATCAGCGACAGGCAGTGATCATCCCTTCTACCACGGTGGTGGGTAAGCCGATCAGCGACACGAGCAGAAAGTCGGCCGCGTTGGCTGTGGAGTAGGGGAGGGAAAACGGAGGAATAAGGGCGGAGAGCTCGACCACGGCCGGTAGAAAGGGCCGGGCTGCAATCGAGGCCGAGAGGTGCAGCGACTGGGGCAGCTTAAGGCTCGAGAGCCGCGGAGAACTCAAACGCAGCCGGTGTACAGGACCGGGCTGCAAGCGGGGCTGCGAGGCAAAGCAGCGTCGGGGAGTTGAGAAGCTTAAGGCACGAGAGCCGCGGAGAATTCAAACGCAGCCGGTGTAAAGGACCGGGCTGCAAGCGGGGCTGCGAGGCAAAGCAGCGTCAGGGAGTGAGAACCGCTGGGGAGGCGAGAACGGCAGCAAGGCAATCGCCATTGCAGCCAGCGGGGGAAGAAGGCAAACGTGGGAATCCGCCATTGTAATCGGCGGGGGAAGACGAGCGCGTGAAAGACCGCCAAGCGCGGGAAGCTGCCATTTTAGTAGGCGGGGGAAGAAGACAAGCGCGGGAAGCCTCCATTTTGAGAAAAAGAAAAATTAAAAAAAAAAATTGCAAGGATGCCTAAACATGGGAGCATCAATACCTTTGATAGCGATATCGAAGATTGGACCACGTATGTAGAACGCATGGAAGTGTATTGTAAAGCAAATAAGGTACCAAATGATGTGAAAGCACTAACCTTATTAAGCTCAATGGGTGCGAAAACATACGGGGGGCTATTGAAGCACCTTCTATCACCAAATAAACCGGCGGATCAGACTTTCACGAATATTGTTACTGTCCTGAAAGATCATTTAAACCCCACGCCGCTGATGATAGCGGAACGATTTAAATTTGACAGAAGAACGCAGCTGAAAGACGAAAGCAACGCTGAATTTTTAATTGAACTGCGTAAGCTAGCAAAGTACTGTCAGTTTGGAACAGGACTAGCAGATGCGCTGAGAGATAAATTTGTGTGTGGATTGTTAAAAGAAGGAACACAAAAGCGACTGCTTGAGGAGAATGAGCTTACGCTTGATAAAGCTGTCACTACTGCAGCATCGCACGAAGCCGCAGCGAGAGGCACTGCGGAAATGCAGCTACGGTCACCGGAACTCAGCACCAATCAAATGGTCTGGAGTACAGTAAAATGTTATCGTTGTGGAAAGACAACGCACGATCAGAACCAGTGCTGGTTCAAAAATCAGGAATGCAGAAAATGTGGCAGGCTTGGTCACATAGCTAAAGTATGCCGGTCAGGAAAGAAGACCAGCAACAAAAAGTCACCGCAGGAAAAGTACAGAAAGGTACACAAGGTGACAGAGAACAGGTCGAACGAACAGAAGTCAGATTCAGACTCCAGCAGTAATGAACTGGGTAGTCTAAGAGTACACAATGTTGGTAAGGAAGCAGACCTCCAAACAATTTGGGTCACACTTCAGATAGCAGGAGTCCAAGTGAAGATGGAATTGGACACTGGATCGGCATTGACGGTCATGAATAAGAAAGATTACAAAAGGTTATTCCCACATGTTCCCCTACGGGATACGGAGATTGTATTGAAAACATACATGGGGCAAAGAGTATACCCCATCGGGAAGATAGAGGTAAAGGTGGTCCACAAGGGCAAAGAAAGCCGAGGAATGGACTTATATGTGCTACCTGAGGGAGGTCCACCACTACTGGGACGGGAGTGGATTAGGAAAATGAATATGGACTGGCATTCCTTAAAAGCACTAACGGTAGATTCCAGTACAAAAGATGTCAAACCTAAACGATTGTCCAGAATATTGGACGATGCTAAAGAGGTGTTCCAACAGGGACTGGGAACACAGAGGAATTACGGCAAACATCAAGGTTGAAGAACATGCAAACCCGAAATTTTTCAAAGCCAGACCGGTACCTTATGCAATACGACCTGCTGTGGAAGCTGAGCTGGAAGGGCTAGAACGTTCAGGAGTACTGTCTAAGGTAGACTGGAGTTAGCACTGTTGCCTCACAGCGCCAGAGACCCGGGTTCGAATCTGGCCTCGGGCGACTGTCTGTGTGGAGTTTGCACATTCTCCCCGTGTTTGCGTGGGTTTTCTCCGGGTGCTCCGGTTTCCTCCCACAGTCCAAAGATGTGCGGGTTAGGTTGATTGGCTATGATAAATTGACCCTTAGTGTTAGGGGGATTAAATTCGTGGGGTTACAAGGATAGGGTGGGATATGTGTTGGTGTAGGGGTTACGGGGATCGGGTGGGATATGTGTCGGTGCAGGCTCGATGGGCCGAAATGGCCTCTATCTGCACTGTGGGGTTTCTGTGTTCTGTGTTTCTGTGAGTGAGTGGGCCACGCCCATTGTCCCCGTCATGAAGCGTTCATCGAGCAACAAGCCGGGGGAACCGGGGAAAGTTCGCATCTGTGGAGATTTCAAGATCACTGTTAATCCGGTGCTTCACACGGTGCAGTATCCGCTTCCGCGGATTGAGGATATCTTCGCTTCGTTGTCTGGCGGGAAACACTTCACCAAGATAGACCTGGCGCAGGCGTACTTACAGATGGAAGTTGAGGAAGAGTCACGCCAGTATCTCACGATCAACACGCATAGAGGCTTGTACCGGTATAATAGACTGGTTTTTGGAGTGGCATCAGCTCCGGCAATTTGGCAGAGGGCCATGGAGCAGGTATTACAGGGAATTCCAAGTACACAATGTTACCTGGACGATATTCTGATTACAGGAGATGATGACGAGGAACACCTTGCAAACTTGGAACTGGTGCTCACCAGATTGAAAGAATATGGTCTTCGAGTTAATCGCCAGAAATGTGAATTCTTTCAGAAGCGGATCTCGTACTGTGGTCATGTCATTGACCAGGAGGGGCTTCATAAGTCTCCTGACAAGATCGAAGCTGTTGTGAAGGCTCCCGCTCCGGATAATGTATCCCAATTGAGGTCGTTTCTAGGGTTGATTAACTATTACCATAAGTTTCTGCCAAATTTATCCACGGTGCTGCACCCGCTGAACGCTCTTTTGCAGAAGGGAGTACCATGGAAGTGGAGCGAGGACTGTAAGAGGGCCTTTCGCGAAAGCAAGGCATTGATCACCTCAGAGGAAGTGTTGGCTCACTTCAACCCAACGCTGCCTATTCGTTTGGCTTGTGATGCTTCTCCATATGGTATTGGGGCAGTACTCTCACACAAGTTGCCAAATGGCCAGGAGAGGCCAGTTGCGTTCGCATCCAGATCATTGACCTCCGCTGAGCGCAACTATGCTCAGATAGATAGGGAGGCTCTCAGCCTTGTGTGGGGAGTAAAGAAGTTTAATCATTACCTGCAGGGCCAAAAGTTTACGCTTCTGACAGACCACCAGCCGTTGGTATCCATTTTTAACCCTAAGAAGGGTGTTTTGGTGATGACAGCACAGAGACTCCAGAGATGGTCCCTTTTCCTAGGGGCACATCAGTATCAGATAGAATTCAAAGGTACAAAGCAGCATGGTAATGCTGATGGGCTGTCGCGCCTGCCACTACCTACAGATGAGGAGGCACCGACGGTTGACCCTGTTGAGTTATTTCACTCGACCATCATCGAATGTTTACCAGTCACCAATGCAAGTATTGAAAGAGAAACCAGGAACGACCCGACACTGTCCAGGGTCTACGAAGTGGCAGTGAAGGGATGGCCAGCACATGGTGATCCACTGTTACCGGCATTCTCAGCAAGACGAGAACAGCTGTCCGTCTGTCAAGGAACATTGATGTATGGAACAAGGGTGATTATTCCTCCTAAGTTAAGAGAGAGAGTTCTAAAGGAACTGCATGAAGGTCATCTGGGGGGGAGTCAAGATGAAAAGCCTTGCTAGGGCTTGTGTGTGGTGGCCGGGTATCGACCAACAGATAGAGGAGCTGACGAAAAGCTGCTTAGGGTGCCAAAAAGTGCAAAATGCACCTCCGATTGCACCGCTGCATCCATGGGAATGGCCTTCAACCCCATGGCAACGTGTACATATTGACTTTGCTGGTCCTTTCATGGACTCCATGTTTTTAATTGCGGTGGACGCACATTCTAAATGGCCAGAAGTGATTAAGATGACTACCACTACCTCGGAAAAGACGATCGCGGTGTTAAGAACGATATTTGCAAGAAATGGATTGCCAGAACAAATGTTCAGACAACAGACCGCAGTTCGTGTCAGAAGAATTCCAGAGATTCATGAAGAAGAATGAGGTGAAACATTATACCTCTGCCCCATATCATCCGGCTACAAACGGGTTGGCCGAGAGATTTGTACAAACGTTCAAAAAAGCGATAAAGGCCATGAGCAAAGATCAGATTCCACTACAACACAAGGTGGACAAATTCCTACTGGCATATTGAAACGCCACCCATGCAGTGACAAACCAAAGTCCTGTCATGATGTTCTATAACAGGAGGTTGCGGTCCAGGTTGGACTTGTTAAAACCAAATGTGCGGAGGGAAGTTGAAAACAAACAGTTCCAGCATATAAATAACAAGACCACTCGGAGTTTCGAAATAGGGCAACCAGTGTTAGCCCGGGATTATAAAAATGAGAAATGGCAATCTGGAACAATTCGGGCCAGACAAGGACCCCTGATGTACACGGTAGATGTTGGTGAAAATGTAATACGGCGTCATGCTGACCAACTGGTAGAATCGAGAACAAGGGTCGAACCCATGGTTACGGCAGAGACAACCGTGGAAGAAGTTAGTGAACCTGAAGCATCTACCTCAGAAGTGAATGTACCTGATGATGATGTCCAATTCATAAGAGACCAACTAGATGAGTCACCCCAACAACGAGAATCAGAGACCCCTGAAAGGCGTTATCCAACTCGAATCAGGAGGCCTCCTCAGAGACTGAACCTTTGAACTGTTTTGCATGAAGTTGTATATGGGCAGCACGGTGGCATAGTGGTTAGCACTGTTGCCTCACAGCGCCAGGGACCCGGGTTCGAATCCGGCCTCGGGCGACTGTCTGTGTGGAGTTTGCACATTCTCCCCGTGTTTGCGTGGGTTTTCTCCGGGTGCTCCGGTTTCCTCCCACAGTCCAAAGATGTGCGGGTTAGGTTGATTGGCTATGATAAATTGACCCTTAGTGTTAGGGGGATTAAATACATGGGGTTACGGGGATAGGGTGGGATATGTGTTGGTGTAGGGGTTACGGGGAGCGGGTGGGATATGTCAGTGCAGGCTCGATGGGCCGAAATGGCCTCTATCTGCACTGTGGGGTTTCTGTGATTCTGTGATATGTTATTATGTTATGTTAAATGGGGATATAACTGTTAAGCTAAAAAGGGAGGATTGTGGTGTATGTAACCTGTTCCACCTTAAGAGAACTACTTTAAGAGATGTACTACTTTCTCTTGGCTGCTGTATACTGTAATACCGGTGGTGACCACACCGGTATATAAGTGTTGTGTAAGGATTTGCTGGGCAGTTCAGCCTGACCTCCGAATAGTAAAGACCTGTTAAAAGTTATTCTTGTGGTCTGTGTCCAGTGATTGATCCTAAACATAACTGGGACACACAGACTCAACAGGGTGCGCGAAGATCAGCATTTTACATTACTTTATTCATGTCAACTTTTTTTTTTTTTTTTTTTACACATGAGAATATTCTGCAGATGTTCATTTGTCTTTATATTCCATACATATTGGACATTAACCAATTGCAATTTTTGACCTGGAAGATCCAGGGGCTTTAATTTCACTAGGATGTGTCTCCTGGTTGTAGCAAACAATTAGATTATAAGATTTCAAGTATCTCTCAGGGCCATCCCCTATGGCAGGAGACCAGAATAAGTCAGGTTGCAGGTCCAGTTTCCAACATCTACCTAGCTTTGCACTCCGTGGTCTAGATCAGAGTTTCTTTGAAACATCAGTCCCAGTTCTGGCACTCCAATCTACCTCATGCCAAAACAGTGTCTGTTGTGGTAAACAGTCTGAGGAATGCACTTTCAATCACTATTGTCTGTTCTAAAACTATTTTTCACTCACTATTGGTTGCAGTGAAAAGCAAAATACTGCAGATGCTGGAAATCTGAAATAAATGCAGAAAATGCTGGGTCAGGCAGCATCTGTGAAGAAAGATACAATGTTAAAATTTCAGGTCATATGACCTGATTTACAAAGTGCTCTGGGAGTTTGAGAGATGAGAAATGTTAACCTCCCCACTCTCAACATTTACATTTCTAACTTTCAGGTGACAACTCTACTCATGCATCTACCCAGACATGTGCAAAGCTCTCTCCTAAACAGGACAATTAAACAACCAGCCAGGCAGAGGCCAAGTAATTTAAACAAGGCTCTGTCCGCCCACCAGTTGCAGTGTATTTGTGCCTTTTGAAGTTACCTACTTTTCTCACAAGTTCCAGTTCTTGTACTGTTTGTTGCAGCTGATGTTTCTCTTTTTGAAGCTGCTTTTTAAGTTCTTCAACTTCTTTCAGCAATGCACGATTCTCCTGAAGAGTACAACACATTTTTTTTAATATATAAACAATTTTGAAAAAAAAAGTAAATCCTTGAGAAAATAACTCGTGCAATTCCACCGAATGCATTTACAGGAAACTTTGTGTTATCCGGAGGCTAAATGTCCGGCAAGCTTGAGCCACCGGCAAAAATCAGGAGCCGTTTCGTTAGGTTTTTTTCTTTTCGTTGCTTTTTTCTCAACAGTCATGCTCTGCAGCTAAGCAACAGCTTCAGCTAGAGACGCTACAGAGACGCTTGCCGACTGTTTAGAAGCTGTTGCCAAGCAACAGGGTTTGTTGATTCACACGGAGCTGAAAATCTCCGTATGTTTCAACATCAGCGCTGGTGTGTCCGGCAGTTTTGAGGGAACGGCAACAGCTCGGTCCCGTCAGTGCCGGATAGCACAAAGTTTCCTGTAAAACCATAAGGCATATGTCTATGTTCAGTTTCCATTACCTTGGATATCTGCTCCTTAAGAAGCTTTATGGCCTCGAGCTCCTTTTCAACAGCTATCTTGGCTTTCCCAGATTCTAATATTTGTGTTTCCAGCTGTCTGGTATTTGACTGCAAAGTTCCCAAACGAGCGAACATATCTTCCTTATCTGAAGCCAACTGTTTGTGCTGAATGGAAGACATTAGAAATATAGAACTAGATTAGAAATAATACAGCTCATTTCTCCAAAAAGTTCCCTTTTTGGACAATATTTAAACATGTAGTGAGAAGTATCTAACTCGATTAGCATTTTGCACACTGTACTAAATTAACCAATTAGCCCTTTCAAATGTTCTCGACTGCAATTGTTTGCTTCAAAGAAACTCAGACTTAGCCAGATTAATTTGGTCTTTTTTCCCCAAACGTGGGTAAATAGAAATAAAAATTATCTGCATACTCTACCAAGGATGCAGGTATGGGTCTTTTGGAATGGATGAATCAAGATTGGCCAAGTGACCTGTAATTATCTTGAAGAGCTGGACTATTATGACCTCAAAGTTTAGTCAAGATGCATGGCATAGCACCCCCCTGCCCCCACCACCCCCACATGGATTTTAAAGAAGAAAGAATGCAGAAGTACTATTCACTGCACAAGCATTATCTCACAGCTTCAGGAAGGCTGCTGTGCACATCCTCCAGTATAGCCTTGCAAGCAGCAGCAAGGGTAAGATTATGGCTGGATTTTCATTGAGGCAGGACTACAACTTTTGGAGTTGTAGTCCCGCCTCCATCGAGTTCTAGCCAACCCACGCGATTTAGACTTGATTGACCTTGTTGAGCCCGCCCAACGGGCTCAGCAGGCCAATTAAGGGCCACCCGGCAACAGGTGACGTCACAGATTGAAATTTCATCTGTCAAGACCTTTTGACAGAGGAAATATCAGCGTTTCACAGCTGTTACATAGAAAATAGGAGCAGGAGTAGGCCATTCGGCCCTTCGAGCCTGCTCCGCCATTCAAATTCAGTACCCTGTCCCTGCCTTCTCCCCATATCCCTTGATCCCTTTAGCCTTAAGAAATATATCCAACTCTTGAATATATTTAATGAACTGGCCTCCACCGCCCTCTGTGGCAGAGAATTCCACAGGTTCACCACTCTCTGGGTGAAGAAATTCCTCCTCATTTCAGTCCTAAATGGCTTACCCCTTATCCTTAGACTATGACCCCTGGTTCTGGACTCCCCGGCCATCAGAAACATCCTTCCTGCATCTAGTCTGTCCAGGCCTGACAGAATTTTATAGGTTTCGATGAGATCCCCTCTCAATCTTCTAAACTCCAGTGAGTATAAGCCCAATCGACACAATCTCTCCTCATACGTTATTCCTGCCATCCCAGGTATCAGCCTGGTGAATCTTCGCTGCACTCCTTCCATGGCAAGAACGTCCTTCCTCAGGTAAGGCGACCAAAACTGCACACAATACTCAAGGTGCGGTCTCACCAAGGCCCTGTACAACTGTAGCAAGACATCCTTGTTCCTGTACTCGAACCCTCTTGCTACGAAGGCCAACATACCATTCGCCTTCTTAACCGCCTGCTGCACCTGCATGCTTACCTTCAGCGACTGGTGCACAAGAAGCTGTCAAACACTGACAATCTGTACTCCAAGTTAATTCATTCCTCTCAGGGTGATTTAGAGATCTCCCGGAACAGAAAGCAGAGGCTGCAGATTTTGACAGATCGTGGCCATTCTGCTTTCTGTGCCGGTGAGATGAGGGTCTCCCGAGACCTGAAGGAAGGAAGGCTGTAAAGGTAAGTAAAGGTTAGTAGAACTTCTTTAAACACTTTACACAGACCAAACACACTTACCTCTGCACTCATGCACCCATCACTCACCTGAACACCGGACATCTTGACCCCCCCCAAGCCCTTCATCCCGACAGCCCGCCTCGATAACTTGGCGTGGTTTGGAGCCGTTGGGAATCCCACATTTCAACAATGAAAATAGGGATTAGGCTAAAAACTGCCTGTTAACAGGCAGTTAACTGGCACTAATCCCCTTCCCGCCTCAGGGAGGCGGGTCCTAGTGCAGGGCGGGTACCCGCCTCCTTTGAAACTGGCATGGAGGCGGGTTGGGGGCAGGACCCCCAATTTCGGGATTTTAAACCCCCACACGCCTCCAATCCCGACTCCATGGACCAATGAAAATCCAGTCCTATGAGTTTCAACTCTCATTTCACGCTAGAAAGTTAGACAACATCAGTAAGCTATTTCCCCTCAAAAAAAAAATCACATAAGGGAGTGGGAACTGGCAAAAAGACCACTGACTGTAGCTGATGTTATTAACATGGAAATATATAAAATATTTTCATGTGCTGTTGCTGACATTTGGTATGCACAATTTATACAAGTTCAGGAGACAATACTCTTCACCATTACAACATTGGTTTACAAGTATTTTGAAATGGAAAATTCCTAAGTCATCAGTGAACAGGCAAAAAAAAATTGAAACTAGTTGTACTTATGATCACTTAAAATTTTAATCATTTTTGAGAACTGTGGTAAACAAAGCATTTTTCTTTCAGTGAGTACATTTTTAGGTATGCAATATCAATTAAAAAGCATTCCAGTGTCTCATGGAGAGATGCAACTTTTTTTGTATGTTAGATTGTTTAGAGATGGAGGGGATGTAATCAGCAGGTTTCCACGATTTTCTTTGAATTAAAGCCGTGAGTAATCTATTTTTCAAAAAAGGGCTGCGTTCACTTTTTCACACAGGGTTTGAATGCACTTAAATATTACCTGTTAAATACATTGCATGTATACCCACATACCTGCTACCTATTTTTAGGTTAGCTTCCATAGAAACATAGAAGATAGGAGCAGGAGTAGGCCATTTGGCCCCTCGAGCCTGCTCCGCCATTCAATGAGATCATGGCCGATCATAGAAATTCAGTACCATGTCCCTGCTTTCTCCCCATATCGCTTGATCCCTTTAGCCTTAAGAAATATATCTAACTCCTTCTTGAATATATTTAATGAATTGGCCTCAACTGCCTTCTGTGGTAGAGAATTCCACAGGTTCAACACTCTCCGGGTGAAGAAATTCCTCCTCATCTCTGTCCTAAATGGCTTACCCCTTATCCTTAGACTGTGACCCCTGGTTCTGGACTCCCCTGCCATTGGGAACATCCTTCCTGCATCTAGTCTGTCTAGTCCTGTTAGAATTTTATAAGTTTCAATGGGATCTCCTCTCATTCTTCTAAACTCTAGCGAATATAAGCCTAATCGACCCAATCTCTCCTCATACGTCATTCCTGCCATCCCAGGTATCAGTCTGGTGAATCTTCACTGCACTCCCTCCATGGCAAGAACTTCCTTCCTCAGATAAGGCGACCAAAACTGCACACAATACTCAAGGTGTGGTCTCAACAAGGCCCTGTATAACTGCAGCAAGACATCCTTGCTCCTGTACTCGAATCCTCTCACTATGAAGGCCAACATACCATTTGCCTTCTTAACTGCCTGCTGCACCTGCATGCTTACCTTCAGCGAGTGGTGCACAAGGACACCCAGGTCTTGTTGCACTTCCCCTTTTCCCAATCTATTGCCTTCAGATAATAATCTGCCTTCCTCTTTTTGCCACCAAAGTGGATAACCTCACATTTATCCACATTATACTGCATCTGCCCAATCACCCAACCTGTCCAAATCATACTGGAGTTTCTCTGCATCCTCCTCACAGCACACATGCCCACCCAGCTTTGTGTCATCTGCAAACTTGGAGATATTACATCTAGTTCCCTCGTCTAGATCATTTATATATATTGTGAATAGCTGGGGTCCTAGCACCGATCCCTGCGGTACCCCACTAGTCACTGCCTGCCACTCGGAAAAAGACCCGTTTATTGCAACTCTTTGCATCCTGTCTGCCAACCAGTTCTCTATCCAAGTCAGTACTGTAGGATTCGCAAAATCCAGGAAAATACAGTCTACATTGTAAAACCCCTGAAATGGCCACATTTTATGAACACAAGATGGAGTTGGCAGATCACATGACTCATTTCAGAAGGACATACCACTGCAGTATCTTAAAGAAACCTGAGTCGCCACCGATTAGAAGATTCCAGAACTGACTGCAATTGATATGGTAAAATGGTTACAGTAATAACGAAGTGAAAACAAAAGTATTTACACCTCAAGGTGTGTTAATTGCTAGCAAAACGCAAACCCATCTCTGAAATCACAGAGCACAGACAAAACCTATTATCTGTACCAAACTCAGAGGGACACAGGACAGATCCCATTAGTTTCATTTACAAGACATTAAAATAAAGTACCCGCTTTTGTCAAAGCAGCCTGCCCATTACTTTAACAAAAGAAAACCCCTGATTTGGCGCCAAGATAAGGGCAAGAAAACAGTATAACTGTTGGGGGAAAAAAGAGACATTAAAAGAAAAAACACAGTTTCACACAGACACGAGGAAAAAAGGCAGAGCGAGTGGAGAGGTTCGATTACGGTTCGAGGAGCACAGGGGCCTACAAGTTCGAGCAGGAGAGCAGGTTCAGGAGCCGGTCCCATCAGGAAGATTGGAGATCCCGGACGATACAGGAGCACCAAGGTCAAGGACAGTTTTAAAACCCTGGTGAGCATAGAGGCCCAACTCCACCTAGCTGATCTAGTTGAGGTATACTGTAGAGACGGGAGGGTTTTAATATTAAGGGCTTTGCAATTCGGGAGTGTTATTCATCCTTCGTTGTGCCGTGCGCTTTCTCCACCCCCGTTTTATTATATCGCTGATCTAGAATTGATGTATTATGATAGTCAAAGTAACGCTTGTGTGTTAAATTTTAGTTCCCATTGAGAGGCGTGTTCATGATTTTTGTCTGCATTGTTTCTTCATTCTCTATGTTTTATTCTCCTTAAAAATAAAGATACCTTTGATTTATAACTTACCTTGTCTCACCTGATCCATTTGTCTTCCGAGCCACAAGTTGGGCCAACACATCAAGGTGGTCTGGCAATAAGCCCAGTGTCTAGAACCGGTGGGGGGGGGAGCGCTTCGGAACCGCTCACGAGCAGTGTGAAATCAAAAACCGATTTCGCACACCACAAGCTCGTTAAAACGACCCCTTACAGAATGGCGACCCAGATGGGACACTGGCTACAGAACCCTTGTGTGGTGGACAAAGACTCGGGTGAGACAGATGTTATGGAGGACAGGTTATCCTCCTACGTGTGTGGCAAAGTAAATGTAGCAAAAAAATGGGTATATGACCTGTTAGGAGCCGAGCGTCCCCTAAAGGCAGCCGCCCAGTGGACGGCTAGTAAAGAGCACCGCAAGGGCATTGAAAAAGCGATTCTTTGTGATTCCAATCATGGCACCTTATTGCTTCTTCTCCTCTGCAGCATTTGATACAGTTGACCACTCATTCTTGCTCTAGAACCTCCCCTCTACGGTCTACCTTGTGGAAATGCCATTCCATGGTTTCACACCTACATGTTCCAACTTTAACCAACACATCTCCAGCAATGGCTTCTCCACATACTCTCAAGGACCTTCCAACTACCCCAAAGTTCGATACTTGGCCCCCTCCTTTTCCTGGCTCATCTCAGTCAGCTGTGGCTCAGTGGCACACTCACCTCTGAGTCAGAAGGTTGTGGGTTCAAGTCCCACTCCAGGGACTTGAGCACATAAATCTAGGCTGACGCTCCAGTGCAGTGCTGAGGGAGTACTGCACTGTCGGAGGTGTCATCTTTCGGATGAGACGTTAAACCGAGGCCCTGCCTGCTCTCTCAGGTGGACATAAAAATCCCATGGCACTATTTCGAAGGAGAGTAGGGGAGTTATCCCCGGTGTCCTGGCCAATATTTATCCCTCAATCAACATAACAAAAAACACAGATTATCTGGTCATTATGACATTGCTTTTTTTGTGGGAGCTTGCTGTGTGCAAATTGGCTGCCGTGTTTCCCACAACAGTGACTACACTCCAAAAAGGTACTTCATTGGCTATAAAGTGCTTTGAGACGTCCAGTGGTCGTGAACGGTGCTATATAAATGCAAGTCTTTCTTTTTTTTTCTAAGCAAGATTATCCACAGGGATGTGGTCAGTTTCCATACATGTGTTGATAACACCCAGCTCTATCTCCCCACCACCATTCTCGTATCAGTGACTGCTTTTTGTGTTGTCAGGTTACTTAGCTGAATCAAGTCATGAATAATGCAGAACTTCCCCCAGTTGAAATTTGGGAAGACCAACACCATCTTGTTGATTTCCTACCAAGAACTGTTCCCCCACCACCACCCACTCTGGCTGCTTGCTAGGGTTGAAACACATGGTACACAACCTTGGTCTGCTGTTCAACTTTGAGCTTCAAATAACTTATGCTACCCATCAAAAAGACCACTTATTTTCACTTATACAAGATTGCCTGCATCTATCCCTGTCTCATCACTCTGCTGCTGAAAGCCTAATCCATTCTTTCATTATGTGGAGGCTCGATTTCTCCAAACTTTCCCCCACCACCTTGCTGGCCTGCCAAGATCCAACCTCCATAACTCAACCAAAACTCCAGTTTGCAATTAACATATAAATCCTTGTCCTTACTTTTTAAAACCCTCTATAGCCTCAACCCACCCTGTCAATGCAACCTCTTCCACCCCTACATCTCAACCTGTGCCCTAGCCTCATGTGCACTCACTCCTTTCTCTGCTCTACTACTGACAGAGCCTTCAACCATCATAGTCCCACTCTTTCTAACTCCTTCACTAAATCCCTCCACCTTGCTGCTTCTCTCCCCACATTTACAAGTATTCTCAAAACCTAGCATGTTAACCATGCTTTCGATCACCTCTCTTAACTCTTATATTGCTGCTCACCCTCCGTTTCGTCCTTGTGAAGCATCATTGGCCGTTTTCTACGTTAAAGAAGCTACAGAAATGCATATTATTGCTATTGCCACTACGGACCAGATCTTTGAAGATTTTATTGTAACTCATTAAACTTTGTAATTATGCAGTTGAAATAGACCAAAATGCATTGTGAACTTCTATATTTTACCAATGGAAAAATATTGCTCAGTAGGCAGCAGCACGAAGACAGCATCGTACCTGTTCAAGACTCGCGTGTAGGTGTTGTGCAAGCTCCTCCACCTGACGTTCACAGTTATGTGCTCGCTCCTTTTCTATATCTAGCTTTTCTGCTTGCTTCTCATATTCTAGCAAAAGATTCTAAACCAAAGAAATACAATCTTAAATGAACTATAGCGCTTAAAGAGCACGTCAAACAGTTAATAGGTACTATAAGCATCCTTTTTTGTCAATTTAGTTGTTCATTATTTTAAACAACAAATGGCTTGGTAAGCTTTTCCATTGAGTATCTGAGTCATACAGATGAAGCAGGTCCAACGTCTGACTTAGCTGTTTTCAGTTGGGGTAGTGGCAAGAATGTCTCAGGGCCCTGGGTTGGGAAAAGGAATACAAAAAAAATCAGCCACACCTTCCAACCTTGACTGCTATTCATCTGGATGTGCATGTGTAGCTGTTGGGCAAGGACAGAATCGGTTTGGCTGTTACTGCCCCAAGATAGACTGCCATTCACCATCAAGGTTCATAGTATCATAGCCACATAGACAAGGCATCAGAGGCTAACTGGCACCTGTGGAACTGTGCCCCAGTAAAGAGTCAATGCCATCAAGAAAGTTGGGGAGAAAAATTGGTGAAAAAAAAAGAGGAAGGAAAGTAGCAAGTGCTGGCAATATCATTTCCTTAAATGGAGAGGATACTATTCTCAGCAGTGCAACAGCTGAATATATGATCATTTATATTACCATTTGCAAACCTCAACTCATGATACTATAAACATCTCGTACTCTGAACAATGGATTCTAGCAAACTTGCAATCAATCAATCATCAGCAATCTCCTGGAATTCGATTCAGGGTGAAACTGAAATCATTGAGGATCACTTGCCCTCGGAAGCAATATAAATAGGATGGCAGGCTGCTGAATTGACCCAGCTCATTGAAACACCTTGGAATGGTGACTATCTTTATTAACATAAATTCAGTTGCCTCATATTGTGAGGCCTAATATGAGGCAACTGAGTCAGTAAGTCTTCCCAGTTGCTCTAATGAATATAATGCTTATTCATTTAACAATTATGCTGGGTGACAAGAAAAAGGTTAACCTTGTAATTAGGGGTAGTTTAATATTTTCAGGACCATTGTCCAGACAGTGAATAATGGCGACACCTAGTAGTGATTACAAGTAGGAACTTCATAGTGGGGATCAAATCACCATTATAAACTGAGATAAAAGCTGAAGTGGGTTCTAACTATAATCTGAACCTTGTGAAGAGAGGGAATTACCTGAAGAAATTATGCCCATGTATTTATTACCATAATGGAATTGGTAGGGGTGCTTTTTTATTTTCATTCTTTTGCTGGCAGCAGGTGTCATGGGGATATTGACAACCACAATGCTCCATTAAGTTTTTGAATCTACATAATTTATCTAGATCAGGAACAGTAGGAGCACTCCACTCAGTAAGTCTCTCCAGCCTACCTTCTACCTGTTGCTTTCTCTTTTTCTGCAAATTCCATAACCATCTCCAAGTTTTACTTAGTATACTGTCCTGAGTTTACATAACGGTATCTCATGTAGAACTTTACTGAAGGCTTTCTGAAAAACTAGCTATCTTTTTATTGTAGGGCTTTCCACTGCCCACTTGGAATGTCACTTTCTCAAAAAGGGAAAGTACAGGTATACACAAATCAGACAGACATTCTCTAGTCTTTGGCAATTTTGTCCCCACAATTTTAAGTAATTAATAATGTACCTTGTAGCTTTCTGCTCCTTGCATAATGTCTTTTATGGAAGAAGATAATTTGTCTCGCTCAGACTTTACAATCTCCATCTCTTCTGTTAACAGTAGCACCTAATTGAAAATAAAGATCTCTTTATACAAAGGACACACTGTGCAGACACTAATTTCAAATGGAAAGAGAACATTTTGACTGGATACCATACCTGTTTTTTGCTGGCGTCAAGTTCTTTCTTAGCTTTCACAGCTACAGCTTTAATCTTGTTCATTCGGTTTTCCTTATCATTGCTTACTTTCTCTAGAGCATCTGTTTAAAATTAAAACATTACAAATAAGCCAACCACAATTTTTCTCTCAGTCCTATTTTTTTTTTTTTTTAAACATTGCTCTTAAGATATCACTTTCATGGGGTTGCTCAAGTTAAAACATGAAAAATTATTTTAAACATTGGTGCTGCCCAAGAGTTTCCTCTTTGGGTGCAATTGGTGATCTGGCCGCAAACTGCGCTAAAAAGTAGTGCTAATTTTGAGAAGTGTGTTTTCCCCCTCAAGTTTCCATTCAAACTCATTTCCATATCGTCAAATGTAAAATCTGCCATGAACACAAAGGACACACTGTGCGGAAATCTGGGCAATCGGGCAGCATTTTAAAGCGTTGTAGGAACGGAGGTTCCTATCTGAATAAAGGTATTCGACTCGAATCAAATCAACAGGTTTTAATGAACAACGAAGTTAACAGGGAAACTACAGGAGAAACGGTACACAGGTCTAATCAGCTTGCTGGGCACACGACGACTGCTGGAAGATTCTGGAAGCTGACGTCATGACGTCATCGCGTCCTTCGCGCCACTGGCGGTCACGTGATCGGCATCATGACGTCATTACGTGGAGTGCAGGAAAATACAATACAGTAGTTAACAGGCAGTTTAAAGGTGCAGTCCGCGGCTGCACTACACTGTAGTTAAAAGGGTTATTACTAATTGTTCTGAGACCCTTGGTGGCTCCGCCACAGGCGCCCCCCCAGAATCCACTTTAACGGACATTGTCAACCGAGCAGGAGGTTTAATGATCCTGGCCGAACGGCGACGAAACTCAGGCAGCGGAAACGGAGCGTTAGTAAACGAACCAGTGCCGGGTTGCGGCAGAAGCAGTGTCTCGGGCGAGGCAGAAACGGTAGTCAGAGGTGCAGGCGCGTCTGAGGCCGAATCGGGCTGTTTGACGGTGGGCTGGTGCACGGCTGGTCTGGCGGTCGGCCGCGGCGAGGCGGTTGGGCAGCCACGACAGGCTCACTCCGATCTAGGTGTGCTGGTTTAAGCCGGTCGATAGAGATGGTATCGGACTTTCCACCGACTTCGACTGTGAAAAACTTTTCCCCTGATGAGATGACACAAAACGGTCTGGTGTACGGCGGCTTGAGCGGGTCTCTGTGACCGTCCTGTCTAATAAAGACATAGTCCGAACTCATGAGTTCTGTTGGGACGTGAGGCCTCTGCAGGTCATGATGCGAGGTTGGGATGGGCAGGAAATTCCTGGCTGCCTCCTGATGAAGCAGGAGCTGTTGAGCTGCAGACCATGGTTCGTTGTGTGGAGGGAGAAAGTCACCTGGCACTCAGTGTCTGGCCATAAACCAGCTCAGCCGATGAAGACTGAAGATCCTCCTTTGGGGCTGTCCGGAGGCCTAGCATCACCCATGGGAGCCTGTCCACCCAGTTGGGTCCCCTCAAGCTAGCACGGAGGGACGCTTTGAGAGACCGATGGAACCTTTCGCACAGACCATTCGCCTGCGGATGGTACGCGGTGGTACGGTGCAGCTTGGTACCCAGGCCTTGTGCCACTGCGTTCCACAGCTCTGATGTGAATTGCGGACCGCAGTCCGAGGAGATGTCCGATGGCACCCCAAACCGAGCCACCCACGACGACAGAAACGCCCTGGCGACGTCTGCTGCGGTGGTAGCGGCCAAGGGAATCGCCTCTGGCCACCTGGTGGTCCGGTCTACCACCGTCAGGAGGTGTGTGAATCCACGTGACCCGGGAAGGGGGCCTAAGTCCACGTGAATGTGGTCGAAGCGGCGCTCAGGCACCGGGAAGTTGGCCACTGGAGCCTTGACGTGACAGTGGACTTTGGCTTTTTGACATTCAACGCAATCGTTTGTCCAGTCCCGGACGTCCAAATGCATGCCTTTCCAAACAAATTTGCGGGACATGAGCCATTGAGAAGCCCGCATCCCCGGGTGAGATAACCCGTGGATTGCCTGGAATACTTTCTTGCGCCATTCGACCGGCACAATGGGCCGGGGCACTCCCATGGAGGTGTCGCACAAGAGCGTGGTTCCTGCTGCTTGAAACGGCACGTCTGTAACCTGCCAACTGGAAGGCGTGGTCCTAAACACTTGTACCTCTGGGTCTGCCAGTTGATCCTCTGCCAGTCCGACAAAATCGATGCCCAGGTGGACTGCCTGGACTGGAACCCGGGAAAGGCAATCCGCCACAAGATTATCCTTGTCTGACACGTGCCGCAAATCCGTTGTGAATTCGGATATAAACGTGAGGTGGCGCTGCTGCCGAGCTGACCAAGGTTCTGCCGTTTTGGCTATGGCGAAGGTGAGCGGCTTGTGGTCCACAAATGCAGTGAACGGACGGCCTTCTAGAAGGAAACGGAAATGCCGGATGGCCAAAAACAGGGCTAGCAACTCTCTGTCAAAAGTGTTATACTTTCGCTCGTTCTTGCGCAGTCGGCGGCTGAAAAAGGCTAACGGCTGCCAACTCCCGTTGACCCACTGCTCTTGAACTGCTCCGATGGCGTAGTCGGAGGCATCCGTGGTGAGGGCAATAGTCGCGCCCGGGAGTGGGTGTGCTAGCATAGTTGCATCTGCCAACGCCTCCTTGGTATCGCGGAATGCCTGGTCCATTTGTGGTGTCCAAGTGAGAGCATCCTTGCCCGACTTTCCTTTTAGTGCTTCGTACAGAGGTTGCATTAACCGGGCCGCTTTGGGGATGAAACGATTACCATCCCCAAGAACTCTTGCAGGGGTTTGACTGTGTGAGGCCGCGGGAATGCGGTAACTGCCTCTACCTTGGTGGCTAGCGGGACGCGCCTTCTAGGGTAATCCTGTGTCCCAGGAAATCAATACTGGATACTCCAAACGTGCATTTGGCCGGGTTGACAATAAGGCCATGTTGGCTGAGCCGGGCGAAAAGTGTGCGTAAATGGGCCATGTGAGCTGTCGTATCCTTGCTGGCTATTAGGATATCGTCCAAATAAACAAAAAGGAAGGGCAGATCCCGTAAGACAGAGTCCATCAACCGCTGGAATGCTTGAGCTGCGTTTTTCAGACCGAGCGCCATGCGGAGGAATTCAAAAAGGCCGAACGGGGTGATGACCGCCGTTTTGGGGATGTCTGGAGGGTGTGCCGGAACTTGGTGATATCCACGAACGAGATCCACCTTAGAAAATAGAGTTGCCCGCCAGATGTGCCGAAAAATCTTGGATGTGGGGAATAGGATACCTGTCCGGTGTCGTGGCGTCGTTTAAGCGTCTGTAATCCCCGCAAGGTCGCCATCCGCCGCCTGGTTTGGGTACTATATGCAGTGGGGAGGACCAAGGGCTGTCCGAGTGCCGGATGATCCCGAGGTGCTCCATGGTCTGGAACTCAGCCTTTGCGGCTGCCAGCTTGCCGGCTTCTAATCACTGCGCCCGAGCGTAAACGGGTGCTCCGGTCGTGGAGATATGGTGCTCCACCCCGTGCCGTGTGACTGCAGCCGAAAAAGTAGGCCTGGTGAGCTCCGGGAATTCGCCGAGCAGGCGCGTAAACCCGTCTTGCGATGGAACCGCACAGGCCACCGACCAGGACACGGCGGTGCTGCGGTGGCAGGGCACTGTGGAAAGTGGACGCATTAATGAGTCAGCAGTGTTGGACGTCAACCAGCAGACCGTTGGCACAGAAAAAATCAGCTCCCAGGATGGCCTGTGAGACCTTAGCTGTAATAAAGTCGCAGACAAAACGCTGACCGGCAAAGGTTAAGTTTACCGTCCGTTTACCGAACGTACGCATGGCGGCGCCATTTATTGCCACGAGGGAAGGCCCCTGGCTGCCGGATAGTAGGTCCAGCTTGGAAGCTGGCAGGATGCTGCACTGTGAACCAGTGTCACACAGGAATCGTCGGCCCGTAACGGAATCCGTAACGTAAATGAGTTTGCCCGCTGAGCCCACCGCCATAGCTAACTTGCCGTGCTCGTCAGACCTTGTCGTCCGTCCGGGAGGGCGCGGGCTTGTTGGAGATTTTTTTTTTTTTCGAGGGAAACTGCAAGGCGGCCGGCAGCCTCGAGCTTTGGCGCCGAAACGGGCGTGGTACGCGCACCATCCTGCTGGGGGAGGGCTGGGCTTCGCTCGCGTGGGGGAAAGGCGCCTCGTGGCTGCACAACATTGCTGAGTAACAGTAAATATCTTGTCTGCCTCTGCAGCGAGTTCAGCACCGTCTGTGATGGCAGTGTTGGCCAAGGCCGCCTGAACCGGATTGGGTAGCTGGCAGAGGAAAAGCTCACGGCATAAAAAACATTGGGGTTCCGCACCCAACAGCGTGAGCATTTGACTCATCAGTTCGGACGGTTTTGAGTCCCCGAGGCCGGGCATGGAAATAAGCTTGCGTGCCTGCTCCGACTTATTAAGATCAAATACCAGTAGCAAACGGGCTTTAAGCGCTTCGTACTTGCCCTCCTCCAGTGGGCTGCCCAGAAGGCGGACGACCCGCGAGGCCGTGGCACTGTCGAGAGCGGAAACCACATAATAATAACGGGTCGAATCCGCTGTGACCTCCCGGAGAGCAAACTGTGCTTCTGCCTGGAAAAAACATGCTGCTGGCTGCTGTTCCCAGAACTGCGGCAGTTTAAGGGCGACGGCGTTCGTGTTCATCCTCGATGAAAGTTGTCCGACGAGATCGGGGTCACCAATGTAGGAACGGAGGTTCCTATCTGAATAAAGGTATTCGACTCGATGAATCAAATCAACAGGTTTTAATGAACAACGAAGTTAACAGGGAAACTACAGGAGAAACGGTACACAGGTCTAATCAGCTTGCTGGGCACTCGACGACTGCTGGAAGATTCTGGAAGCTGACGTCATGACGTCATCGCGTCCTTCGCGCCACTGGCGGTCACGTGATCGGCGTCATGACGTCATCACGTGGAATGCAGGAAAATACAATACAGTACAGTTAACAGGCAGTTTAAAGGTGCAGTCCGCGGCTGCACTACACTGTAGTTAAAGGGATTATTACTAATTGTTCTGAGACCCTTGGTGGCTCCGCCACAGCGTCACTTTTTAAAAAAATTTGCATTAAAAAATATTCCTTGATATATTTAAGAGTGGTAACTTGGTGCAGCTTTAATAATAGAGCTGAAAATGCGTTTAATCACAAAAAAATAAGCATTTTTAATCAGTGTCTAGTCCACCACCTGCGAGTAACCCAATTTTAAATAACTAAAAATGACCTTAAAAAAACTATATAGAACCATTTACTAGTTACATTGGTGTACAGTAGTCAGTTTCTTGGTAAATTAAAAAAAATTAAAAGCTTTCAAAACATGCCCATTAGCGTCCTTGCGCCTAAAAAAAAGCTTAATTTTAAGAGCCTTCTCGAAGGCCTGCAAACAAGTGCAATTAGCGGAAACTCGCCATGGTGATTAATTTGAACTGGGGGCATGGCCAGTTTTGTGGGCAGGGTCGGCTTTTGGCACAATGTTTTTTAAACTAGCGCAAAAGATCGCGGAAACTCTATTTGTGTGGAATGTAATTTGCGCTTAAAATTCCTGGATCTTTTGTGCTGGTTTGGCCAAATTGTGCTGAAAAAACCAGCACATCCTAGCAGAAACTCCTGCCCAAAACAGAAATAGTAAAATCATAATCAAAATAAGGTTCACAAAAATCATATGCAAGTCTGTCCTTATGAACTGGAAGATACTGTAATGCCAAATTAAAATTTTGTCTTTATACTATTTTTTTATACTATTTTTTAATAAGATATATTCCAATGATGACTATATATAAATTATCAAGTTTCCATGCTCATTTTTGGATTGCCACAGATTCATATTAATGTGGAATTGGAAGATAACAAGTTTAGGACTCCAACTTTAGGGCTAACTTAATACAACAATTTATTGCAAAAGTATATCACCCTCCCACTGGGCGTTTTGTACATTTTTATCACACTTCAGCCCCAAAAGTGAATGTGAGAACTGATTATGGTCATCCCGATGAGCAATAAGAATATCAGATATCACAAAGTTAAATTTACTTTTCATTATATATGTTAGTCAGAATGGGCAGCTTACAAATACAATGTGTGAATCTTCCCTGCTGTAATTCTTGCAAGAGTAACTCCAGGTAATGGGTGAATCCTATCCTTATATTTTTAAAATTCATTTCCCATTTTATTTATACATATTTTACAGGAATTCTTAACTTCTTGCAAGTATTTGTTGCCCAACACATCAAAGCAACATTAGATACAGAAAATAATATTCTGATATAGTCAAAAAAATGGCTTGTGGCTGATCCAAGACTGAATGCCAGAAGAACAGTCTGACAGCAGAGAGGCAGTGGAGGGGTTGAGAAGACTGATGGAGAGACAAGCCTGGGTTTTATTGGTATGCACGTAGAAGCTGACACCATGGATTTGGATGCTGTCGCAAGGATGAGGAGGAAGAGGAGAGGGCCAATGATGGATCTTTTGGTAACTCTGGAGGTAATGGTTCAGTGGTGGAAACAGAAGCCATTGGTAGAGGTATTCAGGCTAGAATTAGATAGCCAAGACTGGAACTGAATGAGAACAGAGCGATCAAGGCACCTGAAACTTTTCCAATAGGAACATAGCAATTGCTAGACAATAAAAGTACAAGGTCCATCTAGTTTGCCTTCTACCATCCTGGAATCTATTGTAAAGGATGCAATAACTGGGCACTTAGAAACTAATAGTAAGATTGGGCAGAGTCAACATGGATTTATGAAAGGGAAATCCTGTTTGACAAACCTATTGGAGTTCTTTGAGGATGTAACCAGTGGAGGAGACAAAGGGGAACCAGTAGATGTGATGTATCTGGATTTTCAGAAGGCCTTCGATAAGGTCCCACACAAGAGGTTGGTGAACAAAATTAGGGCACATGGAATTGGGGGTAATATACTAGCATGGATTGAGAATTGGTTAACAGAGAGAAAACAGAGTAGGGATAAACGGGTCTTTTTCAGGATGGCAGGCTGTGACTAGTGGGGTACTGCACGGTGCTTGGGCCCCAGCTAT
Source organism: Somniosus microcephalus (assembly GCF_052327205.1). Classification (NCBI taxonomy): domain Eukaryota; kingdom Metazoa; phylum Chordata; class Chondrichthyes; order Squaliformes; family Somniosidae; genus Somniosus; species Somniosus microcephalus. The sequence goes on along the minus strand of NC_140996.1, from coordinate 157,042,371 downwards.
TCACAATCTAGATCAATGATTTGGATCAGGGGACTAAATGTAACATTTCCAAATTTGCTGATGATACAAAGCTAGGTGGCAGTGTCAGTTGCGAAGAGGATGTGAAGAGGCTTCAAAGGGATCTTGACAAGCTCAGTGAGTGGGCGAGAACATGGCAGATGGAATATAATGTGGACAAATGTGAAGTTATCCACTTTGGTAGAAAAAACAGAAAGGCAGAGTATTTCCTAAATGGTGAAAGATTGGGGAATGCAGATGCTCAAAGGGACCTGGGTGTCCTTGTACACGAGTCACTGAAAATGAATGTGCAGGTGCAGCAAGCCATTAGGAAGGCAAATGGTATGCTGGCCTTCATTACAAGAGGATTTGAGTACAGGAGTAAAGAAGTCTTACTCCAATTATATAGGGTCTTGGTGAGACCACACCTGGAGTACTGTGTACAATTTTGGCTTCCTTACCTAAGGAAGGATATACTTGCCACAGAGGGAGTGCAATGAAGGTTCAAGAGATTGATTCCTGGGATGGCGGGACTGTCGTATGAGAAGAGATTGAGTAAACTAGGCCTGTATTCTCTTGAATTCAGAAGAATGAGAGGGGATCTCATTGAAGCATACAAAATTATTACAGGGCTTGATAGGATGGATGCTGGGAGAATGTTTCCCTTAGCTGGGGAGTCTAGAACCAGGGGCCACAGCCTCAAGATAAAGGGTAGGCCATTCAGGACTGAGATGAGAAGAAATTTCTTCACACAGAGGGTGGTAAATCTTTGGAATTCTCTACCCCAGAGGGCTGTGGAGGCTCAGTCATTGGGTATATTCAAAACAGAAGTTGATAGATTTCTGACTAGTAAGGGCATCAAGGGATATGGCGATAGGGCCGGTGAATGGAGTTGAGGCAGAAGATCAGCCATGATCTCATTGAATGGCGGAGCAGTTTCGAAGGGCCAAATGGCCGACTCCTGCTCCTATTTAAGTTCTTATGTAGTTGCAAGATACAACAATAAGCTGGGTGGGCGTGTGTGCTGTGAGGAGGATGCCGAGAAACTCCAGTATGATTTGGACAGGTTGGGTGATTGGGCAGAAGCATGGCAGATGCAATATAATGTGGATAAATGCGAGGTTATCCACTTTGGTGTCAAAAACAGGAAGGCAGATTATTATCTGAATGGCAATAGATTAGGAGAAGGGGAAGTGCAACGAGACCTGGTTGTCCTTGTGCACCAGTCGCTGAAGGTAAGCATGCAGGTGCAGCAGGCGGTTAAGGCGGCAAATGGTATGCTGGCCTTCGTAGCGAGAGGGTTTGAGTACAGGAACAAGGATGTCTTGCTGCAGTTGTACAGGGCCTTGGTGAGACCACACCTTGAGTATTGTGTGCAGTTTTGGTCGCCTTATCCGAGGAAGGATGTTCTTGCCATGGAGGGAGTTCAGCGAAGATTCACCAGGCTGATACCTGGGATGGCAGGAATGACGTATGAGGAGAGATTGGGTCGATTGGGCTTATACTCGCTGGAGTTTAGAAGAATGAGAGGGGATCTCATTGAAACTTATAAAATTCTGTCAGGACTGGACAGGCTAGATGCAGGAAGGATGTTCCCGATGGTCGGGGAGTCCAGAACCAGGGGTCACAGTCTAAGGATAAGGGATAAGCCATGTAGGACAGAGATGAGGAGAAATTTCTTCACCCAGAGAGTGGTGAACCTGTGGAATTCTCTACCACAGAAGGCAGTAGAGGCCAATTCATTAAATATATTCAAGAAGGAGTTGGATATATTTCTTAAGGCTAAAGGGATCAAGGGATATGGGGAGAAAGCAGGGACAGGGTACTGAATTTGGATGATCAGCCATGATCGCGTTGAATGGCGGAGCAGGCGCGAGGGGCCGAATGGCCTACTCCTGCTCCTATCTTCTATGTTTCTAAGTTTCTATGTATAATGGATGGAGTTGTTGACTAATGATAATAATCAATTAGTCTTTCACAGACCCAGACTTGACGCAAGGAAAACCCCAGTGATGGAGAGCCTTGGGAACCATGGGACCAAAGTCACCTGTTCCTCCCAAGCACATTACACTTACCACATCATTTCTCAAATTATTCACATCCCAAAATTATATTTTCTGAAATAAATCTATCTAATTTGCATTGAAATGAATCAATACCAACTGCTTCTACCAACTCCCTAGATTGCCTATTCCATAGATTGCGCACTCGCTCACTGAAATATTGTTTCCACAGATTAGTTTTGAATTTACCCTCCTTCAAGTGCAGGCCGTGCAACAGTGACTACACTTCAAAAGTACTTCATTTGCTGTAAAGTGCATTGGGACATCCTGAAGTCGCTATATAAATGCAAGGCTTTCTTTCTCTGGATCTACTGTTCTGGACAAGGTGAAATAGCTGATCATGGTCTACATTATCTAGTCCGTTTAGAATCATAAAAACAGCAATCATATTGCCTCTCAAACTTCTCTTCTAATGAGAATATGCACAATTTACATAATTGCTCCTCATAATCCAATCCCTCTATCTGTCAAACATTCTGGTTGCCCTCTTCTATATCTATTCAATAGCTGTAATAGCCTTTTGTATTGCGAGGACCAGAATAGTACACTTTAATCGAAGTGTGGTCACACCAATGATTTATAAAGTGGACGGATTTCCTCACTATTTTAACTCAATGTTGACCATTTAATACATCCCAACACCTGATTTGCTTTACTCAATGCCACCGAGCATTGTTGCGATAGTTTCAATTTATTCTCAATCAGAACCCCCAGATCTCTTATTTTTTATGGATTATTTTCTTTCCATTTAAGTAATAGTCCCTTCCTTGATTTTTTGACCCCATGTGAAGCACTTTGTATTTCATTACACTGAATTTCATCTACCACCTGTATGCTCAATTCCCAAGTGTATTCAAATCCTTCTGTAGCTTACCTTATTGAGCTTTGGAGTCTACCTTCTTCGTTAGTTTTGTATCAACTGAAAATGTAGCCACTGTGTTTGTGATTCCTAGCTCCAAATCATTTATAAAGTTATTAAACAAAAGAGGTCCCAAGACCCACTGTGGGACTTTTTTCATGGTCTCAAGATCCATTGTGGGGCCACTGGTAACATTCTCCCAGGCTGATGACAATCCATGTACCATTACCCTCTCGGTTCTATTGGCCAACAAATTACACATCCATTGTACAATATTTCTTTTGATTCCCACTTTCTTTATTTTCAGTACTAGCCTTTCCAGAGGAACTGTATCAAAATCCTTACTGAAATTCAAGTATATCACATCCACTGCCTTACCCCCATCAAGCTCCTTTGTCACTTCCTCAAAGAAAACAATTAAGTTACATTAGCAAGACCTCCCCATTCATGAACTGATTTGCCTTTCTCCTGTCCCCAGGCACCTTTCCAATATTCAGTGATTTCTGGAATATTTGTGCCCGAGTTCCTGCAATTTGCTCCCTTAAGTATCCTCAGATGTTATCCGACCCCATAGATTTATTAACCTTAAGTTTGCACAACTTTTCAGCAACCATGAATTAAACAATGTAAATAACATAGAAAAGTAGGAATTCGATGCTAAAAATGGTTTGAATCATCAGAAAATCTGAACAAAACAACTTTGAATTCTGAAGAGGAGACTACAGTATGTTCAATTTTGAGTACATTACTTTCAGAACCACATTGATGCATGGAAGAAGTTTCATAGAAGAAAGTGAAGGATGACCACAGGACTTAAAATTTTACGCTATTAAGACATCGAGTTGATTTGATTTCACTGGAGAAAGAAAAAGGATGGAGGAAGGATTGTGTTCAGGACTTGATAATGCTGACAAATAAAGTGCCAATAAATTGCTTAAACTGTGATTTCAAGACTAGAGGACATGACTACAAAATGAATATGTCACAAGTGAGAGCAGCAAATGAGTGGAATGGACCATTTTATAAGAAGATAGCCAAGTACAAGATTGAAAGTTATAAGGATTAAGTGTGGACATAGATGATCACACACTCTGTGAAATTCTTTAGTTCCTGTTGAATCCAAGTTGAATATAGATTGAAATGCAGTGCTCAACTATCCTTCAAGAGCCCAGGAGGAAAAAAGGTTTCTCATTTTCTGTTAAGTTTTAACCTGTGGTAATATCCTTCCCAAGAGATTATCAAGCTTTTTGTTTTCTACCTTTGCAAATGGGCAGTCACCTATTGTGTACCAATATGAATTACCTTACATTTGTCCACATTAAAATCCTTCTGCCATACCACAGCCCATTCAGAACCATTTGTATGCTATTCCCTCTACATGCCAGCTTGCCACACAGCTTGATGTCATCAGCAACATTCATATTACTAGAAATACCCTTATCCACATCGTTCTGACGTTGTGGTCTGGAACATCTAATGTTCTGCCACAGAATTAGAGGTTGTTTTCTTCCTCCAAATGTTCCTACTGCACTTCTGGACAACTTTTTTCTCCTCTTTCTCAAAATGGGAGAAACTGGGATGAGAAAGAGGCTAAGTAGAGAATGAAAGAGACAAAGCGAAGGAATGAGGAATGGGGTAAGAGGAAAGGAGCACAAGAATGGAAGAAATAAAAGACGAGGAAAGGAGGGAATGATACACTTATTGCAGCAAAATATCAGTGAGAATAGTGTATTATAATATTTTAAGTGTTTGGTTCTTACTTAGTAGACACTACCACCTCCACCCCTGCACCCCACCCAGGTTCTTGAACTTTGAAAGAACATAAGAAATGAGTAGGAGTAGGCCATACGGCCCCTGGAGCCTGCTCCGCCATTCAATAAGATCATGGCTGATCATCGACCTCAACTCCACTTTCCCGCCTGATCTCCATATCCCATGATTTCCCCGAGAGTCCAAAATTCTATCTATCTCAGCCTTGAATATACTCAAAGACTCAGCATTCACAGCCCTCTGGGGCAGAGAATTCCAAAGATTCACAACCCTATGAGTGAAGAAATTCCTCCTCATCTCAGTCGTAAATGGCCTACCCCTTATCCCGAGACTATGCCCCTAGTTCTAGACACTCCAGCCAGGGGAAACAACCTCTCGGCATCTACCCTGTCAATCCCCTTCAGAATCTTGTATGTTTCAATGAGACCACCTCTCATTCTTCTAAACTCCAGAGAGTATAGGCCCATTCTACACAATCTCTCATCATAGGACAGCCCTCTCACCTCAGGAATCAATCTAGTGAACCTTTGTTGCACCGCCTCCAAGCAAGTACATCCTTCATTAGATAAGGAGACCAAAACTGTGCACAGTACTCCAGGTGAGGTCTCACCAAGGCCCTGTACAATAGTAGCAAGACTTCCTTACTATTATACTCCAACCCCCTTGCAATAAAGGCCAACATGCCATTTGCTTTCCTTATTGCTTGCTGTACCTGCATGCTAGCTTTCTGTGTTTCTTGCACGAGGACACCCAAATCTCTCTGAAAGGTCAGCTACCTGCAGTATATAGAATAGCAAATTCCAGTCACTGGATAGTGTGCCAAAATCAGTGTGAAAGTACTGTTAATTGCAGTTAGGTTTCTGGATCATATCTTTCCATTGGCCTCACCAGGTTCCTACAACTACATTTTTGACAGCTAATTTCAGCACTAAAGGAAACTTACTTCAAAGCTTCAAAAAGGAGAATTTTCTTTTAACTAAAAAACAGAAAGGCCTTGGCTCAGTGATAGCACTCACGCCTCTCTGAGTCAGAAGGTCATTGGTTCACACCCCAGTCCAGAGACTTGAATACATAATCCAAGCTGACACCACAGTGCAGTACTGAGCGTGCCGCACTGTCGGAGATGTTGTCTTTCGGATAGAAATTAAAACTGAGGCCCTGTCTGCTCTCTCAGGTGGACGTAAAAGATTCCATGACACCATTCGAAGAAAAGCAGGGGAGTACTCCTGATATACTGGCCCAAATTTAACCCTTAATCAACATCACAAAAAAAAACATATTATCTGGTCAGAAATCTCATTGCTGTTCGTGGCAGCTTGCTGTACGCAATTTGGCTGCTGCGTTTCCCTATGTTACTACAACAGTGCCTACGTTGATACTGCATTGGCTGTAAAGTGCTTTTGGACGTTCTGAGGTCGTGAAAGGCACTATATGAATTCAAGTCCTTTCATTTCCTAGAAAGAAGTTTAGAAGGTATAGAAGAAATTGGGGGGGGGGGGGGGGGGGGGGCAAAACAGCAAAAATAAAACCAAAAAATTACATCAAATGAAAAAAAATTCAGAATTAAAACCAAGTAATTCAGGAAAAAAAACTGTCAAATGTTCAGCTAGTGATGAAATCATATCCATCTCAAATACACGAACCAATGACTTTGAAGTTAGGGTAAGCAGTTTTCAATAAACATTGGTTCAGGATCAGTAATCCATAAAAATATTTGGTCTCTGCTTTAGAGTTCAACAGTAAAATACCAATTTTATTTACAAGCCAGAGAGGGTTATCATCTTGGGCATTAATACTTATCGCCCTGATTTTGCGCAATTACATCAAATGGCTTTAAAAGTACTGAGCTGACTGCCACCAATTGAAGTGGGACGCAATGGCTCAGAATTGAATCTGGGGAGTAGCTGAGCCACTCAGACCTTCTCCTCTTCTTAGACAGTCCCTCGGAACTGAGGATGACTTGCTTCCACATTAAAAATGAGTTTGCAGGTGACTGATGAGTCCAATGCGGGACCTACAGTCTCTGTCACAGGTGGGGCAGACGGTGGTTGAAGGGGCAGGTGGGTGGGGTGCTTGGGTTGACGTACGCTCCTTGCGCTTGGCTTCCGCTTGCTCTCGGCGAAGAGACTCGAGGTGTTCGGCGCCTTCCCGGATGCTTCTCCTCCACTGTGTGTGGTCTTGGGCCAGGGATTCCCAGGTGTCGGTGGGGATGTTACACTTTTTCAAGGAGGCTTGGAGGGTGTCCTTGAAGCGTTTCCTCTGCCCATCTGGGGCTCTCTTGCCGTGCCGGAGCTCCGAGTAGAGTGCTTGTTTTGGGAGTCTCGTATTGGTCATGCGGACAATGTTACCCGTCCATCGGAGCTGATTGAGCGTGGTCAAAGCTTCGATGCTGGGGATGTTGGCCTGAGCAAGAACACTGACGTTGGTGCACCTATCCTGCCACTGGATTTGCAGGATCTTGCAGAGGCAGCGTTGGTGGTACCTCTCCAGTGCTTTGAGGTGCCGCCTGTACATGGTCCATGTCTCTGAGGCATACAGCAGGGCAGGTATCACTGCTGCTCTGTAGACCATGAGCTTAGTGCCGGGTTTGAGGTCCTGGTCTTCAAAAACTCTCCTCCTCAGGCGACCGAAGGCTGCACTGGCACACTGAAGGCGGTGTTGGACTTCGTCACGACGTCTGCCCTTGTTGACAGTAGGCTCCCGAGGTATGGAAAGTGGTCCACGTTGTCCAAGGCCTTGTCGTGGATTTTGATAATTGGGGGGCAGTATTGTGTGGCGGGGGCAGGTTGGTAGAGGACCTTTGTCTTACGGATGTTTAGTGTAAGACCCATGCTCTCGTACGCTTCGGTGAAAGTGTGGACGATGGTTTGGAGTTCGACCTCAGAGTGAGCGCAGACGCAAGCGTCATCTGCATACTGTAATTAGATGACAGAGGATGGGACGACCTTGGATCTGGACTGGAGGCGACGGAGGTTGAACAGTTTCCCGTTTGTTCTGTAAATTAGCTCCACTCCAGTGGGGAGCTTACTGAGGGTGAGATGGAGCATTGCAGCAAGGAAGATCGAGAAGAGCGTTGGTGATGACACAGCCTTGCTTGACCCCGGTTCGTACGTGAATTGGGTCTGTGGTGGAACCGTTGGTCAAGATCACGGCTTGCATGTCGTCGTGAAGCAGGTGGAGGATAGTGACAAACTTTTGAGGGCAGCCGAATTTGAGGAGGACACTCCATAATCCCTCACGGTTGACAGTGTCAAAGGCCTTTGTGAGATCAAAGAAGGCCATGTACAGTGGTTGGTGCTGTTTCCTGCATTTCTCTTGTAATTGATGTGCGGTGAAGATCATGTCCATTGTGCCCCTTAGTGGGCAAAATCCGCATTGCGACTCTGGGAGGAGCTCTTTGGCCACTGGGAGAAGGCGACTGAGGAGGATTCTTGCGATGACTTTCCCTGTGGCAGATAGCAGGGAAACTCCTCTGTAATTACCGCAATCGGACTTGTCACCTTTCTTGAAGATGGTCACAATTACGGCGTCTGAGATCCCATGGCATGCTCTCCTCCTTCCAGATAAGAGAAATTAGTTAATGAATTTGCGCCAGTAGTGCTTCTCCGCTATGCTTTAATGCCTCGGTGGGGATTCCATCTGCTCCCGAGACCTTGTTGTTCTTCAGTTGTCGGATGGCCTTTTCAACCTCATGCCGGGCTGGGGTTGTACTGAGATGGTGGCGGGTAGCATGCTGTGGGATAGAGTTGAGGACACTCATGTTGAAGACAGAGTCGTGGTTAAGGAGATCTTCGAAGTGCTCCTTCTAGCGGGCACTGACTGTCTCTCTGTCCTTGATGAGTACCTCTCCGTTCCTGGCCCGCAGTGGGATGGGCCTTGGGTGCTTGGGCCGTAGATGGTCTTGACTGCGCTAAAGGATCCACACACGTCGTGGTTGTTGGCTAGCTGCTGGATCTCCTGTGCTTTCTCCACACACCATCTGTTCTTTAGGTCGCGAGCTTTTTGTTGGACCTCGGCCTTCAGGCTTCTGTAGAGCTGCTATTTTGCTCTCGAGTTCTGTTGCTGTTTCCAGATCAGGAATGCCTTGCGCTTGCGGCTTATTAGCTCCTGGATCTCCTGGTCATTCTCGTCGAACCAGTCTTGGTGTTTCCTGGTCGAGTGACCGAGCGTCTCTTCACAGGTGCGGATTATGGAGGCCTCGAGTTCAGACCAGGCGTTTTGGGCACTCTGTGTCTCTGCATCGCTGGGAGTCGTCAGGTTGTTTGTGAGGCGCAGGCTGAATAGGGCTTTCTTAGCAGGGTCTTTGAGTGCTCCAGCGTTAATTTTCCTGCGGCATTGTTTCTGTTGCCGCCGCTGTTTTGGGGCTACATTGATGGAGATGACAGAGCGGATTAGGCGGTGGTCTGTCCAGCAGTCATCAGCTCCGGTCATGGCACGGGTGATGCGGACGTCCTTGCAGTCCCTCGCTCGGATGCAGACGTAGTCCAGCAGATGCCAGTGCTTGGAACGAGGGTGCTGCCATGAAACTTTGTACTTGTCTCTCTGACGGAACAAGGTGTTGGTTATGACGAGGCCATGTTCTAAGCATTTCGACAGGAGGAAGGTACCGTTGGAATTGGCTTTCCCTACCCCCTCTCTGCCGATCACATCTCCCCAGAGGTCTGTGTCCTTTCCAACTCTGGCATTAAAGTCGCCAAGGAGGATCAGCTTATCGTCCGTCGGGACTTGGGACAGGGATTGTTCGAGGCTGGAGTAGAATTCCTCTTTGGTCTTATCTGTGGCTTCCAGTGTTGGGGTGTACGCACTGATGACCGTAGTGCACTGGTTCCGGGCTAGGGTGAGTCGAAGAGTCATGAGGTGCTCATTTATACCGCTAGGGGAGTCTCCGAGACACCCAACCAGTTCATTTTTTATGGCGAAGCCTACCCCATGGAGGCAGCGTTCTTCTTCAGGTTTGCCTTTCCAGAAGGTGGTGTAACCACCGCCTTGCTCCTTGAGCTGGCCTTCCCCTGCCCGCCGGGTCTCACGTAGGGCGGCGATGTCAATGTCGAAACGTCTGAGCTCCCAGGCAACGATAGCAGTACGGCATTCTGGTCTGTCACTGTTGGGGTTGTCCATGAGGGTCCTGACATTCCAGGTCCCGAACTTCATTTTAAAGGGTGGAAGATGCCTGTGCGTGAATTCTTTTAATGTGGGTTGGCCGTTGCACACCAGCTACCACACGGGCTTGGTCCAATGGCAAGGGGATCTAAGACGATGCTACAACGGCCTAGCACACACACACACACACAAACATACTGCTACTGTCCTCCTCCCTCCTTCCCGCAGGTCCTCTCTGCTTGGGTTTCATAGGATGCATTGTGGTCCTCCCGATCTCGCTGTTGGTCCGTGCCGCACCTTCCCTGGGCCCCGACCCCGCTGCTGGTCCACGCTGCACCACTCCTGGGCCTTGACCTCGCTGCTGGGCCCATCCTCGTTCCTGGGTCCCGGCCTCGGACATGAATGATGTGCAGCTGCCTTACAAGATGGCTCCTGTGCTGGCAGCTCCCTAGGGAGCTCCTTTGCCATCCATGACCATCCGTTGCCATCCTTTGCTCTCTTTCCCCCCAGTCTCCTCTCTTCTGCTGTTTAAGTTCCCCTGGCTCTAATAGTGGGTGCATTTTATCCCTAACTGCAAGTTCAAGCTGCAAGGTTAAAGTTACCTGAGCCCACTGCCCATCCCCCGACCATGCCTGTTCTTTGTTCTCAGTGAGCACTGGCTCTTCACTTAAACTTAGCTCCCAAATTCCCAGCCCCCTCTGCCATCAAGACTACGCTTCGCCACTAGACTAGTGATCTAGTGACCAGTGGATCGCGAGTGCAGCTCGGGACCAGGGATCACGAGAATATCAGTGCTAATTTGATCCTGTGAGAGACACACAGACCAGAAGACTGGAGGCTTGAAAACCATTCTTAGCCGAGTTAATTTCAGCTTGGGCTGCAATGGGAGTTGCAAAATACATTAGGAGTGAACTATAACTTGAACCTGCAGGAGATTTCAGAGGTAGGGTGGAAGGAGGCCACTGAGAGATTTGTATATAAAAAAAGAGTGAAAGCGGTGATGGGCAAGCAGGACTTATTATTGGATAGGATATAATCAGTGGAGTTCTGGATGACTTGGAGTTCAATTAGAGTGTAGCACAAGAGTTTGGAAAGTTTCAGGGTTATTTTGTTTACGAGGGATGGAATCATAGAAATTTATGGCACAGAAGGAGGCCATTCGGCCCATCATGTCCATGCCAGCTGTAAAAGAGCTATCCAGCCTAATCGCACTTTCCAGCTCTTGGTCCATAGGCCTGTAGGTTATGGTACTTCAAAAGTGCATAGCCAAGTACCTTTTAAATGCGCTGAGGGTCTCTGCCTCTACCACCCTTTCAGACAGTGAGTTCCAGACCCCCACCACCCTCTGGGTGAAAAAAAGTTCTCCTCAACTCCCCTCTAATCCTTCTACCAATTACTTTAAATATATGCCCCCTGGTCATTCCCTCTGCTCGGGGAAAATAGGTCCTTCCGATCCACTATCTAGGCCCCTCATAATTTTATACACCTCAATCAAGTCTCCCCTCAGCCTCTCTGTTCCAAAGAAAACAACCCCAGCCCATCCAATCTTTCCTCATAGCTAAAATTCTCCAGTCCTGACAGCATCCTCGTAAATCTCTTCTGTACCCTCTCTAGTGCAATTACATCTTTCCTGTAATGTAACCAGAACTGATCGCAGTACTCTAGCTGTGGCCTAACTAGTGTTTTATACAGTTCAAGCATAACCGCCCTGCTCTTATATTCTATGTCTTGGCTAATAAAGTAAAGTACCCCGCATGCCTTCTTAACCACCTTATCTACCTGTCCTGCTACCTTCAGGGATCTCCAAGGTCCCTCTGTTCCTCTACATTTCTCAGTATCCTATTTATTGTGTATTCCCTAGCCTTATTAGCCCTCCTCAAATGCATTACCTCACACTTCTTTGGATTGAATTGCATTTGCCACTTTTCTACCCACCTGACCAGTCCATTGATATCTTCCTGCAGTCTACAGCTTTCTTCCTGAACATCAACCAGTTTGTATCATCTGCAAACTTCTTAATTATACCCCCTATATTAAAGTCTAAGTCACTTGATATATACCACAAAAAGCCAGAGACCTAGTACTGAGCCCTGCGGAAGCCCACTGGAAACAGCCTTCCAGTCACAAAAACACCTGTAAACCATTACCCTTTGCTTCCTACCACTGAGCTAATTTTAGATCCAACTTGTCACTTTCCCTTAGATCCAATGGGCTTTTACTTTTCAGGCCAGTCTGCCAGGTGGGACCTTGTCAAAAGCTTTGCTAAAATCCATGTAGACAGCATCAAACACACTACCCTCATCGATCCTCCAGTTACCGCCTCAAAAAATTCAATCAAATTAGTCAGACACGACCTTCCCTTAATAAATCCATGCTGACTGTCCCTGATTAATCTGTGCCTTTCTAAATGACGATTAATACTGTCCCTCAGAATTTTTTCCAATAATTTGCCCACTACCGAGGTTAGGCTGACTGGCCTGTAATTACTCAGTCTATCCCTTTCTCCCTTTTTAAACAGTGGTACAACGTTAGCAGTCCTCCAGCACCACACCAGTAGCCAGAGAGGATTGGAATCTGGCAGTCTACAAGAATATTTGGGGGAAGAAAAGGTTAAATACATATTATATTTTCTAGTGATAAGGGAGGGAATTTATTGAGTTTGAGTTATGTATGTGGTTGAAGGTCCCATGTATGTTTGAAATATGTGAGAAGTCACACAACACCAGGTTATAGTCCGACAGCTTTATTTGAGATCACAAGCTTTCGGAACGCTGCTCCTTCGTCAGGTGAAGTGAAGAGATGCATATAGGCACAGATTATATAGTCAGAGAATAATGCCTGATGATTACAGGCAATCTTTCTAACTGCCCTTTATCACACCTCGGCAGAGAGATAATCACAGCAATCAAAGGTATGAAAGGTGTCCAAACAGGTCAGTCAGGAAAACATTACATCAAAGAACAATGAGGTGGGGTCACATGGGGTCAAATGTTGCAGATGCTGGGGTCTGTATGAAAAAGTTTGATTTGTTTACCTTTGATTGCTGTGATTATCTCTCTGCCGAGGTGTGATAAAGGGCAGTTAGAAAGATTACCTGTAATCATCTGGCAGTGTTCTCTGACTATATATGCTGTGCCTATATGCATCTCTTCACTTCACCTGATGAAGGAGCAGCGCTCCAAAAGCTTGTGATCTCAAATAAAGCTGTTGGACTATAACCTGGTGTTTTGTGACTTCTCACATTTGTCCACCCCCGGCATCTCCACATCATGTTTGAAATAATACAAGATTGTGAAGTTTTTTGCTTTATAAATCATACCTTCCCTGTTTGTATATTGAAACGTGTTCTTTATTTAAAAGATATACACAATAAAAATGCTAAGTACAAATAAAAATCTATTTATAGCCATGAATTTTCAAGAAAACACTTCTCTGCAGGAAAGGATATTCCATTTAGGTAACAATAAAAATGAAAGCACATGTTTCTCCACAGATCCCTGAAGAGGTAGCAGGACAGGTAGATAAGGTGGTTAAGAAGGCATATGGGAAACTTTCCTTTATTAGTCAAGGCACAGAATATAAGAGCAGGGAGATTATGCTTGAACTGTATAAAACACTAGTTAGGCCACAGCTAGAGTACTGTGTACAGTTCTGGTCACCACATTACAGGAAAGATGTGATTGCACTAGAGAGGGTACAGAGGAGATTTACGAGGATGCTGTCAGGACTGGAGAATTTTAGCTATGAGGAAAGATTGGATAGGCTGGGGTTGTTTTCTTTGGAACAGAGGAGGCTGAGGGGAGACTTGATTGAGGTGTATAAAATTATGAGGGGCCTAGATAGAGTGGATCAGAAAGACCTATTTCCCCTAGCAGAGAGGTCAATAACCAGGGGGCATAGATTTAAATTAATTGGTAGAAGGATTAGAGGGGCGTTGGGGAGAACTTCTTTCACCCAGAGGGTGTTGGGGGACTGGAACTCACTGCCTGAAAGGGTGATAGAGGCAGAAACCCTCATCACATTTAAAAAATACTTTGCTATGCACTTCAAGTGCCATAACCTACAGGCCTACGGACCAAGACCTGGAAAGTGGGATTAGGTAGGACAGCTCTTTTTCAGCCGGCACGACACTATGGGTAAAATGGCCTCCATCTGTGCCATAAATTTCTATGATTCAATGTATATCAGGGTTTCTCCAATGTCAGTGGTTACTTGTTTTGCGCCAGAAGAGCTTAAAACATGCACCAGAAGCTACCCTACTTCATTATTGGTAATATATTCCGAGATGGGAAAGAGAAAGTAAAACAATAGCTAGAAAACAAACCAGTTCGGGGGAGAGCAGCAGCGGAGGAGGAGCCCGGCTTAAAAACCGGCGCGAGGACAGAGGCCCGACCAGTTCGGGGGCGAGCAGCAGCGGAGGAGGAGCCCGGCTTAAAAACCAGCGCGAGGACAGAGGCCCGACCAGTTCGGGGGAAGAGCAGCAGCGGAGGAGGAGCCAGGCTTAAAAACCGGCGCGAGGACAGAGGCCCGACCAGTTCGGGGGAGAGCAGCAGCGGAGGAGGAGCCCGGCTTAAAAACCAGCGCGAGGACAGAGGCCCGACCAGTTCGGGGGAGAGCAGCAGCGGAGGAGGAGCCCGGCTTAAAAACCGGCGCGAGGACAGAGGCCCGACCAGTTCGGGGGAGAGCAGCAGCGGAGGAGGAGCCCGGCTTAAAAACCGGCGCGAGGACAGAGGCCCGACCAGTTCGGGGGAGAGCAGCAGCGAAGGAGGAGCCCGGCTTAAAAATCGGCGCGAAGACCGAGGCCTGACCAGTTCGGGGGAGAGCAGCAGCGGAGGAGCCCGGCTTAAAAACCGGCACGAGGACAGAGGCCCGACCAGTTCAGGGGAAGAGCAGCAGCGGAGGAGGAGCCCGGCTTAAAAATCGGCGCAAAGACCGAGGCCCGACCAGTTCGGGGGAGAGCAGCAGCGGAGGAGGAGCCAGGCTTAAAAGCCGGCGCGAGGACAGAGGCCCGACCAGTTCGGGGGAGAGCAGCAGCGGAGGAGGAGCCCGGCTTAAAAATCGGCGCGAAGACCGAGGCCCGACCAGTTCGGGGGAGAGCAGCAGCGGAGGAGGAGCCCGGCTTAAAAACCGGCGCGAGGACAGAGGCCCGACCAGTTCGGGGGAGAGCAGCAGCGGAGGAGGAGTCCGGCTTAAAAACCGGCGCGAGGACAGAGGCCCGACCAGTTCGGGGGAGAGCAGCAGCGGAGGAGGAGCCCGGCTTAAAAATCGGCGCGAAGACCGAGGCCCGACCAGTTCGGGGGAGAGCAGCAGCAGAGGAGGAGCCCGGCTTAAAAACCGGCGCGAGGACAGAGGCATACCAAATCAACAGCAGAGGAGAGAGGTAAAAAGTAATCAGTGTGTGACATCACCAGGGAGCAGGTAAGTGATTGGTTGGTGAGTATTTCTCTCTTTTCAATACAAGCTTGACTTCTGTGGTGTTAAATTTCTAGGGTCCCTGGTGTAGTGGGGACAGTTGGTAAATAAAGCGCCCTAGAATATACCTGTAACTGGGGTATTGAATAAATTTTTTAATTAATTAAAGGAGTAAGTCATGGGAGGAGAGCTCAGACCCGTGTTCTGCTCCTCTTGCTCCATGTGGGAAATCAGGGACGCTGCCAGTGTCCCTGACGACCATGTGTGCGGGAAATGCATCCAGCTGCAGCTACTTGCAGACCACATTGCGGCGCTCGAGCTGCGGGTGGATGAATTTTAGAGCATGCGCGATGCTGAGAGGCTCGTGGATAGCACGTTTAGCGAGTTGTTCACGCCTCAGGATAGGGCAGCACAGGGGGTGACCATCAGGCGGAGCAACAAAGGCAGGCAGGTAGCGCAGGGAACCCCTGCGGACATCCCCCTTTCAAACAAGTATACCGCTTTGGATACTGTTGAGGGGGATGACTCACCAGGGGAAGGCAGCAGCAGCCAACTTCCTGGCACTGGGGGTGCTCCTGCTGCCCAGGAAGGGGGGAAAAAGAGTGGGAGAGCAATAGTGGTAGGGGATTCTATAGTAAGGGGAACAGATAGGCGTTTCTGTGGCCGTAGACGTGAATCCAGGATGGTTTGTTGCCTCCCTGGTGCCAGGGTCAAGGATGTCACTGAGCGGCTGCAGGGCATTCTGGAGGGGGAGGGTGAACAGCCAGTGGTCGTGGTCCACATTGGTACCAACGACATAGGTAAAAAGAGGGATGAGGTCCTGCATCAAGAATTTAGGGAGCGAGGTAACAGATTAAAGAGCAGGACCTCAAAGGTTGTAATCTCTGGATTACTCCCAGTGCCACGTGCTAGTAAGTATAGGAATGGGAGGATAGAGCAGATGAATGCGTGGCTAAAGAGTTGGTGTAGGGGGGAGGGTTTTACTTTCCTGGATCACTGGGCCTGCTTCTGGGAAAGGTGGGACTTGTACAAGTCGGACGGGTTGCACCTGAACCAGAGCGGGACAAATATCCTTGCGGGGAGGTTTGCTAGCACTGTTGGGGGGGGTTTAAACTAACTTGGCAGGGGGATGGGATACAGAGGGGAGCTGAAATAGGGGGGGGGATGTGCTGCCAACTATAGAGAAAAAAACAAGTCAGCTTGGTAGACAGGGCAAATATATAAGGGCAAGGCTGGATGGCATCTATTTTAATGCAAGGAGTCTTGCAAATAAGGTGGATGAACTGAAGGTGTGATAAACACATGGGAGTATGATATTGTTGCTATCACGGAGACATGGTTGAGGGAAGGGCAAGACTGGCAGCTCAATATTCCGGGGTACAGAATCTTCAGGCGAGACAGAGGGGGAGGTATAAGAGGAGGGGGTGTCGCAATATTAATTAAGGAGTCAATTACTGCAGTAAGGAGGGATGATATATTAGCAGGGTCCTCTAATGAGGCCATATGGGTGGAGCTTAAAAACAAAAAGGGGGCAAGCACTTTGCTGGGAGTGCACTATAGGCCTCCAAACAGTCAGGGGGAGATAGAGGAACAGATATGTAGGCAAATCTCAGAGAAATGTGCAAATAATAGGGTAATAATAATGGGGGCTTTCAACTTCCCCAATATTAACTGGGATAGTCAGAGTGTGAAAGGCTCAGAGGGTGTAGAATTCTTAAAGTGCATCCAGGAGAGCTTTTTGAGCCAGCATGTAGAAAGTCCTACAAGAGAGGGGGCGGTACTGGACCTAATTCTAGGGAATGTGGCCGGCCAAGTGGAAAAAGTGCTAGTAGGTGAGCACCTTGGTGATAGTGACCATAATATGCTAAGATTTAAGGTGGTCATGGAAAAGGACAGGGATGGGCCGGAAATAAAGGTTCTAAATTGGGGGAAGGCCGATTTTAATAGGATAAGGCAGGATCTGGCCAAAATGGACTGGGATCAGCTACTTGTAGGAAAATCCGCATCGGAGCAATGGGAGGCTTTCAGAAGGGAGATTGAGATCATACAATGGCAACATGTTCCCGTAAAGGTCAAGGGTGGTTCCAAAAACCACAGGGAACCTTGGATGTCAGGGGATATACGAGAATGGATTAGGAAAAAAAGGAGGGCTTTTGGTAGATACAAAAGGCTAAAGACGGAGGAAGTCCTAGAGGAGTACAAAAAGTGCAGGGGGATACTCAAAAAAGAAATTAGGAGATCAAGGAGGAGCCATGAAATAACACTGGCGAGCAAAATAAAGGAAAATCCAAAGATGTTTTATAAGTATATTAAGGGTAAGAGGATAACTAAGGAAAAAATAGGGCCCATTAGGGACAAAAGTGGCAATCTGTGTGTGGAGCCGGAAGATGTAGGAGGGGTTCTAAATGAATTTTTTGCATCTGTTTTCACTGTGGAGAAGGACGATGTAGACATAGAAATAGGGCGGGGGGACTGTGATATGCTCGAACATATTAACATCGAGAGGGAGGAGGTATTGGCGGTTTTAGCTGGCCTAAAAATGGATAAATCCCCAGGCCCGGATGAAATGTATCCCAGGCTGCTGTGTGAGGCAAAGGAGGAGATTGCGGGGGCTCTAACACATATATTCAGGACCTCTCTGGCCACAGGGGATGTGCCAGAGGACTGGAGAACCGCTAATGTAGTACCATTATTCAAGAAGGGTAGTAGGGAAAAACCGGGGAACTACAGGCCAGTGAGCCTAACATCAGTGGTAGGAAAATTATTGGAAAAAATCCTGAGGGACAAAATTTGTCTCCACTTGGAGAGGCAAGGATTAATCAGGGATAGTCAACATGGCTTTGTCAAGGGAAGATCATGTCTGACTAATTTGATTGAATTTTTTGAGGGGGTGACTAGGTGTGTGGATGAGGGTAACGCAGTGGATGTGGTATACATGGATTTCAGTAAGGCCTTCGATAAAGTCCCGCACAGGAGACTGGTCAAGAAGGTAAGAGCCCATGGAATCCAGGGTGCCTTGGCACATTGGATACAAAACTGGCTTAGTGGCAGAAGGCAGAGGGTGATGGTCGAAGGTTGTTTTTGTGACTGGAAGCCTGTGGCCAGTGGGGTACCACAGGGATCGGTGCTGGGTCCCTTGCTGTTTGTGGTCTACATTAATGACTTGGGTATGAATGTAAAGGGTATGATCAGTAAGTTCGCGGATGATACAAAAATTGGTAGGGTGGTAAATAGCGAGGAGGGTAGCCTCAGTCTGCAGGACGATATAGATGGGTTGGTCAGATGGGCGGAACAGTGGCAAATGGAATTTAACCCGGAAAAGTGCGAGGTGATGCACTTTGGGGGGACTAACAAGGCAAAGGAATACACAATGAATGGAAAGACCCTAGGCAAGACGGAGGGTCAGAGGGATCTGGGTGTGCAAGTACACAGATCCCTGAAGGCGGCGGAACAGGTGGATAAGGTGGTAAAAAAGGCATATGGGATACTTGCCTTCATTAGCCGAGGCATTGAATATAAGAGCAAGGAGGTTATGATGGAGCTGTATAAAACACTGGTTAGGCCACAGCTGGAATACTGTGTGCAGTTCTGGTCGCCACACTACAGGAAGGATGTGATCGCGTTAGAGAGGGTGCAGAGGAAGTTCACCAGGATGTTACCAGGGCTGGAGCGCTTCAGCTATGAAGAGAGACTGGGCAGATTGGGTTTGTTTTCCTTGGAGGGGCATAGATAGGATGGATGCTGAGGAGCTTTTTCCCTTAGTAGAGGGGTCAATAACTAGGGGGCATAGATTCAAGGTAAAGGGCGGGAGGTTTAGAGGGGATTTGAGAAAGAACTTTTTCACCCAGAGGGTGGTTGGAGTCTGGAACTCACTGCCTGAAAGGGTTGTGGAGGCAGAAACCCTCACAACATTTAAGAAGCATTTGGATGTGCACTTGAAATGCCATAGCATACAAGGCTACGGGCCAAATGCTGGAATATGGGATTAGATTAGACAGGGCTTGATGGCCGGCGCGGACACGATGGGCCGAAGGGCCTCTATCCGTGCTGTATTACTCTATGACTCTATATAACAAATAGCACAATACGAATAAAACAGATACAGTTTGAAGAGAGAAAGGATGCAATATATGAGAATAGAAACTGCTCAATTTGAAAGCAGCACAGTTGAGATTTAAACTGCTTTTACTATTAGTATCTGGAACAGCAGAATGATGCTCATTATGGAATATGCCAAGGAGACAATCAGTGCATTGTAAAATGACATTCTAATGGGAGCACACTGCCAGTTTTATAAGGCTGTTGATTGATAACAAGTGATTGAAACACTATTTGTAACCCTGCTGAGCTCAGCTATCTTACTACAGACCAGGCATCAAACCTCGGAGCTTCCTGGTCTGTATCACTTAGTATCACGCCAGACAGTATATTAACCCACTAAGCCACTGAGAATGCTTTAATGCTGGGTTTCAGTGTCTGGCTATCATAGTGCTACTTTATAAAAGCCAACTCTGCTTCAGGGGGAAAAAAAACCCACCATAACTGACTAAAGTGCCACAATTAAAAGACAAACATGAAACCAAAGGACTTATATAAATGGAACAAAGCATAGGAAATTGCTAAGAACTATGTTTTACTCCCTCAGGAGAAAGCCTGAAATTCACTTGTTTTATTTTCAATAAAAGTTTCTGTTTAAAGTAAATGTACATAAAAGGATAACAGAACACTGCTTAAACAAGGCTGGGCATGTTAGATATTGGGTGTGGATCACATGATCACATAGGATCAGTTTGCCAGAGATCAGCTGTCCAAGTTGTAGGATAAATTGTCAGTCAAATTTAGCTGTTAGTGGGGAAAAAATCTATCAAAGTTTTTTCAAAAAAATATTCAATTCCCATCTAGCACCAAATGGAATACTTACACTTTAAATTTCAGTGGAAATGATAGGAACTGAAAAGAAACCATACCTATTTTGTCATTCATTTCTACAATGGTGTTTTGTAAGGTATTCCCTTCATTGGATGTTTTCTGCATCAAATCCTGTATTGAACCCAAGAAAACAAAGGTTACCCATTTTTTAGCTATAGCATAGTTCAGGATTATTTACATTCTGAAGTTTCTTGAAACAGAAAACAAAATACCCTTTTGCATCAAACTGCAAGATGCCAACTATTTCCCTCCACAAATTATAACATTTACTGCTCAAGATTTGATTTAAAATGTGAAAAATCTAAAATGAATATTCATATTCAACAGCTACCAGTACTCATGAATTTAAACGGTTTCAAATTGTCATTCAGTTGAAGAGAAAGACAACTGTAACTTCATCCCACATACAATTAATTACAGCAAGACTAATTTCGCATTTCAGTATAGATCATAAAAACTTGCATCTTACAAATTTATTTGTAAAAGTTTTATCTGGTAGTTGCAAGCAAACTTTTCTTGTCAAACCCACTGCTCAAATTAAAGAAATCCTCAAAGATTCTACCCAGACCAACTTTCATCTTTGGAGGGATTCAACTATTTGACAAAGCTAAGCATGGTACACAGGGAGGGTAAAAAAAAAAAGTCCTAGAAAAATGCAAACTAACAATGAGCCCCAAAAGAGGTTTTGAATCTAAAATGAACCAAGTTCTGCTCAAATTCCTTGAAAGTTTTTAATGAAAAAAATGAACTTTAGAAAGAACAAAAACAGTTCCAAATCAATTTGGCTATTGTGCAAACAGAGGTTTGCTGCTGTTACTTTCAAAGCAGGTATTCAGCACTAAGAAAAGAAACTAGATTACCATGAGAAATTAAACAGATGTTTTCTAGTTACGACATCGTGGCATCATGGTCTTCAGCATATTAACGAACATACCTGGGAGACAACTTACAAGGCAGTGATTACATCTTGGGGTGTCAGGGGATACATGCTGTAATCACTCTTCGTTCTCGGCCAGGTGATAAGCATTCAACACACTTGCTAGAAGTTCGGCTTAAACTCAGACCCGCACAGGCAACAGAAACTTTCAACTCATAAGGCTATTAGATTACAACAGACATCATCCAATTCCTCCAATTATATATTCTAGTCTCATTTAATGTATTAAATTTTTTATATAAATGGTTACCTTCAAGGTTTGAAGTTCCTCTTTAAACTTTGATAGCTCAGACTCTTTTTCATTCAGCTGGCACTTTAATTGCTCCTCTTTATCTTGTGTTGCTTCTTTTTCAGTTTTCTCATTCCGTTCTTGCTTTTCGGTTTCCAAGTTCTCAAGCTTCTCTGTAACATTCTGAATCTGAACGAGCAGATCTTCATTTTCAAGAGTGATTTTTTCACTTAGGTTCTGCACCTCTAACAGATCTCTTTGCAATCCTTCCTTATCTAACAGTGCTTCATCTAGATGCTTTTGCAAAAGGGATTTTTCTTTTCTGACGTCATCTAGTAAACAACTGAGCTCAGCCTGTTGATCTCTATTTGCATCAGTTTGTAATTCCAATTCTCGTTGCAATTGTAGTATACGCTCATCACACTGGAGTGCCACAGATTGCTTTTCCTCCCTAATTTTTGTCACATGTTCCTCCAGTAATTGCACTGTCTCAATCATACCTAGCTCAGGAGCATCATTTGCAAAACTGAAAGCTTCTTGCTCAAGAATGTTAATTATTGCAAATTTAACATCAAGAAGTTTCTGTTTTTCAATTCCATCTGCCAGTTGGAGACCATCTCTTTCCTGAGTTAGAGTTTGTAGCTGTTTATTGAGATTTTGAAGTTTTTCTTCATTTGCTCCCATATTATCATTTTGTAAACTGAACATAGCTGCGTCTTTTTGTAAAGCTTCCTTTTCTTTTTCTAACTTTGTAATAAGTTCTTCCAGATTCTTTGTTTGGGAATCCAAATGCTCCTTCTCAGTTATAATAGCTCCGAGTCTGTTTTCCATCTCACCTAGTTTTTGACAGCTAGACTCCTTTTCTGAAACTGCCTTTTCCAAATGATGTGCAATTTCATCCAATCTTTGCTGCAATTCACAGTTGTCCTTATCAAGTCCTTGTATTTGTTGTTGAAGCTCTGCACATTTACCCTGCTCCACCACAAAAGATTGTTTCAACCTATTTATTGACTCTTCAGAGATACTCAATGTTGTTACTAGTTCCTCTTTCTCTCTGATTAAAGTGTCCACTTGTTCTTGTGAATCATTCATGCTTGCCTCCTTCTTCTGAATTGAAGATGTCAACTCTTGATTCATCTCTTGAAAATTACTTACAGTTTGCTTCAGTTCTTTAGCCTCTTCAACTTCAGCCTGCAGCCTGTTAATCGTTTCCAGAAGAGAATCTTTTTCACTAAAAACTCTTCTGAGTTTCTGTTGCAGGTCATGAATTTCATTAGATTGCTGCTGCTTCATAACTTCAAACTCATAGCTGATCTTTGAAGCAGATTCTCCTAATTCAGTCTGGAATATTTCCATGGTTTTGCGCAAGTTTTCATAATGACACTCTGCCTCTTCTTTCTCCTCCAATAATGTTTGGCACTGCTTCTTAAGATTGTCTACCTTGAGAAGGGATTCTAGTTTTTCATTTTCAGCTGCAGTATGTAAAGTTTGTTCTAGCACTGAAATATCTTTTTTATGTTGTTCCGTTATAACCTGCATTTCATAGGAATGTTGGGTCGCTGCCATTTCACAACAGTCTTTAATAGATTGAAGTTCATCTGTCAGTTTTGTAACCGTATTCATATATTCTTCCTTGGACAGCTGGAGTTCATTTATCTTAAACTCCCAGTCCTCTCGCTCATGAAAGAACTCTTCTTTTGTGTGGTGCAGTTCCATCTCTAGCTTCTCTTTTACATTTTTCATGTACGCAAGTTCATCCAGTAACAAACTATGCTGCAATTCTAATTTTTTCACATAGTTCTCAAGGTACTTCACCTGCTCATTGGATCCAGAAACTGATTCTTTAGGGATTTCATTTTGCAAGTGTTGGACCTCTTTTTGCTCTTCTGTCATTTTTCTTAACTGTTCCTTCAGTTGATTCAACTGATGCTCATAGTTGGTTCTATTAGTGATCTGTTCGTATTCGAGGCTTTTCTCTTTTACTGAATGTTTCTCTGTTAAATCTTGTTCTAACTTTTTAAGTTCCTTCTCATGTGTTATGACAGCAGATTCAAACTGTTGCTTCAACAGTGTTACTTCTTCATGATGGGTGGTTTGGATTACTTGAAGGTCCTTCATTTCACTTTCATTTTCAGCAACAACATTCCTATTAATTTCTTGTAGCCTTTTCATTTCTTCCCTCTGCTTCTCAGCGCTAGCT
The DNA here is from genome assembly GCF_052327205.1 of Somniosus microcephalus. NCBI lineage: Eukaryota > Metazoa > Chordata > Chondrichthyes > Squaliformes > Somniosidae > Somniosus > Somniosus microcephalus. The sequence goes on along the minus strand of NC_140996.1, from coordinate 157,018,875 downwards.
TCTAATTGTTGTTTCAACTGCAAAATCTGCTCCTCAGAGGCAATTTTAACTTCATTTAATTCTTCTTCCAGCCTCTTTGCTTCATTTTGCTGAGCTGAGAAGACTTCAAGCTGTTGCTCAAGTTGTCCAATGCGGGTACTGTGTTTGAGATTTGATTCTTGAAGTTCATTTTCTAACCTGGTTACTTCCTCCGTGTGTTTTGTACAAGCAGCTTCCAATTCCCCATACAAAGCTTCAATTTTGTTTAAATGTTGATTTTTTAACAATTCCATCTCCTCCTGGAGTTCTGTTTCTTTTGACAATGCGACCTTAAAAAATTAAAAACATTTACATCATAGTTCACTTACCACATCATGGACATATGTACTGGTCACCTCAAACTGAATTTATAGTAATATTCAGCTAAATAGTTTATAAATATCAAAGAATATGATCTTTAGTATGGTTAAAGGGGAAGCCAATTTTTTTTTAAATTTTACACGGAAGCTACAATGATCCTCACAGGTTTGGAGCATTTTAAAATATACAAGCTTCACAACATCACTGACCATTGTCGACCTTTGAATGCAGTCAATTCTTTGAATGCAGTCAATTCTAAGTGTATAGTTTTGCTATTAAATCCAAACAAAAATACAACATTTTTTATACCACAAAGTCAAACTATGATAATTAAAAGTAGAACATTTCTGTTTGAACAGAGACAGCCACTGATATCAGAGCAATAGCTAAGAAGCAGTTATTGAGCCAAAACAGCGAGAGCAAGCTACATTAACATCAGTGCAGTATTCATCCAAACCAGTTCACTTAATAAGGTAACCACTTCGTAACAAATGCTTGAAATCGATGTACTAGCATCTGAAAAGCAGACGGATGGATTAAAATTTTGAGTCTAGACCCTTCGAATGATAAATCTATCTTTTCCCTTTTCAGATGCTATTGGACAGGCTGCATTTTCTAAACCAATACTTAATATTTAAACAAAACATAAACAGAGGTATGGAAAAACAAAAAAGGATGTTAACGTTGTTTTAAAAATCTGCTTCGAACAGACTTCTGATTCCATTTTCTAGAACGTGGAGGCGCACTGGCGTATCACGAGCCACATATGACTTCTATTGCTGGGGTGCAGCTCTCTGTTCTTGCTCACAGATTCAATCAAGGTGCAAAAGATGCAGCATGACATTGGAGGAGGTAACGTTCCTTCCATTATGGGTCAGGAACATAATGGCCTCGATTTTAACTCGACCACAACACCCCACTTGGCAGGAAAGGGTCAAGTGAGGGGTTAAAATCTTGAAAATCAAAAATCCCACCTCCAATTCGCAACGTTCCCAGCCTCATAATATTAACGGCAGTGATTCAGGCCCTCAACGAGGCTCCCGCTAAAAGCAAGTGGGAGCCTACTAAAGATGCAAAAGTTGTGGCCCGATGACATCACTGGCGCCACAACGTAATATTAATGTCAAGCCAGGGGAAGTAATGCAGCAGAACCATGGGAGTAGGAGCTGAGGCCTCTCCTGATCACCAGGGAATTCCCCCCCCCATCCCGATCGCAAAGGAGTCCCCCCATCCCTGATCGCGAGGGAGCCCCTCAGCTTCCCCCATTGATCACCGACAAACGATCGCCCTGGAACTACTCCTCCCACTGACTACCATGAACTATTCTCATGGGTCCCTGGCTGCGGCCCCCTGCTGCCAAATTCCCGCTCCGGCCTGCCAGCCAGATAGTAACTCTAGCCGGGTGGAACTCCAGGGTATTTCATTTAACTAGGGCCCTGCACTGGACTCTATGGGTGTGTCATCCGCTATTGGGCTCACGCGCACCGTTTCCACCACAGCCCCCGTAAAAATCAAGGCCAATGTGTTTGGCTTAGCCGCATTATAAACTGGTTTATTTTGACCTTGATGTGCCTCCATGTTAGATGGAAGAGTCTGCAGCACACACGCTGCTGTTGAGCTTTGAACCAGTCTGGAGCCAAGGGAGGAACATCACCAATGTGACAGGCACAGGCCTTTTGTATAGAAGAGGCCAAATACAGTTGTCTGCATTGAAGGTATACACAGGGGGTTTGGGCCATAAAATCACTGCCAGTGCATGAGAGGGAGGGGGAATGACAGAAAGAGGGGATAGTGGAAAGGGAGGGGCATAACAAGACAAGGTTTCCTGCACTGTATCCTTCTGCTGATATTAAGGAGGGGTGATTAAAAGGTTGGTCAAGGAGATAGGTTTTAAGGAGGGCGTTAAAGGACGAGAGTGAGAGATGGAGGGGATTAGGGACGGAATTCCAGAGACAGCCATTAATTTTTTTTTAAAAATAGCATAAATCATAAACTACCTTCAATTCCTCTTTATTTTTTTCAATCTCCTTCCTAAGAGAAAGCGTACTTTGTTGAGCTTCTGCTTTTTCCAAAAGTACTGAATCCAGCCTGGTTGTCAGTTCCTGGTCAAATAAGCAGAATAGTACAAATTACACTAATATGTTACATGTTGTATGTTGTAAAAAATTCTGACTTCCTAATCCCTATGTAAATAAAGATCATATATAGTGACATAACCTGAAGTCTTCATCAAAATATATAAATGGACACCCTAACTCAAAATTAATTCTATTTCAATTTCATTACATAGTCAAATCTGCTTATATACGTAATTCACACTGACATGTATTTGAGCAGCATACAAACAGCAATGTTAACATTAGCCAACTATGATATTGCTTACCCACACTCCTTAGTGTAAGCAAAGCCCTTCTATACCTTTATAGAGCAGCTAACACCATGATACAGAGTATGGACAAATTTTCTCCCACAATGTAATTAACTAATATTTCTCTCATGCCATCTATATCTGAGCACTTGCTTGTCCTTCACCCAGTATACTATTCAAATGACACTAATGCCTATTCAAGTTCCTCTGGGCAGGTGAAAGCACAGTACAGTACACAGCATGAGTTTTGATGCCATTTTGAGAACTCAAATGCAACTCCCTTGATGGCTTATTGAGTAAATGCACAAGATGATATGGTACTAAGTCATACAGACCAGAAGGACTAGTTCTTAGTCTGGTTGAATTTTTTTTTATTTTTTTTTATTCGTTCATGGGATCTGGGCGTCGCTGGCAAGGCCAGCATTTATTGCCCATCCCTAACTGCCCTTGGGAAGGTGGTGGTGAGCCACCACCTTGAACCGCTGCAGTCCGTGCATTGAAGGTGCTGTTAGGGAGGGAGTTCCAGGAATTTGACCCAGCGACGATGAAGGAACGGCGATATACTTCTAAGTCAGGATGGTGTGTGACTTGGAGGGGAACTTCGAGGTGGTGGTGTTCCCATGCGCCTGCTGCCCTTGTTCATCTAGGTGGTACAGGTCGCGGGTTTGGGAGTTGCTGCCGAAGGAACCTTGGCGAGTTGCATCTTGTAGATGGTACACACTGCAGCCACGGTATGCCAGTGGTGGAGGGAGTGAATGTTTAAGGTGGTGGATGGGGTGCCAATCAAGCGGGCTGCTTTGTCCTGGATGGTGTCGAGCTTCTTGAGTGTTGTTGGAGCTGCACTCATCCAGGCAAGTGGAGAGTATTCCATCACACTCCTTACTTGTGCTTTGTAGATGGTAGAAAGGTGGAGTCAGGAGGTGAGACACTCGCCGCAGAATACCTAGCCTCTGACCAGCTCTTGTTGCCACAGTATTTATGTGATGGGTCCAGTTAAGTTTCTGGTCACTGGTGGCCCCCAGGATGTTGATGATAGGGGATTCGGCGATGGTAATGCCGTTGAACGTCAAGGAGCGACGGTTAGACTCTTGCTTCTTGGAGATAGTCATTGCCTGGCACTTCTGTGGCGCGAATGTTACCTACCACTTATCAGCTCAAGCCTGAATGTTGTCCAGGTCTGCAGGCATGGACTACTTCATTATCTGAGGAGTTGCGATAGGCAATGAACACTGTGCAGTCATCAGCGAACATCGCCATTTTTGACCTTATGATGGAGGGAAGGTCATTGATGAAGCAGCTGAAGATGGTTGGACCTAGGACGCTGCCCTGAGGAACCCCTGCAGCGATGTCTTGGGGCTCTGATGATTGACCACCAACCACCACAACCATCTTCCTTTGTGCTAGGTATGACTCCAGCCAATGGAGGGTTCCCCCCCCCACCCCGATTCCCAGTGACTTCAGTTTTACTAGGGCTCCTTGATGCCACACTCGGTCAAATGTTGCCTTGATGTCAAGGGCAGTCACTCTCACCTCACCTCTGGAATTCAGCTCCTTTAACCATGTTTGGACCAAGGCTGTAATGAGGTCGGGAGCAGAGTGGTCCTGGCGGAACCCAAACTGGGCATCAGTGAGCAGATTATTAGTGAGTAAGTGCCGCTTGATAGCACTGTCGATGACACCTTCCATCACTTTGTTGATGATTGAGAGTAGACTGATGGGGCGGTAATTGGCCAGGTTGGATTTGTCTTGCTTTTTGTGGACAGAACATACCTGGGCAGTTTTCCACATTGTCGGATAGATGCCAATGTTGTAGCTGTACTGGAACAGCTTGGTTAGAGGCGTGGCTAGTTCTGGAGCACAAGTGTTCAGCACAACAGCCGGGATGTTGTCGGGGCCCATAGCCTTTGCTGTATCCAGTGCGCTCAGCCATTTTTTGATATCATGTGGAGTGAATTGAACTGGCTGAAGACTAGCTTCTGTGATGGTGGGGACCTCAGGAGGAGGCCGATACGGATCAGCCACTTGCACTTCTGGCTGAAGATGGTTGCAAACGCTTCAGCCTTGTCTTTTGCATACATGCTGGGTTCCACCGTCATTAAGGATGGGAATATTCTTGGAGTCTCCTCCTCCCGTTAGTTGCTTCATGGTCCACCACCATTCACGACTGGATGTGGTAGGACTGCAGAGCTTTGATCTGATCCGTTGATTCAGGGATCGCTTAGCACTGTCTATAGCATGCTGCTTCCGTTTTTTAGCATGCATGTAGTCCTGTGTTGCAGCTTCCCCGGGTTGGCACCTCATTTTTAGGTACACCTGGTGCTGCTTCTGGCATGCTCTTCTACACTCCTTATTGAACCTGGTCGCCTGGCTTGATGGTAATGGGTCATGAAGGATGGGCCATGAGGTTACAGATTGTAGTGGAATACAATTCTGCTGCTGCTGATGGCCCACAGCACCTCATGGATGCCCAGTTTTGAGCTGCTAAATCTGTTCAGAATCTATCCCATTTAGCAGGGTGGTAGTGCCATACAACACGATGGAGGGTGTCCTCAGTGTGAAGACGGGACTTCGTCTCCACAAGGACTGTGCGGTGGTCACTGCTACCAATGCATCTGCGACAGGTAGATTAGTGAGGACGAGGTCAAGTAGGTTTTTCCCTTGTGTTGGTTCTCTCACCACCAGTCGCAGGCCCAGACTCGGCCAGTAGTGGTGCTCCCGAGCCACTCTTGGTGATGGACATTGAAGTCCCCCACCCAGAGTACATTCTGTGCCCTTTCTACTCTCAGTACATGGTGTTTAACATGGAGGAGTGCTGATTCATCAGCTGAGGGAGGGCGGTAGGTGGTAATCAGCAGGAGGGGGTAAATCAGCAGGAGGTTTCCCATGCTTGACCTGAAGCCATGAGACTTCATGGGGTCTGGAATCAATGTTGAGGACTCCCAGGGTCACTCCTTCCCACCACCCCTGGTGGGTCTATCCTGCTGGTGGGACAGGACATACCCAGGGATGGTGATGGAGGAGTTTGGGACATTGGCTGAAAGGTATGAGTATACTCCATGAGTATGAAAATGTCAGGCTGTTGCTTGAAGAGACAGCTCTCCCAATTTTGGCACAAGATGTTGGTGGAGGAGGACTGGGTGTGCCGTTGTCGTGTCCATCGTTGGTGCCGAGGTCGATGCTGGGTGGTCCGTCTGATTTTATTCTTATTATGGTGTTTCGTAGCTGTTTGTTACAACTGAGTGGCTTGCTAGGCCATTTCAGAGGGCAGTTAAGAGTCAACCACATTGCTGTGGGTCTGGAGTCACATATAGGCCAGACCAGGTAAGGACATTAGTGAACCAGATGGGTTTTTACAACAATCCGATAGTTTCATGGTTACCATTACTGATACTAGCTTTTTATTCCAAATTTATTTAATTCGCTGAATTTAAATTCCCCAGCGTGGTGGGATTTGAACTCACGTCTCTGGATCATTAGTCCAGGCCTCTGGCTTACTAGCCCAGTAACATAACCACTATGCTACCGTTCCTGTCATTGATAATTGACACATTTAAAACCAGAGCAGCAGTAGGACACCACAACTGTCCCGTATTCTGGGCTACAATGGTATAAAATCAGCCACGGTGCCCATTCCTGATCACTATACAGTGGCCCCTGCTGTATGAGTGGACACTGGATAAGAACAGGCTTTGATTCCTTCACAGTTGAATAGCCTCCTGTGATAGTCACTGTCTAGGCCCAAAGAATAAGAATAAGAATGGTTAACCAGGCAAAGTACTGGAGGGCTTCCATATCTCAACAAGGGTGCCTGAAGGAAAGAAGGGGAAACAAGGAGAGAAAATAGGCACAAAACACAGGTGATGGAAAAATGATGCTGGTAAAGTGCCAGAAGCCAGGAAAAGGAAGAGTCAGTTATGACATGAAATGATTAGGACGTTTACATCTACTTATTTCAAGCAAAACGATTTGCTGCTCAAGTACTGCAATTTTGCATAGAAAGTCCCAAAGACAACAAAAATGTCAGTTTTGGATGGATCTGGATCTGTGTAATAACCAATCACTTCCTCTACAGATGATTACTGCTCACACTAATTAAAATGATGTAGTTTTGTTCGTGCTAAGGAGCCCAAGTAACCATTTCTGCAATTTAAACTAGTACATTCAAATCCTGCTGGTATGCCAGTTTTACTTGAGCAAGTAAGCAGGGTTAACTGTAAAAGCATTTATAAAATTACAACAATGACTGTAATCTGCTTCATGGGTATTACCTGGATGACTGCATCATTAGCTCCAATAGTTGGTTTTGTTTTGAGCTGTTCAATTTCTTTTTCCAGCACTGAAATGACATTATATGTATTGTAAAACCTTTCAAAAATAACTTGCTTGATTAGATCTAATTCTGCCAAAGCAAAAAATTAAACCAGAAACAAATATTTATAGGATAAACAGTACTGAAATACAGTATACTCAATTTTAGAAAGAGAGTTTAAAAAGTGAAGTACTAGAAAATGTCAGGAAATAGTACGTCATGCATGTTTTGGCTGGTAATGGCAAATTCAAAAGCATCTTTAAGTTCAAATTTGTTAATTGCAAACTTTTTCAGAATCTTTGCATTTTGCTGTTAATGCATTATTATTGGATTGGTTAAATGCACACTGGTTTATAGCATATCTTGTTTAAATGCACATATTTTCATAGCTGCTGATAACCATTTCTGATACGGCATATGATAACTTTGGAATTCCCCAAGGATCTATCCCTGGTCCCCTCCTTTTCCTCAAGTACATGCTTCCCCTTGGTAACATTATCTGAAGACCCGAGTCATCTTCCACATGTACGCTGATGACACCCAGCTCTATTTCTCCACCATTTCCCTCAACCCTTCCATTGCCTCTCTGTTGCCGGACTGCTCGTCCATCAACCAGTCTTGGCTCAGCCGCAATTTCCTCCAGATAAAAAAATAGGAAGAGCAAAGCCATCATCTTCAGCCCCATCACAAATTCCCTATCTTTGCCACCCATTCCATCCACTTCCCTGGCCACTGTCTTCGACCATCTGCTGCTGAAACTCTCACCCATGCCGTTGTCACTGCCAGACTTGATTATTCCATGCCACTCCTGACTGGCCTCCCATCCTCCATGAACTTCAGTTCATCCAAAACTCTATTATCCTTTTCGTATTGCACACCAAGGCTTGCTCACTCTTCACCCCTATCCTCGCTGTCCTACATTGGCTCCTGGTCCTGCAGTGCCTCAAATTTTAAATTCTCAGCCTCATGTTTAAATCCCTTCCTGGTTTAGCCCCTCTCTATCTCTGTCGTGTCTTCTAGCCTTACAACACGCCTAAACTCTGGAACTTGCCATTTCACTGACTCTGCCTCATGTATCCTTATCCTGACAGTAGAGTCACAGACCAATGTTTTGGAATTAGGTAGCCAGTTTTAGTAATGGAAGTGCAAGGAGCCAATGCATGAATGTCATTCTCTGCAAACTAAACTAAAGAAAGGGTCAAAGTTTCCAAGAGGAACATTCATTACCCCATCAAGGTTGTCATTTTGCATTTGGGTAGACTGATCAGACTTCATGCTCCTACCCATATGCAACCTGAGTACATTATCCAGGCAGCTTGTAGTACAGATGTTATTGAACTTATTACTACATCCACCATGCCAGGTGATGTAGAGTTAGAATGGCGTGAGGTGGGACTAGCAGAATTAAGTGGTCAGTTCCTTAATTAGAACTAAACTGTACAATCAAGAGGAACAAGAGTACCCAAAATCAATTATGTTAATTCTCAGCTCCTTCATAGAAACATAGAAGATAGGAGCAGGGGTAGGCCATTCGGCCCCTCGAGTCTGCTCCGCCATTCAATGAGATCATGGCTGATCATCCAAATTCAGTACCTTGTCCCTGCCTTCTCCCCATATCCCTTTAGCCTTAAGAAATATATCTAACTCCTTCTTGAATATATTTAATGAATTGGCCTCCACTGCCTTCTGTGGTAGAGAATTCCACTCTCTGGGTGAAGAAATTCCTCCTCATCTTTGTCCTAAATGGCTTACCCCTTATCCTTAGACTGTGACCCCTGGTTCTGGACTCCCCAGCCATCTGGAACATCCTTCCTGCATCTAGTCTGTCTAATCCTGTTAGAATTTTATAAGTTTCAATGAGATCCCCTCTCATGCAGTTGGGTGCAGTAATCCTTCCAATACCGTACACTGGATCAGTATACACTATTTCAGCGAGCACAGAAAATAATGCATATAATTATTTAAAAGTCGATAGTGGATTCTCTTTTCAACATGGAGAACTACTATACACATTACCGGTGCATTTTGACTTTGTCTTCTGTAAAAGAACAACCTGTTTCTTTGTGAATTTTATAAGGTCTTCCTTTGATAGAGTGTCCAGCTGTAAATACAGTAGAACGTGAATTAGTATGAACATATTCCAATGTTAATTCACAAGGAATTAATATTTAGATGTACTTTTAAAACAAGCTGAGAAATTGTGTAGTTAATGTTTAAGAAAAGTCCAGAAGATTTTTTCCTTCAAACCTTAGATTTTCCTGTTCCAGGGGTTGCTGGTGAAGCCACGCCATCCTGACTATTCTCCTGTTAAACAACAGAAACAGAAGCTTTACAACAACTTATGAAGTTGGTTGCAGTGTTGCAACATGGTGCCAATGCTCACGATAACCACAACGAGATCAGTATTGCCACCAACACAATATTTTTGCATCTGTACTGGATAATTGGGAAATCCTATAACTACAGTTCAAATTCAGCATTAAAATCAAATTTCTTATTCTTATTTGCCATAATGTAATTTTCTAACTATAAAAACAAATGCTATTTAAAAATGGTTACAGACTCTAATTTCTGTCCAGTGATCAGAGTCCCTATCATGCTTCACACTCTGCAAACTTCAATAATAATTTTACACTTCATTATCAAATTCAGTTGGCAGAACTGCAGTTCTGCTCAACTTAAACAATAGTGGGGGAGTTAATTTAACAAGAATGCAAGCAACATCATTTTGGCAATTACATTTGAAAAGGTAGGACATAGTAAATGCAGTATGTGGCCAAATGTGCGTGTGCACATTTGTGATTAAGTTATTTGCATCGAAGGAAATTGGAACATGAGAAATTTTCCCCTGTAATGGTTCAAAATGCTTAAAAACAGAGTTTAACCTGTTGGATCACAGCTTATCCTATAGAGTTAGCTCCATGTCCTGTCATTTGGCATAAAAAAATTCAGATTTCTCCTGCGTTCCAGTTAAGGTATGGGAAACTATAGTGCAGGAACTAGTGGCAGAAATTATAAATAGTTGCTTTTAAATAAATATTAACTGCTTAGTCCCCCCCCCATAAATATATGGCATTAACTTAGTTTCTCTTCTCCCCCTTCCCAATAACCCTACTTACAGAACACCTCTGTGAAGTTCTACAATGAGGCTTGGGAGAACAGAATGTGAACACGGTCACATATCCAGGGTTTGGTGCCTACCCTGCAGAGAAGCAAACAGTTGCACCTTCAACTAGCGGGATCATAGTTTGATGGGGTATATGGTGCGTGTTCATACTGTGGCCAGAAAAGTATGGCAGGGCACTCACACATTTCACACCACTCACGATGAGCTCCTGGTAACCACAGGCCATCAATCAAGGGCTCAAACATATGCTTGCTAATCATCTAATTATCAACAATATCTATCCTTATGTGGCGGGGAAGGGGATGGGACAGAGGTGGGGGCGTGGTGTGGTGGAAGAAGGGGAAACGATTTAAGCAGAATCTCATTGAGGTCGAGTTGGCTCCAAGATGGCTTGCTAAGCAATGGAAAATTTTAACTGTCAATCCTCTGTGGCATACCCTATAATCCAGTACTAGACGCAGACAGTTCCACAGTACACTAATGCATTGTTAATAATTCACCAACCAGCCTTGTTCATTGATGGAACCTTGATGGGCAGACCAGGCACTGGGAATGAGATTCTTCCCATTGAGCTTCAAGTACTGTGCAAGCCAATATACCAATGGGTAGGGAGTTCATAGCTTGACAACGTACATTTATATAGCACGTTTAACGGAGTAAAGCATCCCAAGACAAGCAATGGTAAGCTTACCAGTACTCTATGCAGCCCAGTGTTAGGCGATTAAACTCCAGCAGTACCCCTATGCACATCTGGGATCCCCTTAAGCCTTGGCTTAAATGTTCTTTTCTGTGCCTAAAAGCTCTGACTTAGGTAAATGAAGATCCTACAGGGAGAGTGTGCACTTACAGATCAGACAAACTGAATTCCTACTTGTGTGGATTTTTCAGTGGTTTGGTTTGGAAATTCCTAAGATGGATGGTGGGTTTCTGTGTATATCAGACATTTTTTAAAAGTCCTATGTTCAACAAGGGGATCTTTTTGCAGCATGTCCACTCCATAGCACAGCAAATTTAAAATCCAGTCTGAATAAACAGCAGAGATTGTTATTTGCACTACTTTGAGATCTGAAAGCCTGTAGAAAAGCAGTAAGAGTAAATTCCTGATTCCTCCTACATACAGCTGGTACATGAATACATTTATACGGCTGAACTCTGGCAGAATAAATTTAAAAGGTAGTTGCTGTGGCAACATTTTTCTCTTCAATATTGTTTTTAATATTTTGTTTTATTGAAGCAGTAAAAACACCTGAATGCCATTTTTGTAGTATGCCCTTTGCAAACTTCTGCTAGGACACAAGTACAGCACTTTGTGCATTCATCTGAAACAAAAATCTACTTATTAATCCTTACACTAAATCCTGAGGTTGGTTAGACAGCTCCAAAATGTACTTTGGCATTACAGTGACAAAAAAAGTACTGTACAGCACACTCCTTTACATAATGCAGTCTTTCAAAGACATGCTTTAGTGTTTTAGTGAGAAGTATGTCATTAACAGGCCATTCTAGTTAGCCTGTCTGCTTAATGCAGAAACTTTATAGGTTACATCAGATGTTGTTAGTTAACAAAATGTTATAATGAGCGGTGTTACAGCAATTAAGATATTTTATATCGAGAGAAATTCCAATGTTTTTACACTTAGCCAAAACAATAATTGACTGACTTTTCCATCATTGATACTGTCATAACTCTGTTTATTTACTTGAATACAAGACAGTACTACACAGCAGCTCACTTAGACATATACATTAACATCTATTACCTCATTTACTGTGTATTATCATGTTCCCTCCAGAGGTACGACTGTAATATAAATGAGGTGGCGTACATACCTGCAGAGGCAATAAACATTGCCTGGCTTCTTGAGGGAACGTGCTGATGGTGGCAGAAAAGGAATTGGGTGAGACTGTTACCACTTGATTTTGACATTGCTGTCCCAACATCATACATGTGACTTTTTTAATAAATGGGATAGATTCAAAACACAGGGAACCAGGTCATATTGCAGAAGTGTTTTCACTACTATTGACAGCTTGGCTCAGTTGGTAACGCTCTCAGCAGAGTCAAAAGATCATGAGTTCAAGCCCCATTCCAAGACTTGACCACATAATCTAGGCTGGCACTTGAGTGCAGTACCTAAGGGAGTGCGGCATTGTCAGAGGTGTCATCTTTCAGATGTGATGTTAAACTGAGGCCCCACCTGCCATTCCAGATGAAGTACAAATTCCCATAGCATTGTTTGAAGAGGAGCAGGGAAGTTCTCCCAGTGTCATGACAACATTCTTTCCTCAAGCAACACCAAACTGGTGGCTGCATTTGCTTACATTATAGACGACACTTCAGAGTTAATTAATTAGCTGTGATGCTTTGGGGGTATCCTGAGGATAAGGCACCATGTAAATGCAAGTTACCTCTTTCTTCTATAATGTAAATGGAGAAGTGTAGATCAGATCACAGCAAGCTCTATATCAATAGTGTACCATTAGTGTTTGATTTATACTGCAGAGAATTACATTAGGCTCCCAGTTCTGTGAAATCCAGTGTTTTTATATTGCAGGGGCAGGTTCCACAGCACCAAAGAAAAATTGTTCATATGTAACCTGTTAGATGCAGCGATTTTTAAAGTTTGAGACTGTTGAATAGTTCAGGAAATATGAACTGATCAGGAAGTGAAAAACAGCACTGCAGTCTGAACTGTAGGCCTGTGCTGAATGCTTAGTCCATAGGTCAGAAAAGATAGCTTCAGCCTCTGGAGGAAACATTTAATTTGTTGCCAGAGGTAGAGCTACCTTCAGGAACACCAGCAGAAACTACCTGGTACCGTCCAAGGTAGTGACGCCATCTCATTAATTATACTGCTCCACTGTTGATCTCAAATAACTGTGAATGCGGCATCTGATAGCTTGCATCCTATCCTCCAGGATTTCCTGCCTGGAGTCGGTACAACTAATAACCATTCCAAATGAAACATTAGCTAATGATGAGTTTTACAGTTTGAAATGTACAGTGTTACACTAGATTTAATGGCGATAATGAAGAAGTTCATCTGGGAGGTTTTGCCGCAGCACCAGCTGTATTGACGAGTGATCCGTTTAGCTTTTCAACTTCTCACCCAAAGCCATTAGTGGCTGGTAATTTAAGTATAAATAACCACATGAATCATCACTGCCCTCGCCCATTTCACCCCAGGCTCGCCAACCTGCTTCCATTTCACACAGGTAATGCAGAGTCGGTCTGGCTGTCGAGGCCCAGTGACACCGGCTGACAGCTCGGAACCGTCCACTCACCTCCATAGTCTCCCCGCTCGGCGCTCCGGCCGCGTCCCTCTCACCGCAATCAGATAAACCACTGAGAGCAGACAGACCAGGCCGGCCCGGCACCTCCATCTCGGTCTCCGGCTCGCGGCCTCGCTGCCCCACTCCTGCTGACGTCTCCTGGCTCTCAGAATACCGGAAGTGAGAGTAACCATGGCGACAGGCCTGCGCTGTAAAATCGAGCAGCCGCCTCCTCACCCGAGGAGTCCGTCAGATATACAAACACAGCTCCCATTGTATTCCCGTGCTTTGGCCGCCACTAGCAAACTTAAATTCCAAGTCAAGGAAAGGCCATCAAGCCCACTCCACCCATCGTCCATATATGCTTATTCTGTGCGTGACTCCTCCACTACCTTGGCCCAGTTGGTAGTACTCTCATCTGTCAGTCAGAAGATGATAGGCTCAAGCCCCACTCCATGACTTGAGCACATAACTTCAACAGAAATTTAGTAGAAAATATATGAGAACAGGAGTAGGCCATTAAGCCCCTCTAGCCTGGTCTGCCATTCAATTAGATCATGTACCTCAAAATCATCCATTTCCCTTAATACCCTTACTTAATAAAATGCTGTCAATCTCCATCTTGAACATTTCAATTGCCCCAGCATCCACAGCTTTTGGGGGAGAGAATTCCAGATTTATGAGTGCAAACGGGGTTTCTGCTGAAGTTACAGCAGGAAAGTGGGAGAAACCCCAAGGAAATACACCCCCTATGTCTGTGCTGATGCTTCAGTGCTGTACTCTGGGAGTGCTGATTTTTGAAAGATGTTAAACTGATGCATGATCTGACCTCTCCTTTGGATGTAAAAGATCCCAAGGCACTATGTGAGGATCAGGGAAATTCTCCTGATGTCCAAGCAATATTCATCCTATAATCAACATCGCCGTTTGCGTGGGTTTTCTCCGGGTGCTCCGGTTTCCTCCCACAGTCCAAAGATGTGCGGGGTTAGGTTGATTGGCCATGATAAAAATTGACCCTTAATATTAGGGGGATTAAATACATGGGGTTACGGGGATAGGGTGGGATATGTGTTGGTGTAGGGGTTACGGGGATCGGGTGGGATATGTGTCGGTGCAGGCTCGATGGGCCGAAATGGCCTCTATCTGTACTGTGAGGTTTCTGTGATTCTGTGATCTGTGAAAACAAGTTATCATTCATCTCAATGCTTAATGTGTGCAAATTGGCTGCAGCATTTGCCTACAAAATATAATAGTGACTACGCTTCAAAAGTAATTCAATCGCTGTGAAGCTACTTTAGGGAACACTTAAGTCCCTTCCCCCATCTCCTTTGAAAATAATATCAAGTAATGCTATTAATATCTATATAACCCAGACTGTCAATTTCAAAATACTGATCGTTTTTATATGGATGAAAGTCCATACGCCGTACCTTGAAAACAGCATATAGTGACTACACTTCATTAGTACTTTATTGTCTGTAAAGCGCTTTGGGACGTCACGAGGTCATGCAAGGAGCTATATAAATTCAAGTTCTTTTTTACATGACAACCTACAAAACTCATAAATGCTGACAGCTTCAAAAAAGCTGACGACTCAAAAAACAATGTATGACAGAAAACAACCCTCAATAAAGGCCTAGGATTAAGGCCACTGCTTCAAGGCAATTAAATAAGAAACAAAAGAATGAACTTGCATTTATACAGCACCTTTCACAACCTCAGGACATCCCAATGCACTTCACAACTAATAAAATAAATCAAAATCCTTTTTATTACATTGGAATTCAGGATTTTATTAGTGTTTGGATCACATTCCACAAACAATTCAGTTTGTTTCTCTGCGAAAGCTGAAACCTAATGGCCTCACAATATGATGTATAAAAAGTAGTTATAATGGGAGTGCAGTGGGATATAAACATGTCAACTAAACTGCAGCCATACCAAATATTCCATCAATTTTATTGATGATTGCCAACAATCCATACTTACATTAACAGACTCTTCCTTAACCCCAATCTTTCTGATGTATGGAAATAAGCTGAAAATAATTGGCATGTATGTACAAGATGTATCTGGACCTGGAACTCTGATACCTTTAAATATTATTTGAATTAAATAAAAGCATTTACAAACCTTTAGCTGCAGTCAGAAACTATCGAAGGGCTGGCTTCAAGTTACCAACAATCAAATCCACACATCAGTGACCCCAATGATACCTCAACTAGTAATATTTTCACTTATGATACTTTATATAACCCCCCCGCCCCCCCACCGGCTGAGCCAAATATGTGCAGTGGTTTACAGTGCATTCTGGGAGTTGTAGCCAGCGTTGTTGGATTTCACACTTATCACAGGTCTTGGGATTGAAATTTCCAGGAATGCCCGACAGTCTCCTTCCTTGTATTGTCATTGAAGAAGATGGAAGGTTGCTTGGAAGAAAATTAAAAGGGTAGGGTTGGTGAAAATTGCTAGAAGTTATTAAAGAAAGTCGTTGAAGTGTGCTGCTCTGTACCAACCAGCGATTGGGTGGATTGGGTGATCTACTTCAGAATAGGATCTAAACTGAATGTATAAAATAAACATGAGCTAACTTAAATTACAATTACCATATCTGGTTGAATAAGGTAGTTAATTTGATGTGGCGTGCAGAAAGAGCAGAAGAAGCATTTGAGTGTTCAGTTTTTTGAATGGGACTTTTTTAAACTGCTTTCTCCTCAGGAAATATTCATTCCATATCCTCCATATACGGTAGAAGCAAACATGCTAACCATTTGATACTGACAAGGTTTTTGGGCCCAGTCGGCATGTTAGCATTCGGTGACACAAATTAGTCTACTGGGCTCCACTCCTACTTTACTGGACTAATTTACTGGACAAGCTTCACGCCACAACTTCAGCACTAATGGCCCTGATTGCCACCTCTGTATTCTGGATGTGGGAACTCTCTGCACCTGCCCAGTGCATTAGCCACCATTGGCCATGCCCGTGATTGTTAGTATGAAAACTGGCAGAGCTGATTACAACTCCCAGAATGTACTGCAAACTGCTGCCCATGTATGGCTCAACCTTGTGATTATGTAAAGCAACAGAACTTCAGGTATTGGTGGGGTCACTTTTGAATGGGTTTGATGACTGGTAATTTGCAGCAGCCCTTGCTTTTATTTAATTTAAATGGCATTTAAAGGGGATGGAGTTGCCGGCATGGATTCATCTTATATATATATGCCAACCATTTTCAGCTGATTTCCAGCAGCTAGTGTAAACAACATGAATGTAGGCTAGAAACATTGAGAATCCTTGTGAAAACCATACGGTTCGCAAATATACATGATTTTATTCACAGGCTGAATTTATAGAGCCCTTATTCTGGAACCATGCTTATGTTTAACTTGGAAGAGGGGAGAAAGGGGTCTTTATTCACATTAGCTCTTTGTTTTTTGAATAAAGTTCTCATTTACTTTGAGTCTCCTGTCTGTGGATGTTTGCAACATTACATTAGGTACTATAATTGAGTAGTGAGGGAAATTGCAATATCCACCCACTATATAATTAGTAAATACTATAGTGTTAAGGATTAAAAAGTAGATGAGCAATCAAGCCAGTTATTAAGGGATAAGACCGCTTGAACGATATCCAGGAACTAGTTTCTGTCACTAAATTCAACATTAAATAGGGATGGTATTGAAGCATTTTCAAACTAGAATTTAAGTACCCAACGTCTATTAGAAACTTGTTTACAACAAATCTAACATACAACTCTTCATACCTGCCAGTCTTTGAGCCTCATTCATGCTATTTCCTGGGAGCAGCTGGCAGAACTTGCCCAACAATACATCATGAGTCACCTCTTCTGTATGTATGCTATATCGCACATGTACAGTAGGGATGACTCACAGTGATTTATGGGGCAATTTAGGCTGTACAAAAATAAGTGGATATTTTGGCCCCAGTGCGAGCAGCATGAATGTGGCTCAAAAATGAACGTCTGTGTAAAAAGCAGACAGTTGGCAAGTATGAAAGTGGAATCGAGTATGCACCAATATGTTTCTCTGATTAGAATGCATTTCCCCTATTTTTCACATTAAATTAAATGAAAGGAAGTTTACATAAATTTAATTTATTAATTTGGGATTAATTTTCCAAATAATTGATGGATTGTGCTGGCCCACATTTACCCAGTAACTGGACCTCTGTGTTACCCACTCCTGTATTTGGACAGATTTAAATGTATGAGTTCACAGATTCCCAGCCCAGTGATGTGATGTCACAATCGTGGAGGATCTGCACAGAGCCATGGGAACTGCTGTGCGCACAACTCATGTAATAGCATTTAAATTTACTTCTAGAAGCTAATTTTCCATACATTAAGGATGAATACTACCTTTTAAACCAAGTACATTGGTGAAATGGAGACTGCGAGTGGAAGGTTGGAAATGTGGTACCATGTTGGATATGGACTATAATGGTAGTAACATTCTGGATCCCAAGTGTAATTAAATATCAGTTACATTATTGACATGCAAGAGGAAGGGAGAAAGGAACAGGCCTCTACTTTCTACACCAACACTACTGACACTTTTCTATTCAATATTCTGAGGTGGCAAAAACAAGATACAATTATATAATTATATTCAATATTTAAGAAAGATTTTTTTAAGGAGTTACCCACCAGAAGTCCAACAAAATGCATACAGTGTCAGCTTGGAAAATCATTTTTAGGAAGTCTAGGTTTGGATCCTTGAATGAAGGATTCTGTTTGAAAGTTTGATTCAAATAGTTTGCAGTGCGGGCTAAAATTTCGATAGCGTAGTGCCCATTGTTTGGTTGTTATGGGTGCCGTTTTGGGTCAAAAATGGTGTCCGGGCCCTGCATGCACAATTCTGGTGTGCGCCATGCCGGATGCCATCTTGTGAGGCATTAGGGTCAGCGCTGGGAGCGTGCGCAAGAAGTATGTAGAGTAAGCAGATCGCGCACGTTGATTTGACACCAACGCTGCCATTTTCATCTGTAACTCCCTGTGTTAACCTTGCACAGCTGAACATGCATTCAGCAGCTGCGAAGACCCCCTACCAGTGATATTTAAAGGGATCATCAACCACTCTCAGGTAATTTGCTGTTGAATTTGTACTGGCTCTGTGTAAGTTTGTGGAAGTGTTTGGAGCTTTCCGGAGTTGTTTAAAGTTGGTGAGGTGACAGTGCATAGTGATGCAAGTGGAGAAGGCCTTGCTTCTGACTTCAGCATTCTGGTCAGACCATTTGCTCCCAGTCATGGGTGCTGTAGTTGTCATCTCCCTTGGCTTGCAGCATGACAGGGAGATGGAGCAGAGGTAGCAAAGAATACAAGCTGCTCACAGAGGGAGGAGGAGGAGGGGGAGAAGGGCTCTCAGCAGGAGGTCTTACCCACCTAGGGTCTTCCAAGAGCAAATCTCTTACCTCAACCTGAGCCAGGAGCAGTGTGTGAGGCATCTGTGCTTTATGAAAGAAGTGCTCACAGAACTCTGCCACCTCTTGCAACCAGACCTTCAGTCTCACACCAGGGCAAGGACAGCACCAGCGGCTGTGAAGGAGACCGTGACCCTGAATTTCTTCATGGCGGGATCCTTCCAGGCTGGAGCAGGTGACATCTATAACATCTCCCCGTTTGCCGTCCACTGCTGCATAACAGAGGTGACAGATGCTCTTTATGCCAGGAGAGGGGACTTGATTGTCTTCTCTCTGATCAGAGAGAAGCAGGCGGAGCGTGTGTGTGGCTTTGCCAGGATAGTGGGCTTCCCCATGATACAGGGCACCATCTACTGCATGCAAGTGGCAAGAGGCATCGCATCTAAATGCTGTGATGCACCGCAACCAAAAAGTTTATCACACGCTGAATGTGCAGTTGGTGTGCGACCATGCTCAACACATCATGATAATGAATGCTCAGTATTCTGGTAGCAGTCATGATGCTTTCATTCTGTGCCAGTCTGCTGTTCCCTCAGTCTTTGAGCCACCAAAGCAAACCACAGGGTGGCTACTTCGTGACAAGTCTATCCACTGACCACCTGGCTCATGGCTCTGCTCTGCAGCCCAACCATATGTGGGCAACATGCGTACAATGAGAGCTATGCTGCCACATGGAATCTGATGGAGCAGACCATTGGCATCCTTAAACAATGCTTTCGCTGCCTGGACCGCTCTGGAGGAGCCCTGCGGTACTCACCAGAGTGTGTCTCAAGATTCGTCGTGGTCTGCTGCATGCTCCTCAGTCTCGTCATCATAAGGGCCCAGCCCTCGCCACCAGGTATACCGTGACAAGCTGAGGATGAGGAGGAAGAAGAGGAGGAGGAAGCGGAAGAGGAGGAGGAGGAGGAGGAGGAGGAGGAGGAAGAGAAGGAGGAAGCAGAGGAGGAGGAAGCGGAAGAGGAGGAGGAGGAGGAGGAGGAAGAGAAGGAGGAAGCAGAGGAGGAGGAAGCAGAAGAGGAGGAAGCGGAAGAGGAGGAAACAGAAGGGAGGAGGAAACCCTGACAGCCCCTTTCTGCCTGGGCAGTCAGTGATGGACTCATCCGACTGCAGTACAAATGAAAGCAACCCCAATTCCCCAATCAACAATAGTTCCACACCTTCCCTTCCCCCTGTTACTGTCCATCACAGCATCCTCTTGGCCACAATGCTGAAATTAAACCCACCATAAAAGAAACATTCCAATCCAACTTTATCCATCAATCCATTCAATATAACATAACTGTGATGAAATATTCCATTCACCACTGCCTGTGACTGAGGTCGGTTTCAGTGTCATTTCCCTTCCCCCAGACCTCATTGTATTGTGTACTGGAATGTGCTGTATTGTATACTGGAATGTGCTGTGTGTAGGGCTCCGCCCATACCTGGCCCCGTTTGTAAGCTAGCTTCAGTCTGGCCTCAGTCTCCAGAAGGAAGACATCTCTCTCTCTTACGTGTTACTTTCTAAGTTAATAAAAGCCTTGTTTTTGTTCTGCTAACTTTGAGTCTCGGAATTATTGAGGCACATCAATAACAAAGTCAACTAATCACCCTTGTGCATTCCCTTAGTGCCTGTCTTCAGTGTGCCTTTACCTGTCCTCGTGCTCCTACAATGTGCTCCCCCAGTGGCTGTAGCATGGCTGGTGGAAGGCTGCTGACTTTCAGTGGGGGAGACAGCAGATGACCTTGCAGGATGACCTTGAGCACCTCTGGGCCTAGAAGGCCCAGCTTTGGACTGCACCATCTCAGCATGGGCGGCAATAGTCTGGGCTGGCTGGCTGACAGGCAACAGCAAGGGCACTGGTGGAGTGGCAGTGATGAGAGCACGAATGCTGACATCCTGAGAGAGGACAGCAAGGTCATCTTCCAAGGAGTCACTGCCACTCCCCCAGGGTGGCGCCGCAGCATTCCTAGCCATCTGTTGGAGGACAGATTGTTGGACTGACGTGACACCCCGCAAGCCCCTTTCCACAGTGGTAAACCTAGCCACGATGGCAGCAGTCTGAGCTTACGTGGCAGTAAGATGAGCCTGCATGTGAGAACTCTGAGCTTGCATGACTTCAGTCTGAGCTTTCACTGCAGCACTCAGATGTTGGGTGGCTTGTGCTTGTGCTGCAATGGAAGCTGAGACATCAACCATTAGATGCTGCAGGATGGTTGGGTCCACAAGTGCGCCAATGGATCTGCCCACCCCTTCCATGCTGGAAAGGATGGGCTTCAAGCTCTGTGCAAAGCCCTGTACAAGGTTGGTGCCGGATTCCTCTATGCTTCTTGACATTGCACTCAAGCTTTCTGGCAAGCCTGCCAATGCACCAAGCATTTGTTGTGCATACCCATCAGCGTTCTTCTGTAGACCGCTCCATTGAAGTCCTCATCTGAGTCTACTGGAGCAGAACTCATGTGCAACCTTTCCCTCCAGGGAGCTGGCACGTGCGCTACACTTTCCCCCTGCCCTGGCTGCAGCCCACTTGTGACCCACCACATGCAGATCCCGCCTCTAAGCTACCCTCTAAACTCCGCACAGTGCCAGTATCTGAGGTGGTGGCGAGTGTCAGATCGAGTGACGGTGTTTCTCCTTCTTCATCACTCTCCTCTCCCCCTTCTTCTTCAAACACTGGCAGGGCAGGTTGGATTTCTTGGTTTTCTGAAATGAGAAAGGCACAAGCGTAGGGTTGTGGTGAGGGTTGTGGTGAGGGGAGGGAGGAAAGTAAGAGGTGCGTGCTTGCACCATGTGCAGATTGTAAATCAGAAAAGATTATGGGATATGGGGAAGTGGGATGTGAGAAGGAGGTTAACGTATGAGGATACCGGCATCTTGTACTTTTTCAGTGCCGCTGCTGGCCACGGGCTCAGCCATGCCCCTCCCAAGAATGGCCAGCACCGTCTCTTCCATGGGGTGAGGTGATGCAGGCAAGCCTGTCCCCCGCCGGTTAGGTTCTGCTGGCGCTAGTTATGCGTCACCTTTTCCTGCAAGAGAAAGGGAAGTGTGTCAGTGAGTGTGGTGTAATGTGTTTGGGTGATGTGCCTGTCATGCTGTGAGATGTGAATGTCAGGCTTACAGCAGTGGTAAGTGTGTAAGGGTGAGATGGAGCACGTGAATGTGAGGTATGAATCGTGATTGATAGAGATTGTTGCTAGATGGGGTGTGGTGAATTGAGCAGTGTGTGAGGCTAATGGTGCTGTTTGTGGGATGTGGCAATTGAAGATAAATTCACTGACCTTGACCACTCGTGTGTGGTCATTAAACTTCTTCCTGCACTGCATCCTCGTCTTAGAAACATAGAACATAGAAAAGTAGGAGCAGGAGTAGGCCATTCGGCCCTTCGAGCCTGCTCCGCCATTCAATATGATCATGGCTGATCCTCTATCTCAATACCATATTCCTGCTCTCTCCCCATACCCCCTGATGCCTTTTGTGTCTAGAAATCTATCTATCTCCTTCTTAAATATATTCAGTGATTTGGCCTCCACAGCCTTCTGTGGTAGAGAATTCCATAGGTTCACCACCCTGAGTGAAGAAATTTCTCCTCATCTCAGTCCTAAATGTCCAACCCCTTATCCTGAGACTGTGACCCCTTGTTCTAGAACCCCCAGCCAGGGGAAACATCCTCCCTGCATCCAGTCTGTCTGGCCCTGTCAGGATTTTATACGTTTCAATGAGATCCCCTCTCATTCTTCTAAATGCCAGTGAATACAGGCCTAGTCGACTCAATCTCTCCTCATACGACAGTCCTGCCATCCCAGGAATCAGTCTGGTGAACCTTCGCTGCACTCCCTCTATGGCAAGTATATCCTTTCTTAGGTAAGGAGACCAAAACTGCACACAGTACTCCAGGTGTGGTCTCACCAAGGCCCTGTACAACTGTAGTAAGACATCCTTGCTCCTGTACTCAAATCCTCTTGCAATGAAGGCCAACATGCCATTTGCCTTCCTAACTGCTTGCTGCACCTGCATGTTTGCTTTCAGTGACTGGTGTACAAGAACACCCAGGTCCCTCTGTACATCAACATTTCCCAATCTATCACCATTTAAATAATACTCTGCCTTTCTGTTTTTCCTACCGAAGTGGATAACTTCACATTTATCCACCTTATACTGCACCTGCCATGTATTTGCCCACTCACTTAACTTGTCTAAATCGCCTTGAAGCCTCTTTGCAACCTCTTCACAACTCACAATCCCACCTAGCTTCGTGTTGTCAGCAAACTTAGAAATATTACATTTGGTTCCCTCATCCAAGTCATTGATATATATTGTGAATAGCTGGGGCCCAAGCACTGATCCCTGCGGTACCTCACTAGTCACCGCCTGCCACCCCGAAAAAGACCCATTTATTCCTACTCTCTGTTTCCTGTCTGTTAACCAATTTTCAATCCATGCCAGTATATTACCCCCAATCTCATGTGCTTTAATTTTGCACACTAACCTCTTATGTGGAACTTTATCAAAGGCCTTCTGAAAACACCACATCCACTGGTTCTCCCTTATCTATTCTATCAGTTACATCCTCAAAAAACTCCAGTAGGTTTGTCAAACACGATTTCCCTTTCATAAATCCATGTTGACTTTGTCTAATCCCGTTGATATTTTCTAAGTGTCCTGTTATCACATCGTTTATAATACTCTAGCATTTTCCCTACTACTGATGTTAGGTTAACCAGTCTGTAGTCCCCTGTTTTCTCTATCCCTCCTTTTTTAAATAGTGGGGTTACATTTGCCACCCTCCAATCTGCAGGAACTGTTCCATAATCTATAGAATTTTGGAAGATGACAACCAATGCATCCACTATTTCCATGGCTTCCATGTCTTCAGGGCTACACTGCTGGCATTCATCACAGTGGCTATCTGCTCCCACTGTACTTTGCTATGTTGCCTAGAGGGCTTCCTGGCCCCCTCTGGAAAGAGGACTTCTCTCTTCCTTTTGACCTCCTGCACCAAGGCCTCCAGTGCTGCATTGGAGAACCTTGGTGAATGCTCACTCCCTTGGTGTGCCATCATTAATAATTCCTTTCCACTGTCTTCCTCAGCCAGTTCAATGATCTGCTGCAGGCAGAATGCACCTCCTCTTTAAGAGGTGCAGACTGCCTTTAAACACGAACTTGGACCCCCTGCTGAGCATTCAGCCACTCAGCAGCGCGTTCAGATGCCATAATCATGGAAATGAGCAGGCAGCATGAAGTTGGCGTGCTGCCTGCAGTCCTCCGAATGGGCACGGGATGCTAGCGCATTGCGATCCCCGCACCCATTTCTGGGGGCAAATGAATTTCTAGGCCTACAGGTTTAATGTTAAATGAAATTCTGTAGAGTTTTGTTTACATCACCAAAGTGGTTACTATAATGTATGATCTTTTTAGATTGATATGATGTTCTTGTGACTGATATTAAGATTGGAAGAAAAATATTGCTTTCAGGCTAAATTCAATATGTGTTTCTGCTAGAATTGAGATAAAGTTATGGGCCAAGAAATTCAGTAACGTCTGAAAATGGTGGTGCCACCGTAGGGCAAGATTTGCTCACGCACATAAAAGAATTGCAGGCAGCACCATTATATTTGAATGATTTCAGCGCACAGCCGAGCGACCAATGTGTTACTTCAGGCTGTATGCTCAGCAGGAGGCCCTGGAGTGCCGCTGCCTTTTCTTAAAGCAAGGCTGTCATTTCAGCAAGCAGTCTCAAGCCCTTAAAGGGGAACTGCCTTCTGAAAAAAAAAATCATTTGAAAATAGGCAGTCTCTAGCCATTACAGCTCAACTGCCTTCTGAAAAAAAAATCATTCCAAAGTAGGCAGTCTCCATCAACTTCTGACCAATCCACGCTATTTTCCCTTGATTGACCTTGTTAAGCCCGCCCAGTGGACTTAGCAGGCCAATTAAGGGAAAGCCGGTTGCAGAGAACGTCAATGTATGACGTTTCATCTGTCAAAAATTTTTGACAGATGAATTTTCATCGTTTGACAGCTCTGTGAAGCTGTCAAACAGTGACATTCTCTGTAGTTTGATGAGGTCTTGAATTCAAGACCTCATCAAACCTCGTTCTTTTGCAGAAATGAGATGCTTGTTGCATTGGAGAATGCAACGGCCATCTGTCATCTCTACCGCGGAGGTGCGAGACTCTCCGCATACCCACCGACTGAAGCCTGCAGGAAGAAACAAAGGTAAATACACTTTTTCTAACACTTTGCACTTACCTCAGATACTCACCTCTCCACACTTGCACCCATCACTCACCTCCACAGCACACTTTTGGACCCCTCCGGCCCCCGCAGACCCACTGCTCGCCTCGCTGACCTGGCGGGTTTCGGAGCCTTCGGGAAGCCCGCACTTGTGAGGGCAAAAAGGGGATTATACTATTTTCTGTCTGTTAACTACCTGTTAACAGGCAGTTAATTGGCTTTAATCCCTTCTCATCTCCAAGGAGACGGGACCCGATGTGGGACGGCTACCCGCCTCCTGGCAAGATGGCATGGAGGTGGGTTGGGCAGCCGACCCCAAATTCTGCCATTTTCCCGGCAGTCCCGCCTTCATACCCGCCTCCCCAAGGCTGGCAAAGTTGCCCCCATAGTCACTGTGCTGGAAATGCTTTAAACTTAAATCTCAGGCCCTGGTGGCTACCCTGCTGAGTTTTACATGCCAGAGCTCTTCTTCTTCTTAGGCAGTCCCTCGGAACCGAGGATGACTTGCTTCCACATTAAAAATGAGTTCGCAGGTGACTGATTAGTCCAATGCGGGACCTACAGTCTCTGTCACAGGTGGGGCAGACGGTGGTTGAAGGGGCGGGTGGGTGGGGTGCTTGGGTTAACGTGCGCTCCTTGCACTGCCTGTGCTTGGCTTCTGCTTGCTCCCGGCGAAGAGACTCGAGGTGTTCAGCGCCTTCCCGAATGCTTCTCCTCCACTTTGTGCGGTCTTGGGCCAGGGTTTCCCAGGTGTCGGTGGGGATGTTACACTTTTTCAAGGAGGCTTTGAAGGTGTCCTTGAAGCGTTTCCTCTGCCCACCTGGGGCTCTCTTGCCGTGCTGGAGCTCCGAGTAGAGTGCTTGTTTTGGGAGTCTCGTATCGGGCATGCGGACAATGTGACCCATCCATCGGAGCTGACCGAGCGTGGTCAAAGCTTCGATGCTGGGGATATTGGCCTGAGCAAGAACACTGACGTTGGTGCGCCTATCCTGCCAATGGATTTGCAGGATCTTGCAGAGGCAGCGTTGGTGGTACCTCTCCAGTGCTTTGACTGCCGTCAAGACTACGCTTCTCCACTAGACTAGTGAGCTAGTGACTAGTGGATCGCAAGTGGAGCTCGGGACCAGGGATCACGAGAATAGCAGTGCTAATTTGATCCTGTGAGAGACAACATCATTCATGTCCGAGGCCGGGACCCAGGAACGAGGATGAGCCCAGCAGCGAGGTCAAGGCCCAGGAGTGGCGCAACGTGGACCAGCAGTGGGGTTGGGGCCCAGGGAAGGTGCGGCATGGGCCAACATGCCAGAGCTAACTTCTTCACAACAACAACAACAACTTGTATTTATATAGTGCCTTTAACGTAGTAAAATGTCCCAAGGTGCTTCACAGGAGCATTATAAGACAAAAAATTTGACACCGAGCCACATAAGGAGAAATCAGGGCAGATGACCAAAAGCTTGGTCAAAGAGGTAGGTTTTAAGGAGCATCTTAAAGGATGAAAGAGAGGTAGTGAGGCGGAGAGGTTTAGGTAGGGAATTCCAGAGCTTAGGGCCTAGGCAACAGCAGGCATGGCCACCAATGGTTGAGCAATTATAATCAGGGATGCACAAGAGGGCAGAATTAGAGGAGTGCAGATATCTTGGGGGGTTGTGGGGCTGGAGGAGATTACAGAAATAGAGAGGGGCGAGGCCATGGAAGGATTTGAAAACAAGGATGATAATTTTGAAATCGAGGCATTGCTTAACTGGGAGCCAATGTAGGCCAGCGAGCAAAACTGCAACTCCTCCACTATACTGAAGACAAAGATCCTTCCAAACAACTTCAATACAGTCACAATCATGTTTGGCCATAAAAAAGTAAGCATCAGGAATTTCCTCAGGGATTCTCCTGATTGACTGCTGTAACTTTGGCAGAAGATTGGTGGAAGCCCTGTTTACGTGATCTTTCCGGCGTTTTAGCTAATCTTCCACCAAAGAAGAACCTCAAAAAAATTCCAAGAAAAGGATTCCATCCAGTGCTCATCATACAGACCTAGATCTCTCCTCAACGCTGACAATAAAATAACGCCCAAGATCCTGGCCTCCAGACTAGATACAATTATCCTGGGATGATTCATGTAGATGAAATAGTGCTGCCTCTCGAAGGACAACATCAGACAGCTATTCAGTGTCATGCATCACTGTAATAACACCAATATACCTTCCCTGATACTCTCCCCGGATACAGCAATGTCATTCAGCTGGGTAGAGTGCAAATGCCTTCTTGTGACTTTCAAGAAGATGGCCTTCAGGAAGTGGATTAAAATCTTTCACTCACACCCCACATCTACAGTGTGCATCAATAGTCCCACACAGGGATGCTCACTATCTTCCTTCCTCTTTGCCCTGACTATTGAACCTCTAGTGACATGTATCAGAATGAATCCAGACATCCATTGAGTACAATGATGTGCCATCGATAACTCAAAGACAAGGAGTTTAAAGGATTCAACTAAAGGCTTTTAATCACCAAGAACATTGCAGGTCTTTACACATCAGGTTCGTCTGATAGAATGACTCATACAGCTCTTGAGACCTTTATATGACAAAAGACAGGGGCGTAGCCAATACACACAATAGGAAAAAGGGGGCGGTACACACAATACAAAGAAGGTAAAACACAGGGGCTGATGAAGGCATATATTTCATCACATTCACCCCTTCTACAGATTTAGTCTGTCCGGGGGTGTGATAGTCCTTCCTGAACGTCGCAACAGTACCTCGGGTTCTGACCGGGAGTCCGTGGTGCCCTCCTGGGCATAGCCATGTGTTGGGGGTGTTGCAGGTACTTCTGGGGGTGATGAGCCTGGGGATGGTGGAGGTTCTTCTGGGGGTGGTGGCGATGGGTCGTCATCGCTTCCTGCCGAGGCAAGGTCCTTTATGGACACGGTGTCCTCACGCCCGTCGGCGTGCTTGACGTACGTGTACTGTGGGTTTGCGTGGAGTAGGTGTACTGCCTCCATGAGTGGATCCGTTTTGTGGCCCCTCACATGCTTTCGTAATAGGACTGTCCCTGGGGTGGAGAGCCACGAGGGTAGGGACACTCCTGAGGTTGATTTGCGGGGAAAAACAAACATCTTCTAGTGAGGAGTGGCGTTAGTAGCAGTACACAGTAGCGACCTTATGGAGTGGAGTACGTCTGGGAGGACCTCTTGCCAGCGGGAGGTGGGGAGGCCTTTAGACCTTAGTGCTAAGGCGACCGCCGTCCACACTGTCGCGTTCTCCCTCTCCACTTGCCCATTACCCCGGGGGTTATAACTAGTGGTCCGACTCGTGGCTATCCCCTTCGACAGCAGGTATTGGCGCAGTTCGTCGCTCATGAACGACGCCCCCCTGTCAGTGTGGATGTAGTTAGGCATGCCGAACGTGCAAAACAGGTTGCCGAGGCACTTGATGACCGTGGCACTGGTCATGTCTGGGCAGGGGTAGGTGAATGGGAAGCGGGAGTACTCGTCCACAATGTTGAGAAAGTACCCATTGCGGTCGGTGGAGGGGAGTGGTCCCTTGAAATCTAAGCTCAGGCGCTCGAATGGCCGTGTAGCTTTGATCAGGTGGGCTCGGTCGGGCCTGAAAAAATGGGGCTTGCATTCCGCACAGGTGTGGCAGTCCCTGGTCATAGACTGGACCTCCTCGATGGAATAGGGCAGGTTACGGGATTTTATAAAGTGGAATAGCCGGGTGACCCCCGGGTGGCAGAGGCCATTGTGGAGGCCCTGTAGCCTGTCCCCCTGGATGGTGGCACACATCCCTCGTGATAGGGCGTCGGGGGATTCGTTGAGGGCCCCCGGCCTATATATTATGTCGTACTCAAATGTGGAGAGTTCGATCCGCCACCTGAGAATTTTGTCATTCTTGATCTTCCCCCTCTGTTTGTTGTTAAACATGAAGGCTACCGACCGCTGGTCGGTAAGCAGGGTGAAGCGTTTGCCGGCTAGGTAGTGCCTCCAGTGCCGCACTGCCTCCACTATGGCCTGGGCCTCCTTCTCTACCGAGGAGTGCCTGATCTCGGGCCCTTGGAGGGTTCTTGAGAAAAAGGCTACGGGCCGCCCATCCTGGTTGAGGGTGGCTGCTAAAGCGAAGTCGGACGCATCGCTTTCGACCTGGAAAGGGATGTTTTCGTCCACTGCCCGCAGCGCGGCCTTCTCAATGTCGTGTTTAATGCTGTTGAAGGCGGCGTGGGCCTCGGCCGTGAGCGGGAAGGACGTTGATTTCAGGAGGGGACGGGCCTTGTCGGAATAATTGGGGACCCATTGGGCGTAATAGGAGAAGAACCCCAGGCACCTTTTCAGGGCCTTGGGAGTGTTTGGTAGGGGTAGCTCCCATAGGGGGCGCAATCGGTCGGGGTCCGGACCGATTTCCCCGTTTTCCACCACGCAGCCCAGGATACAGAGGCGCGTGGTGCTAAAGACACACTTATCCTCGTTGTAGGTGAGATTGAGTCTGAGGGCGGTTTTCAGAAATCTCGCAAGGTTCGAGTCGTGGTCTTGCTGGTCGTGGCCGCAGATGGTGACGTTGTCTAGGTATGGGTAGGTGGCTGTTAACTGGTTCTCATCGACCATGCGGTCCATCTCCCGCTGGAAGACCGAGACCCCGTTCGTTACCCCAAAGAGGACTCTGAGGAAGTGGTAGAGGCGTCCGTTCGCCTCGAAGGCGGTGTATGGACGGTCCTCCGGCCTAATGGGGAGCTGGTGGTATGCCGATTTTAGGTCGATGGTGGAAAACACCCGGTATTGCGCGATTTGGTTAACCATATCCGCTATGCGGGGCAGAGGGTAGGCGTCTAGCTGGGTGTATAGATTAACCGTCTGGCTATAATCTATCACCATCCGCTTCTTTTCGCTACCCTTAACTACTACTACCTGGGCGCGCCACGGGCTGGTACTGCATTCGATGATACCCTCCCGCTTGAGTCTTTCTACTTCCGACGCAATGAACCGTCTATCCTCCCAGCTGTACTGCCTACTCTTGGTCGCTATGGGTCGACAGTTGGGTGCGAGGTTGGCGAACAGAGAGGGCGGCTTGACCTTCAGGGTAGCCAGACCGCACACTGTGAGGGGCGGCTGGGACCCACCGTAGGTAAGCGTGATACTTTGGTGGTGGCACTGGAAGTCCAGACCCAAGATCACGCTCACACAGAGATCTGGCATTATCAATAGTTTAAAATCTCTGTAATCAGTGCCTTTTACCGACAACATAACCGCGCAGAAACCTGTAATTTTTGAGGTATGAGTCTTATCGGCCATGGCGATTTTGCCCTGTGTGGGAACTATCGTTAGTGAAAGTCGTTTTTACCAGGCTAGGATGAATAAAGCTTTCGGTGCTCCCGCAGTCAATCAAGCATTTAACCTTGTTCCCGTTTACCTCTATGTCCATCATCGATTTAGACAACGGATGCGGCCTGGATTGATCCACTGTGATCGAGGCCACCAGTGGGTCCTGGAGGTCCGTGTAGTCGGGGCAAGATGGTGGACTCCATGAGGGTGGACAAGATGGCGTCCAAGATGGCCGCTCCCACGGCGCGCACGCGGCGGTGGTGGAGTTGGAGGCGGGGTTCCCTCTGCAGACTTTGCTGAAATGTCCTTTCTTCCCGCATTTAAAACAGGTGGTGCCCTTCGCTGGGCACAGATGCCTGGAGTGTTTGTCCTGGCCGCAGAAGTAGCATTTCGGGCCCCGATGCATCGCGGCAGTAGTGGGGCTCCTGGGTGGGGGCTGGGGCTCCGATGCTGCTGGGCTGGCCTGAGACCTGGGAGGTGAAGATGGCTTCCAAGATGGCGGCCCCCACGGTGTGCACGAGGCGGAGTGGGCCACGTGGCCTGAGGAACAGGATTCAGAGTTCCTCTGGGCCATATCCAGCGATCGCGCTATACCCATAGCCTGTTTTATGTCCAGTCCCTCCTTTTCAAACAGTTTCTGCCGAATGTAATTTGAACTGAGGCCCGCAATAAAGGAGTCTCGGATCAGCTACTCCGTGTACACGATGGCAGACACGGCCTTACAGTTACAGTCTTTGCCCAGTACTTTTAGGCTTAGCATAAAGTCCTCTAGTGACTCACCATGCCGCTGCGTGCGAGTAGTCAGAAGATGCCTGGCGTACACCTCGTTTATTGGCCGCACGTAGTGGGCCTTCAGAATGGTGCCGGCATCCCCGTAGCTGGTGGCATCTTGGATGAGAGGGGAGACCTGATGGCTCACCCAGTTTCGCAGGATTCCCAGTTTCATGTCTCCGGTGGCGGTTGCGGCTGCTATGGCGGTGGATGAGCTTGCAATGAAAAATTCGAAGCATTGGAACCAGTGTCCGAACTGTGTGGCTGCGTCTGAGGCATGGGGGGTCCAGATCCAAGCGCTCTGGTTTCAGGAGTCGATCCATCTTGGTGTTTTAGTGATTAAAATTGATGTGCCATCGATAACTCAAAGACAAGGAGTTTAAAGGATTCAACTAAAGGCTTTTACTCACTAAGAACATTGCAGGTCTTTACACATCGGGTTCGTCTGATAGAATGACTCATACAGCTCTTGAGACCTTTATATGACAAAAGACAGGGGCATAGCCAATACACACAATAGGAAAAAGGGGGCGGTACACACAATACAAAGCAGGTAAAACACAGGGGCTGATGAAGGCATATATTTCATCACATACAAGCTGGAGGGACTGAACATAAAGATAGGACAGAAAACCTAAGGAAAGTCTGGAAATGTGACCTCGGCCACTTGTTAAAGAAGGAAGAGGAGTGGCGAGAGATATGGAACCTCAGATCCTCAACACTACTGTACCACTGAAAACAAAATGCACAAATGCCAATTCAAGGCAATACATTGAATGTTCCATACCCCATTAAGCTCTACAAATTTCATCCCTGCACACCAAATAACTACTGGAAGAAGAGCTGTGGCCAGAAAGGAACCCTCCTCCATATGTTTTGCTTCTTGCCCCCACATCCAGCTATTCTGGACAGCAGTCTAGGAATCCTACAGAGAACACCTGAGCAATCTGCTCTTACAGGGACAGGTTAGCTTAGCAGCTAAACATCACAATCATGCTCCAGATCCCAAACTATCTGTGAACAAGGCCAAGGGAGTTCCGCTAGTACTTTAAAAGCAGACACATTACATTTCTCATGTAATATCTTCAGTAATAGTCTTCTGTAAGTTCTGAATTGTGTGCAGTAGAATTGGATGGAACATATCGTAGGTCATTGCTTCATTCACAACACTCTATGTAGCAACTTAAAATCTTTATACCTCTTATATTTCATGATAAAAGTCAAGGGCATATTTTAATTTTGATGTATTGACTAAGAGAACTGACATTTTCAAGGCAGCCTTCAAATTTAAATCTGCTTTGCAAACTGTCTTCATTTGTAATAGAATACAAAAAATATTTTACTTGCAAATCTTATCAAACTGTTGACATTTAACTTTATTATGATCTGATTTGGAAAAAAATAAATGTTTCATAAAGTATTTTGGCCATTTGTCATATTGACATGTCATGAAATTAATGCAAAAGATTGGTGAATGAGACAAAAGTTCTACAGGCATTCACAGAACTTGTGCTGCTTCATATCTTACATAAATTACCTGCCAGTCAAATAGTGAGGGTGAGCTTCAGAGCTTTGCCTTTTGTAAGTGATACAACCTCTATCTGATGCTCTCTCACAAATAATTGCTTATGTCAGTCATTGTATAATTGCAGCTGGCACTGTGCCTGTATGCTCACTTACCTATTTATGAAATTAAACACCCAATGCACGAATCCTATACAGGTTGGTTATGAGGCTTAGCTGCTGGCTAAGCCGGCTAATCAAGTCTGAAAACTATTTCTTCACACAAAGGGTTGTGCTGCCCCAGAAGGCTATCGGTGCAAAGTCAGCTGACGTGTTTAAAAAGGAGGTAAGTATTTAATTGGGAAGTAAGGGTATTAAAGAATATGGAAATAAGAGCCATCTTGATGTGCTGAATGGTCTATTCCTGTTCCTATGAAAAAGTAATTTATTGGCCTGCCATTCTTGCATATTTCTTAGGTGGTAGCCTCACAGCAACATCGGCAGAAACTTGGGAGCATGTTGACCACCTCTTTCTTGGCTGGAAGAGTCATGTGACCCAACCTGGCAGGAACAGAGAAAAATGAAGGCAAAAATTAAGAGGATAACATTCCCTTGAAAGAAATCAAGCATTAGTCATGTCTGAAATACCATTATCAGTTATTGGTGTACTTTGTTCAATCTTGAACTATAAACAGAGATTCTGACAATTACATTCCGAGCCAATATTCTGATGTGTACTGCCAGAGGACATGGTTTCCCAACCCCAGTGAATGCTCAGAAAGTTATCCTCTTGTGCTAACTTACAGCCTTTAGCCCCACTCCTAGCCCCTGTTGTTCACAAAAGTCCCAGTCAACGGCCCAGAAATTCGAGTCTCCACGCACGGGGTACTCACCCGTAGGCCCAATGGAAGTGCCGGTTTCCTGCATGCACTGCGCATGCGTGGGAAACCAGCACTTCCGTTCCCCTGAAAGGAAGGGTTAAGAGGTCGAACGCGTGCACAGGAGAGGCTGCGCGTGTGCATCGAACGTCGTTTTTTTTTGCAGATTTTCCCGGGAGGGCAAGTCTCCAGAAGTTAGACATGTAAAAAGCAGGCGTAAGGCCTGCTTTTTACAAGGTAAGTGGTGAATTAATTAAAATTAAAACATTTTTTCCACAGGTTTATTATTTTTAAATACTTTAAAGCAAGGTAAGTTTATTTTTAGCCCCGTTAGAAAATAAAATTATTTTTTTCAAAAACTTAACTTATTGTTTAAAATAGTTATTTCATGTAATTTATAGTTTATTTAAAAAATGTGATGTTTAAAAAAAAATTATTTGAAGATTTAGTGCTGTTTTGGGGCCGTAGTATTTATAAGTTTTGACAGCTCTTCCTGTCAATCTTATGAATGGAGCATTCCCTGCTCCGATTGGCTCCCCATGGCCCACGTGATCACAGGGGACGCATCGAACTAACTGCGCCCCTGGGATACGCAAGCACTGCGTGCCGACAGTTGGAGCAGGCCCCGGATCGGAATTCCACGCGGGCGCGCTAGGTAAGTGCAGGTCGGGGGCTTACACCCGCGGGAAGCCCCCTTCCCGAATTTCTGGGCAACATCTTTTGGAAATAGATCTGTGGAATTGTTCCTATTTTAATTTTCTTATTTCATCCAGGCAAAAAAGAAAGTCCATAAAGAGCTTTGAAAAATTCAAATTTCTCATTGAATAGAAATGATCAGGCTGAACTATTCAATGTAAAAAATAGTTTTAGTCTCAGAACTGACAGCTTGAATTGAGACTTGGATATCTAGTAGAGTAACTGAACAGTAACTAATCAAAGGCTGGTAATTTCCTTGGAACTACTCCCGCTCCGCAACCATAACTGCCGGAAGTGCGGCAGAAACCCTGCTTTTGCACATTAATGGGGTTTCCACCAAACTTCTGGTGAAGCTACGGCAGCGGAACAGAAGCCGCTCTAAGAAACTTCTGGCTAAAGTTCCTCTGGATGATTTAAAGACTTCTGGAAAATATCAGTTATTTAACCTGTATAAATCTGCTAATTTATTATAATATACTGTACAAGTCACAACTGAAGCATTTCCCCCACCAATTTTCTTCCCGTACTGCAAGGTACTGACAAACAGGCAGCAGCACAGTCTAAACCAATACTCTTCTGACCTAGCATCCAGAGGTACAGTTCCAGCAGGATTCACTGGGTATTAATCAGGAATAGATGTTTGTTTCCTTCTTCATCTCGAACAGTGAAGTCAACTCTAGCACCCCATTAGTGCTAAGATTAATTAAATAAGTACATATGATATATTCAGTCTGAGGTCTCCCATATCTATATGTTTCACCAAGCATAAAGGTGGGAAAAATGGGGAAGTGAAGGAATTATTACTAGTCCTAGCCCTTTTCGGGCTACCCCGGATCAGGCATAATCCCCAGATGTTCACCTTCAACTAAAGTTAGAGATAGCCGAATCCTAAAAGACGCTTAATTGGGTCTAAAGGTCCAGACTATCTCTCCCTAAAGGAAAGGAATGACCTGAAAATGTTATAGTCCTCCAGATAGCACTTTTAATAAGTTTAACTAGACTGTAACCTTCCGGATATTATGAGGGTCTGGAAAACTCCCCCAGAATTCTGCAACTCCTCACCAAAGAGTGTACAGAGATTGAGTTTACGAGTTTGATACAGAAGTACTATGTGAGACAATTCTAAAAATATATAGATTTATTAAAGAACCGACATGTAATTACAGCTGGTTATTCAATCGCAACTTTAACAGTTCCAAAAACAAATAGCTTACAATTCTTATTCTGAGATCCTTATTCTCAAATCTTAACGCCTTTACATTTTTACATTTCTTACTTAGTCTATATTCCAGGATATCCACCAAAATCAAATACCTTTGATTACCCAAGACTCAAAGAGTTGTAGGCTTACAGAGCCTCTGAAGCCAAGAATCGCTTTGCCCCTTCCAGCGAATTCTGTCTTCCTATTTGAAAGTCCAATTTTTATACCCTTTTTTCTGTGGTATGTCCTTTGAAGTTTTCTGCTGATGTAAGCTAATTATCTCTAGTCATTTTTCTGTTGACCTCTGCTATTCTTACAGTCAGTTCAACTTGCAGCATTCAGACTTGTGTCTCTCCTTTAGGTGTTCAAAACTTATCAGTAAAACAATATGACAGCAGTGGTTCTATTTGATTTCATTTTTATCAAAGTCTCCTGTTTGTATCTTTTGCATTTAGAACACCTCAACTAGGGTGATCTATGCAATTCTTATTTACCTCAGTTGGTTGTATTACAGACTTTGGGCTGGATTTTGTTAATGGGGACGTGATGGAGGCGGGTCTCCCACTTTTTGGGTTGTAGTCCCGCGTCCATCGACTTGTGGCCAACCCACGCTATTTTCCCTTGATTGACCTTGTTAAGCCTGCCTAGCGGGCTCAGCAGGCCAATTAAGGGACACCTGGTTACTGGTGATGTCAGTGATTGACATTTCATCTGTCAAGAGCTTTTGACAGATGAAAAATCAGCATTTGACAGCTCTGTGAAGCTGTCAAACACTGACAATCTGTCTTCTAACTTGAGTCCTTCTACTCAGACTCAGTTAGAGATCTCTGCAGACCAGAAAGCAGAATGCTGCAGCTTTTGACATTTCAGCGGCCATTCTGCTTTCTGTGCCGGTGAACTGAGGGACTCCAGAGAACTGAAGGAAGGAAGCCTGCAGGAGAAAGTAAAGGTAAGTAAAACTTATTAAAACACTTTACACTTACCTCACACACTACCTGTTAACAGGCAGTTAATTGGCACTAATCCCCTTCCCGCCTTGGGGAGGCGACTCCCAGCACAGGTTGGATACCCACCTCCTGGGACATTGGCACGGAGGCGGGTTGGGGGCGGGATAGGTTCGTGCCCCCTGATTCTGCAATTTTCCCACCACTCCCACCTCCACGATGATTGGAAATTTGAGCCCTTTGTGTCTCCTAGGTTTTCCAAGTTCAACACAAAAACAATGTAATGGCTGTTGCCTCCCGTGTTTCATTTGATGTCAGGTGTTTCTTTTACTTGATGTCATTTTTACAAAGGCACATGTTTCTTTAATCTTTCTGTGTTTCTTTCCAAAGTGTTGGTTTATGACACTTTTAACTGGGCATTTCATTGTGTTCCCTCCAAAGCTCAGACTTTCTGGAAGCTCTAACCCTCTGCTTCACTAGGGCTATTGTTTCAGTGTCAACAACTGATCTTATCTCAAAAGCTTGTATGCTGTTTACAGCTTTTGATTGTTAAGGCTTCCAGACTTCCAGACCCAGTATGTCATGTTTTAATAAAGTCAAAATTCTGTTCATAGGATGGTGTATTTTTCTGAATAGGTATGGCTCATTCCTTCACAGAAGCACCAGTTGTGAAAACGTTCCTTAAAGTATTTATAAATCTATGAACGAGTCCAACCTCATTTTATTTAGAATTATTTTCCAATTGTAAAAGTTATACATTTATTAATAACATACAAATGAGATTATTAATATGTTATATATGTTTTATATATATGAAAACAACTTTTGAAACAATAAAAGTAGTTTTAACAAAAAGAACCAACCTTCCACAGCAGAGATGAATGTGTGCTGGGAACTTCTGGTCATTGCCTTGGTGGTCTGTCTCTGTCAGTTATAGAAATCTATGGTGAGCAGCACAGATCAGAGTGTGAGTGCAGAAATCACAAGGCTGATGAAATTGTTCTCAAATTTTACCAGTGATGTGATTGTGATGGCCACCAGCTCCAACCTGCGGTATGTTGTAAAATATTTCTAAATTATATCCTTTTGTGAATTAGTAACTATTCTAGGGCTCTAGCATTTTGATGTAGGAGTCATGATTGTTGTTTCTGATAGGATTTCATTTGTCCTTGCTTTGAGCACCTGTGGGTGGAGAAAATATACAAGACAGAATCAGGACAGATATGAACTATTTGGGGGGGAATTTAAACCCCTAAGAATGGGTGGGTTGGGGGTTCGGTGGGAAGTAAAAATAGTAGAAGTAAAAATGGTAGATTTCAAGCGCGACCAAAACCCGCCTCCAACACGCCCACTTCCGGGTTTAACGCAGGAGCGTTTGGCTGCATGGAAATAACCAACTCCTTGGAGGCGGCTCGATCATTAGCACAGGCATTGCGATCATTAGGACATGATAATAAGGCGAATTATTTGAAGAGGGATTTGAATTTAGCGCCTCCAGCAGGGGTTCCCCTGGGCTTCGGAAACTCGGCAGTGAAACAGAGGTGAGATTCAGCGGCACTTCATGGGGGTGTTTAAAGTTCAGATTGCCCAATTAAAAAAAAAATACTCAGTACTTACAGTTGTTTTGTCAGTTCCCTCTGGCAAATGTTTTGCAGAGAGTTATTGTGAATATAGAAGTTTTTGAGAAGTTCGGAGGCTTTCAAACAGACCACAACAGGATTGGGAGGGTCGATGGGGGCCATGGATGTTTTTGAGAGGACATCAGCTGAGGAAAACAATCACAGTCCATGGCAGAACCGTTGCGCTGTGGTGGGATCTGCAGGTGCACAACAGAGCGGTGCACTAGAGAGAGAGGTGTATAAGAGAGGTACACAACACAGATCTGGAGAAAAGAACGGAGAGCAGTAGAGAGGGGAGCAACAGCGTGGCCAAGGTGGCCGGAGGCACTACCCATGTGAGAGGGTGTACAGACAGAGGCTCAGCTTCCTTGGCCTATCTGAAGAGCAATGTTTTCATAGGCTCAGATTGACATGGCAGGTGGTCGCAGACATTTGCAGATCCCTTCATGAAGAGCTGCTCCCTGTTGGATCGGGTGGCCACACATTACCTGTCTCTGTGAAAGTCACCACTGCCCTCAATTTCTTTGCCTCTGGCTCCTTCCAGTGCACCACCAGAGACATCTTGAGAATCCCTCAGTTGACTGCACATAAATGTATAAGGCAGGTCACGGATGGGTTGTTTGTCAGGACGTCAACTTATGTCAACTTCCCTAGTGACAACATAGCCAGAATGAACGGGCATTTGGATTTGCCTCTCTGGCTGGCTTTCCACTGGTACAGGGTGCCATCGATTGCACACACAATACGAGGGCCACCAGATACAACCAGGCAATTTTATCAACTGCAAGGAATTTCATTCCATCAATGTACAGGAGAGGTTCGTGCAGGTGAGCGCCAGATTCCCTGGAAGCTTTCATGATGCTTTTACACTGCGGCAGTCCAACATCCCAAATCTCTTCCTAAATGGAAGCAGAATTAAGAGCTGGCTCATAGACAAACTTGGCTCATGACACCTCTGAGGAACCCCACCACTGAGGTGTGAGAGCTTTACAACAAGGGCCACAAGATCACCAGGTGTGTCATTGAGCAAACCATCAGCATGTTGAAGATGTGCTTCAGGTGCCTAGATAGGTCTGGAGGCACCCTTCAGTACTCGGCAGCGAGGGTCTCCAGAATCATAGTGATGAACTGCGTCCTGCACAATATTGCGCAGCAGAAAGGATTACAGGTGGAGGACGACTGAGGAGCTCATTAAGCATCTTCTGAAGAGGAGAACATTGAAGAACAGGAGGAGGACAAGGACTATGAAGATGGG
Organism: Somniosus microcephalus; assembly: GCF_052327205.1. Classification (NCBI taxonomy): domain Eukaryota; kingdom Metazoa; phylum Chordata; class Chondrichthyes; order Squaliformes; family Somniosidae; genus Somniosus; species Somniosus microcephalus. The sequence continues at coordinate 156,979,627 of NC_140996.1, read as the reverse complement.
GTACCCATCGCCAGATCAGCGGCATTCATTGTTGCCAGGGATGTCAGGGGTGCCCTATTAACTTGAAGGTTCAGCTAGTGTTGACTCACAGAGGAAGAAATATAAAATGATATTCCTCCGGCTCGCTCCCACCACTATCACCAGCCCACCACCCCCACTCCCTTTGCACAAAACAGTCCTTCAACCAAACAGACACCCACTGCGCATCTGTCCACTGGATCCTGTCATGTATTGATATTCATCATGAAGCAAGTGAAAGGGCGAGTTGGCACTCGGGACGCAATAATGGGCAAGATGTGGAAGTGGTGCTAAGCAATAAATTTTATGTGCCGTTATAAAAAAAGGAAACTTACCAACATAAGATTTGGGTTATTGGAAGCATGAGTTTACCTATGAAAGTTGCTTTTAATAGTGAACATGAATAAAAAGTATTTGGAAAGAGCCTGCGTCGTTACAAGGAGCACTTTAGCAGGCTTTAGTTCTGCAGATGGCATCCTCTCAGAGGTTAGGAGTATTATGCCCCCTGGAAACAGTTTATAACAAAAAACAAAGAATGCTTTTCCTCAACAGGTAGTTTTAAAATTTTCCAGAAATATTTTTATGATTCTACACCAAGAGCCTTAAGCAATAAATATATGAAGAGTGGGGATATGGTTTTTCACATAATTTATGAAAGCTATCAACATGTTTTAAAGAATAAAAATAGATACTCTGGCCTTTCATGCACAGATTTGGTTTGGAACCCAGCCCAGATTGATGGGATGGAAATCTTCTCTGTCTGACTGTAACAGCTTGTTTATTGTAGCAAGCAAGAGCCATCTCAGCAAATAAAAAAAATCTATTTGGCTCAATTTGATTCCTATCTATAAACACAGAATCTAAATAAACTGCACTATCTAAAAATCTCCTTGTTTCAGAAAATAGGCTGTTCATGTTATTTTACAGATGACTTAACGTTTGGCAGACTCCAGAGTGAAGTTGAGACAGAAACAGACAATGTCCTCTATTGCCTCATCTGCCTCTGGCACTTCTGCTTTATTCTTGGTGGCAGTTGAATAGTTTCTTTGGGACTTAACTGGGAAATGGCTCCTTGTTTTTATCATTTATGTAACAATATTTTAAAAGGCCCAAAAATAACTGTGGCTGGACAAGTGCTGCAAACAGGTGCCTGCATGATGGCCAGAATTTTCTTCGGGGAGGCAGGTGCCAATCCCCCCCTCCCACAGGCCCTGCCGATTTTACCAGAAAAGCCGAATTTGAATGCGAGGTCTGGTTTCCCACCCGCAGCCAGCCAGCTTGAGAGGCTGGCTGGCTGCAGGCGGGTAGGCCTCAGTTGCAAGAGGCTGGTCTGGGGGAGGGATCGCGGGAGGAGGGTCGGGGATCGGCGGGAGTGGGGTCATGATCGGCAGGATCGGGGATCGGGATCGGTGGGGTGGGGAGTGGTCAGCAATCGGGGGGGTATCGAGATTGGGAGGGGGGTCAGCAATCGGGGGGGATCAAGATTGGGAGGGGGTCAGCAATCGGGGGGGAGCGAGATTGGGAGGGGGTCAGTAATCGGGAGGGGGGATCGAGATTGGGAGGGGGGTCAGCAATCGGGGGGGATTGAGATTGGGAGGGGGTCAGTAATCGGGAGGGGGGATCGAGATTGGGAGGGGGGTCAGTAATCGGGAGGGGGATCGGGATTGGGAGGGGGGTCAGCAATCGGGGGGGATTGAGATTGGGAGGGGGTCAGCAATCGGGAGGGGGTCGGCAATCGGGAGAGGGTTGGCAATCGGGAGAGGGGATCGGGATCGGGAGAGGGGTCAGCAATCGGGAGGGGGGATCGGGATCGGGAGTGGGGTCAGCAATCGGGAGGGGGGATCGGTGTGATGAAATATACGCCTTCATCAGCCCATGTGTTTTACCTGCTTGTATTGTGTGAACCGCCCCCTTTTGTTCCTATTGTGTGTATTGGCTACACCCCTGTCTTTTGCCATATAAAGGTCTCAAGAGCTGTATGAGTCATTCCTACCAGACGAATCCGATGTGGGAAGACCTGCAATGCTGCAATGTTCTTAGTGATTAAAAGCCTTCAGTTGAATCCTTGTCTTTGAGTTATTGATGGCATATCAATTTTAATCACTAAAACACCAAGCTGGATCGACTCCTGAAACCAGAGCGCTTGGATCTGGACCCCCATGCCTCAGACGCAGCCACACAGTTCGGACACTGGTTCCAATGCTTTGAATTTTTCATTGCAAACTCATCCACCGCCATAGCAGCCGCAACCGCTACCGGAGACATGAAACTGGGAATCCTGCGAAACTGGGTGAGCCATCGGGTCTCCCCTCTCATCCAAGATGCCACCAGCTACGGGGATGCCTGCACCATTCTGAAGGCCCACTGCGTGCGGCCAATAAACGAGGTGTACGCCAGGCATCTTCTGACTACTCGCACGCAGCGGCATGGTGAGTCACTAGAGGACTTTATACTAAGCCTAAAAGTACTGGGCAGAGACTGTAACTGTAAGGCCATGTCTGCCATCGTGTACACGGAGGAGCTGATTCGAGACTCCTTTATTGCGGGCCTCAGTTCAAATTACACTCGGCAGAAACTGTTTGAAAAGGAGGGACTGGACTTAAAACAGGCTATAGATATAGCGTGATCGCTGGATATGGCCCAGAAGAACTCTGAATCCTGTTCCCCAGGCCACGCGGCCCACTCCACCTCGTGCACGCCGTGGGGGCCGCCATCTTGGAAGCCATCTTCACCTCCCAGGTCTCAGGCCAGCCCAGCACCATCGGAGCCCCAGCCTCCACCCAGGAGCCCCACTACTGCCGCGATGCATCGGGGCCCAAAATGCTACTTCTGCGGCCAGGACAAACACTCCAGGCATCGGTGCCCAGCGAAGGGCACCACCTGTTTTAAATGCGGGAAGAAAGGACATTTCAGCAAAGTCTGCAGAGGGAACCCCGCCTCCAACTCCACCACCACCGCGTGCGCGCCGTGGGAGCGGCCATCTTGGAAGCCATCTTGTCCACCCTCATGGAGTCCACCATCTTGCCCCGACTACACGGACCTCCAGGACCCACTGGTGGCCTCGATCACAGTGGATCAATCCAGGCCGCATCCGTTGTCTAAATCGATGATGGACATAGAGGTAAACGGGAACAAGGTTAAATGCTTGATTGACTGCGGGAGCACCGAAAGCTTTATTCATCCTAGCCTGGTAAAACGACTTTCACTAACGATAGTCCCCACACAGGGCAAAATCGCCATGGCCGATAAGACACATACCTCAAAAATTACAGGTTTCTGCGCGGTTATGTTGTCGGTAAAAGGCAATGATTACAGAGATTTTAAACTATTGATAATGCCAGATCTCTGTGCGAGCGTGATCTTGGGTCTGGACTTCCAGTGCCACCACCAAAGTATCACGCTTACCTACGGTGGGTCCCAGCCGCCCCTCACAGTGTGCGGTCTGGCTACCCTGAAGGTCAAGCCGCCCTCTCTGTTCGCCAACCTCGCACCCAACTGTCGACCCATAGCGACCAAGAGTAGGCGGTACAGCTGGGAGGATAGACGGTTCATTGCGTCGGACGTAGAAAGACTCAAGCGGGAGGGTATCATCGAATGCAGTACCAGCCCGTGGCGCGCCCAGGTAGTAGTAGTTAAGGGTAGCGAAAAGAAGCGGATGGCGATAGATTATAGCCAGACGGTTAATCTATACACCCAGCTAGACGCCTACCCTCTGCCCCGCATAGCGGATATGGTTAACCAAATCGCGCAATACCGGGTGTTTTCCACCATCGACCTAAAATCGGCATACCACCAGCTCCCCATTAGGCCGGAGGACCGTCCATACACCGCCTTCGAGGCGAACGGACGCCTCTACCACTTCCTCAGAGTCCCCTTTGGGGTAACGAACGGGGTCTCAGTCTTCCAGCGGGAGATGGACCGCATGGTCGATGAGAACCAGTTAACAGCCACCTACCCATACCTAGACAACGTCACCATCTGCGGCCACGACCAGCAAGACCACGACTCGAACCTCGCGAGATTTCTGAAAACCGCCCTCAGACTCAATCTCCCCTACAACGAGGATAAGTGTGTCTTTAGCACCACGCGCTTCTGTATCCTGGGCTGCGTGGTGGAAAACGGGGAAATCGGTCCGGACCCCGACCGATTGCGCCCCCTACGGGAGCTACCCCTACCAAACACTGCCAAGGCCCTGAAAAGGTGCCTGGGGTTCTTCTCCTATTACGCCCAATGGGTCCCCAATTATTCCGACAAGGCCCGTCCCCTCCTGAAATCAACGTCCTTCCCGCTCACGGCCGAGGCCCACGCCGCCTTCAACAGCATTAAACACGACATTGAGAAGGCCGCGCTGCGGGCAGTGGACGAAAACATCCCTTTCCAGGTCGAAAGCGATGCGTCCGACTTCGCTTTAGCAGCCACCCTCAACCAGGATGGGCGGCCCGTAGCCTTTTTCTCAAGAACCCTCCAAGGGCCCGAGATCAGGCACTCCTCGGTAGAGAAGGAGGCCCAGGCCATAGTGGAGGCAGTGCGGCACTGGAGGCACTACCTAGCCGGCAAACGCTTCACCCTGTTTACCGACCAGCGGTCGGTAGCCTTCATGTTTAACAACAAACAGAGGGGGAAGATCAAGAACGACAAAATTCTCAGGTGGCGGATTGAACTCTCCACGTTTGAGTACGACATAATATATAGGCCGGGGGCCCTCAACGAATCCCCCGATGCCCTATCACGAGGGATGTGTGCCAGCACCCAGGGGGACAGGCTACAGGGCCTCCACAATGGCCTCTGCCACCCGGGTGTCACCCGGCTATTCCACTTTATAAAATCCCGTAACCTGCCCTATTCCATCGAGGAGGTCCGGTCTATGACCAGGGACTGCTGCACCTGTGCGGAATGCAAGCCCCGTTTTTTCAGGCCCGACCGAGCCCACCTGATCAAAGCTACACGGCCATTCGAGCGCCTGAGCTTAGATTTCAAGGGACCACTCCCCTCCACTGACCGCAATGTGTACTTTCTCAACATTGTGGACGAGTACTCCCGCTTCCCATTCACCTACCCCTGCCGAGACATGACCAGTGCCACAGTCATCAAGTGCCTCGGCAACCTGTTTTGCACGTTTGGCATGCCTAACTACATCCACACTGACAGGGGGGTGTCGTTCATGAGCGATGAACTGCGCCAATACCTGCTGTCGAAGGGGATAGCCACGAGTCGGACCACTAGTTATAACCCCCGGGGTAATGGGCAAGTGGAGAGGGAGAACGCGACAGTGTGGAAGGCGGTCACCTTAGCACTAAGGTCTAAAGGCCTCCCCACCTCCCGCTGGCAGGTGGTCCTCCCAGACGTACTCCACTCGATAAGGTCGCTACTGTGTACTGCTACTAACGCCACTCCTCACGAGAAGATGTTTGTTTTTCCCCGCAAATCAACCTCAGGGGTATCCCTACCCTCGTGGCTCTCCACCCCAGGGACAGTCCTGTTACGGAAGCATGTGAGGGGCCACAAAATGGATCCCCTCGTGGAGGCAGTACACCTACTCCACGCAAACCCACAGTACGCGTACGTCAAGCACGCCGACGGGCGTGAAGACACCGTGTCCATAAAGGACCTCACCTCGGCAGGAAGCGACGACGACGACCCATCACCACCACCCCCAGAAGAACTTCCACCATCCCCAGAGGTATCCTCACCACCCCCAGAAGTACCTGCAACACCCCCAGCACATGGGTATGCCCAGGAGGGCACCACGGACTCCCGGTCGGAACCCGAGGTACTGTTGCGACGTTCAGGAAGGACTATCACACCCCCGGACAGACTAAATCTGTAGAAGGGGTGAATGTGATGAAATATACGCCTTCATCAGCCCATGTGTTTTACCTGCTTGTATTGTGTGAACCGCCCCCTTTTGTTCCTATTGTGTGTATTGGCTACGCCCCTGTCTTTTGCCATATAAAGGTCTCAAGAGCTGTATGAGTCATTCCTACCAGACGAACCCGATGTGGGAAGACCTGCAATGCTGCAATGTTCTTAGTGATTAAAAGCCTTCAGTTGAATCCTTGTCTTTGAGTTATTGATGGCATATCAATCGGGATCGGGAGTGGGGTCAGCAATCGGGAGGGGGGATTCGGAGTGGGGTCAGCAATCGAGAGGGGGGATCGGGAGTGGGAGTGGGGTCAGCAATTGGGAGGGAGGAGAGAGGATCGGGGGTGTTGCAGGATCGGCAGTGGAGCGTCAGGTGATGGGGTGGTGGTCGGGGATCGGGGAGGTCGGGGCTCGGCAGGCAAGCAGGGATCGGTGGGGTGGGGGCATCGGTGATGGGGGGAGGTTGGAGATTGCGGTTGCCGGGGGGGTGGGGGGGCGGTCAGCCAGGTATCGGGGGGCTGGAGGATCGTCGTGGCTGGCCACCAAAGGATCACAGTCAGCCTCAGCATCATCATTGGTGGGGGGAGGCCTGGGAAGGGAGCTCGGAGGCCCCGTGGGGTGATCTCCGATCGCAGGGGGTGGGTATGGTCGGAACCGTGGATACAGGAGGTAGGTATAAAGCCACTTACCTCCTGGATGCAGCAGTCTCCGCCTCTGTTTAACTGCTGGGTTTCACAAATTGTGTGAAACCCGTCCCCAGGCAGTTAAATTGAAAATGGAGGGGAAAATAAAGGCTTCCAGCCTCATTACAATATTTAAATTGAGGAACCACCCCTGGCAGCGGGTTGGCTGCCAGCACCTTGTCCCGCCCCCGTCTCGCCTCCAGCAAAACCGGAAGTGGGCGGGTTGGAGGTGGGATCAGGTCGGGATTCACATTTTTAACAATTTAACTGCCCCCACGCTCCAAACCCACCCGTTTTTTGATGGGAAAATTCCGGCCAATATCTTTATATCACCTCTACTTTCAAACCGTATGAAAAGAAGCCAAGTCTCAGGTAGTTCAAGTGGTGCAGTAAACAGTGTTCTACTAAGGTAGAGACAGTGGCGATCGCCCGCCCGCCTGATGTGGAACCAGCCTGATTGTCATCTCATTAAAATCAGTGGGATGAAAATCGGGCAGATTGTTCAATGATCGGGTGATTCGCTTCACCAGATTACTGCACAGGTGCTGAAGGTTAAAATTACCCCTGTTGTAAGGTATAGCAGGGGAATCTGATCTTTACATCTAACAGTGTGATAAAGAAAAAAAAGAAAAAAACCTGCAGATTGTGGAAACCTGAAACAAGGACAGAGAAGCCTAGGAAACATTCAGTAGGTCAGGAAGCATCTATGGCGTAAACAGACAAGTTAAAATTTCGGGTGTGGACCCTTCTTCAAAATTGTTTCGAAGAAGAGTCTACAATATTAACTTGTCTGTTCTCTCTCCACAGATGCTGCCTGACATGCTGAGTGTTTCCAGGCTTCCCTGTTACTGTTTCTAATTGCAGTATATTTGATCTAGGATTGCTCCATACTGGGTGGAAAAATAGGAAAATGATTCTTTGCCCAGAGCTGGTGTCCTACAATTTGAAGGTCACTGCTTAAAATGATCAATAAATCAATGTAAAACAAAAAAGGGTATTCTGTAATGAAGATTTATTGGATTGATACATTAGCAGCAGATTAATACTAGGGCCTCTTTCTCTTAGGCACTCTCTTCTCTTAGGCAGTCCCTCGGAACCGAGGATGACTTGCTTCCACATTAAAAATGAGTTCTCAGGTGACTGATGAGTCCAATGTGGGACCTACAGTCTCTGTCACAGGTGGGACAGACGGTGGTTGAAGGGGCGGGTGGGTGGGGTGCTTGGGTTGACGTGCGCTCCTTGCGCTGCCTGCGCTTGGCTTCCGCTTACTCCCGGCGAAGAGACTCGAGGTGTTCGGCGCCTTCCCGGATGCTTCTCCTCCTAATACAGTTTACATGAGCTATTACCATCCTGTTATATCAAACCGAAAATAAGGGTCAGGAAGGAAGGCTTTGTTTGCTACTAGTAGTGAGATTATGAATGTATTCTTTATACTTGTGTTTACAATTTTGCTACAAACAGCAGACAGAGGAAATCACTTTCCATACAGAGTGAGATTGAAGGAGAAATCCACCGAACAAACCTGGCTGGGGGAAGGTGTGTGAGGGTGAGTGGAATTATTGCTGATATGTGACAGAAGAATCTGTGCAGAAAATTGAAAAATGATAAAAGGAGATGTTTGCAACAGAATGCTGAGAGCAAACAGTTTCTTTCTAGTGCCATGAATTGAATAAATAGATTAGTCTTGTCAAAGTCACTGAAGCAACTAATGAAGTGAGATATTGCTTTTCATACTACTTACCTACTTCTCCAATTTATTTTTATTGAGCTATAAATATTTTTGAAATGTTGCTGTGCATATCATTGTTTGGGACATGGGGACCGTACAACGTATGAAGTAAGAAAGGCCAGTTAGCCTGTCAAGCATCCATAAAATATGTACAAATTGCACTATCCTGGATCCTATCCAATTGCACTCAATCAACCAACTACCTTCAAGAAGATAAAGCTCCATGAATGAAGCACTTGTGTTGCAATGGAGCTTCATGACAAAGAATGATATACCAATCCTGGATGCAAACATTAAACATTTGTAAAATTAAATCAGTTGGAAAGGAGATATTAGAGAAATTCACTCCTAAATATTAAAACAGCAAATGCTTGGCTGCCTCTCAGGTCAGCTGGTTAAGGCAATGAGTAGCTGAGCCAAACAGACCAGCAGGTCCCAGGTTTGGTCCCTGACCTGGGCTGTGTTGGGTTAGTTTATTTCAGACAGCACAGTGGTAGTGGAGCTACTGTTACTCTCAGTACCTCTAGGTTAGGGAGGGGAACATCAGCCAGGGTTCCTGCTTCTGATTGGTACCCACTGAACTATGTGGATGATTGGCCAGAATTGGCTTGGGCGTTGCTGTAATGCTGCCATGATTAAATAGTCTACCCCAAGTCAGACATTGGCAGAAACAGTGGGAAAATCGGGTGGTGAGGCCTACAGCCTATTCTCACCCCCCAGACGGAAAGGTCGCTGGATGCCCCTTCACCACCTCGCTGGGATCGAATCAGATACATCTACATCAAGACCCCTGTTGATCACCCAATGGGAGAGACCAAATCTGATAACGCTCTCTGAGACAGCAATAGAAGATGTCGATGTTGACATAAACAGACCTCTTCAGGGCCTGCGATTTTGGAGAGACCAACTATGATGATGACCACCCCACTGCATCTAAGTAAATAAAATGGCTGCAATGCACCTGCTAATTATATTTGAAAGCAAATTTCTAGTTTTGTTTACGATAGCAAAATACTGCGGATGCTGGAAATCCGAAATAACAACAGAAAACGCTGGAAAAACTCAGCAGGCCAGGCAACATCCATGGAGAGAGAAACAGAGTCAACGTTTCAGGTCGAAGACCCTTCGTCAGGACGTTGATTCTGTTTCTCTCTCCACGGATGTTGCCTGGCCTGCTGAGTTTTTCCAGCGTTTTCTGTTGTTATTTCTAGTTTTGTTTGTTTGGAGTGGTTGTTATAATGTAATAATTCTTTGACAATTAACATTCTTAATTTAATTGCAGTGAATATTGAAGCAAGTTAGCCCTCCTGACATGGAGTTCCATTTGACAGAAGGGAAAATTCGACAATCAAGTGAGGAAGTTACCCCACTGGATTGGAATTTGTCGCCCTTCCAATTTTAATGTGATGAAAGTTAATAACTGGAAAATAGGGAGGCCCGTGAATCGTGTATGTGGCCTCTGTGTCCAATTATCTGATCAGCAGTTTGCAGCAATTGAAACTCTGCGCCAGCAACAATTACTCATTAAATTTACCCCATTATGTCAGCAATCAATAGTCACATTTTCTATTTGTAATTTAAAAAAATGCTGCATTGAGTTTTGACTTGGTTGTATATTTTATTACATTATGGATCAATGCAGCCTGTTTGTGTATCTAACTGCATACAAAATATTCTGAAATGTTTGTTTTTAGCTACATTTATCATATGACAACATAAACTACAGAAGCACTTTTCTCAAAGAGCTTTTTAGGTAAAATATTTGATAGTGCAAAGGTAACTATTTTTTGTAGCATCTGAAATAATCCAGCAGATTTAAACTTTGTAGTACACTGCTTAACATGTTTGCTTAAAATTGTGTTGTGCACGATTTTACTGCAGCTTCAACGTATTCATTTTAAATAAATTAACAATTGAGTTGAAATAATGCTAAAAAGAGCGTTTTGCAAACATGTTAAGCAGTACACTGCTAGAGCAAATTAAAACACCAAACTACTTTAACGGAAACTTGCACTGGACATATCAAGGACTGGTTTGGTGATCTAGACATAGGTGGCACCAGGAGCTACGTTGCTTGGGCCACTGCATGTGGTGGGAAGGAGGGGACCGACTGGTCGGATTGGATGGAATTTCTATCACCGTGGCTCATCCATCTCACTCCCTCCCATGATATGAGCACTGGAAATTCTTTCAAGATGATGAGGGATCTGCCTGGGCACAGTCTATTGGCTACCACTGAGGAATGTGAATGTGAAGCTTGCTATCAAGGTTCTCTCAATCCAATCTTGGCCTTTCTTGTTTCTTTGGGAACTGATCTTCCTTCTCCAAGTCTTGGAATGCCATTAGAACCCTCAAAGGGATCTCATAATTTTGCTCACTGCAAGTGAAATGCCAACTAGAAGTACGAGTGCGTTAGGAAAAAGAGCGGTAAATAAGTCTTGCAAAGAAAAAATCAGGCGTATGCAAAAATAGGAAGTATGTACCAATGAAATGCAGAAAAAGCGATAAAAGCAACAAAAAAAAATCACAACCAACACTGACATGTTTAATAGAAAAATACTGCGGATGCTGGAAATCTGAAATAACAACAGAAAACGCTGGAAAAACTCAGCAGGCCAGGCAGCATCGGTGGAGAGAGAAACAGAGTTAACGTTTCAGGTCAAAGACCTTTCGTCAGAACTGGAAATAAGCAGGAAAAGGAACAGATTTTAAAGCAAGTGCAGGGGCTGGGAAATGGGGGAGGGGTTGCAAGAACAAAAGGGAAGGTCTGTGATAGGATGGAAGGCAGGAGAAGTAAAGAGGCATTAAGAGATATTCAAGGCAAGAGGACTTTTTACCTCTTTACTTCTCCTGCCTTCCATCCTATCACAGACCTTCCCTTTTCCTGTTTTTTTCCAGTTCTGACGAAAGGTCTTTGACCTGAAACGTTAACTCTGTTTCTCTCTCCACAGATGCTGCCTGGCCTGCTGAGTTTTTCCAGCGTTTTCTGTTGTTATTACTGACATGTTTAACACTCTTTTAATAAGCCCAACTCCTAAATTCCAGGCCATCCCAATGGTCTTGTGCCTGATTTATATGGGCAAGCAGCACTATGGGAGAGGGTGCCTCACCAAAAATGTGAGTTTCGGCATGGGTCTGCACATTTACATGAGATTGTCAGGTATAATGAGGCTGGATAGCATCAGAAAATTTTAAGAAATATACATTGCAACATCAGTATGGGCAGCAGCATGGGGCCCTGCAGAATTTGCCTTTTAGTCACCAGCTCATCATTAGATACATTGACAAGCATGCGTTTGAGTGCTACGTAAGTAGACAGCTGATCTCAGGAACTCCTCATTAGTGGCATGGTGAGCAGCACAACTCACAACTAAAATATGTGAGTGTGTTGCCACCAGGCTCCTAATCAAAGCATGCACACACTCCATACCCCCAACGAATGGTAATTACACCAGTAGGTAATGTAAAATTATTGCAGCAGCAACCTCGGCACCCCAATCATGGTAGGCCCTGAATCAAAGACATATGAGCCCAGGGTCTCATAACCTCCAGGTAATGACTTCCAGCAGCTGTTAAATAAGGGGCCTTTGCTGTTTGTAGGACCCTTTTCTGAAATTGGGTTGCCCCAGCACTTAACTCACCCTGTGATAAACTCGCTCAGCAACTCGTGGAGCTACAGGCAGCAAGGACTTATCTGCAGTGCTATTTAAAGGGTTCATCTACTACATACAGGTTAGTTGCTGGTTGTTGTTTTAGGCTGCTGGTTAACTTCTAATTATTTTTTGGCCTATTTTCTGACTTCTACAACTTAATTCTGACTTTTAATAAGAAGTTTTTGCTGGTGCTGGACTGCTTTTAACTGGCTTTAAAACAGTTTCACTGCAGTCTTGGTTAGTCTGGTAAGGCTGCCTTTGGGGCTGGAGGATGATGGGGAGCAGCCAAGAAGACAGGGGAGAGCAGGAGCAGCTGAGAGAAAAGGGAGGAGGTGGGCACTGCACAGGAGGCCACACCTACAGTGGGTTTTCAGGGAGAATCATAGAAATCCACAGCACAGAAGGAGGCCATTGTGTCTGTGCTGGCTGTAAAAGAGCTGTCCAGCCTAATCCCACTTTCCAGGTCTTGGTCTGTAACCTTGCAGGTTAAGGCACTTCAAGTGCATATCCAAGTAACTTGGAGAGTTTCTCCTACCTGAATTTCTTTGAGAAGCAATGCCTAGAAATTGGGTATAGCCCCGCCAGCATGTTTGCGCCGAAAATTTTGCGCCCGCCGCGGAGCCAGTTGTGCCCGCCCCATATTCACTTTCAGCGCCCCAAAGCGGAACCGGGCGCTGGTACAGGGTGTGTCCGCCCCGCTTGGGGCGCTGAAAGTGAATTTCAGCGCTCCCGGTCCCGCTGCGCCACCCGATGCGGTGCGGCAGGCTGCTGTACTGCAGGCCTCCCCCTTCTCTTAAGGGGGAGGTGCCTGCAACGGCCGGAGCCCCGATTGCAAGTGCCGGCAAAAGAGCCCGGCACAACGGAGAAGTGCCGGGCTCCACGGAAACCAGCCGGCAATGCCGCGGGGGGGGGGGTGGAGGAGGCCGGGGAAGGAGGTGCGGGCAGGCGGCCGCCGAAAAAGCGGCCGCCCCGCACCTCCACCTTAACTTGCGCCGCTAAGGCTGCAGTAAGGACCCGGTCTCCCGATGTTGTTAGTGCCCGCCACGGAAGAGGCGGCCGCTACTGAAGATGGGGATCGGCATGGTTTCGGGCGGTACCGGGGCACTGCGCACACCGATGACGTCATCGGTGCCGGCGCAGCGCTACCGGCTAACGCCGATGTTAGGGCCCACCTAATTTCGGGCGCGACGCAACTTCTGGCGCAACCCACTCTTTCGCCCCTAATTGGGCGCAAACGCAACTGAATTTCTAGGCCAATATCTCAGGAGCCTTCGTATCACAAAGGAGGCTATTACCGAACTATGTCATCTGCTGCTGTCACAACTTGAGCCTTGAATCGGGGAATGGACTGCACTGTCTATGGCTTTCAAGGTGACCATGGCCCTTAACTTTTATGCAACAGACTCATTCCAAGCTGCAGCAGGTGACATCAGCGACATCTCCCAGTGTGCAGTCCACCGTTGTGTCAGAAAGGTCACCAGGAAGAACACCTGCATCTCTGACACCTGTGGTGTCCTGTCTCCCTGCTCTAGCTCCTGCACAATTGTGGCCAGAGATTCACCATATGAAGAAACCTCTTCTAGCCTACCCTCTAAAATATAGTTTGTGCCAGTCTCAGAACTGGTGCTTGCTAAGGTGAGAACGAATGATGGTGCATCTTCAGGAAGGCTGAAATTCAATGCAGAGAAGTATGAGTGCTACATTTTGGTAGGAATAATGAGGAGAGACAATACATGCTAAATGGTACAATTTTAAAAGGGGTGCAAGAAGAGAGAGACCTGGGGTGTTTGTATACAAATCTTTGAAGGTGCCAGGTCAGGTTCACAAAGCAGTTAATAAAGCATTGGGGATCCTGGGCTTTATAAATAGGGGCATATAGTACAAAAGCCAGGAAGTTATAATAAACCTATATAAAACACTATTTCGGCCCCAGCTGGAGTACTGTAACCAATTCTGGGCACCACACTTTAGGAAGGTGTCTCAAAACAGTGTTCTGTTGTTCACTTGAGTAGAAATAAAAGCAATTTACAAGCGGAGTATAGTCACAGATAGTCACGCGAACCTAGACATGGGTCCCTTCTCGTGCTGCTTGAGAAAAGTAAAAAGCTTATATTTATACACTGTTTTCTTATCAAACTGAAACTGACATTGCCTAATATGGTAATCTCTGGCTACTGCATAGTCCAGAGACACAGGTCTACATTTTCTTCAACATACATCAACAACGTTAGATGTACGTAAAAACACCGTGGCCTTGCTGTGGTAAGCATAACTGTTCTAGTCTCTAGATATTCTTATCATAACATTTCTAATCTAAACATTCTTTTATAAACATATCCAAGGCCAGTTGGTTGCAAACACTGGCTGTTGCTAAGTGAAATCTATCTCTCTCTCTCTCTCTCTCTCTCTATTGATGCCAACCACATTTTGCCCTATGTTGAATGAACTATACATGAACACCTTTCAGAAGCTGAATTAACCGAGTTCCATATGCCAACAGAAGGACGTGAAGGCTTTGGAGAGGGTACAAAAGAGATTTACTAGAATGGTTCCAGGGATGAGGGATTACAGTTATGTGGACAGACTGGAGAAGCTGGAGTTGTTCTCCTTAGTGCAGAGAAGGCTAAGAGGAGATTTGATAGAGGTGTTTAAAATTATGAAGGATTTAAATAGAGTAAATAAAGAGAAACTGTTTCCAATGGCTGAAGGGTAGATAACCAGAGGGCACAGATTTAAGGTGATTGGCAAAAGAACCAGAGGCAACATTAGGAAAAACTTTTTTACGCAATGAGTGGTTAGGATTTGGAATGCACTGCCTGAAAGGGTGGTGGATACAAATTCAATAGTCACCTTCAAAAGGGAATTGGATAAATACTTAAAGGAGGAAAAATTGCAGGGATATGGGGAAAGAGTGGAGGAGTGGGACTAACTGGATTGCTCTTCAAAAGAGCTGGCACAGACTCGATGGGCCGAATGGCATCCTTCTGTGCCGTACTATTCTATGCTTCTATGATTCCAGGATTTCTTTGATTTCTCTCATTTTACTTCTTATTGTCTCATGCTGATATAACTCAGGCCATTTTGCCATCTCCAGTTCTCTACTTAAACACTTTACATATAATTTTATTTATGTTACAGTGTTTGTGATTGTGTTGTTTTTTATTCCCTTTCTCCTTCCCCTTATTCTGTTGTTTTTTTAAATGATATTCTTCTATAATATCTTCTAGTTCTGAGGAAGATCCCATAGCCAAAACCTTTTGTCTGTTCCCTCCACAGATACTGCTTGACCTGCTGTGTTTCCAGCAGCTACTGTTTTTGTTATAGAACAAAGAGGCAATTTGTCTTGCGCTAGATATGAATCCTCACAAACAGCAGTGAACAACATGACTGCCACCTGTTCAATAACCTAATAACACTGTTTACAACACTGTAAAACACAGCTGATTTTCTTTGATATATTTTAGTCAAACATTTAACTGTGTTGAATGAATGATTTTAGACCGATCATTGAATTAGAGCTGGAATAAGCATGCTTTTCATGTTTTATATATACTTTTAAAAATGTAATGGAGCGATCTTGTTGTGTCTCCTTGTGTTCTTATACTATAAATAATACAGACACTTTTAGCTCATTTTAGTCACTGCTTTTACTAGCTGTATCACAGAATCACAGAAACACCACAGTGCAGATAGAGGCCATTTTGGCCCATCGAGCCTGCACCGACACATATCCCACCTGATCCCCGTAACTCCTACACCAACACATATCCCACCCTATCCCCGTAACCCCACGTATTTAATCCCCCTAACACTAAGGGTCAATTTATCATAGCCAATCAACCTAACCCGCACATCTTTGGACTGTGGGAGGAAACCGGAGCACCCGGAGGAAACCCACGCAAACACGGGGAGAATGTGCAAACTCCACACAGACAGTCACCCGAGGCCGGATTCGAACCCGGGTCCCTGGCGCTGTGAGGCAACAGTGCTAACCACTATGCCTTGTTTCTGTGCTGCCGCATGGTGCGGAGTGATACAAGATGTCCGACACTGCACTGTGCACTGCCCGTGCACAGTGTGCCACATAGCAATATAACTACACCATACCAAAGTAGTTCCATACCAAAGTAGTTCCATTTAACGATGTGATACTATAACAATGTAACATCCCTCTTTCTCAAATAACTAAAACATGAAATTTAACAATTTAAATTAACAAATATTATATCTAAACTATTATTATCAACTACAAAGAATCGTGAGTTTTTTTTTATTCGCGATATTGCTCAGGTGGTTGGATGTTGTCCCTCCATCTTGTGGATTTGGTGGTGACCATTCCTCTCTGCGGTGTTTTGGTGTGTTCTGCTCTCGTTGTTGTTGTTGCTGTCGCCTTTGGAGTTGGAGTGTACATGCTTGTGGTTGTTTGATTTGTAGCGCTTGTTTCTGGTGTTGTACTGCTTGTGGTAGCTGGTGTTGTCAATGTTGCTGATGTTGTCTGCTGCTTATCCAGCTCAGGTGAAGGTCTGATGTGGAGTCTGTTCCGTCTGTATTGGTTACCAGGTTCAGTCTCTACGAAGTAGGATCTTGGAGTATCAGCTTTTCCAATGACCTTGGCTGGATTCCAGGTTTTCAACACCGGGTCTTGCACATGCACTGATTGTCTATTCAGCAATTCTGGTAGCGTCTTTGCATGTTTATCGTAATGTTTGCTTCCTACGATTTGTGCTTCTGCCAGCTTTTGTCTGAAGTCCTCCTGGTCCTGGGGAGGATGTATTTTTGCTGGTGGTGTAGTCTTAAACTTCCTCCCATTCAGCAATTCCGCAGGTGATTTCATGTCTGCTTTCAGTGGTGTTGATCTGAGTGATAGGAGGGCAAGGTCTTGGTCTTCCCCCATCTCACTACTTTTGATGAGAGTTCTCTTGACAGTCTGGATCTGTCTTTCGATGAACCCGTGTCCCCTTGGGAAATGTGGGGATGAGGTTACTATTTTTATCCCATACTTTTCTGCCAGAGCTCTGAATTCACTCGATGTGAACTGGGTTCCATTGTCACAGATTACCTTTTCCGGGATTCCTTGTTCAGCAACCAAGCTCTTTGCAATCCTGGTGGTAGTTGTGGCTCTCAAGTCTTTCATCCTTCTCACAAAAGGAAACTTGGAATAGTAATCTGCCACTATGAGATACTATTCTTGATTGCACATGAAGAGATCTGCCCCAACAGTGTGCCATGGTCTTGACGGTATTTCACTAGGTATCATCTCCTCTTTCTGTTGTGCATTTCTGTATTTCTGGCATATACCACATGCAGAGACCATCTGTTCGATATTTTTGTACATGCCTATCCAGTATACAGCTGATCTAGCTCTCAGCTTGCATTTCTCCATTCCCATGTGGCCTTCATGTATGAGATGGAGAAGTTGTGTCTGCATCGTCTTTGGCACGATGATCCTCGATCCAGCAAGGAGAATACCATCTTCTACTGCAATATTGTCTTTAATCGTCCAGTATTGACGAATTGTCGCCTGTACCTGCTGGATTCTTTCCGGCCACCCCTGTATTACTTGTTGTGTGAGTAGTTGCAACTCATCATCTTTGCTAGTTTCATCTCTGATTTGACTGTGCTTTGTAGGGGTAACATTCACTAGGTGGTGGATTTTTACTGTTAGGCCCTCCACCTCGTGTTTCTCATATGGTGACAATCGAGACAATGCATCTGCTAGCACCATTTCCTTTCCTGGCTTATATTTAAGCGTGAAGTCATAGCTTTGGATCCTTAGAAGTAGTCTTTGCAGTCTTGCAGACGCTTTGCACAGATTCTTCTTATAGGTCTGTTCTAGTGGACGATGGTCACTCTCTACTGTAAATCACCTGCCATATAGGTATGTATGGAATTTCTCGCATCCGTACACTACTGCTAAAAGTTCTCTTTCTATGTTGGCGTATCTCATCTCGGCTGACGTCAAGGCCTTTGATGTGAAAGCTATCGGCTTTCCTTCCTGCACCAGAGCTGCCCCTAGTCCTCTGGTAGAAGCGTCTACTTGCAGAGTGACTGGTTTTCTTCTGTCATAATATGACAGACTTGTATCTTTGTACAACAGTTCTTTAAGTTGTTTGAAATTCCTTTCGTGTGATTCAGACCACTGGTATTCGGCGTCTTCTTTCAATAGCTCTCTGAGATTTGTTGTATGTTCCGACATGTGTGGGATGAAAGAACTCATGTATTGGACCAAGCCGAGGTAACTCCTCGGCTCTTTCTTGTCTTTGGGTGGTTTCATTTCAGCAATTGCCGCAATCTTCTCTGGATTTGGGTTGACTCCCTCTGGTGTATAGATCATACTGAAGAATTGGCATTCCTTGACTTTAACTATGCACTTATCTGCATTTAACTTGATGCCAGCCTTCCTGGTACTCTCCATGGCCTCATATTGGTGCATGTCATGGTCTCTCATCTGCTCCATAGATCTGAATATCATCAGCTATTCCTATAGCTCCTTCATAGCCTCTGTATGTCTCGTCTATTTTCTGTTGAAAGGTATCTTGACTGACCTTTAGCCCGAATGGTAGCCACAGGAATTTGTAACGCCCAAATGGTGTGTTGAATGTTGTCAGTGTTGTTGATTCCTCATCCAACTTCACGTTCCACTATCCATTTCTGGCATCTAGTTTTGAGAAAACCTTGGCTCCTGCCAGTGATGGCGTAATCTCCTCTAGCGTTGGGGTGGGATAGTGGTCCCTCTTTATCGCCTGGTTTAGATCTTTGGGGTCCAAACATGTTCTGAGATGCCCGTTTGGCTTTTCTCGTACCACAATTGAGTTTACCCAGTCTGTGGGTTCAGTGACCTTTATGATCACTCCCTTTTCTTCCATCTCCTTTAGCTCTCTTTCAAGCTTTGTCTTCAGCTCGATGGGTCCTTTTCGTGGAGCATGGATAACGGGCTTTACCTCTGGATCGATGGTGATGTGGTATTGGAAATCTCCGAAACATCCCACTGTATCATCGAAACATTCCGGATACATGTCTATCAAGTCTTTTTTACTCTTGATTTGTGGGCGGTTCTCCAGTGGGGTGTTGCTGTCTATCTTCAGTGGTGTTTCCGTCAGCTCGTGATGCACTGAGATCAATCTCAACTTCTCGCAACTGTTTAATCCCAGGATCGCTGGCCCCTCAGTGTCGGTGACATAGAACATGCAGTTGATGTTCTTTCTTTTATGTGTCCCTTTGATAAAGGTTATTCCGAGTTGTTTAATCTCACTCCCCCCGTATGCTGTCAGCATGACATTACTTGCCTTTAAACAACCATTTTTCGGGTAGCCATCTTCTCTCAGGTTTTCGGGAAAGATCTGCTGGTACAGTCTCAATGGGAGAATGTTGCTCTGAGCCCCTGTGTCCAGCTTCAACTTTAAGTTGATGGTTTTGGGCCGACCTTTGACCTTTTTTTTGATTTGGATGATGGTGTGCAATTCTCTCCTCGGAGTATTTTCCGCTCTGGATATCTCGTGAAGCTGTATCTTTATGGTTTTGATGTTTAGTGCATTGTCGTGATCATCATCATCATCCTGCTCATCCATGGCATGGATATTATGTTTCTTTCTCTGGTTCTGCTGTCTGCCTTTGTTTTTGATGTATGTTCCTTCTTTCTTCGTTCTACACCTTTTTTCCCAGTGGTTTAGTTTGCCACATGCATTGCAGCTTGTTCCATATGCTGGACATTTCCTCTTGTCTGTGTAATCATGCGGTCTTCCACAATTTCTGCACATGTTTCCCCCGTTGTCATGTGCATGTCTTTGTGTGTTGTACTTTTCCCTCACTGCATCCACTCTGTTGTCCGTCTCAGAAGCCGTCCGCATGTCAGCCGTTTGAGAAATCAGCGTTTTCATTTGCTGCTTCATGGCTTCATGAGCTCTCGCAGTATCTACAGCCTCTGTTATTCCAAGCTTTTCTTTTCCTATCAGGGCTTTTTGTACCTCTACATGCACTGACCCCCATATTAGCTGGTTCACAAGCCTTTCTTCCATTTCCTTAAATTTACACTTGCTGGCTTCATTTCTCAGCCTTGTCAGGAAATTGTCAGCTGTTTCACCGGGTTCCTGTCTTAGACTCTGGAATTTGTATCTGTGTATACGGTGATTGGATTTAGGCTCTAGATGGTTGCTGAATTTATCAAAAATTGTTGCAGGGTTTTCCTTTTCCTCTTCAGTCAAACTCCAGCTATTATACAAATCTAGACCTTTTTCTCCTGTCCACAACAGAATGTAACTAACCTTTTCCTCGTTGGTAGCGCCCTTCAGGAAGCTTTTGAATGTAAGCTCACATTTCTGTTTGAACTTGCGGAATGCTTCTACTATATCGTCGGCTTCACAGTTCATGAGGGGTTGCATTTGCACAGTCATCATTTTAGTTTCCCGTACGATTCACTCTCAAAGCACCGCAGACATCGGGACTCACAATCAGCTCATAAAATCACTTTTCGTCTTATTCGTAGTTCGTATAGCACAATTTTTTACTCACTTATACTGCTGCCACCGTGTTGTGTCTCCTTGTGTTCTTATACTATAAATAATACAGACACTTTTAGCTCATTTTAGTTGCTGCTTTTACTAGCTGTATTCTTGCCTTGTTTCTGTGCTGCCGCATGGTGCGGAGTGATACAAGATGTCCGACGCTGCACTGTGCACTGCCCATGCAGTGTGCCACATAGCAATATAAGAACATAAGAACATAAGAAATAGGAGCAGGAGTAGGCCAATCGGCCCCTCGAGCCTGCTCCACCATTCAATAAGATCATGGCTGATCTGATCCTAACCTCAAATCTTCTATCACTCTGCATCCACCCGAACCCATGTGATCTCCCGGGAGAGGCGAAAAACCAGATAAAGACCCAATGGCCAATTTGGGAGAAAAAAATCTGGGAAATTCCTCTCCGACCCATCTAGGCGATCGAAATTCTTCCAGGAGATCACTCTGTCCCTATATTTTCTACAGTACTTACCTTCTGTAAAGGCGATCTCCACCCCAGCCAGGAACAGGAATAAAACCATCTCCTGAAATCTAACAGAATTAGAACACAGTAGGAGCAGAACAAGGCTACACGGCCCCTGGGCCCGCTCCACTACCCACAGGGCCATGACCATTCCGAACCCAGACTCGTGTCCAATTTCCTGCCCGCTCCCCGTAACCCTTAATTCCCTTTACTTCTAGGAAACTATCTATTTCTGTTTTAAATTTATTTAATGATGTAGCTTCCACAGCTTTCTGG
The DNA here is from genome assembly GCF_052327205.1 of Somniosus microcephalus. Lineage (NCBI taxonomy): Eukaryota > Metazoa > Chordata > Chondrichthyes > Squaliformes > Somniosidae > Somniosus > Somniosus microcephalus. The sequence continues at coordinate 156,958,426 of NC_140996.1, read as the reverse complement.
GGCAGCAAATTCCACAAACCTACCACCCTCTGAGTGAAGAAGTTTCTCCTCATCTCAGTTTTGAATGAGCTGCCCCTTATTTTACGATTATGCCCCCTAGTTCTAGTTTCACCCATCATTGGGAACATCCTCACCGCATCCACCCGATCAAGCCCCTTCACAATCTTATATGTTTCAATAAGATCGCCTCTCATTCTTCTGAACTCCAATGAGTAGAGTCCCAATCTACTCAACCTCTCCTCATATGACCACCACCTCATCCCCGGGATTAACCGAGTGAACCTTCTTTGTACTGACTCGAGAGCAAGTATGTCTTTTCTTAAGTATGGACACCAAAACTGTATGCAGTATTCCAGGTGCGGCCTCACCAATACCTTGTACAACTGCAGCAATACCTCCCTGTTTTTATATTCCAACCCCCTAGCAATAAAAGCCAACATTCCATTGGCCTTCTTAATCACTTGCTGCACCTGCATACTAACTTTTTGAGTTTCGTGCACCAGGACCCCCAGATCCCTTTGTACTACAGTACTTTCCAGTTTCTTGCCATTAAGATAATAACTTGCTCTATGATTTTTCCTGCCAAAGTGCATAACCTCACACTTTCCAGTATTGTATTCCATCTGCCAAATCTCTGCCCACTTACTTAGCCTGTCTATGTCCCTTTGCAGGTTTTTTATGTCCTCCTCACTCACTACTTTCCGTCCCATCTTTGTATCATCTGCAAACTTTGATATGTTACACTCGGTCCCCTCCTCCAAATCGTTAATATAGATTGTAAAGAGTTGGGGACCCAGCACTGACCCCTGCGGAACACCACTAGTTACTGGTTGCCAATCTGAGAACGAACCATTTATCCCAACTCTGCTTTCTGTTAGAGAGCCAATCCTCCACCCACGCCAGAATATTACCCCCAATCCCGTGATTTTTTATCTTGAGCAATAATCTTTTGTGTGGCACCTTGTCAAATGCCTTTTGGAAGTCTAAATACACTACGTCCACTGGTTCCCCTTTATCCACCCTGTATGTTACTTCCTCAAAAAACTCAAGCAAATTTGTTAAACATGACTTCCCCTTCATGAAACCATGCTGAGTTTGCCCTATTAAATTATGTTTATCCAAATGTCCCGTTACTGTCTCCTTAATAATGGACTCTAACATTTTACCAACCACAGATGTTAGGCTAACAGGTCTATAGTTTCCAGCCTTCTGCCTACTACCCTTTTTAAATAAGGGTGTTACATTAGCAGTTTTCCAATCTGCCGGGACCTTTGCTGAGTCCAGTGAGTTTTGGAAAATTATTACCAATGCATCCACAATCCCTACCGCTACTTCCCTCAAGACCCTGGGATGCAAGCCATCAGGTCCAGGGGATTTATCCGCCTTGAGTCCCATTATTTTACCAAGTACCACTTCCTTAGTGATTTTAATTGTATTTAGTTCCTCCCCCCCTAGAGCCCCCTGTTTGTCCAGTGTTGGAATATTCTTAGTGTCCTCTACTGTAAAGACTGATACAAAATAATTGTTCAGTGTTTTTGCCATCTCCATGTTTCCCACCATTAATTTCCCAGTCTCATCCTCTAAGGGACCAACATTTACTTTAGCCACCCTTTTTCTTTTTATATAACTATAGAAACTTTTACTGTCTGTTTTTATATTTTTTGCTAATTTACTTTCATAATCTATCTTCCCTTTCTTAATCAATCTTTTTGTTATTTTTTGCTGTCTTTTAAAGACTTCCCAATCTTCCATCCTCCCACTAGATTTGGCTACCTTATATGCCCTTGTTTTTAGTCGGATACTATCCTTAATTACTTTACTTAGCCACGGATGGCTATCTTTTCTTTTACACCCTTTTCTTCTCAGTGGAATATATATTTTTTGGAAGTTGTAAAATAACTCCTTAAATGTACACCACTGGTCATGCACCGTCTTACCCTTTAATCTATTTTCCCAGTCCACTCTAATTAATTCCGCTCTCATACCTTCATAGTCTCCTTTATTCAAGCTCAGCACGCTTGTTTGAGATCCAACCTTCTCACCCTCTAATTGAATATGGAACTCAACCATGTTATGGTCACTCATTCCAAGGGGATCCTTTACTAGGACATTTTTAATTAATCCTGTCTCATTACACAGGACCAAATCTAAGGTTGCTTGCCCCCTGGTCGGTTCAGTTACATACTGCTCAAGAAACCCATCCCTAATACACTCAATGAACTCTTCCTCAAGGCTGCTCTGCCCAATTTGATTTGTCCAGTTAATATGATAATTAAAATCCCCCATAATTATAGCTGTTCCCTTATTACAAGCCTCAACTATTTCCTGATTAATACTCCGTCCAACAGAGTTGCAATTGTTCGGAGGCCTATAGACTACACCCACTAGTGTTTTTTTCCCCTTATTATTCCTTACCTCCACCCAAACTGTTTCACTATCCTGCTCCTTTGACCCAATATCATTTCTATGTATTATAGTGATTCCTTCCTTTATTAACATAGCCACCCCACCTCCTCTCCCTTCCTGCCTGTCCTTCCTGATTGTTAAATAACCTGGTATGTTTAATTCCCAGTCATGGTCACCCTGCAGCCATGTTTCTGTAATGGCCACAAGATCATACCCATATGTCATACATAACTACACCATACCAAAGCAGTTCCATACCAAAGTAGTTCCATTTAACGATGTGATACTATAACAATGTAACAGATCTCTTTCTTACTACTTTTAGGTAATTGAAATCAATATTTCAGTGAGTCAGTCTGCTTGCTTAATTCTTGTAGAATTGCTTAACTTTTTCCACTGGACTCCTTTCACTTGGAAGTACCCTGTACATGTTATTGTGTGTCAAGGTTGCACATTTATAGCAGGGCAAGCTGAGGAGTCTATGAGGGTGTGCTTCTGAGGCTCACAACCATTGCGCATAAAACTGACATTGTGACAGCAGCCATTAAATCCCTTCAGGTGACCACAGCAGTACCACTGTGTCAAAATATGCAGACTATAAGTTTGTTATTTATTTCTAGAATGCTTAATTAAGGAATGTTCTGTCATTCAGTGCCATTATATAATTTCATTTCATACAATTATTGGAGTAAGATTATAGAGAATTACTTATGCAGATATTGGTATTAGAAATACATTTAATATGTAATTCAAATTTAGTATTACTTTAATTTAATTAAAATTTATTATATATTCCAGTCATGAATGGTGGTGGGCATTTAAGCAACTAATAGGAGGAGGAAGCTCCATGAACATCCCCATCCTCAATAATGGCAGAGCCCAGAGCGTAAGTATTGCTTTTGGATGCAAGATCTGCCATTTATCTGTTTCACTTAGCACATCGATAGTTTTTTAAAATATTCATTCTTGGTGTGTGGGCATCACTGGCATTTATTGCCTAGCCCTATTGCCCTGGAAATGAGTGGTTTGCTAGGCTACTTCAAAGAGCAGTTAATAGTTCACCATGTTGGTGTGGGACTGGAGTCACATATAGGCCAGACTGGGTAAGAACAGCAGGTTTCCTTCCCTAAAGGGATAAATGAACCACAATCCAACAGCTTCATTGTCACTGATACCAGCTTTTTATTTCCAGATTATTTTAAACTGAATCCAAATTTTCAAACGGTCATAGTGGGATTTGAACTCACATTCTCTGGGTTATTAGTCCAGATTTCTGAATTACTGATCTAGCAACCTAACCACTACCCATTGATAGTGCCACAATGATGGAGCATGTCTTCACTGCGGAGATGTGACTTTGTCTTCACAAGAATTATGCGGTGATCACGCCTACCAATGCTTACATGGATAGATGTGTCTGCGACAAGCGAGCTAGTGAGGACCAGGCCAAGTAGGTTACTTCCTTGTGTTAGTTCCTTTACTACCCAATGCAGGCCCAGTCTGGCAGCAAAGACATTCAGGACTCAGCCAACTCAATCAGAGGTGGTACTACCAAGCTATTCTTGGTTGTAAACTTTGAAGTCTCTCACCCAGAGAACATTCTGTGCCCTTGCTTCCCTCAGTGCTTCCTCCAACTGATGTTCAACATTGAAGAGGGTGGTAGGTAGTGGTCATCAGCAGCATTTCTTGACGTGCAGCCCCTCATAGTCTCCAGAGACAATGTTCAGGATTCCCTGGGCCACTCCCATGTAACTGTACACCTACATCTGGTGGAATCGTCCTGGCAATGGGACAGGAAATACCCAGAGATGTAATGGAGGAGTCTGGAATATTGGCTGAACTAGTTAAGTAGTTTGTGAGACCGCTCTCTAAACTTGGGGACCCGTCCCCAGATGTTAGTGAGGAGGACTATGAATGGTCAACTGGGCTAAGACTGCCTAAGTCTTGTTCTGACACATTTGAATCATTGCTGCTAGATTTGTCCAACTTTCACCTTATTATTGAACTTTGTAGTGACTGTTAACAACTGAGTGGCTTGCTAGAGCATTAATCACAGAGTGTGGGATTGGAGTCACATGTAGGCCTGACCAGGTTGGGGTAGCAAGCTCCCTTCTCTGAAGGCCATTAGTGAACCATTTAGTTTTTTTAACAAAACAGCAGCTTTCCTGGTGCTAGCTGACAAATGACTAGGTTCATTGAATTCAGTTTCACAAGTTGCTATGATGGGATGCATACTCAGCAACCTCTGGATCTATACTCTACTATTATAATGTAGTAAACAATGAGGAGGATAGTAACAGACTTCAGGAAGACATAGACAGACTGGGGAAATGGACAGGGACATGGCAGATGCAATTTAACGCAGTGAAGTGTGAAGTGATACATTTTGGCAGGACGAATGAGGAGACGCAGTACAAGGGAGAGCATTACAAGTTTATAGGGAAAGAGCAGGGGAGTGGGACTAATTGGACAGCTCCTTCAAAGAGCCGGCACAGGCACGATGGGCCGAATGGCCTCCTTTTGTGTTGTATCATTCTATAATTCTATAATCACTACACTATCATTCCCACTCCATGTTGTTTGTGGATATGCTCTATTAATAAAGGCTTCCTAGGTGACAAAACCACTTTGGGTGCTTCATAGCCAGCTAGGGAGCTGTAGGCAATACAGAAGTCTTGTTACCTGTATCTGTCATTAACCACTAGACTAATTTCCAGTTTCAAGCATCTTAAAGATAGGCTAAATGACCTGGGACTCTACACTTTAGTAGTCTTAGGTGTGATCTGATCGAGGTTTAGAAGATGTTAGAAACATAGAAACATAGAAGATAGGAGCAGGAGTAGGCCATTCGGCCCCTCGAGCCTGCTTCGCCATTCAATGCGATCATGGCTGATCATCCAAGTTCAGTACCCGGTGCCTGCTTTCTCCCCATACCCCTTGATCCCTTTAGCCTTAAGAAATATATCCAACTCCTTCTTGAATATATTTAATGAATTGGCCTCTACTGCCTTCTGTGGTAGAGAATTCCACAGGTTCACCACCCTCTGGGTGAAGAAATTCCTCCTCATTTCTGTCCTAAAAGGCCTACCCCTTATCCTTAGACTGTGACCCCTGGTTCTGGATTCCCCAACCATCGGGAACATCCTCCCTGCATCTAGTCTGTCCAGTCCTGCCAGAATTTTATAAGTTTCAATGAGATCCCCTCTCATTCTTCTAAACTCCAGCGAGTACAAGCCCAATCGACCCAATCTCTCCTCATACGTCATTCCTGCCATCCCAGGTATCAGCCTGGTGAATCTTCACTGAACTTCTTCCATGGCAAGAATATCCTTCCTCAGATAAGGCGACCAAAACTGCACACAATACTCAAGATGTGGTCTCACCAAGGCCCTGTACAACTGTAGCAAGACATCCTTGTTCCTGTACTCAAACCCTCTTGCTATGAAGGCCAACATACCACTTGCCTTCATAACCGCCTGCTGCACCTGCATGCTTACCTTCAGCGACTGGTGTACAAGGACACCCAGGTCTCGTTGCATTTCCCCTTCTCCCAATCTATTGCCATTCAGATAATAATCTGCCTTCCTGTTTTTGACACCAAAGTGGATAACCTCACATTTATTCACGTTATATTGCATCTGCCATGCTTCTGCCCAATCACCCAACCTGTCCAAATCATCCTGTAGTTTCTTGGCATCCTCCTCACAGTACACACGCCCACCCAGCTTTGTGTCATCTGCAAATTTGGAGATATTACATCTAGTTCCCTTGTCTAGATCATTAATATATATTGTGAATAGCTGGGGTCCAAGGACCGATCCCTGCAGTACCCCACTAGTCACTGCCTGCCACTCCAAAAAAGACCTGTTTATTCCAACTCTTTGCTTTCTATCTGCCAACCAGTTCTCTATCCAAGTCAATACCTTGCCCCCAATCCCATGTGCCTTAACTTTACACGCTAATCTCTTATGTGGGACCTTATCGAAAGCCTTCTGAAAGTCCAAATACACCACATCCACTGGTTCTCCCTTATCTATTCTACCAGTTACATCCTCAAAAAATTCCAGTAGATTAGTCAAGCACGATTTACCTTTTGTAAATCCATGTTGACTTTGTCCGATCCTGTCACTGTTTTTCAAGTGATCTGCTATTACATCTTTTATAATGGACTCTAGCATTTTCCCCACTACCGATGTCAGGCTTACCGGTCTGTAATTCCCTGTTTTCTCTCTACCACCTTTTTTGAATAGTGGGGTAACATTAGCTACCCTCCAATCCATGGGTACTGTTCCAGATTCCATCGAATATTGGAAGATGATCAGCAATGCATCTACTATATCTAGGGCCACTTCCTTAAGTACCCTAGGATGTAGATTATCAGGCCCTGGGGATTTATTGGCCTTCAATCCCATCAATTTCCCTAATACCATTTCCCTACAAATACTGATTTCTTTCAGTTCCTCCCTTTCATCAGACCCTATGTTCCCCGACATTTCTGGGAGGTTATTTGTGTCCTTTGTGAAGACAGAACCAAAATATGTATTTAATTGGGCCGCCATTTCTTTGTTCCCCATTATAAATTCCCCTGATTCTGACTGCAAGGGACCTACGCTTGACTTCACCAATCTTTTTCTCTTCACATACCTATAAAAGCTTTTACAGTCAGTTTTTATGTTCCCTGCAAGCTTACTCTCATATTCTATTTTCCCTTTCTTAATTAATCCCTTTGTCCTCCTTTGTTGAATCCTAAACTGCTTCCAATCCTCTGGATTACTGCTTTTTCTGGCCAATTTATATGTCCTCTCCTTGGATCTTATGCTATCCCTAATTTCCCTCATTGGCCATGGTTGAGGGGAATAGATTGTGTTTGAGTTGACAGCTTGTTCCAATTAAATAGGTTAGGGAGGATCAGAGGTCACAGTTTCAAGTTCTGTAAGGCCAGAACTAGGTTAGATGTCAGGAGGTGGTTCTTTTCCCAGAGGACGTCTGGAACAGGCTGCCGCTCATGCGACACCGAATCACTGAATTCCTTCAGGCGAGAGCTGGACCTATTTCTGGCTGGGATGGAGATCACGTCTTACAAAATGTAAGTAGTGCAAGAAATTATCAGGGCCAGAGTGATCTCCTGGACTAATTTTGATCGCCATGGGGGGAGTCGGAGAGGAATTTCCCAGATTTTTTCTCCCAAATTAGTTTTTCGCTTCTCCCAGGAGATCACGTGGTTTTGGGTGGGGTGGAGTGTATATATTGTGATACACAAGGTATCGCAATTGTGTGGGACTGGCTGGATGGACTAGAGGGTCTTTTCCTGTCTGTCTATGTTTGTATGTACCCCTAATGATCCTACATCAGTGCTGGGATCTCCTTTGCTGCAGTTGATGTGTTTCCTACCATCATTTTTGCAGCATTACGTGATGGCACAGAGTTTCCACTGATATGAATGATAACCAGCTGGTCCTGTGCTACTCCACACACATAAATAGAGGAGAGCATCTCCTCGCAATGTCAACTGATCTGTATGAACATAGAACAGCGGCTTGTCAGTCAGCATCTGTGAAGAGAAAAGACAGATTATGACATTTCAGGTGTGTACCCTTCAACAGAACTGAAGAAAGCAATCAATTATAGCTAGGAATTTCCCCTTACCTGCAAGTGTTTCAGATTGTTAGAGGTTACTGGTATCACTCATGAATTATTTGATCACCTAGAGCCTGGTCAGAAAGGGGTTGTCTACATTGTAGCCTCCCTTCCTCTTCCTGTTCCTCCATTTCCTGTTGCACTTCCTCCTCCTCGTCCTCCACTTCCTCTTCCTTGTGCTCCTGCTCCTCAGCTTCTCACCTGTTAGGTGGTGACAGGGCTGTTCTCTCATAATGGTGAGGTTGTGCAGCATGCAGCATACTACTAAAAATCTTGATACCCTTGCTGCTGGGTACTGCAGAGCTCCGCCAGAGCGGTCCAGGCAGCAGAAGTGTTGCTTGAGGACACCGATGGTGTGCTCTATAATCTTCTTTGTGGCAGAATGGCTCTCATTGTAGACCTGCTGAGCACATGTGTGTGGATTCCAGACTGGAGTTATGAACCATGTCATGACTGGATAACCCTGTCGGCCAGTCGCAGCCTTTGACTTGCTGTGGTGGTTCAAATACAGCTGGCACAGAGGACTGCCGCAGAATGAAGGAATCGTGACTGCTGCCAGGATAACGGGCGTTCACCTGCATGATGTGCTACCTGAGGCAGTGAAATCTTTTTGGTTCATGAAAATGGCCGAGTTCACATGAGAAACACATAAAGCAATGTGCGTGCAGTCAATGGCACTCTGCACCATGGGGAAGCCTTCAATTGGTGCAAAACCTTGTGTTCACTCCACATGCTTGTCTCTGGCAAGAGGGTATGAGATGAAGCTCTCTCTACGTGTATAGAGAGCCTCTGTGACCTCCCTTATGCAGCAGTGCATTGCAAACTGCCATAGTTACCTTGACAGCCACAGGCAATGCTGTCCTTGCCCTACTTTGAGGTTGCAGTTGTGGCTGCAGCTGTTGGCAGATTTCAATCGCGACCTTTTTTGTGAAGCGAAGATGTCTCATGCATTGGTCCTCACTGAAATTGAGGTAAGAAAATTGCTCCCTAAAAACCCTTGGCAGATATGGCTTCCTGCTAAGAACCCTTCTCCCCATCTCCTCCTCCCTCTTCCAGCAGCTTGTCCTGCTCTGTGTGGCCTCTCTTCATTCTCCCAGTCATGCTCAATTCCCAGAGGAAGCCCTACCAGGCCACCCATGTCTGGAACCAACTTGTTTCAGCACAAGCTTTTAAATGACCAAAAAGTACTTCAGCACCAGGCAGACCACTCCCTGCAGACTAATCAAACTTTAGCCAAGTGTAGGAAAGCTCCTGAAACACGTACAATTGCACCAGCTACCAGAAGCCTAACCTGTAAGTAATTCATGAGGTCCTTCATTCCGTTTAATGTCATGTACAGCCATGTGAGATTTATTGGAGTGTGCAGTTGGAAAATAGCAGTGCTGGCATCAAATCAGCATTGCACGCTGATTCGTGTCATGATCTGCCTGTTCTGCATGCTGCCGGCGGTCATTATGTGCAATCGCGAACCCCTTTACCAAGATGGCGCCCTGCGCACTTCCCGTCGGAAATGTGCGCACGCACCTCGGACTCCATTTTCGAACGTTGGGTGGCTGCATAGCGCCTAAATAATGGGCACTACACAGCCCAATTTAGCCCCTGTTTCTCTCTATCTACCCTAACAAATCCCTTTATTATTTTAAACACCTCAATTAAATCACTTCTATACTTAAGGGAATACTGTTACATAATTTAATCCTTTAAGCACCGGTATCATTCTGATGAACCTGTGCTGTACCCCATCCAAGGCCAATATTTGTTTCTTAAGGTCTGATGCCCAAAATTGGATACTGTGCTTTCACCCTGAAAAAAGGTCAGAATCATCTCTCACATACCTGCCTCTCAAATCTCATATTTTAGTTGATTCAGTGAGTTTTGTTAGTACTTGGCTGGGCCACTAGATAGAGCAGTGCACACAGAAATTGTACTATCTATCTCTACAGGAGCAAAAACTTACAGTTGACCCACTTGAATCATACCATTGAGTAGTTGAACATTGCTGATCATTGCCAACATTCACAGCAACCATGGAGAAGTCTGCAGCTCAGCTACCCAGTGTGGATGAAGAAGGAACCACCTGCAGTAGGTTAGAAGGGATAAAAGAAAGAAAAACAAGACCCTGTAATGTATATTTTCTGGTTTTACATGAATCATCAATTATTAGAATGAAAGGTTTACATTTTATTGTGAGTTTTACGATCACCGAGGGGAGAAAATTAGTGCTTGGGAAAGCAGAGAGAATTGACTTTCTTCCCAAATAGAAAAAAAATGGAAATGCTGGAAATCAGCAATAAAAATGGAAAAAGCTGAAGAATATACAGCAAATCAGTCAGCATCTGTAAAGCGAACAGACAGGGTAATATTTGACACAAAAGCAAAATACTACGGATGCTGGAAATCTGAAATAAAAACAGAAAATGCTGGAAATACTCAACAGAGCAGGCAGCATCTGTGGAGAGAGAAACAGAGTTAACGTTTCAGGCCGATGACCCTTCATCAGAACTTTAGTATTTGAGGTGTATTTCATCATAATTAAAAACTAAAAGATAAGCAAGCCTTTTAGTAAGGTGGGACAAATTGAGAGAAGAAAAGGAGGGAAGGGAGAGAAACAACGGATACCCCAATCATGGCAGGGTAGTCAGTGGATTGAAGGATCTGTATTCTGCTTAATAGAAAACTGGTGGTGGCGCATGGTGCTAGATGGAGACTGATTAGAAGAAGAAGTGGCGGGCCCGGAGACAGACCTGGTGAGCGATGAAGGTGTGAAGGAACTGCGCGCTCAAGGTGAAAAGGAGACGATTGGGGCCGGAGACTTTGCTCCCATAAATCTGGCTGGATTTGAAAGGATTTGCCATGCCAGTTCTAGCACATTGCACGAAGCAGCTCCTTGTTAAGTTGTGAAGCTGTGATGACGGTGGATCTCAGTGGGGCAGGACATTCGCCTGCCTCTGGTTCTTGCTCCTGACCTTGGCCCAGTTCCTCGGTCAGGAGCATTTAAATATTTTGGGCGGATGCTGGAGCCATTTATGGTGCTGCTGAGGCCTCCACCTTGGTGGGGGGTGGGGGGGGGATAAATGGAGTGGTGTCTTGCTGCAGGCTTGTGGTCCCAGCCAAAGATTTCAAAAAGGTTAAAGCCAGATTTCAAATACAGCATTTAAAATGTATCCCCCCGGTGGCCCATGGCAACATTGCTTCCCTATGGCACAAATGATGGGAGTACAATGCATGACACAGTCATGTGATTTGCTTCATATTATAATATGCACACCCACATTTGGCTGGTCTTATTATATGCCTGACATCACTTTTGTGAAAAATGTCGGACATGCTGTTGGGGGAAGGGGGGAGATGGGGACCCAAGGTAACAGCCCCCTGCACAATTTTCTTCCCTTGCCCATCCACATTGCACCAGTTTACTGGCATAACAAGAAAGGAAATTCAGGGCTCATATATGTGATTTAAGACTTTTTAAAATCTGATAACTTGTTTTCCTTACTTCTTTATTTCTGCTGCCCACGACAATTCTGAACAAAGTTGAAGAGGATCATTCCTTTTAAAAAAAAACTACTCTCTCTCTCTTTCTCCAGCAGCACTTTTTCTAATTTGCTGACTACCTACATCTTTAGTCAGAGCTTATTAATGAATGAATGATAACACTATCTTTAAGGCTGGTGTCCTCTGCTGGACACAAATGCAATTACACAATGGCCTGTATATTCCGATGCCTACGGGCTGTGTACGGGCTGTGTACATACCCGTAGAGACATCGGAAATGCCGGTTTCAGGCATGCGAAGCGCATGCGCTGAAAACTGGCATTTCCGATCTGTCAAGAATGCTCTTGACAGATCGGACGCCTGCCCTGGAGAAGGGTCTCTGCGGGGGTAGAGTTCCGCTTTCTGCAGCACCTCCGCCTGCAGAAAACCCTTAGAAATCTTACGCCTGGTAAAAGCAGGCGTAAGGCCTGCATTTACCAGCATAAGAGTTGAAAAAAGATTTTAAAAACATTTTTTTCACTCATTTATAATTTAAAAATACTTTTTAAAAAAAGGTAAGTTTATTTTTAGCCCCGTAAAAAACTTTAATTATTTTTTTCAAAAAATTACATTTTTGTTTAAAATATTAAATTTAATGTGATTTTAACTCATTTTAAAAACGTGATTAAAATTTAAAAAAAAAAAATGTTTTAGTGTCTTTTTGGGGTGATCTCCATTCATATATTTGACAGGTCTATCTGTCAAAAGTATGAAAGGAGATTCCCTTCTCCTATTGGCTGGCCTGGCCCATGTGATCCCAGGGACGCTTGCGAACTTGCATGCACCTCTGGGATAAGTGGGCCCTGCGCATTTCGACTGTGGAGAGGCCTAGGAGCAGAAGTGTCCGGACCTCGGGAGCCCTCAGGTAAGTTTGTAGATTTTTTTCCGATAGGTGGCACCCGCACGCAGGAAGCCTCCTATCGGAAATTACGGGCCAATAAAACCTTAAACATTCTAGGTGTGAATTTTTGACGTCAACCCTCCCAGTGCAGGGACCATATTTTGGGAATTCAGGCACATGCCCAAATTATGCACAGTTCTGGCCTCCATATTACAAAAAGGATAGGGAGGCACTGGTGAAGGTGCAAAAAAGATTTACAAGGATGACACCAGAATTGAGAGGTTATAACTATCAGGAATGACTGAACAGGCTGGGTCGCTTTTCTCTAGAAAAGAGAAGGCTGAGGGGTGACCTAATAGAGGTCTTTAAAAGTATGAAGCGTTTGATAGGGTAGACGTAGAGAAAATGTTTCTGCTTGTGGGGAATCTAAAACTACATAAATATATAAGATAGTCATCGGAGCCCGATCTGCATATTTAAAGAGGATCCTGCTGGCTTGGGCAGGTGTCCTTGCCACCTGCAATTTCAAATTACTGGCGGTCAGATCAGTGCAGGAAAAGAGTTGGTACATCCCCCCTCCCCCCACATCCATTTTAACTGCCCCTGGGCCTGGTTTGCACCAGGTGGGGAAAGTTAAAATTGGAGCCAATGTGCCTGTGTGCAAACAGTCGTGTGGTGGAAAGTAAACCTTCTTCCCCTGCAACACCAGGAAAGTTCTTCTTCAAACAGTGCCATGCAATCCTTGGCACCCATCTGAGCCACTAAACTAGGCAGGCAGGACTTCAGAACAGTGTTAGCCCAGGTCACAACCCTCTCACCCGAAGTTAAGTACTACGAACTGAACCAAGCTGACACCATTGTTCAATCGCTGAGGGAGTCGATGAGGAATGTTCCAGAATATTTTTTCCCTTATTGGCCCTGGGTTATTTCTTTGTTTCTTTGCCTCTCCCAAGAGATTGCATGGCTGCAGGGGGAAGGAGAGGGGGAGGGGAAGGAGAGGGGGAGGGGAGAAGGAGGAAGTGTTTAGTCATAATTGTAAAGTCTGTGGGTTGTGCAGTTAATAAATACACAGACTTCAGAAGTAACAAACAAACAGGTCTTTACTATTCGAAGGTCCGGGCGAATCTGCCCCAGCAATCCTGCTACAACACTTATATACTGGTGTGGTCACTATCGGTATTACAGTATACAGAAGCCAAACAAATAGTGCCACACCTAAAGTAGTTCCCTTAAAGGTGAACGGTTACATTCAATAGTTCCCTTAAAGATAGACGGGTACATACACTACAATCCTCCCTTTTTAGCTTATTACTTACAGAGTCCCCGTTAAACATACATATCTTCAACTTCCTATAAAACAAATTACAGATATAATCTCGGTGGAGTCAATGTCATATAAAACAATTTACAAATATAATCTCGGTGGAAACAGTTCACAGGTTCAGTTTCTGCGGAAACAGTTCATAGATTCAGTCTCTGATCTTGACTCGTTCCGAACAACATTTCTTTGGTGTAGCCAGATTACCTGGCTAGCGTGACTCCTCCATAGCCTTTTTCTTGACGTAACAGCTTGAACCTTCGTCCTGTTGAACCAGCAGTGTGGACTTTTACAACCAACTGGCTGTCTTGACATTTTCCAGTTTTTCAACTAATTTAGCTCCTTTCGTAATGTCCCGCCTGGAATGGTAGAAGTGCTAATATTTTAGACAGTTATTATCTTCTGCTTCTTCTTTTTCTTTTCTGCCTTTTTGAAACTCTCGGAGCTCCTTTCTCGGCTGCCAGCTGTAGCGCCACCAACTCTCTATGTTCCTTAGACCTTTAGTGCTTCCTCCGGATTTCAGCACTTTGAGAGTTTTCATCACAAGCTGGGCAGACCACATCCTCGTAATATTCAGTGTCACTCAACAGGTCATGGTAATATTCGGGTTCGTCCTGAGTTAGGCCAGCGAGAGAGACTTCTTCTTCCTCCTCACCCGTCTGGACGTTAGCTGACGGTGGTTCCTTCCCTAAACATCTTTCTTGAAAAGCCTTCTTCATGCATTCATATTCATCCCGCTCTTCCTGGGTTATCTGCCATTCCTTCACGACGGACCTCATTTGTGAGTTCAATACCTTCCTTTCCATCGGTAATTGCGTTATCAGGCTATTTAACCCTTCTACTGAAGTAACGGTTTCCACATTCTTCTGTTCACCTTGACATGATTCAACGTACTTTTGGCATCCTTGTAAAATTTGTGTTGCCACCTCAGCTATCTCTGTGACTTTTGAGAGCTCTGAACTCGTTCCCCCTGAAGATTGAAGCTCGTGTTCAGATTGTTCCCCTTGCAGAGTCTTGTCCTTCAGCATATGAAGGAGTTGGCTGACCGTTAACTCTTCCCTGGGAACACGGTGGATCAGAGTCTTCTCCATTTCCTCCACCTCTTTCTCCAATACTTCCACCTTACGTTCCTCTTGAACTTTGGCTTTCAGCGCTCGGAAAAGTTGCGCCCTGATGCTCTCTAGTTCATGTTCAGGGACCATTCTTACAGTGTCCTGTTCTTCCACTGAAAGGATTCCCAGTTGAATCTGTTCTTCAAGTTGTTGAACCTCGGTCATTGCCGCCTCATATTTGTCTTGGGTGTCCTTCAATGTTTTTATAAGTTCTTGGACATCCTGTCTTTCATGCTCTGCCATGATTTTCACCTCTAATTTCTCATCTATGGATGGAGCTCCTACCGATGAGTCTGTCTTGGCCTTGAGCTCATCAAGAATTTCCTGCAGCCTTTGGACTTCTTGCTCATGTTCAACCTTTAGTTGTTCATATGCTTCTACTGAAACTAGCTTTTTGGAGGCTGCCGAGTTAACCCCCTCCAGAATTGTAGCCTGGGCCTGTTCATACTGTTCTTTCAACTTCTCACACTCTGCTTGTAAGGAGTCGTAGAGAAGAACTGGAATAAAATCCTGGCTCCCTGAAGATTCCTCTTCCTTTGGTTCATTCTGTAAATATTCTGGTTCCTGAACAGCATCAGGGGAATGTGATTGGTATTTGACCACGATGGCTCTATGGTCGCTCTCTGCTTGAGCTAGCTGTCTCTGTAGTCTTTCCAGGTTCTCCCATTCGGTGTCCCAGAACCTTTCCATATTTTTCATCTCTTGTACGAGACGGTCACTCAACTGTTCTAATTGTTGTCGTACTTTGACATAAGTTTGCGTCCGAGCTCGGTGTTCTTCCGTCATGGATGAATCCTTTGCTTGAACAGGCTCAGAATTCTCTGTCAACCTGGAGTTCTGCTCTGCAGCTTTATTCTTCTTGGTACCATAAGTCCTTCTGCATGTCTTCGTTTTCTTTCCCATCATCGGCAAGTCCCTTTTAGCCTTGTCTTCCATATTCGACTTGGTCTTATCATCATCCATTTCAGAATCTGAGCTAATAGCTTGCACCGAGTCCTCCCTCATTATGGCTTTTGGGTAATGCCATTCCATGTCTATTTTCTTAATCCACTCCCGTCCTAGAAGTGGTGGTCCTCCCTCAGGTAATACGTACAAGTTCATTCTTGGGTGTTCTTTACCCCTATCTCTCACCTTGACTCTTATTTTCCCCACGGGGTATACGTTATGCCCCGTGTATGTCTGTAATACGAACTTGGTATTTCTTAAAGGTATGTGAGAGAATAGCCGGTGGTAGTCCCTTTGGTTGATGACTGATAGAGCTGATCCAGTGTCCAGCTCCATTCTTACTTGGACTCCAGCTATTTTTAGTATGACCCAGATGGCCTGTAGATCCGTTTCTTTACCCACATTGTGGATTCTCAGCCTACCCAGCTCCTGGTTGTTTGGGTCTGAGTCTGAATTCTGTTCGTCTGAACTCTTCTCAGCCACCTTGTGTACCTTGTTGTACTTTTCTTGTGGTGGCTTCCTTTGATTATTGGTCTTTTTCCCGGACCGGCATACCTTCGCGATGTGACCCAGTTTGCCACATTTCCTACACTCTTGGTTCTTAAACCAGCATTGATTCTGGTCATGCGTTGTCTTCCCACAACGGTAGCATTTTGTTGTGCTTGAAGTAATTTGGTCCACCCCGAGTGCCGCCGCCTTTAGTTGCATTTCCGCCGTTCCTTTCGCTGCGGCTTCGTGCGATGCAGCTATAAGGACAGCCCTGTCTAGTGTGAGGTCGTTCTCTTCCAGTAGTCGCTTCTGCGTCCCTTCTTTGGACAATCCGCATACGAACTTGTCCCGCAGCGCTTCTGTCAGATTCCCTCCGAACTAGCAGTATTTCGCTAGCCTACGCAGTTCGACCAAGTATTCCGCATTGCTTTCGTCTTTCTTCTGCGTTCTTGCATAGAATTTGAATCGTTCAGCCAGCATCAGCAGTGTGGGGTTCAAGTGGTCCTTCAGCACAGCCACAATCTCTTCGAAGGTCTGATCCGCTGGTTTATTTGGTGCTATTAGATGCTTCAAGAGCCCGTATGTTTTTGCCCCCATCGAGTTTAGCAATGTTATCGCCTTGTCGTCTTCCTCTATTTTGTTGGCTTCGCAATAGATCTCTATGCGTTCCACGTACGTGGCCCAGTCTTCTATTTCAGAATTAAAGTCGTTAATATTCCCTCGCTTAGGCATTGTTCTTCCCTTGGGAGCAGCACCAGTATTTCTTTAAGTATTCTTATTTATTTGTTTGTTTCTAAGATGGCGGTTTTCCCGCGAAATCGGCGGTTTCCCGCTCTTTCCTTCTCTCCCCGCCCACTTCAATGGCGGTATGTCAATCAAGATGGCGGTTTTCCCGCGAAAATGGCGGTTTCCCGCTCTTCCTTTCTCGCCCCGCCCACTTCAATGGCGGTTTCCCGCTTCTGGCGTCTTCTCCGCCTAATGGCGGCTTCCCGCGTTTCTTCCCGGTGGAAGGGGTACACTTCCCCCACAGCGGACAGGTTCAGCCGCTGGCTGGCTTCCGCACAGCTCCCCTTACTCGGCTATGTCTTTTCCTCCCGCCCGCACGGCTCTACCGGCGCTGGGTACACACCGTTAACGGAGGACAGTTCAGCCGCTGAACTGGCTCTCGCGCAGTCTCTCTCTCCGTACCCGGCTCTGTCGCTCTCTCACCCGCACGTTCGGTGCTACCGGCCCTGGGTACCCCGTTGGTGGAGAACAGTTCAGCCGCTGGACTGGCTCTCGCGCAGTCTCTCACCCCGTTTTCGGCTGTGTCTCTCACCCACTCCCGCACGTTCGGTTTTGCCGGCTCTGAGTACCCCGTTGGTGGAGAACAGCTCAGCCGCTGGACTGGCTCCTCGCAGTCTCTCTCTCCGCACCCGGCTCTCACCCGCACGGTTCCCGTTCGCCTCCCCAGCCCTCTCGCAGACCGGTGTTTCCCTCCCCGGCTGCGGCTGGGTTTCTCTTCCCGCGCCTACTCGCAGGCTCAGCGCTTCGTGGCTGCGGTCGCTGCCCGGATTTTTCCCGCCGATCGCGGTCCGGCTGTCACCCGACGCCGTTGGACCCGACTTTTGGCCGGCACAGCTCCCCCTCGACCGAGGTCGAGTGCTCTGCCCTTATCCTCTGGATACTTCTACACCTTCCCCTACTCACAGTCTCTTCGGCCGCCTTGTTCCCTGCTGATCGGCTCACTCCGCACCGTGGCAGAAGGGTAGTCAGTGCCTGTTGCTAATGGAAGCTTTTGTTGCTAAAGTCTTCCACCTTTCTCCTGCTGCAGCCTCGTGTTTTCTTCCAGCAGCACGACGAGGGTGGTTGCCTCTCTTCGACGCTCTTCTTGCTTTGGTAATCTTGCCGCAGGGTACGATCGGACTCGTCGCCACTGTAAAGTCTGTGGGTTGTGCAGTTAATAAATACACAGACTTCAGAAGTAACAAACAAACAGGTCTTTACTATTCGAAGGTCCGGGCGAACCTGCCCCAGCAATCCTGCTACAACACTTATATACTGGTGTGGTCACTATCGGTATTACAGTATACAGAAGCCAAACAAATAGTGCCACACCTAAAGTAGTTCCCTTAAAGGTGAACGGTTACATTCAATAGTTCCCTTAAAGATAGACGGGTACATACACTACAATAATGCTTTGGTCATCATAGTGTGGTGCAGGCTTAATGGACCAGCTGGTCTTTACCTGTCCGTCAATTTTGCAAATCCAGTAAGGAATTCAGGAGAAACCTCTTTACCCAGAGAATGGTTAGAATGTAAAACTTGCTACCACATGGAATAGTTGAGGTGAATAGTATAGATGCATTTTATGTCTGGTTTTAATCCACTGAGTATGGAGGGCATGAAGATATCCTTCTTTTCAGGTTCATTGGCATAACGTGTTTGAGCAATCTCAAGCCACATTTGCAGCACTAAGCTTGAATGTTTTGGCACTGAATTTGACAATATAGTTATGGGGATGTTTGGTGAGCAGAAATAGATTAGATTACAAAGTTCTTAATATAAATTGTATCCTGAGAGATGAAAATGGTCATTCCCAAAATAAACAGATGATTTAACAAAACAAAAGCATGAGATATTACAATAAAGTCTTATTTCATAAACATAGTCCACATTTTCAATAATATTTTCAATACAAACACTACCAAAAACAAATTAACTGGCCATTCATCTCATTTTTTTTTTGTCATTCATGGGATCTGGGTATCTCTGGCAAGGCCAGCATTTATTGCCCATCCCTAATTGCCCTTGAGAAGGTGGTGGTGAGTTGCCTTCTTGAACTGCTGCAGTCCGTGTGTTGAAGATACTCCCACAGTGCTGTTAGGGAGGGAGTTCCAGGATTTTGACTCAGCGACGATGAAGAAGCAGTGATATGTTTCCAAGTTCGGATGCTGTGTGACTTGGAGGTGAACTTGGAGGTGATGGTGTTCCCATGCGCCTGCTGCCCTTGTTCTTCTAAGCGATAGAGGTCGCAAGTTTGTTGTTTGTGGAATGCTGTTATGCGTAAAATGTTGTTATGTATTGACCGACATAGCAACAACAACTTGAATTTAGATAGTGCCTTTAATATAGAAAACGTCTCAAGGTGCTTCACAGAGGTGTAATGAAAAGAATGCTATACAAAGCCCCAGTTAGACCATACCTGGAGTACGGTGAGCAGTTCTGGGCAGCACACCTTAGGAAGGATATATTGGCCATGCAGGGAGTGCAGCGTAGGTTTACCAGAATGATACCCGGACTTCAAGGGTTAAGTTATGAGGAGAGATTACACAAACTAAGGTTGTATTCCCTGGAATTTAGAGGATTAAGGGGTGATTTGATCAAAGATTTCAAGATATTAAGGGGAACTGATAGGGTAGATCGAGAGAAACTACTTCTGCTGGTTGGGGAGTCTAGGACTAGGGGACAGAGCCTAAAAATTAGAGCCAGGCCTTTGAGGAATGAAGTTAAGAAACACTTCTACACTCAAAGGGTGGTAGAAGTTTGGAACTCTCTTCTGCAAACGGCCATTGATGCTGGATCAATTGTTCATTTTAAATCTGAGATTGATAGATTTCTTTTAACCAAAGGTATTAAGGGATATAGGGCAAAGGTGGGTATATGGAGCTAGGTCACAGATCAGCCATGATCTCATTGAATGTCAGAACAGGCTCGAGGGGCTAAATGGCCTACTCCTCTTCTTATGTTCCTATGGGTGACGAGCCAAAGAATGAGATATTAGGAGGTATGAACAAAAGCTTGGTCATAGAAGTGGGTTTTAAGGATTGGCTTAAATGAGGAGAGGGAGGTGGTGAGGGGGATGTTTAGGGACAGAATTCTAGAAAGAAAGACTTGAAAGTCTTGCATTTCTATGCGCCTTTCATGACCTCAGGGCATCCCAAAGTGCTTTACAGCCAATGAAATACTTTTAGTGTAATCACTGTTGTAATGTAGGAAACGCAGCAACCTATTTGTGCACAGCAAGCTCCCACAAACTGCAATGTGATAATGACCAGATAATATGCTTTTTAGTGATATTGGTTGAGGGATAAATATTGGCCCAGGACACCGGGGAGAACTCCCCTGCTCTTCTTTGAAATAGTGGCTGCGGGATCTTTTACCTGTGAGGGCAGACGGGGTCTCAAAGAGAGTGTGAGCTAGGTGGTTGAAGGCACAACCGTCAATGGCGGAAGGGTTTAGGAGGAAATTCCAGTGCATGCGGCTGAACTGGCTGAAGGCACAGTCACCTAAAGTGTGTTGAAAGGAGGGGGTGGATGCACAAGAGGTAAGTGTTAGAGAAACAGAGAGTTCAAGGTTTGGGTGCAGTATTGGAGGGGTTTACAGAGATAGGGGCGAGGCAATGGGCGGGGAGTTAAACACAAGGTTGAGAATTTTAAATTTCAGACACTTGGGGACTGGGAGCCAATGTAAGTCAGCAAGGACAGGGGTGATGGGTGAGCGGGACTTGGTGCAGGATAGGATACGGGCAGCAGGGCTTTAGATAAGCTGAGGCTTACAGAGGGTGGAGGATAGATGGAATAGTCACAATTATAATGTCTCATTCCTGGTATCATTCTAGTGAATATTTACTGTATCCTTTCCATGACTTCAATATCCTCCCTATAATGGGGTACCCCGTATTACAAGCAATACTCCGATTGTAGCTTTAATCATGTCTTGTACAAAGTCAGCGCCACTTCCTTTTCTTATTCTTTTTCCCAAAATGTATTGCTTCATATTTCTTTGTAATGAACTGCACCTGCCCACTTTGCTAACCTATCTATTTCCTCATGCAATCTCTTGAATTCTTCTCCACAGTTTCCCATGCTCCCCAATTTTGTATTATCAGCAAACTTCAATATCATTCGTCTTATGCCTATGTCAAATGATTTATTTAAATGGTACAAAAGAGGTCTCAGCACAAAGTCAATGGGCTCAATTTTGTTACTGGGGTGGGCTGAGGTCGTGTAATCCACTTTTCGTGTTAACCACCCGATTCTAAACCGATGTGGGGGAATGATGCGATTTTAACTTAAGTGGGCAATTGAGTTCCAGTGTGTGGGAACCCATGGCCCAATTAGTTTTTCAGTCTGAAACTCACCTCCGATGACATCATCATTGCTGCTGCATTTAAGGTCTGCAACAAGCCTTGCTTCTTCTGCAGACTGCCAACCTTTTGGCCTTTCATGTTAGAGGGGCCTGGAGGCAGAATGACCAGCGAGAGACCTAGGTCTGCTCCCAGGTTTGATGACGTTGCCCTGCAAGCTTTAGTGGAGGGAGCAAGAGCCAATAAAGAGGTGCTCTTCCCTTCTTTAGGGAGGAAGAAGCCTCCCCAGCAAACCAAGGCTGTGTGTATCCAGGTGGCCCAGGAGGTCAACTCTTTGTCGATAACCCGCAGAACCTGGCTTCAGTGCAGGAAGAGGTTTCATGATCTTCTGCGCACTGGAAAAGTGAGTATGACTTTCCCATCACCCTCAATCTGATCCCCATTGCCTCTCCTCACCAGCACTCAACTTTATGTAAGGGGGGTTTTGGTTTGGGGTTTGTGTCTGGCCAGTCAGGCGTATCTGAGCTGCTCCAGCCCTGTGCGGTTTGAATCACTTCCCCTTTGGTTCTGACTGCCGGACTTATTTCAGTAGCGATATAGACAAAACGAGACCAGTGGTTTGGTGCAAAGAAAACCAATGTTTTATTGAAATAAAGAATAAATTGCTATACAGTGAAAATAATTATGAATACAGCACACTTTTACTTAACGGGGAGGAGAAAAGATGGACACACGGTGGCATAGTGGTTAGCACTGTTGCCTCACAGCGCCAGGGACCCGGGTTCGAATCCGGCCTCGGGCGACTGTCTGTGTGGAGTTTGCACATTCTCCCCGTGTTTGCGTGGGTTTCCTCCGGGTGCTCCGGTTTCCTCCCACAGTCCAAAGATGTGCGGGTTAGGTTGATTGGCTATGATAAATTGACCCTTAGTGTTAGGGGGATTAAATATGTGAGGATAGGGTGGGATATGTGTTGGTGTAGGGGTTACGGGGGTCGGGTGGGATATGTGTCGGTGCAGGCTCGATGGGCCGAAATGGCCTCTATCTGCACTGTGGGGTTTCTGTGATTCTGTGATCGAGGGAAAATTGACTAAAATGACAATTTAACAAAATTCCCCTTTAGTTCCCACCCCTTATACCTATCTAGGTTGCCTTGTAATGGGCCAGAAAGTCTATGCTCACCAGTCTATGATATTGAAATGCCTGCTCCGTGCCCTGCTGTCTGCCTTGGATTTTTCACTGCCCGAAGTAGAGATACCCCAGTAATTCAAAAGTAACTGTGGGTATTCCACTTCTTTGGGTGGGCTGTGACGATCTTCTTGGAGGCAGGGCACTGGAGGCGAGGCGGTAGAGAGAGAGAGAATGGCTTCCTGAGGGGCTACCTTTATACCCCATTGGGAGCCCTTATCTTCGCGCCCAAATCTGGACGTATCTGGGTTACACAGAAGGGACCGATCTGTCCCCATTGACCGTAATGGGTTTGAATGCGGCTATAATGTGTTACCCATTCGTTTAACTGGTTTGTGAATGAAGCTATTCCAGTTTGAAAATGTCCCGCTGGTTTCTTAAGTGCTAGGTAAACAATCCTTGAGTGCTCGTGTAAACAATCCTTTGTCCTGTGGTTTACAGCCCAACCGCAACTTGATTGACAGCAACCACTTAAGCCCTTGAGTCAACACTGCTGAGGGCTTGTGTAAATAGAGCCCTTTGTTCTGTGTTGAAACTTCCTAACCGCAGTTGATTGACAGCTTCAAGTACTTAAGTACTCAGGAGCTGTTTTTTTTTCAATCCTTTCGTCAGCCAGTGCTGGGAGATTCTCCTTTCATATTCATACAGGCTGTCTTTCTCCTTTGCCATGGGGCCGGCTACAGCCATCTTTGATGTCCTGGGTTTTTAAAGTACATTCCAACCAGGTTTTCTTTAATCAAATAATCTTCGGGGGCTGCCGAAATTTTGTGAACCTTACATTTAGCAATCTCTTCCTCCACATCCCACTTGACACTGACATCCATGCACCCTTACCCATTCCCTCTCTCTCTATGGTCACATTCACCCAACTATTTAACTATGCAGCCCTCACACTCCCTATCACTCTGAAGCTATGAAAACAACTAACAACACACAGGGAGGGCCCTTGGTATTGGGACCTCACTCCATCTTTGTCTCCTTCTAAGCATCTATGCTATGGATTCTTTACACTCACTCCTTCATTCTCACTCAATCTCCACTTGTCTCCCTCATTGCAGGATAAGAGAGCTCACAATAAGAGGGAAAGAGCGAGGACAGGAGGAGGGCCATCTTCAGTAGCCCAGCTCACCCCCTGGGAGGATGCGGTCCTGGAGATCGTGGGAGTGGAGGACGATGCGCAAGTGGGGGACGGACAGATGGGTGCATCACAGCAAGCTGGTGACAGAATAGTTTTCCATCTCTCTCACTGACATTGCATGAGTCGCTGATAATGATTCTGAAGCTCTAATAGATGGACTTATGATCATCTGCAATATGCAATGTGCATGTAACCTTGGCATCACATCTCTGACTCTTTCCTTTACTCCCCCACAGGACCATCGCAAGCACCCGTCCCCACTAGCCAGGAGGAAGAGCCTGAGCATCCAGACTCCTCAGAGGAAGCTACAACCTCTGAGGGCACAGCGTCAACAGTATTCAGCGCCCCTCAGCACCAGCGCAGACACTCACGCCTCGGTGGTACCTTCGCGAGATAGTGCAGTGTTGTCACCTGGTGTATCACAGCTCACAAGTGAGCTTCAGCAGATGGTGGAGACAGGGACAGCAGTGGAGAATCCACGTCGGAGGGAGCAGGACTGCCAGCTCGGCTCAGCTGCATGTTGACTCCCTGCCTCTGGGGCCATCCACAAGATCAGTGGTGCTGGAACTCCAGAAACAGATGCAGGAGTTTCTGGCAGGTTTTGTCTCCAGGGTCGCTGCGAGTGTGGAGCGAATGGAGGAGTCCATTGCGAACATGAGCAGAGCCTTTGTGGAGTCATTGGCGCATGAACGCATCACCATGGAAAGGATGGCAACCTCCATGGAGGTGATAAGTCACCAGAGTGCAGAAAACACGGTGAGTGTTCTGAATAGAACGACATCTCTGGAGGAGCGATGGTCATCTATTGAACAGAGAAACCAGACCTTCATGGAAGTCCTTCTGAGTAGGACTGCCAGTGCAGATACGGGTCCCCATGGCCCCCCTGATGTGCACCAAAGGGGTCGAGACAGGAGCGGCAAGAAAGTGAGCAAGGGGCCTCCACATCTGCTGAAGCCACAGGAGAAGCATCACGTAGGAGCACGCGTAAGAGAAAGATACTGCACAAATAGTCACAAGGGTAGTCACTTGGGTGAAATTTGATGTTTAACATTAAAAAGCCATCAGATGGTTACTGTAAATAAAATATCTGATGGCTACTGCTGCAGTTGTGGCGTGTGTCATTTCGCTAATGGGACTTCCACATTGAGGGCTTAGGATTACTTGGTATATGCCTCAGTTGAGGAAGCGCTCAGTGAAGGTAGTGAGAGGGGTTTCCCAGGAGGTCTCACTGGAGATGGGTGTCAGGCTCCAAACTTCCACAGCTGTGGTTATGCCTTCTAAAAGTTCCCCCAGACCTGAGACAACAAATTCCTGCCACCTGCAAATGATGACTGATCAAATATCCTATTTAATGGTGGAGCTGCAGCTAATAGTCAGCAATCCAATTGTGCTCCCGCCAGGTTTCACCATCGTGTTTCAGAGCAGGCATGCTTCACATCGGAAAAGGGTTAAAATCACCAAGACCTTTCAAAATGGGATAATAAAGGCAATTTAGTGCTTGTTAAGGGCCTTAAGGGCCTATCCCGCCTCTTGGAGGCGGGACGGAGACGGGAGCAGTAAACACGATTTCTTGAAAATTGCTTGGAGGCAGGATGGAGGCGGGGTTGTGCCCGCCCACCACTTTTTGCAATTTTAACCCCCCACACGCCTCCATTCCCGCCTCCACGGCCCTGTGAAATTCGAACCCTTAGGTCATACTATTGTCTACATCTCATCAATCTGAATAACATTCCTGTACCTCTACTCTCTGCTCTCTGTCCTCGATAAGCTTATTAAGCGTTCTCTAATGTCATCCTATGTTGTAGACTCTAGGGGACAGATTTTCTTCTTATTGCACTTTGGTGAAGGATCACCTGAGTGCAGCACATAAAGGAAAATTGGTTGGGTTTGATCGCCCGTCCAAAGCCCTATTTTCTGTCAATTTAAATGAATGGATGGAAAACTCAGCAGGCTGTGTTTCAGGTATGTCTTCTTCTCTACCTGACTTTCCTTCAAACGCTGCATCCAGATCTTCTTCTTAGGCAGTCCCTCGGAACCGAGGATGACTTGCTTCCACATTAAAAGTGAGTTCTCAGGTGACTGATGAGTCCAATGCGGGACCTACAGACTCTGTCACAGGTGGGGCAGACAGTGGTTGAAGGGGTGGGTGGGTGGGGTGCTTGGGTTGACGTGCGCTCCTTGCGCTTGGCTTCCATTTGCTCCCGGCGAAGAGACTTGAGGTGTTCGGCGCCTTCCCGGATGCTTCTCCTCCACTTTGTGCGGTCTTGGGCCAGGGATTCCCAGGTGTCGGTGGGGATGTTACACTTTTTCAAGGAGGCTTTGAGGGTGTCCTTGAAGCATTTCCTCTGCCCACCTGGGGCTTTCTTGTCGTGTCGGTGTTCCAAGTAGAGCGCTTGTTTTGGGAGTCTCATATCGAGCAAGTGGACAATGTGACCCGTCCATCGGAGCTGATCGAGCGTGGTCAAAGCTTCGATGCTGGGTATGTTGGCCTGAGCAAGAACACTGACGTTGGTGTGCCTATCCTGCCAATGGATTTGCAGGATCTTGCGGAGGCAGCGTTGGTGGTACCTCTCCAGTGCTTTGAGGTGCCTGCTGTACATGGTCCATGTCTCTGAGGCATACAGCAGGGCGGGTATCACTGCTGCTCTGTAGACCATGAGCTTAGTGCCGGGTTTGAGGTCCTGGTCTTCAAACACTCTCTTCCTCAGGCGACCAAAGGCTGCACTGGCACACTGAAGGTGTTGTTGGACTTCGTCGTCGACGTCAGCCCTTGTTGACAGTAGGCTCCCGAGGTATGGAAGGTGGTCCACATTGTCCAAGGCCTTGTCATGGATTTTGATAATCGGGGGGCAGTACTTTGTGGCGTGGGCAGGTTGGTAGAGGACCTTTGTCTTACGGATGTTTAGTGTAAGGCCCATGCTCTCATACGCTTCGGTGAAGGTGTTGACGATGGTTTGGAATTTGACCTCCGAGTGAGTGCAGACACAAGCGTCATCTGCATACTGTAATTCGACGACAGAGGATGGGACAACCTTGGATCTGGACTGGAGGCGACGGAGGTTGAACAGTTTCCCGTTTGTTCTGTAAATTAGCTCCACTCCAGTGGGGAGCTTACTGAGGGTGAGATGGAGCATTGCAGCAAGGAAGATCGAGAAGAGCATTGGTGCGATGACACAGCCTTGCTTGACCCTGGTTCGTACGTGAATCGTGTCCGTGATGGAACCGTTGGTCAGGATCACAGCTTGCATGTCATCGTGAAGCAGGTGGAGGATGGTGACAAACTCAGCAGGCTGTTTTCCAGGCATGTCTTCTTCTCTATCTGACTTTCCTTCAAACGCTGCATCCAGATAATCCTTTATGCTCAAGCACAAAAAACAGAAAATCTGCTCCCAAATTGAAGTTTACTCTCAACTGAGATCGATCTAACTACCTAAAATCTCCTGGCTTATCCTTTTCGCTTTATTGTAAAAGTGTAACATTTGCCATACTCTGACCTTTTGGTAGAGTTCCTAGTTCCAAAGATTTTTGAAAAGTCATTGTTAGTGCCCCTGCTATCTCCACCCTAATCTCCTTCAGTGTTCTGAGATGCTGACTGTTCTTTCTGTAGTGTATGTAACCGTTCCACCTTTAAGAGAACTATTTTAAGAGTTGCACTACTTTATCTTGGCTGCTGTATACTGTAATACCGGTGGTGACCACACCGGTATATAAGTGCTGTGTAATGATTTATTGGGCAGTTCCGCCCTGACCTTCGACTAGTAAAGTCCTGTTAAAATTTACTCTTGTGGTCTGTGTAGTAATTCTCACTATAACACACAGACTTAACAGTGGCGACGAGTACGATCTTACCCTGCGGCAGAGATACATCCAAGGCAGTTTAGCGGGCGTCGAGAAGAGGCATCCGCCCTCATCATTCTGCTGAGAGAAGACTCGGGTCTGCAGAGCAAAGGAAGAATTCTGACACGAAGCCTTCCATCAGCAACAGGCAGTGATCATCCCTTCTATCACGGTGGTGGGTAAGCCGATCAGCGACGAGCAGCAAGTCGGCCACGTTGGCTGTGAAATAGGGGAGGGAAGAACGGAGGATATAAGGGCGGAGAACTCGACCACGGCCGGGGAAAAGAGCCGGACAGAAGTCGGGGCCAGGGGCGCTGAGACTGGGGCAGCATAAGGCACGGGAGCCGCAGTGAATGCAAACACAGCCGGTGTAAAAGACTGGGCTGCAAGCGGGCTGGGAGACGCAACAGCGTCAAGAGAGAGCTTGACCGCGACAAACGCAGCCGGTGTAAAAGGCCGGGCTGCAAGCGGGCTGGGAGACGCAACAGCGTCGAGAGAGAGCTCGACCGCGACCGGTGAAAAAGGCCGGGCAGCTACCGAGACCGCGAGGCGCAGTGACCGGGTCAGTGTAAGGCGCGGGAGAAAATAAAAAAAAAAAAACGCGGAGAACTCAGCCGCAGCCGGGGGAAAGGACCGGACTGCAAGCTCGACCGCGACCGGTGAAAAAGGCCGGGCAGCTACCGAGGCCGCGAGGCGCAGCGACCGGGTCAGCGTAAGGCGCGGGAGAAAATAAAAAAAAACGCGGAGAACTCAGCCGCAGCCGGGGGAAAGGACCGGACTGCAAGAGGGGCTGGGAGGCACGATTTGAAAACCGCTGGGGAGGGCGAACGCAGCAATACGGCAATCGCCATTACAGCCAGCGGGGGAGAAAGGCAAACGCGGGAAGCCGCCATTTTCGTAGGCGGGGAAGAAGACAAGCGCGGGAAACCGCCATTTAAAAAAAAAGTTAAAGAAAAATTTCTTTTTGTTCTCAAGAAGATTGTGAGGATGCCTAAGCGTGGTAACATCAACGATTTCGATCCCGATGTTGAAGATTGGGCCACGTATGTAGAACACATAGAGATATATTGTAAGGCAAATAAAATATCAAATGAAGATAAAGCACTAACCTTACTAAACTCAATGGGTGCGAAGACATACGGGCTATTGAAGCATCTTCTATCACCAGCTAAACCGGCGGATCAGACTTTCGCTAATATTGTTGCTGTCCTGAAGAATCATTTGAACCCCACACCGCTGATGTTAGCGGAACGATTTAAATTTTATGCGAGAACGCAACTGAAAGAGGAAAGCAACGCGGAGTATTTAATTGAACTGCGTAAGCTAGCGAAATACTGTCAGTTTGGGGAAAGACTGACAGAGGCACTGAGGGACAAATTCGTGTGTGGATTGTCGAAAGAAGGAACACAAAAGCGGCTACTTGAAGAGAATGATCTTACACTTGATAAGGCTGTCACTATTGCAGCATCGCACGAAGCCGCAGCGAGAGGCACTGCGGAAATGCAGCTGAAGGCAGCGGTACTCAGCGTAGATCAAATGGCTTTGGGTACAACGAAATGTTATCGTTGTGGAAAGACAACACACGATCAGAACCAATGCTGGTTTAAAAACCAGGAATGTAGAAAATGTGGCAAGCTTGGTCACATAGCTAAAGTATGCCGGTCAGGAAAGAAGACCAGCAACAAAAAGTCACCGCAGGAAAAGTGCAGAAAGGTACATAAGGTGGCTGAGAAGAGTTCGGATGAACAGAATTCGGATTCAGACTCCAACAGCAAGGAACTGGGTAGTCTGAGAATTCGCAATGTGAGTAAGGAAGCTGACCGACAAACTATCTGGGTCACACTGCAGATAGCAGGAGTCCAAGTGAAGATGGAATTGGACACCGGATCGGCGTTGATGGTCATGAATAAGCAAGATTACAAAAGGTTATTCACACATATTCCCCTACGGGATACGGAGATAGTATTGCAGACATACACGGGGCAAAGAGTATACCCCATCGGAAAGATAAAAGTCAAGGTGATACACAAGGGCAAAGAACACCAAGGAATGGACATATATGTACTACCTGAGGGAGGTCCACCACTTCTGGGACGGGAGTGGATCAGGAAAATAAATATGGACTGGCACTCCCGATTGTCCAGAATATTGGATGAGGGCATATGCAGGAGTGACAGTGACAAAGCAGAGAGTGAGAACTCGGTGAAGACAATCCGCTCAGACTCTGGAACTGATGATGGTAAGACCAGCCCATGTGCAAAAGACAAGTCTAAAATGGACTTGCAGACTAATGATGGAAAAACGAAGGAGTGCATAAATGCTTCAGAAGAGAACAAAGTATCAGAACAGAATTCCACTGAACAACAACAACATAGTTTGACAGAGAATTCTGAGTCTGTCCAGTCTACAGACATGCACATTTCTGAGGAACACCAGGCTCGAACTCAACTCAATTTCAAACTACAACAGCATTTAGAACAAATAATTCGCCGTTTTGAGCAAGAGATGAATGCAAAGAAAAAGTTCTTTGACACAGAGTGGGAGAATCTGGAAAGACAGCAGAAGCAGCTGATTGAGAAAATGGAACAGGAACACACAAACCATCTGCGCGATGAGGCCAAACGAATCAAAGCTGAGCAAGAAAGGGAATATGTCAAATTCATCGATCAGTTGAAAGCTAAGAAGAAAGAGCACCCTTTTGTGAGCAGAGACAGCAGTAATAAGCCACTCAGGGAATTGGTGGCAGAGGCAAAAGCTGAAGTGATGGAGGAAATAGAAGACAATAGCGAGGAAGCAGAAGATGATGACTCATCTGAACCATTATCACCCCTACCAGGTCACGCACGTGGTCCCTCCGAACTGAGCCAAATCAGTCTGGAAGTAGAAAAACTTCCCAAGGTACTCGAGCCTTTAGAAGTCAGCAATGCTGGTTCTGAAGTTACAAAAGTTCAAGCTGTTAAGTCCAGTGAAGGACTATTAGATGAGTCACCCGAGCAACGAGAACCTACTACACCACCGAGAACTACTACACCACCGAGGCGTTATCCGGACCGAGTCAGGAGGCGCAGGAGGCGCCTCCTCAGAGACTGAATCTGTGAACTGTTTTTACATGAAGTTGTGTATATATGTTATGATGTTATGTTTAATGGGAAATATATACTGTTAAGCTAAAAAGGGAGGATTGTAGTGTATGTAACCGTTCCACCTTTAAGAGAACCGTTCCACCTTTAAGAGAACTATTTTAAGAGTTGCATTACTTTATCTTGGCTGCTGTATACTGTAATACCGGTGGTGACCACACCGGTATATAAGTGCTGTGTAATGATTTATTGGGCAGTTCCGCCCTTACCTTCGACTAGTAAAGTCCTGTTAAAATTTACTCTTGTGGTCTGTGTAGTAATTCTCACTATAACACACAGACTTAACACTTTCAGTCCCATAAACCTTTTTTTAAACATAGTTTCCTTTGGAATATTTATCTCCAGTAGTGGCTCTTCCACAATCTCTGTAAAAACTGAGGTGAAGTACTTATCCAATATCTGTTATTGATTCAGTCTCATGCACAAGATGGCCCGCTTTATCCCTAAATGACCTCATCCTGTCTTTGACTATCCTTTTATTTCTTATGCTGCCATAAAAACCCTGGCCATTTTCCTTTATGCTGATCCTAATTTTCCTTTATATCTTTTTTTATACTCCCTCTTAATCTCCCTTTTTGCTTCCCTTCAATTTTAAAAATATTTCTCATTGTTTTCTTCACTATGATCCCCTTTATATATTTATCATTGTGATGTTAGTGTCTCTATCGAATTCCTAGTAAAGAAGGAGGGGAAAGACTTGGTAATGGTTCCTCTGTCCAATCCCATTCCTGCTCCTTAATTTTGGTTATGGTGCTCTTGTAAAGAGGTTTTAACTACACTAAGGGGTATGTGTCAATATTCCTCCAGTTCTTACTGATGCTGTTTGGCACACAGGCAGTGCCACACTATAGCAGTTGCTTTTATATACTGGTTTTGTGCCATGCTGGTACTGTTGTTTACCAATTTGCAGGTTTCTTGCAACCGGCAGTAACTCCAAAGTTAACTTGTTGGATTTTCTGAGGCAGGTCACTGGTGAAGACACATTTTTACCAGATATTCCCAGCAGCTGGCAGTAGTGAACCCAGTAGGTTTACTTTGGGGCTGCCGCCAGCTGAGTGCAATGTGTGCATCAGGAGCTAGTGGCACTACACCATACAAAACCAATGTAAAAGCAGGTGATCTGGAGGCTTTATCTATACTGCAGAGCATGGATAAAAATACAACCGTATTAATTTGCATTTTGGGACCGTAAGATTCTTAAACCAAACCTGGTATTAATTGACCCAAACATTGATCTTTAATGCATACACATATTTATTAATGTGTGACTAATTTGGTCCAAAATAAATTAAATATATGATTAAGAAAAGGCAAGTCTTGGAGAAGAACACTTAGTTTTAATTGTTGCTGGAGGCAGCATACATAGCACCGATTAGCTAAATAATTATTTGGGAGCATAAATGACAAATATCAGCCATTTCATACTCAGTCTCATTTACATGATCTGTGAAATGTTGAATCTATTTCATCTCATCACTATTGAAGAGGCTGAAATGCTTAGTTGAGTTTTCCATTAATCATAATACCGACTCATTCTTGGAGTAATATGCAACATTTTGTACAACAAATATATATTAAAACAGGTCATGGTTGTGTGCACACAGCATTGTTGTTGTTAATAGGCTGATGCTGCAGATAAGTTTTCAGATTTCTTGGGAACATGGGTTTTTCATCATAAGGTGCCCTTTACAGAATAGAGAAATGATAAAAGTGACAGGATTTAATTAGATTTAACCTCATTTTAAATAGCAACCTGTTTGTCAGAAAAAGTTTATGGGTGTGGCAGAACCACTGAATGACTCTGTCTGACTGTACATAATTCCCTTTAACGATGTTCTAACACCAGCCTAAACTTGTACCATTGTGTTAGGCATTACTGTGTTTTGTATATAGAGTTTGCATGTACAGGGCATGGCCCCTTTAAGAGCGCGGGAAAACGTGGGCAAACGTGATGACGTCACATCGCAAGCCACGGGGCTGCCCAGGCAGTCCTCGTGGAGTCTCTGATCAGTAAAGACCTGTTTGCTTGTTCCCTGGTGTCAATCTTAGTTATTTATAGGAATTCGTCAATTCCTACATGGGAACATAACATTGCAGGACTGTAGCTCTTTTGGAAGCAGTAATCCAAAGCTGCGGCCGTAAATTTTTTGCTAGATGTATTTATGCCAAAAAGTCATTCATGCTTTGAAGCAATTATCCCTCCAAGGACTGCAGTAGCACTGCCATACCAAAATGAAAAATAAAAAGTTAAAATTTGTTTATTGAACATAGATTTTGAAACATACAAATAAAATGATTCTCATGGATGATTGATATTTTAAATAAGGGAGGATTTTCTTTTGCTGTAGTGATCTGACACACTAGTCAAGCTATCAAAAGGTGAGACCATTTGGTCATCAGGACCAGTGTATGAGATATTTCTTCTGAGAGTTCATTCAGTGTGTTACAACACTAAACTGAAAGAAAACTTGTCTATATAAAAATATCTTGAAATGTTTTATACAGTATATAGTAATAGTGGGGTGGGGGGGGTGTGGGGGTGGGGTTGGTGGGGCAGGAAGATTTCCTCTGTGTGCCACTTGTAATGAAATCGTAAACTCAGTGAGCCGAAGTTGATCAGCGTTTTGACACACTCCTGCTGTAATTCAGGTGGGAGTCCAGTGGAACTGCTGCAAACTCTGCCAGGACCTGGACTTGTTTCCTGTGGGCTCTTTATGGGGAGTGCTGTTGGGGGGGGGTTTAAACTAAAATGGCAGGGGGTTGGGAACCTGTGCAGGGAGACAGAGGAAAGGGAGGCAAGGATAGAAACAAAAGACAGGAAGGAGAAAAGCAGAAGTGGAAGGCAGAGAAATCAAGGGTGTAAATCAAACAGGGCTACAGTAAATAATAAGTCTAAAAGGACTAAGAGTGTTAAAAAAACAAGCCTGAATGCTTTGTGTCTTAATGCGAGGAACATTTGTAATAAAGTGGATGAATTAGCTGCGCAAATAGATGTAAACGGATATGATATAATTGGGATTACAGAGACATGGCTCCAGGGTGACCAAGGCTGGGAATTCAACATCCAGGGGTATTTAATATTCAGGAAAGACGGGCAAAAAGGAAAAGGAGATGGGGTAGCATTGCTGGTTAAAGAGGAGATTAACACAATAGTAAGGAAGGATATTAGCTCTGATGATGTGGAATCTGTATGGGTAGAGCTGAGAAATACCAAGGGGCTGAAAACATTAGTGGGAGTTGTATACAGACCCCCAAACAGTAATTCTGAGGTTGGGGATGGCATTAAAAGGGAAATTAGAGACACGTGCAATAAGGGCACAGCAGTTATCATGGGTGACTTTAATCTACATATAGATTGGGCTAACCAAATTAGTAACAATACTGTGGAGGAGGAATTCCTAGAGTGTATACGGGAGGGTTTCCTGGATCAATATGTCGAGGAACCAACTAGAGATCAGGCCATCTTAGACTGGGTATTATGTAATGAGAAACAATTAATTAGCAATCTTGTTGTATGAGGCCCCTTGGGAAGGAACGATCATAACATGATAGAATTCCTTATTAAGATGGAGAGTGAAGTAGTTGACTCCGAGACTAGGGTCCTGAATTTAAATAAAGGATTACTATGATGGTATGAGGCGTAAACTTATTCACCATCTGTTATTGATGGCTAGGATGGATTGGGGAATGTTACTTAAAGGGTTGACGGTGGATAGGCAATGGCAAACATTTAAAGATCGCATGGATGAACTACAGAATTTGTTCATCCCTGTTTGGCATAAAAATAAAACAAAAAGGTGACTCAACTGTGGCTAACAAGGGAAATTAGGGATAGCATAAGATCCAAGGAGAGGACATATAAATTGGCCAGAAAAAGCAGTAAACCTGAGAATTGGGATCAGTGTAGGATTCAGCAAAGAAGGACAAAGGGATTAATTAAGAGGGGGAAAATAGAGTATGAGAGTAAGCTTGCAGGGAACGTAAAAACTGACTGTAAAAGCTTTTATAGATATGTGAAGAGAAAAAGATTGGTGAAGTCAAGCATAGGTCCGTTGCAGTCAGAATCAGGGGAATTTATAATGGGGAACAAAGAAATGGCAGTCCAATTAAATACATACTTTGGTTCTGTCTTCACAAAGGAGGACACAAATAACCTCCCAGAGATGTCGGGGATCATAGGTCTAATGAGAGGGACAAATTGAATGAAATCAGTATTTGTAGGGAAATGGTGTTAGGGAAATTGATGGGCTTGAAGGCCGATAAATCCCCAGGGCCTGATAATCTACATCCTAGGGTACTTAAGGAAGTGGCCCTAGAAATAGTAGCTGCATTGCTGGTCATCTTCCAAAATTCTATAGATTCTGGAACAGTTCCCATGGATTGGAGGGTAGCTAATGTAACCCCACTATTTAAAAAAGGTGGTAGAGAGAAAACGGGGAATTATAGACCGGTAAGCCTGACATCGGTAGTGGGGAAAATGCTAGAGTCCATTATAAAAGATGTAATAGCAGAGCACTTGGAAAACAGTGAGAGGATCGGACAAAGTCAGCATGGATTTGCAAAAGGTAAATCATGCTTGACTAATCTACTGGAATTTTTTGAGGATGTAACTGGTAGAATAGATAAGGGAGAACCAGTGGATGTGGTGTATTTGGACTTTCAGAAGGCTTTCGATAAGGTCCCACATAAGAGATTAGCGTGCAAAGTTAAATCACATGGGATTGGGGGTAAGGTACTGATTTGGATAGAAAACTGGTTGGCAGACAGGATGCAGAGTTGGAATAAATGGGTCTTTTTCCAAGTGACAGGCAGTGACTAGTGGGGTACAGCAGGGGTCGGTGCTAGGACTCCAGCTATTCACAATATATATTAATGATCTAGACGAGGGAGCTAGATGTAATATCTTCAAGTTTGCAGACGACACAAAGCTGGGTGGGTGTGTGTGCTGTGAGGAGGATACAGAGAAACTCCAGTATGATTTGGACAGGTTGGGTGATTGGGCAGGTGCATGGCAGATGCAGTATCATTTGGATAAATGCAAGGTTATCCACTTTGCTGGCAAAAACAGGAAGACAGATTATTATCTGAATGGCAAATGATTGGGAAAACAAGAAGTGCAACGAGTACTGGGCGTCCTTGTGCACCAGTCACTGAAGGTAAGCATGCAGGTGCAGCAGGCGGTTAAGAAGGCAAATGGTATGTTGGCCTTCATAGCGAGAGGATTCGAGTACAGGAGCAAGGATGTCTTGCTGCAGTTGTACAAGGCCCTGGTGAGACCACACCTTGAGTATTGTTGTGTGCAGTTTTGGTCGCCTTATCTGAGGAAGGATGTTCTTGCCCTGGAGGGAATGCAGCGAAGATTCACCAGACTGATACCTGGGATGGCAGGAATGACGTATGAAGAGAGATTGGGTCGATTAGGCTTATATTTGCTAGAGTTTAGAAGAATGTAGTAACCTGGGAGGTTATGAGTAACCTGATCCACCAGGTGGTGCTGTGGCAATTGGTCTGCTGAGTTAAGTCTGGTCTGTATTGGTTGTACTCTTTGTTTTTGGTGCCTCATGGCAGAAGCTTTTATGTGCAAGTGTTGATTAAACCATGTTACGGAGTTAACCTGTGTCCGTCTCCATCTATGGCCACCTCAAGATAACACATATGGCGACGAGAATAAAGGACGGAAAAGTTTTGGTGGATCAGTCATAGTTATGGAGTATTCGGAAGAGGTGCTCGGGTTGGTTAGCAAACTAGTCGGAAAAGCACGAGGCTAGGCCGCGGGAGTCGAAACGGAGTTTGATTTTTTGGCTGAAGTGACCGGACTCCAAGGATGGCAGGAACGGTAGGCTCCGTGGCACCTTTTGACAGCAAGTCGCAGTCTTGGGAGGAGTATTGTGAAATACTGAGCCATTTCTTTATGGCAAACGAGGTGGACAGTGCTGATAAGAAAAGGGCCATTTTACTAAGTTGTGTGGGAGCGCAAACCTATACACGGATGAGGAATCTGCTGAGCCCGGAGCGGCCAGGAGAAAAATCTTTTGACGAGTTGGTGAGTCTACTAAAGAATCATTTCAATCCGAAACCGAGTGAAATAGTACACAGATGGAAATTCAATTCGAGGATTAGGAGGCCGGAAGAAAGCGTTACTGAGTATGTGGAGGAGCTTCGGAAGCTCGCACAGGACTGTAATTTTGGAAATACGCTCACAGTCATGTTAAGGGACAGACTAGTATGCGGAGTTAACGACGACAGTATACAGCAAAGGTTGCTGTCAGAAGAAGGATTAATGTTTGAGACGGCACTTGAAAAAGCACAAGCCATGGAGACGGCTAACAAGGACATTAAGGACTTAAACAGTATGAGCAAGGAGAAATGGAGTAAACCAGTGGGAGGAGCTGTTTTCAAGATGGAAGCTGGCGCGAAAAGTCCACCAGTCGGGGTTGGGGATTGCTACCGATGTGGCGGGACGAGCCATTATGCAAAGGACTGCAGGTTTGCAAAGGCAAAGTGCCACAATTGTGGAAAAATAGGGCACTTAAAGAAAGTCTGTAAAAGGGCAGTGAGTGAGAGAAGCAGTGCTAAAGGGGCAAAGCATGCTAAAGGGGGGAGGGAGAAGTACACAAAGCGGGCAAATTACATACAAGAGGAGGACGAGCCTAGTGAGTCTAGTGAGGAGGTTTTCGCTATATACAGTATAGACACTTCAAGGCCCAACGTACCCCCTCTCACTCAGTATTTGATACTGAACGGAGGTCAAGTAAAGTTTGAGGTTGACACCGGATGTAGTGTAACCATAATGTCGCAGACTAAGTACGCCAAGCTATTGGGGGAAGCAAAAGTACCAGAGCTAGGTACATGCCCCATTAGTCTCAAAACCTACACAGGACAGAAGGTGGACATTTTGGGGGCGGCCGAAGTACAAGTGGAACACAAAGGAGTCACCAAAGAGCTTACGGTGGTAGTGGTAGCAGGGTCAGGGCCAAACCTGTTAGGGCGAGGGTGGATCAGTGAGTTGAGTGTGGACTGGCAGGCAATGAATAAAATGGAGGACAGTACAGAGGCACTGCAAGAAGTGCTGATGAAGCATGAGTTAGTGTTCAAGGATGAACTGGGCACCTTAAGGGGAGCCACAGCCAAGATTCATGTAGCCAGTGATGCCACGCCTCGTTTCTTTAAACCAAGGACGGTACCGTTTGCAATGAAAACCATGGTTGAGGTGGAACTAGATCGCCTGCTAAAGGACAAAGTGATAGAACCAGTGAAATTTTCAGACTGGGCGGCACCAATAGTCCCGGTATTGAAGCCCGACGGTAACGTAAGGGTGTGTGGTGGCTATAAATTAACAGTGAACAGAGTATCATCACTGGAACAGTACCCCATTCCGAGAATGGAGGACATGTTAACATCGCTCGCTGGGGGAGAAAGATTCAGCAAACTGGACATGAGTCATGCGTATCAGCAGATATTGCTAGATGAAGAATCAAAAAAGTTGGTCACGGTGAACACGCACAAGGGGCTGTTCACATATGCCAGGTTACCATTTGGTGTCAGTTCTAGCCCAGCAATATTCCAACGGACTATGGAGGGCATTCTGCAGGGCATTCCAATGGTGGCCATGTACTTAGATGATCTGCTAACAGGAAGTGACGATCAGGCTCACGTAAAAACACTGGACAAAATGCTACAGCGGCTGGAAGAGGCGGGGCTACGCCTGAAATGGAGTAAGTGTAGTTTCATGGAGAAGGAAGTTACATTCCTGGGACACCGGGTGGATGCCACAGGCCTCCATTCATTACCAGGGAAAGTGCGGGCAGTGCAGGATGCACCTGCACCCACCTCAGTGACTGAACTGAAAGCCTATCTAGGGCTCCTGAATTATTATAATCGGTTTCTTCCAAACTTATCGATGCTGCTGGCACCCCTGCACAAACTGCTGAGAAAGGAGGAGCCATGGCGTTGGGGGCCAGAGCAAGTGAAAGCGTTTCAGCAGTCAAAGGAGCTACTTCAGTCCAGCAGGGTGTTAGTGCATTACGACGAGAAGAAGGAGCTGATAATGTCCTGCGACGCATCACCCTATGGAGTGGGGGCAGTGTTGACCCACCGCATGCCAGATGGAGTGGAAAGGCCCATCGGGTTTGTTTCACGCATGCTCACAGCTGTGGAAAAGAACTATTCACAGCTTGATAAAGAGGGGTTAGCCATTATATTTGGAGTAAAGAAATTCCATAAGTACATATATGGGAGGAAGTTTGTAATCAGTACTGACCACAAGCCTCTTATTAGCTTACTGAATGAGATGAAAGCGGTGCCTCAAATGGCATCACAGAGAATAATGAGATGGGCAGTAATACTAAGAGCCTATGAATATGTGATCACGTACAGAGCCGGCAAGGAAAACGGGAACGCCGATGCTCTCAGCCGCCTGCTCCTCTCAAAATCACCTCGCAGTACTTCCCCTGAGGAGCACGTCCTGATGCTGGATCAGGAGATCAGTCCCCTGATGACTTCAGCGCAAATCCAGGGCTGGACGGCCAAGGACCCCGTTCTGTCAAGGGTCCGTGAGTATGTGTTGAAAGGCTGGCCAGATCACCGTGAGGGACTGGAGTTCGCGCCGTACAGACAGAGACAGCACGAGCTCAGTGTCCAAGGTGGATGTGTGCTATGGGGAGCACGCATCATAGTCCCAGAGCGGGGACGCTCTACTTTGATGGAACAATTGCATCAATCACACCCAGGAATGACTAGAATGAAAGGACTGGCTAGGAGCTACCTGTGGTGGCCTAACTTGGATGCTGAAATTGAGTCAAAGGTAAAGTCATGCACTATATGTCAGGAACAGAGGAAAGCACCTGCCGGGACACCACTCCATCCCTGGGAGTGGCCCAGAAAGCCCTGGAGGAGAATTCACATAGACTATGCGGGACCTTTTATGGGCAAAATGTTTTTGGTGCTGGTAGACGCTCACTCAAAGTGGATCGACGTTTATCCAGTGAGCTCTGCAACGACTGATGCCACACTGGATTGTCTCAGGAACAGCTTCAGCACGCATGGTATTCCAGAAATGATTGTATCCGACAATGCACAGTGTTTTGTTAGTGAAGGGAGCAAAGAATTCATGGTAAGGAATGGAATCGCACATGTCACCTCGGCTCCATATCACCCAGCCTCAAATGGGTTAGCCGAGCGAGCCGTGCAGACTTTTAAGGAACTCATGAGGAAGAGAGGAAGAGCTCAGGTGACACCCTGGAGACCAAGCTCAATAGAGCCTTGTTTAGTTATCGTATAACACCCCAAGCTACCACGGGGCTTTCTCCGGCTGAGTTGATGATGGGGAGAAAGTTGCGGTGCACGTTAGACCTGATACATCCAGATCTCAAAAGCAAGGTTGAGACAAAACAAACAAACCAAAAAGCGTACCATGACAAACATACTAAAGCTCGCCATTTCGCCAGAGGGGACCCTATGTACACCCGGAACTTTGGCTATGGACCTAAATGGATACCAGGACTAATCCAGGACATTACAGGACCTGTGTCGTACTCCGTGTTACTAGGGGATGGTTGAGGGGTTTGTCGGCATGTGGATCAGCTTTTCAGCCGGCAGCAGGGGGAACTGCCTCAGATGGAACAAAGGGCAGTAGAGGAGGCTGTTCCAGGACCCAGCACGGCTTATAAGGTGCCAGTGGACACTGGTACTGCCAGGCCGCAGTGGGACAGCGTAAAACCAACATCAGAGACTACTCCAATCTCAAGTGCGAGTGAATCTGAGAATCCACCACAAGTGGAATTAAGACGTTCACAAAGGATTTGCAAGCAACCAGAAAGACTTATACAAACCTGTTAAATTAGTCAGGGGTTAACCATGGTTAGAGCATACTGGTGAATTAAAACGTAGTACCTAGTAAGGGTTATTGTTTAAGAATTGCATACGGCAATCTTAAGGGGGGAGGAGTGTAGTAACCTGGGAGGTTATGAGTAACCTGATCCACCAGGTGGTGCTGTGGCAATTGGTCTCCTGAGTTAAGTCTGGTCTGTACTGGTTGTACTCTTTGTTTTCGCTGCCTCATGGCAGAAGCTTTTATGTGCAAGTGTTGATTAAACCATGTTATGGAGTTAACCTGTGTCCGTCTCCATCTATGGCCACCTCAAGATACCACAAAGAATGAGAGGGGATCTCATTGAAACTTATAAAACTCCAACAGGACTAGACAGACTAGATGCAGGAAGGATGTTCCTGATGGCGGGGGAGTCCAGAACCAGGGGTCACAGTCTAAGGATAAGGGGTAAGCCATTTAAGACTGAGATGAGGAGAAATGTCTTCACCCAGAGAGTGGTGAACCTTTGGCATTCTCTACCACAGAAGGGAGTTGAGGCCAATTCATTAAATATATTCAAGAAGGCGTTAGATATATTTCTTAAGGCTAAAGGGATCAAGGGATATGGGGAGAAAGCAGGGACAGGGTACAGAATTTGGATGATCAGCCATGATCTCATTAAATGGCAGAAAAGGCCTACTCCTGCTCCTATCTTCTATGTATTTATGTATCTATGGCAGAGCCTTGGCCCACCCTAAATAAGGCTATTGACAAAGAGCAGGCAGGATTGAGAGTGGGGATTCCCTATGTTGAGAGTTTCTGCATCCTCAGCCTCATGGGGACCCCATGTAAGTTTAGAGGTAAGTATGCTGAGTGAGAAGATGTGTACCAGCCTCTGGAAGAGCAGAAGTGGGCCCCACCTAGAGGAGTAAGGCCAGGCCGGGATTGCAGCCTGGACACTGAAGATGGTAAGATCAATTAAAAAAAAGATTTTGTTACTTACTGCAAAGGGGGCACTGTATATATTTTCCCGGGGTTGGTGAGAAACCTTCTTGGTCTCTGTGGTTCAGTACCATATCGTCTGGTGCTTATACTCATTGAACCATTGGGGAACTGTTATTTTTCTGTTTTCATTTGCATTTTGTTCACATTTATGGGGACATTCTGTGGTGCTCCGCTCCAGGTGTGGAGCCCCACTTGATGGGAGTGCTGTTCAGAGAACAGGTGCAGAGGTCAAGGTGCACAATTTATTTAATGATTCATTTTAATGACCAGAAAATCAGGAGCAATGCAAATTGACTGCGCTGACCTCTGCACCCAATTTTCTGATCCTGCTCCCATCAAATGAGTCTTCATCTCGTGGGCAGGGCCTTGCAAAATTTAGTTTGTTATGATAGTCACAGTACCTCAGTAGCCCCAGACTACTAGAATATTAATTGGGCTTCTCAATGCCCGATATTAAAAGCTCAGTTGCCTGCTTTATATTTTGAGGATACTTTCAATGCATTACATAGTGAAGGTAACTCTATGGCCCAGAAATTCGGGCCTCCACGGGTGAGTATGCACGGGGTACTCACGTGTGGGCCTGATGGAAGTGCCGGTTTCTTGCATGCACTGCGCATGCGCGGGAAACCGGCACTTCCGATCCTCTGAACGAAGGGGTTCAGAGGTCGAACGCGTGCGCACGGGAGTCTGCGCGTGTGCTTTGAACTTACGTTTTTTTTACAGGTTTTTCCGTGAGGGTAAGTCTTTAGATTTTAGAAATGTAAAAACCAGGCGTAAGGCCTGCATTTTAAAAGGCAAGTGGTCAATTAATTAAAATTAAAACATTTTTTCCACAGGTTTATTATTTTTAAATACTTTAAAGCAAGGTAAGTTTATTTTTAGACCTGTTTGAATATAAAATTATTTTTTTCAAAAATTTAAATTATTGTTTAAAATAGTTATTTAATGTAATTTATAGTTTATTTAAAAAGTGTGATGATTTAAAAAAAAATATTTGAAGGTTTACTACTATTTTGGGGCCGTAGTATTTATAAGTTTTGACAGGTCTTCCTGTCACTACTTATGAATGGGCTTTTCCCTGCGCCGATTGGCTGCCCATGGCCCACGTGATCCCAGGGGACGCATCGCACTAACTACGCCCCTGGGACACGCAAGCACAGCGCGCCGGCAGCTGGGCCAGGCCCCGGAGCGGAATTCCACGGGGCCCTATAGCTCAACTGCCGGCGCGCAAGGTAAGTGCAGGTCGGGGGCTTGCATCTGCGGGAAGCCCCCGACCCGAATTTCTGGGCCTATATGTGTTGGAAAGACAAAATTATTGTTCGTTGCTCATAATATATCAGCGTTATTTATGACCAAAGTATTTCACAGTACCAAAGTTTATTGAGACTCTGCATTACCGGCAGGACCTCACACATAGTAGGCAGCTTATCGAAACATTGTGAGTGTTCTGCCTGTGATTTTCCAGTAAGCCCCCGACCCCCAAACGCTGTGTGTGGGACATAACTGGTGGTGTGAGGGCTCTGGAAATTTTGTTCAGGTTATATGCACAGTGCATTGTATTTTCCTCCATGCCGGGATACCATTCCCAATTCAGATACAGAGTGTAAGACATTGCATTGTTACCCTTCAGAGTTCAGGGAACACTATGCCACTATGCTCTTTTATCCTGTG
The DNA here is from genome assembly GCF_052327205.1 of Somniosus microcephalus. Taxonomy (NCBI): domain Eukaryota; kingdom Metazoa; phylum Chordata; class Chondrichthyes; order Squaliformes; family Somniosidae; genus Somniosus; species Somniosus microcephalus. The sequence goes on along the minus strand of NC_140996.1, from coordinate 156,915,292 downwards.
GGTTCTGTGTTCTGGTGTCATTAATATTTTCTTGCAGACGGTTTCCTGGGTTTTCCTCTTGAATACATCTGTTGTGCAACAATATTGCAAAATCAAACTGTGTCACCGTTCCTTTCAGTATATGTAAATGTGCAAAAACATGATTTTTTACAGAAAGTACACAAGATAGTACTGTTGTTAAAAATTATTTATGTTGCTTTCTACTACATTCTAATCTCGGGATGTGTAACCGGGGAGATAGAAAGTAAGTCCTAGGAGTAATAGTGAGCTTATATAGGGTGCTAATTTGCACCCACTTGGAATACTATTCGATGGAAGTGCAGATCAGAGAATCAGGTGCGGAGCTCACTGGACTGCAATTGGGACATCCTGGCTTTGGGCAGTAGACAGAAGTGGGCAATTTAATTCATACTGGAGCTTAGGCACCTGAGCTATGAGGAGACACTAAGGATGCTAGAAATTTCTACACTGAACAAAAAGGTTTGGGGAGACATTGGGGGTAATTTTCACCTTCATTGTCTGGGCAGTAATCTGTTGTAGAACCGCCTGATTTTCATTATATTGATTTCAAGAAGATGAAAATCTTATGGGTTCTATAATAGGCAGCCGCTCCATTCCACCAGATTACCGACCAGATGGTGAAGGTGAACATTACCCCATTACTGAGTTTTTCAAGATTCTGAACGATATTGATAAATTTAACTCTAAAAAAAAATTTGACCTGGCTATGAAACAATGGGGAGTCACTATATTATATTTTTATATGACTTTCAATAGACAGGGTAAACGTGATTTAAAAATTGGCTTCAACAAGCTTTGTCTCTTGCAGAAGTCCATTATTTCTGTGACAATATTGATCAATTGATGATTCTGACTGCACAATCACACAAATGCAATGTGAGATGTTTGTCCTGGACAGATTTTCTTCGTATCAACATTTCTGTTCAAGAACTATTTAAGTCAAGAGTTGCTTGATGGCTAGAATTGCCTGTTTGAAATGTTCACAAATGCAGATTAATAGCCCATGGAACAGACAAATTTAATGGCCTAGAAACTGGTTTGCATCAGAGGGAAGGAGCGGGCGATCAGAAATGGGGGCAAGCGATCAGGAGGGAGGGGCGATTGGGAGAGTTGAAAACGTGATCAGGAGGGAGGGGCGATTGAGAGAGTTGAGAAAGCGATCAGGAGGTGGGTGGCGATTGAGAGAGTTGAGAAAGCGATCAGGAGTGGGGTGGTGATTGGGAGAGTTGAGAAAGCGATCAGGAGTGGGGTGGTGATTGGGAGAGTTGAGAAAGCGATCAGGAGTGGGGTGGTGATTGGGAGAGTTGAGAAAGCGATCAGGAGTGGGGTGGTGATTGGGAGAGTTGAGAAAGCGATCAGGAGTGGGGTGGTGATTGGGAGAGTTGAGAAAGCGATCAGGAGTGGGGTGGTGATTGGGAGAGTTGAAAAAGCGATCAGGAGTGGGGTGGTGATTGGGAGAGTTGAGAAAGCGATCAGGAGTGGGGTGGTGATTGGGAGAGTTGAGAAAGCGATCAGGAGGGGGATGGTGATTGGGAGAGAAGGAAGCGATTAGGAGGGAGGGGGTGATTGGGAGAGAGGGAAGTAATCCGGAGGGGTCCGCCAATGGTCTTCGGCATTGCAGTTGAGTTGAGAGGACCACTCCTGCTCCTCCTGGCTCCACATTCAGGAATATATTTTTAAAAACAATTACCTTTTTGGCAGGAGCCTTTTAAGGACCGCTGGTTAGGCCGCATGTAGATCACATATTCCTGCATACAGCCTTCCCAGCCTGCTGTCGACTACATTCAGGGAGGCCCAATTTTGCAAAGGGCTTGTTTCAGACGTGGGCACTGGTGCCTCATTTACTGCATTTACTAATATGACAAGGGGGTGACTTCCAGTGCGTAATGAGTGTGCGTACCCTGCCCACCATATTGGATGTTTGCCGCCCATTTTGTGCCTCCTCCCTTAGCCCCACTATTGGCAGCTGTGCGCTCTGGAATTTGGTGCTGAAACCCCTCAGCCTCTCCACTCCCCTATGTCCCACACCTCCTTTAAGATCATAGAAACATAGAAGATAGGAGCAGAAGTAGGCCATTTGGCCCCTCGAGCCTGCTCCGCCATTCAATGAGATCATGGCTGATCATCCAAATTCAGTACCCTGTCCCTGCCTTCTCCCCATATCCCTTGATCCCTTTAGCCTTAAGAAATATATCTAACTCCTTCTTGAATATATTTAATGAATTGGCCTCAACTGCCTTCTGTGGTAGAGAATTCCACAGGTTCACCACTCTCTGGGTGAAGAAATTCCTCCTCATCTCTGTCCTAAATGGCTTACCCCTTATCCTTAGACTGTGACCCCTGGTTCTGGACTCCCTGGCCATCGGGAACATCCTTCCTGTATCTAGTCTGTCTAGTCCTGTTAGAAATTTATACGTTTCAATGATATCCCCTCTCATTCTTCCAAACTCCAGCGAGTATAAGCCCAATTGACCCAATCTCTCCTCGTACGTCATTCCTGCCATCCCAGGTATCAGTCTGGTGAATCTTCGCTGCACTCCCTCCATGGCAAGAACATCCTTCCTCAGATAAGGCGATCAAAACTGCACACAATACTCAAGATGTGGTCTCACCAAGGCCCTGTACAACTGCAGCAAGACATCCTTGTTCCTGTACACGAACCCTCTCGCTACGAAGGCCAACATACCATTTGCCTTCTTAACCGCCTGCTGCACCTGCATGCTTACCTTCAGCGACTGGTACACAAGGACACCCAGGTCTAGTTGCACTTCCCCTTCTCCCAATCTATTGCCATTCAGATAATAATCTGCCCTCCTGTTTTTGCCACCAAAGTGGATAACCTCGCATTTATCCACATTATACTGCATCTGCCATGCTTCGGCCCAATCACCCAACCTGCCCAAATCATACTGGAGTTTCTCGGCATGCTCCTCACAGCACACACGCCCACCCAGCTTTGTGTCGTCTGCAAACTTGGAGATATTACATCCAATTCCCTCATCTAGATCATTAATATATATTGTGAATAGCTGGGGTCCTAGGACCGATCCCTGCGGTCCCCCACTAGTCACTGCCTGACACTCAGAAAAAGACCTGTTTATTCCAACTCTTTGCTTCCTGTCTGCCAACCAGTTCTCTATCCAAGTCAGTACCTTGCCCCCAATCCCATGTGCCTTAACTTTACACGCTAATCTCTTATGCGGGACCTTATCGAAAGCCTTCTGAAAGCCCAAATACACCACATCCACTGGTTCTCCCTTATCTATTCTACCAGTTACATACTCAAAAAATTCCAGTAGATTAGTCAAGCACGGTTTACCTTTTGTAAATCCATGTTGACTTTGTCCGATCCTGTCACTGTTTTCCAAGTGCTCTGCTATTACATCTTTTATAATGGACTCTAGCATTTTCCCCACTACCAATGTCAGGCTTACCGGTCTATAATTCCCCATTTTCTCTCTACCACCTTTTTTGAATAGTGTGGTAACATTAGCTACCCTCGAATCCATGGGAACTGTTCTAGAGTCTATCAAATTTTGGAAGATGACCAGCAATGCAGCTACTCTTTTGAGGGCCACGTCCTTAAGTACCCTAGGATGTAGATTATCAGGCCCTGGGGATTTATCTGCCTTCAATCCCATCAATTTCCCTAACACCATTTCCCTACAAATACTGATTGCTTTCAGTTCCTCCCTCTCATTATACCCTATGTTCCCCGACATCTCTGGGAGGTTATTTGTGTCCTCCTTTGTGAAGACAAAACCAACGTATGTATTTAATTGGTTAACCATTTCTTTGTTCCCCATTATAAATTCCCCTGATTCTGAGTGTAAGGTACCTATGCTTGAGTTCACCAATGTTTTTCTCTTCACATATCTATAAAAGCTTTTACAGTCAGTTTTATGTTCCCTCCAATCTTACACTCATACTCTATTTTCCCCCTCTTAATTAATCCCTTTGTCCTCCTTTGCTGAATCCTAAACTGCTCCCAATCCTCAGGTTTACTGCTTTTCCTGGCAAATTTATATGTCTTCTCCTTGGATTTTATGCTATCCCTAATTTTCCTTGTTAGCCATGGATGAGTCACCTTTTTTGTTTTATTTTTATGCCAAACAGTGATGAACAAATTCTGTAGTTCATCCAAGCGATCTTTGAATGTTTGCCATTGCCTATCCACCGTCAACCCTTTGAGTAACATTCCCAATGAATCCTATCCAACTCGCACCTCATACCATTGTAGTTTCCTTTATTTAATTTCAGGACCCTAGTCTCTGAGTCAACTACTTCACTTATCTTAATGAAGAATTCTATCATATTATGATCGCTCCTTCCCAAGGGGCCTCGCACAACAAGATTGCTAATTAATCTTTTCTCATTACATAATACCCAGTCTAAGATGGCCTGATCTCCAGTTGGTTTCTCGGCGTATTGGTCCAGGAAACCATCCCGTATACACTCCAGGAATTCCTCCTCCACAGTATTGTTACTAATTTGGTTAGCCCAATCTATATGTGGATTAAAGTCACCCATGATAACTGCTGTGCCCTTATTGCAAGCATCTCTAATTTCCCGTTTAATGCCATCCCCAACCTCCACGTTACTGTTTGGAGGTCTGTATACCACTCCCACTAACGTTTTCTGCCCCTTGGTATTTCTCAGTTCTACCCATACAGATTCCACATCATCAGAGCTAATATCCTTCCTTACAATTGTGTTAATCCCCTCTTTAACCAGCAATGCTACCCCACCTCCTTTTCCTTTTTGCCTATCTTTCCTGAATATTGAATACCCCTGGATGTTGCGTTCCCAGCCTTGGTCACCCTGGCGCCATGTTTCCGTAATCCCAATCATATCATATCCATTTACCTCTATTTGCGCAGCTAATTCATCCACCTTATTACGAATGCTCCTCGCATTAAGACAGAAGGGCCTAGAAATTGGGTATAGCCCCACTTGAGGCGTTAGAACTGGCGCTGCGCAAAGTTTATCGCCAGATGAAACTTATCGCCGCCTGGCACGATATTGGGTTGCATCGCCCCCAAAGGGGATTGTGGCGCGAATTCAGACGTTGCACGGGCCTCCTAAGGCGCAAAACTTCCGGCGCTACCCAATATCGGCGCGGACGGGCGCAGCGCAGGTGATCTCAATTACCGATAACCACGAGACTTCCAGGCGCCGGCCGGCTCTTAAAGGGGTGGGTCAGTCAGCCTCAGCTTCCACACTCAACGCCCTGTAGGCCTCAGAATCGGCGCTCGCCCTTCTCTGGCGCAAAAAACTTGGTCAGGATGGAGAAGGTGAGACAGAGAGCACAGCGCTTCAGCACTGAGGCTCTGGAGGAGTTGGTGTCCGCAGTGGAGCGCCGTCGAGATGTTCTGTATCCTGACAATGGCAGGAGGCTGAATCAGAAGGATTACCGCCGAGCTTGGAGGGATGTTTCTCAGAGGGTCAACTCCAGCAGCATGGCGACCAGGAGCCCTGTTCAGTGCAGGAAGAAATTCAACGACCTCACTCGGGTCGTTAGGGTGAGTGTTGTTTATGCAAACTTCTGATTCCCTCCATCTGCACCTGACTTCGTGCACCCTGTTGCCATGATGCCCCAATGGCCATCTGTCAGCAAGCACCCATGGCCCTTTCTGGGCACACACATGGACATTTGACTCAAGGCATCATGTAAGGGCTCTTGCACCATGGGGGGCATGAGATGATCTCTCAAGGCATCATGTAAGGGCTCTTGCACCAAGGGGGGCATGAGATGATCACTCAAGGCATCATGTAAGTGCTCTTGCACCAAGGGGGGCATGCGATGATCTCTCAAGGCATCATGTAAGGGCTCTTGCACCATGGGGGGCATGAGATGATCTCTCAAGACATCATGTAAGGGCTATTGCACCATGGGGGGCATGAGATGATCCCTCAAGGCATCATGTAAGGGCTCTTGCAACATGGGGGGCATGAGATGATCTCTCAAGGCATCATGTAAGTGCTCTTGCACCATGGGGGGCATGAGATGATCTCTCAAGGCATCATGTAAGGGCTCTTGCACCATAGGGGGTGTGGTGTCTGAGTATAACTAATACACGGACTGCAGGAGAACAATAATAACAGAGGGTAACTTAAGACTGACGTACAGAAGCCTGCTATGGCTTTATATACAGGGGTGGTCACTGCCGGTACTGCAGTATAGAATCAGTTCTTCTCTTAAAGGTACATACACAACAATTCCTCCCCTTTTAGATAAACAGTACATAACATTCATTTAACAACTAAATAATAACTAATTATAATTACAATTTTCTCTGTACTATATACATCAACTGAAATAATCATTTATAAGTTCAGTCTTTGAGGAGGCTTCCTGATCCTGACTGGATAGCGCCTTTCTCGAGTATCCTCTTCTTGCGGCGGAGTTGATTCTGGTTCATTGTCATTGGTTGGTTCGTCAGCTTCCAATACCACTGCTTCTGAGGTAGACGCAATCTGTACTTCGGGTTGATTACCAGGTGCACCTGCTCGTGGTATGGGTTTGGCTTGTTCCTGTGACTCTAGAATCTGGTCAGCATGGCGTCTCACGATGCTCTCTCCAACATCCACTGTGTACATTAGTGGTCCCTGCTGTGTGCATATCGTTCCTGGCTGCCATTTTTCTGTTCGGTAGTCGCGGGCCAAGACTGGTTGCCCTATCTTGAAGCTCCTGGTTGGCTTCTCATTGATGTGTTGGAATTGCTTATCCTCAACATCTCGTCTTATGTTTGGTTTGAGCAAATCCAGGCGACATCTTAGCCTTCAGTTGAAGAACATTATGGCTGGAGCTTGGTTGGTGACTGCATGTGTCGCATTCCGGTAAGCAAACAAGAAATTATCCACCTTGTGTTGTAGTGGTATGTCGTCATTATGCATTGCCTTTATTGCCTTTTTAAAGGTCTGAACAAACCTCTCAGCCAATCCATTTGTGGCTGGATGATATGGGGCAGATGTGTAATGTTTCACCCCATTATTCCTCAGAAACCTCCGGAAATCCTCGGACACAAACTGTGGCCCATTGTCGGAGCAAATCTGTTCTGGCAAGCCATTCCTGGTGAAGATGGTCCGTAGGACTGCAATAGTTTTCTCCGTGGTGGTGGAGGACATTTTGATGACCTCTGGCCATTTCGAATGGGCGTCCACAGCGATTAGGAACATTGAGTCCATAAATGGACCAGCAAAATCAATGTGTACCCGTTGCCATGGAGATGAGGGCCACTCCCATGGATGTAGCAGGGCCTGTGGTGGAGCGTTTTGGACCTTCTGGCATCCTGTGCATCTCTTGGTCATATCCTCGATTTCTTTATCGATTCCCGGCCACCACACAAACGCCCTGGCTAGGCTCTTCATTTTTACCCCTCCCAGATGACACTCATGAAGCTCATTGAGCACTCTATCTCTCAACTTGGGTGGAAATACCACTCAGGATCCACACATCAAGGTCCCCCGGCACACGGACAGCTGTTCTCTCCTTGGCGAGAATGCTGGCAACAGTGAGTCGCCATGTGCTGGCCATCCCTTCACCGTCAAATCATAGACCCGAGAGAGTGTCGGGTCATTTCGGGTTTCCTTCTCTATACTTGAGTTTGTAACAGGTAGACATTTGACTATGGTCGCATGGAATATCTCAACAGGGTCCACTGCAGGTGCTTCCTCTACCGTAGGCAACGGTAGGCGCGACAGCCCATCAGCGTTTCCATGCTGTTTTGTATCCTTGTACTCTATGTCGTACTGATGTGCCCCTAGAAAAAGTGACCATCTTTGCAGCCGTTGCGCCGTCATCACCGGAACGCCCTTGATGTAAGAAAAAGGAGGCTTACCATCAAGTAACTTTAAAGTAAGCTTTAAGTAACTTATAAACACACTATATACAAGAGAGGTCTTTACCATGCCTCTGGTAGAAGCCTCTTACAATACTGAACAGACCAGTATTTATACCAGTCCAACAGGAAGTGACACATGACAGGAAGTGAGGTATGTACACAGTTCATAGTTCATAGTTCACAGTTCACAGTTCACAGGAAGTGATGACATAACTTCCCGGAAGTTATTATTTTTATCACATTCTTCCCTCCTGCAGGTTTAGGAGGCTGTGGTCTACCTTTTGGTCCACAGCCGCCGAACAAGGAAGAGTCGCACCCGTTTGGATTCCCGTCGTAGAGGGTCGCTGGTCCGCTTACATGCGGTTGGCCATTGGCCAGAGTCCGTGTGGCCTGGATTGCCCTGTGAAGGGTCGGGGAGATCATGGCTTCGAGTACGAGCCCCAATAGGTTCAAAGTCAGACTGCCTCTGTTCAGAGGGAGGTGCAGAGCTGGTCTGTGGCAGACCAGTACTTTCATGCGTGGTACTGGGAGGGTCGCAACCTTGAGCACGGGGTTCTACCGGCACCAAGCTAGTTGGTGTCCGATCGGGATCCTGGAGAGGGGTACCCGATAGGTCCCAAGAGTTTCCTGGTGAAATGCCATCACCCGATGTCCCACTAGGTCCTGGTGGGCAGGGAGCCAGATCCCGTAATGATACGGTAGATTCTCGGCCGTCGGAATATCGTATGTTTGCATAGGTGGGGTTGGCATCGGTTAGTTCGACCTCGTCTACAAGAGGGTCATTTTTAGACGTCCGACCGTATCTTCGGAGTAATACAGGTCCAGGAGTAGTTAGCCATGACGGGAGTGATGTCCCATGAGATGAGCGACGCTGGAATCCAAAGAACCGCTCATGAGGTGTAGTATTTGTGGCTGTAGAAAGCAGGGACCGTATAGAGTGCAATGCATCCGGAAGCACTGTTTCCCATTGCTGGTCTGGTAGGCCCCGAGATCTTAAAGCGAGACGTACGGAATTCCAGATGATACCGTTATACCTCTCTACCTGCCCATTTCCGATGGGATGGTATGGTGTTGTTTTGCTTGTAGCAATTCCCCGTTCTGAGAGGTAGTCCTTGAGTTCCCTCGACATAAAGGATGGACCCCGATCTGAGTGAATATAAGCCGGCATGCCACAGAGAAAATACCTGCTCAAGGCAGCAGATTACTGTGGACGCCAGCATATTGGAGCAGGGGAAGGCAAACGGAAAACGTGAATATTCGTCGATCATGGCGAGCAAATATGTGTTCCGAGTTGAAGAGGGCACTGGGCCCTTAAAATCGATGCTAAGTCGTTGCATCGGTTGGGTTGCATGTATGAGTATACCATCTGAGGGGTGGAAGAACTGAGGTTTTAATTCCGCACAAAGCCGGCATTCTGAGCATATTTTCTTTACATCTCCAGTGGAAAAAGGGAGATTCCGTGATTGTACGAAATGTAGCATGTGCGTAACGCCAGGATGACACAAACCATTGTGGACATCCATGAGAGTGGAGGATGACATAGTGGAGCAGAATGCCCGTGTGAGGGTGTCCGGGGCCACATTCTCCTTGCCAGGCCGATAGAGAATGGTATAACCAAAAGAGGCCAGTTCCATCCTCCAAAGTTGTATTTTATTATTCTTAATTTTGGTTCGTTTTCGATTATCGAGCATGAAGGCGACTGATCGTTGGTCCGTGATCAATGTAAAGTGCTGGCGAGCTAGAAAATGGTTCCACTTCCGTACTGCCTCTATGATGGCTGTGGCTTCTTTCTCAACCGGAGGATAATGTAGCTCGGCACCTTGTAAGGTCCTGGACATAAATGCTACAGGACGACCTTCCTGATTCAGAGTAGCCGAGATCGCCACCTCCGAGGCATCACATTCAACCACGAAAGGGAGATTCTCATCAATGGAGTGAAGAGCCGCTTTCTCCAACTGTTTTTTGAGAAGGTTAAAGGCTGCAACAGCCGCTGTTCCCAGTGGAAATGATCTAGCATGCAGCAAGGGTTGGATTTTGTCCGAAAAATGAGGAATCCATTTAGCGTAGTATGCAAACAGACCGAGAGCCCGACGTAAAGAAGCCGGATTCTTCGGTGACGGGAGCTCTTGGAGCGGGCGAAGTCTTTCTGGGTCTGGCTTAATGATACCATTGCCTACGCAGTAGCCAAGGATGTTGATGGTCGGTTGCGACTCAACAGATTTGGATTCATTCAGGGTCAAATTACGGCGATGGAGGGCATCCCGAAATTTTTGGAGGTTGGAGTCGTGTTCCTGTTGATCGTGACCTGCAATGGTAATGTTATCAAGATAGGGAAAAGTGTCCCTTAGGTTTTCCTGCTTAACCAGGCCATCCATTGCCCGTTGAAAGACAGCCACTCCATTAGTAACCCCGAATGGGAGGCGACGAAATTGGTACAGCCGTCCATTAGCCTCAAAGGCTGTGTACTGCTTATCTGAGACCTTCAAGGGTAACTGATGATAGGCACTTTTTAAATCGTAAGTTGAGAACACTTTGTATTCGGCCAGTTTATTAACCATATCATCAATGCGTGGCAATGGGTAGGCGTCCAAGTCGGTATATTGATTGATGGTTTGCGAATAATCGATGCATAGTCGCTGTTTGTGAGGTTTTAGAGGGTTCTTGACAATGACGACTTGAGCCCGCCAGGGCGACGAACATGGTTCAATGATATCCTCTGCTAGAAGTCGAGAGATTTCAGCCGCAATAAAAGATTGGTCTTCCTGATTAAAGCGCCGCGATTTCGTTATTATCGGTTGGCATTGAGGCGGAATACTGGCAAATAATGAGGGTTCATCAAGTGAAGCTGCTGATAATGCACAAAATGGTAATTTAGACGGTATATTAGAAATAGTAAGTCCGGGTTTGGATCCACCAAACTCAATGGTGAGTTTCTTATGCTGTTTTTGGAAGTCCAGTCCTAAGAGGAGATCACTACATAAGTCCTTGAGCACCGAAAGTCGGGTGGAGGGATACATACGACCATGAAGTGTCATATCAACAACACAAAAGCCGGAGATTCTGGTATTAAGTGATGACTGGGCCATCGCAATTGCCTGGTCCGATGGGAAGACATGTAGTTTCAATTTCGCAACAATCTGTTCCTTAATGAAACTATCAGTACTTCCTGAGTCAATTAAGGCATCTAAGGTATGCCCTTTAATTGAAATTTTTGTGGCAGCATGAGACAGGTTCTGTGGGCAAGCAGCTGTAATTGGTGTCGTTGCACAGAGAGTGGCTAAAACTCTCGGTGTGCTTCTTCGGGAGAGAGCTCGAGGGGAAGCTTGATAGGTCCTAGCTGGAGCATCTTGATAGGCCCTAATTGGGGCAGTTCGGTAGGCCTTAGCTGGATTGGCCCTCGTAGAGGCCCTTGATAGGCAAACTTTAGCAAAGTGTCCTTTTTTCCCGCAATAACTGCAGATTGCATTGCGAGCAGGGCAGGTTTTCCTAGGGTGAAAAGCATCTCCACAAAAGAAGCATTCCTTCCTAGATTGCCAAGAGGCTGCTAAAGTGGGGTCGTCCTCCTCTTCTTCATCAGAATTATCAGAATTAGATTCCCCCATGATAGGGTTCACCTGAGACCGCTTGAATTGTCTGGTTGCAGCTACAGCAGCAGATCGAGATCTGGGCAGCTGATAGAGGTCTGCATTTCTCTTTGCCAAATCCAGTGAACAAGCTAGGTCAAACGCTTTTTGTAGCTCAAGTGTTTTACTTTCTAGTAGACGCTGGCGTATAAATGGAGAGGCAATCCCGCAGATGAAAGCATCACGAATCATTTCTTGGCGGTACAGCTCAGCTGAGGCTGCCTGAAAGTTACAATCTACGCTGAGCCTGCGAAGTTCTTGCAGGAATTCGTCAATTGATTCCCCTGGCCCTTGTCGGGCTGTGGCCAGTAGATGTCTAGCATAGACCTCATTTGGGGTCTTGGCATACAGTTTCTTAAGTGCCCGAATCACCTCATCGTAATTATCCCATTCATCAACATATTCGAACACTTTTGGGGTCACATAATTGATAAGTATCTTCAATCTAGCGGGAGCATCCGCTTCACATTCATCCAGAAAATTCTCAAAAGTACGGTACCAATGCTTCCATACCCTGCCAGCTGCTGGTGCATTCGGGTCCAAGTCCAGACGAATAGGTCTAAGGATTTTCTCCATGATGGGTGGTTCCCTGGATCCTTAATTCCGAGTTTGTCCGAAGGTCTAGTATTCGTGAGTGTAAATACTAAGTTACTTAAATTGATGTAAGAAAAAGGAGGCTTACCATCAAGTAACTTTAAAGTAAGCTTTAAGTAACTTATAAACACACTATATACAAGAGAGGTCTTTACCATGCCTCTGGTAGAAGCCTCTTACAATACTGAACAGACCAGTATTTATACCAGTCCAACAGGAAGTGACACATGACAGGAAGTGAGGTATGTACACAGTTCATAGTTCATAGTTCACAGTTCACAGTTCACAGGAAGTGATGACATAACTTCCCGGAAGTTATTATTTTTATCACAGCCCTTCTTTGGGTTAAAAATGGAGACCAGGGGCTGATGATCAGTCAGTAGGGTGAATTTCTGCCCGTTCAGATAGTGATTGAACTTCTTCACCCCCCACACCAGGCTGAGGGCCTCCCTGTCAATCTGGGCGTAGTTACGCTCGGCTGAGGTTAACGAGCGCGACGCAAAAGCTATTGGCCTCTCCGAACCATCAAGGAATTTGTGTGACAGCACCGCTCCGATGCCATAGGGAGACGCATCACATGCTCACCGAATCGGTAGTGTTGGATTGTAGTGGGCCAATACTTCTTTTGAAGTGATTAGGCATTTACATTTCTGAAAGGCACACTTACACTCATCACTCCATTTCCATGTTACTCCAGTTTGCAGCAGGGCGTTCAGTGAGTGCAGAATTGTAGATAAATTCGGCAAGAACTTATGGTAGTAGTTCACCAACTCGAGGAACGACCTCAGTTGCGACACATTTTCCGGTGCTGGAGCCTTGACTAGAGCTTCAATCTTGTCCAGCGACTTATGCAACCCTTCCTCATCAATCATGTGGCCACAATACGAGATTTGTCTCCTGAAGAACTCGCATTTGGGGCGGTTGGCTCGTAGCCCATATTCCTGTAATCTCGTGAGCACCTGCTCCAGGTTGGCAAGGTGTTCACTGTCATTTTCGCCCGTAACCAGGATGTCGTCCAAATAACACTGGGTCCCCGGGATCCCTTGCAGGACTTGTTCCATCGCCCTCTGCCAAATAGCCGGGGCTGATGCTACCCCGAATACCATTCGATTGTACTGGTATAGGCCTTTGTGAGTGTTTATCGTGAGGTATTTCCTAGATGCTTCTTCCACCTCCATTTGTAGATACGCTTGGGCCAGATCAATCTTTGTAAAGCGTTTCCCTCCAGATAGTGAGGCGAAAATATCTTCTATCCGTGGAAGTGGATATTGTACTGTGTGCAGGACTGGGTTCACAGTTACCTTGAAGTCCCCACAGATGTGAACCTTCTTCAGTTCCCCAGGCATGCTGCTCAATGATTTCTTCATTACCGGAATGATGGGTGTGGCCCACTCGCTCCAGTCCACCTTGGACAGCACACCCGAACACTCCAGACCCTCCAGCTCTGCTTCAATGTCTGGGCGGATCGCGTAAGGTACTGGTCTGGCCTTAAAAAACTTTTGGGTTTGCGTTATCTTCGATTTTTATCATTGCCGTTACTCCTTTTTAGAGTCCCAAGTCCTTGTTGAAACACCTCTTTCGCGTCAGTTAGAATCTTTGACAGTCGTCCAGGTGTGACGTCATCATCCTTTTTATCAGTCACAGTTAGCGCCTGAATGGAATACCTATCCAATTGTACTTTTCAGATCCATTCTCGTCCCAATGATGGTGGTCCTCCATCTGGTAGTATATATAGATACAGTTTCTGTGTTTCCTTGCCGTTGTATTCAACTGGCACCCTTATTTTTCCTCTGGGGTAGACTTTTTGCCCCGTGTACGTCTTCAATACAATGGAAGTGTCCTTCAAGGGTATGTGTGGGAATAGCCGCTCATAATCTCGTCGATTCATAACAGTTAGGGCTGATCCTGTGTCCAATTCCATCTTTACTGGGGACCCTGCTATCATGAGGGTGACCCAAATGGTTCGGTGATCCTCCTTTGCGATCACGTTGTGTAACTTTAGACAACTTAGTCTCCTGCTCCCGGAGTCCTTATCACTCTCCTGAGCTTCCGAACTACTGTCTGTCAATTTCTTTACTTTCTTGTACCTTTCCTTAGTAGTTCTTGTAGTGTTGGTTTTCTTTCCCGACCTGCAGACTCTTGCCATGTGTCCCATTTTCCCACATTGCCTGCATACTTTGTCCTTAAACGAGCAGTCCTTCTGATCATGGGTTGTTCTGCCGCAGCGATAGCACTTTTCTGCTCCATACGCCATTTCGTTAGCACTGTATTCTTGTGGTTTCTGTTGTATTTCCGCAGCTCCCCGTGCTGCTGCTTCGTAGGAGACTGCCACGCTGAAAGCCTGTTCTAGCGTCAGGTCCTTTTCCGAAAGTAGTCGTTTCTGGGTTCCTTCACTCTGGAGCCCGCAGACAAACTCATCCCGTAAGTTGTCTGCCAGTACTGCTCCGAACTGGCAGTGCTTCGATAACTTGCGTAGTTCCGTAAGATAGTCAGCATTGCTCTCATCTTTGTGCTGGTTTCTTTTATGGAACTTGAATCTTTCTGCTATCAGCAGCGGTGTAGGGTTTAGGTGCTCCTGTAAGATATTAACAATTTCTTCAAAACTTTTCTCCATTGGTTTAGCTGGGGTAATTAAATTCCGCAATAGGCCGTACGTTCTCGCGCCCATCAAATTTAATTATACCGATGCCTTTTTTCCATCGGCCACCTCATTTGCCTTGCAGTACACTTCAATTCTTTCCACATACGTGGTCCAGTCTTCTACCTCGTTGTCGAAAACAGTGATACTGCCACTTTTCGGCATCTTGGGTGATTTAAAATGGCGCCTCCCGCGCTTTTCCTTCTTCACCAATGGATTAAAATGGCGCCTCCCGCGCTTTTCCTTCTGCCCCAATGGGATAAAATGGCGCCTCCCCTGCTTTTCCTTCTTCCCCTTGCTGCCACGCTGCTCCTAGCGTTCTGCAGGGTAATGGCGGCGACCCGCGGCTTCGGCGCGTCTCACTTTTCCTTCCCCTTGTTTTATTTTCGCTACGCTGCCCGGTTCTTGAGCACCGGCCGCGCCCTGTGCACTCCACCCTCTCTCTCTCTTTTCCTCCCAATGACGCTGCACGGCCCCTTTGCAGAGCCGCTCGAACGAGCTCGAGCCCGCCGCAGTCCGGAAGGGTCAGCGCACTACCTGCTACCAGCACGACTTGCTGGAACACCTTGTCTGAGGAGCCAAGCCCAGCTCTCCACAGCCTCTCCTGCAACTCTCCGAACTCCGATGGATCCTTGGGTGGTTGCCCGCGGTCGACGCCTGTTGTTCTGACTTCGACCTCCAAAAGCTTCTTCTCAGGGAAAGATCCCCGTGAGGTGATGCAGTACTGCAGGTGAGTTCGAACCTGTTTGTCGCCAATGTGGTGTCCGAGTATAAATAATACACGGACTGCAGGAGAACAATAAAACAGGTATTTACTTGAACAGAGGGTAACTTAAGACTGACATACAGAAGCCTGCTATGGCTTTATATACAGGGGTGGTCACTGCCGGTACTGCAGTATAGAATCAGTTCTTCTCTTAAAGGTACATACACAACAGGGGGCATGAGATGATCTCTCAAGGCATCATGTAAGGGCTCTTGCACCAAGGGGGGCATGAGATGATCACTCAGGGCATCATGTAACAGAACTTCCCCTTCTTTCCCCTGCAGTCCAAGCTGGCGACGATCTGCAAGGACCAGCGTCGAACCGGTGGCGGACCTCCACAAGTGGTCACTCTCACGGAGCTCGAGGAGAGAGTGCACCAGATTCTTGGATGACGTCTGAGTGGTCCTGTTACCACTGCAGCTGCCAACCCCATTGTCGACAGCGAGGGTAAGGCTCTCACCTTTTTCAGCTGTCTCCTTCCACTTGTTCCCCCCGCCAGCATGCTTTCTCAGTGTGCAGCCATGTCAGAGCCTTGCCGCAATCTGGCATGCCTTGCCGCCAACCTGTCCTTTTGCTAAAGCCACTCTTCCACCTCCCTGCTTTCAGATGCTGCATCACCAACTCGGGATCTGCGCCCTGAAGCTGCCAGTGCCAGTGCCTCCGCAGGCGAGGATCAGGAGGAAGCCGGAGCATCCGCTCCAATCTCAGGGGAGCATACACATCTGCAGACTGGGGATAGTAGTTCCCTGGAGGGGAGGGGGGGTGCTCTGCTGATGAGCCAGTTGCCGGAACAAGCGGCATGCAGCAACGCGAGGGGGGTAGGCAAGTTCGGCCACCGGCTCCCCGGAGGGCAAGGCAGGGAGTGATGACTGCTGCACAGAGTGCAGAGGAGGTGCATAGCCTGGCTGAAATGAGCGCCCAGGCCCAGCTCAGGCACACTGAGCTGATGGCTACAGTGGGGAGGATGCCTCAGTCGATAGAAACATTGGCAAAGAATGTGTTGGACTTTGGAGCAGCAATGGAGAGGACTGTCCAGGGCTTCGGGGCAGCAATGGAGAGGACTGTCCAGGGCTTCGAGGCTGCTATGGAAAGGACTGTTCAGAGCTTCGGACAATCCCTGGAAAGGTCTTTCCAGGGCTTGTCCGAGGCAGTGGAACGGACTGCGCCGGCCTTGTCCGAAGCAATGGAAAGAACTGTCCAGGGCTTCTCCGAAGCACTGGCACCTGCCACACAGGTCCTCACTGCTGCCACGCAGTCACTTGCTGGCCTCGTCCACACCCAGATTGAGGCAACGCGAACTCTCACTGCAGCCACCCTATCTGCATCAGCTAGAATCACCCCGGGCCCTTCCAGTACCATACAAGGCCAGGAATCAGTGGAGCAGGCGATTGTGGCGGATGAGCCGAACCGCTCCCCTCAGAGAGCCAGTGTGTCGTCCGACCATGGTGCAGGTGTCCTCTCTCGGCAGGTGACCATTGCTCATGCCACCGCTGGAACATCTGCAGTGCAGCTGCCACCACCTGCAGGGCACACTGCTTCCAGCCATGCTCAGATCAAGCAGCCTGCGTCCGCACCCTCCAAGACCAGAGGTCGGCCAGGCCATCCCTCAGGGGCTTCTGCGCTTCCACACAGTCAGCAGGCGTTCCCCAGCCTTGACCCTGCCACTGGGGTTCAATTACGTAGGAGCAGCAGGGAGGGAAGGGGCCGATCGCGAAAGAGAAGTCATTCTCCATCAAGGGGCCAGCAGTAGAGGGAGGTGCTGAGATGTTTCTTTGGCCAAATTCAAGGACTCCCTCACCTGTTGTGATTGTTGGAAATGGTTTGTTTAGTTTTGCGGCTTTGCCGAAGAGTTAACTGTTATTTTGTTAGTTATGGTTTCTGTTGACATGACGTTGTTATGCTGGAAGGAAGGACTTTTGTGACAATAAAGAAAAGTTTTAATTTGCAATGGTACACGTTACTATTTACAGTCATGCTGGCCTTCAAAGCCTTTCAAAGATCCGAAGTGCGCAGGACGAATGACACCCATCATTCCGCCAGAGGGGCCTCGAAACGAGTCCTGATGAGCCTCCGACGGATGGCCCTTCCACTTTCAGGAGCCCTCCCATCTTCCTCCTCCTCCTCCTCCTCCTCGTCCGCATGCTCCTCCTCCTCCTCGTCCGCCTGCTCATCCTTCTCCTCCTCCTCCTTGTCCGCCTGCTCTGCTGGATCTTGAGGGACAGCTGGCATTGGCTGGGTGCGTCGAATCACCAAGTTGTGGAGCATGCAGCAGACGACGACGATGTGACCCACTTGCTCCGGCAAGTACTGCAGGGCTCCCCCCGAATGATCCAGACAATGGAAACGTTGTTTGAGCACACCAATAGTGTGCTCTACAATGTTCCTGGTCGCCTCATGGCTGCTGTTGTACAGCTCTTCTGCTGGGGTGGCGGCCAAACGGAGTGGTGTCATGAGCCATGGGCAGAGAGGATAGCCCTTGTCCCCAACAAGCCAGCCTCGTGGGCAAGCCGGCCCCTCAAAAAGGTCACAAACTGAGGTCTACCGCAGGATGAAGGCATCGTGGCTGCTGCTGGGAATTGGGCGTTGACTGCCATGATCATTTGGCGGTGGTCACAGACCAGCTGCACATTGAGGGAGTGGAACCCCTTGCGGTTGCGGAAGTCCTCAGGATTCAGTAATGGCGCCCGCAAAGCCACGTGTGTGCAATCAATCGCCCCCTGCACCATGGGGAAGTCCGCAATAGCAGCCAAGCCCTGCGCGCGCTCCGCCTGCTTCTCCAGGCTCAGAGGGAAGGTGATGAATTGACGCCTTCGTCTATAAAGGGCAGCTGCAACTTGCCGGATGCAACAATGGACTGCAAACTGAGAGATATTCGCAATGTCCCCAGTGGATGACTGAAAGGATCCGGTGGCATAGAAATTGAGGGCAACAGTCACTTTAACGGACACCGACAGAGAGGTCCTGCACCGTGGACGCGGCTGCAGATCCTCAGCAAGCAGGTGGCACAGCTCAGTTACAACCTCCTTCCTGAATCGGAGCCTTCACACACACTGCTCCTCCGACATTGCAAGGTATGACACCTGCTGCCTGAATACCCTCGCAGCGTACCCTCGGATTGGCCAACCTCCATTGCCCCTCCTCCTTCTGGCCAATCCCGGCCCTCTCTCCCGCCGTCTCTCTGCCCCTTCACAGTGTCCGGCCATGAGGACGTGGCCCTCCAAAGCAGCTCCCATTCCGATGCCAGTCAGTCAAAACGCTGTTAGGTGTAGCGCTCCAACTGCTCTGGGCAGGTTTGAAGGTCCCAAGTATTCTAAGGCTAAATTCCAAAACATCTGCTCCACAGTAGCTCACCAACTCTCTCCAGCAACGATCACAATGAACAGGCCAAGTGGCTGCAGCTTTTATACTAGAGCTGTCCCCTTTAAATAGCGCCCTCCGACTCCGAGAAGGGCCTGGGAACGTTCCATCCAACTGTCACTAATAGCACCAGGCGGAAAGGTTCCGGGCGCCACCGAATATCCAGTCAGGGGCGCCAAAAAGGCGTTGCACACTGAAATGATGTCATGATCTGCCTGCGCACGCGGACGTGCGCTAAGAGTTAGCGCAGGCGCTAAATGGACACTCAATATGGGAGGTGGCGCTATCTTCACTGCACCCTCCCGAACATTGGGTAACGCCCCAATTCTCGGGCTCTTTAGGCGCTAATCGCTGGCGCAAACAACCGAATTTCTAGGCCTTGATTTCTCTGACTGCCACCTTTGTTTTTCTCCTTCCTGTCTTTTGCTTCTATCCTTGTTTCCCTTTCCTCTGTTTCCCTGCTCAGGTTCCCAAACCCTGCCATATTGTGTTTAAACCCTTTCCCAGAGCACTAGCAAACACTCCCCCTAGGACATTGGTCCCGCTCCTGCCCAGGGGCAAACCGTCCGGTTTGTACTGGTCCCACCTCCCCCAGAACCGGTTCCAATGTCCCAGGAATTTGAATCCCTCTCCCTTGCAACATTCCTCTAGCCACGTATTCATCTGAAATATCCTTCTATTTCTACTCTGACTAGCACGTGGCACTGGTAGCAATCCTGAGATTACTACCTTTGAGGTCCTATTTTTTAATATACCTCCTAGCTCCCTATATTCAGCTTTTAGGACCTCATCCCATTTTCTACCTATATTGTTGGTACAGGTAGACTATCCTTTATCCGAAAACCTCGGGACCAGCCGAGTTTCGGGTAAAGGAGAATTTCGGATTTCGGAAGGTGGGTCGGCGGGGGTCCGCGGGGGGGTCGGCGGGGGGTCGTGCGCACGACTTACGCTGACGCTCAGCGTAAGTCAGTTGGGGTCGGCGGGGGTCGGGGCCGGCAGGGTACGCGGGGGGGTCGGCGGTTGTCGGGGCTGGCGGGGTACGCGGGGGGGTCGGCGGGGGGGATCGGCGGTTGTCGGGGCCGGCGGGGTCCGCGGGGGGGTCGGCGGTTGTCGGGGCTGGCGGGGTCGGCGGTTGTCGGGGCCGGCGGGGTCCGCGGGGGGGTCGGCGGTTGTCGGGGCTGGCGGGGTCGGCGGTTGGCGGGGTCGGCGGTTGTCGGGGCCGGCGGGGTCGGCGGTTGTCGGGGCCGGCGGGGTCGGCGGTTGTCGGGGCCGGCGGGGTCCGCGGGGGGGTCGGCGGGGGGTCGTGCGCACGACTTACCCTTTATCCGAACTTCCGCAACCGGAACCCTCTAAAAACCAAAGGTTTTTTCGTTCAGCGTAAGTCGTACGCACGACTTACGCTGAACGAAAAAACCTTTGGTTTTTAGAAGGTTTCGGTTTTTGGAAGTCCGGATAAAGGGTAGTCTACCTGTACCTATATGCACCACGACAACTGGCTGTTCACCCTCCCCTTCCAAAATGTTCTGCAGCCGCTCTGAGACATCCTTGACCCTTGCAGCAGGGAGGCATCATACCATCCTGGAGTCACGTTTGCAGCCGCAGAAATGCCTATCTATTCCCCTTACAATAGAATCCCCTATTACTATAGCTCTCCCGCTCTTTTTCCTCCCGTCCTGTGCAGCAGAACCACCCATGGTGCCAGGAAGTTGGCTGCTGCTGCCTTCCCCTGATAAGCCATCCTCCCCAACAATATCCAAAGCGGTATATCTGTTTGAGAGGGGGATGGTCACAGGGGACCCCTGCACTACCTGCCTGCACCTACTACTCTGCCTGGTGGTCACCCATTCCCTTCCTGCCTGTGCAGCCTTTACCTGCGGTGTGACCAACTGATTAAATGTGATAGCCACGACGTCCTCAGCATCGCGAATGCTCCAGTATGTTTTCATTTGAAGCTCCAGCGCCACAATGCGGTCTGCCAGTAGCTGCAGCTGGATACACTTCCCACACACATGGTCGTCAGGGACACAGGAAGTGTCCCTGATTTCCCACATAATGCAGGAGGAGCATACCACGGCACAGAGCTCTCCTGCCATGACATACCCTTTAATTAATTCAAATTAAATTAAATCAAATCAATCCCACCAATTACACTACAATTAAATGATATACTGAAGGGCCCTTATTTACCAGCAGTCCCCGCTACATCACAGACACCCTATAAACCACAAAATTTAAGTTTGGAAGAAAGGAGAAAGAGAGAAATACTCACCAACCAATCACTTACCTGCTTTCTGGTGACATCATACTTCGATTACTTTTCACTTCTCTCTCCCTCTCTCGGAGCTCTAAGATTGGTAAGCCTACCTGCTCCGCTGCCTCGCTTTAAATCACCGCCGCCGCCTCGCCGCTCCTCACAGGTCCACCCACCGCCGCTGTGGGGCCTACCCTCCTTAAACTGCACCTTTTTTACCAAGTTTTTGGTCACCCCTCCTAATATCTCCCTCTTTAGCTCAGTGTCCATTTATTTCTGATTCTTCTTCTTTGGCAGTCCCTCGGAACCGAGGATGACTTAGTTTCTTCTTATACTTCTGTGAAGCGCCTATGTAAATGCTTTTTTGGAGCTGTCCATCAATTTTTGTAGGTTCACTTGGTTGCCATATACGCGTATTTTCTGTAACAAGTGATATACTTGTTAGCAACTAAAACGTTACTATACACAAAACAGGAAAAGCATTTATTTTATTCAAGAGTCCTTGCTGAGATACATGCAGCATGGAGCCAGTGAGACAGGTCTAATTATGGGCTTCATCAAGATTGTTTCTGGCATGGCATGTGCCTGACTGTATTGTTTAATGACCTGCTGTTAGTTTCTCAATAAACTGCTTGATTTTCACCTTTTTGTGTCCAGTGCTCAATCTAAACTTTGCAACGCTCAAGCTGTGCCCTAAGTGCATTGGGCTGTCAGCACTCTTGTTAGATCCAATCAAACTGACCATCTGGAACCTCATGACAAAGTCAACGATTGTCTATTCCCTTCTCTGTTGTTAAGAAATATCCTGTGAGCAATCAGGCGATGAAGTTCTGCTGGGGGTGCATTGATGGCTGAGTACATTTTGCATTTTTAGCGCAGCATGGTGAGGAGGTGTGGGGGCGGTGGTGGGGAAGATGGGCCTCTCTGGGTTTTCTGATGTCTTGTTTACATACTGCTTCGAGTCAGTTTGATTTACATCATGTACTGGGAGCACAAAGATTGTTGGGGTGCGGGGGTGAAAGAGCAGGAGTGGCGGTGGGGGGGAGGTGGGGTGCGGTGGTGGGGCAGGGAGAAAGCATGGGATTCCCTTGGCAGAAGCATAAACATGCTGGTGCAACTTCTTAAAGCTGCACCTGCACATCCTGTTGTCTTGTTCAGTTCTGCTTCTTTTGTTGTGTGTTGTGTTGAGATGAGCCAATAATCTGTCAATTCCCAAGAGGGAGGGAGCACAGCTCCTTTTTTTGAGGAAGCCTTGGATGTCATGCTGAGGGAAGTGATGGTAAGGAACCATGCCATTTTTGGGTGTGAGGGGCACTGTCCTCAGCAAGCTGCAATATAGTTGTTATCCATCCGCCAATTGTGTGGATGGATAGCTTTTCAACCACCTGTTTGTACTGCTCAAAGTGGATCATGCATAGAATAGGTAAGCGGTGGTAGAAGGACAAGCCCAAAATTACCTTCATGCATTAATGCTTTAAATCTGTGTTTGATATGGGACAATGGGGTTGAAATTGTGTGAAAGATAGAGCTGTGCAGGTCTGTGCAAGAAAGGTAATCTCTGCTGCATTACTAGGTTTATGTTACCAGTGTGAGGCCCATAATTCACAACGACCTAGAAATTACCCTGGTCTTTAAGTATAAGAGAAGAATTCTGTTAGTTTTACCAGTTCATAATTTTGTGATTTCATGGCAATGAAATGTTCGTCTATTCATAGTGCCTATGTTGAAATTGCTGAAGTCTGTTTTCCTAAAGTAACGTTTTCTTCCAGCACACGTCTTGTTCTACTAGTTAAATGTCTGTGTAATGTCAATTAGGGGAATATTCAGTTAAATTCAGCAACCTTCCATTGGTCACGTTAATCCCATGTTTCTTTCCAAATAAGATTTGCTGCTGGTTCTGTGCAAGTTGCTGATAGAGGGGATATAGTGACCTCAGGATTAAGTCGGTTTAAATGAAAGATATTTTTTGTTGGCAGCATCAACATGGGGGGAGCAGGAAGCACCAACATTACTAAAGTGCAGGAACAGTTGACTAGAAGTGCAGCGGCAATCAGAGTAGGACACACAGAATGTGCTCTTAGCACCCCCACAGGATGTACCACTCTAGGCCAGCTATCCTGTATTATCAAAGGAGCAGTGTTTGAGAAGGCTCCAACTATATAAGGAGACTGCCAATGACATACATTACCTGTTAGAACAGGCACTGGAGACTCACTCAACTATTTGGTCTGCTATCCTACTAACAATTAAAAGTAAATGTAGTGTTAAACTTCTACATGAGCAACGTGGTTAGCACTGTTGCCTCACAGTGCCAGGGACCCGGGTTCGAATCCGGCCTCGGGTGACTGTCTGTGTGGAGTTTGCACATTCTCCCCGTGTTTGCGTGGGTTTCCTCCGGGTGCTCCGGTTTCCTCCCACAGTCCAAAGATGTGCGGGTTAGGTTGATTGGCTATGATAAAATTGACCCTTAGTGTTAGGGGGATTAAATACGTGGGGTTACGGAGATAGGGTGGGATATGTGTTGGTGTAGGGGTTACGGGGATCGGGTGGGATATGTGTCGGTGCAGGCTCGATGGGCCGAAATGGCCTCTATCTGCACTGTGAGGTTTCTGTGATTCTGTGATTCTGTGATGAGCAGGGCTTTCGATTGCCCATTAGTGAGTATAAATCTTACCTGACCCAATGTGTAGTGCACTGTGTCACAGGAATGTGACAAATCCTGTATTTTCACATGTTGGCAAATAAATATTTTCCTCAATAGTGGCTTTTTCAAGGTGCAATTAGTATATTAATTGTCCCCAAATAGCCCTCTGTCTGCCTTTGAACCATGCTGTGTCATAGATGCTGTATCATTCATTATCAGGAAGTGGGCATCACTAGCAAGGTTGTCATTTGCTACTCATTCCTAGTTTCCCTGAGAAGGATGTGGTGGGCCTTCCTCTTGAATTGCAGCAGTCTGTGTGGTGAAGGTGCTCCCACAATGCTTTTAGATAGAAGTTCCAGGATTCAGGAGGTGAATGCCGAATGCCTAGCCTCTGACCTGTTCTAGTAGCCACTATGTGGCTGATCCAGTTGAGTTTTGGTTGAATGGTGACGCCCAGAATGTTGATGGTAGGGTCTTGGCAATGGTTATGCCATTGAATGTCTAGAGGAGGTGGTTAGGCTCTCTCTTGAAGATGGTCATTGCGTGATACTTGTGTAGCATGAATGTTACCACTTTTGAATCCATGCCTGCATCTTGTTAAAATGGTTACCAACACTCATGAGAATCATGCCTGCAGACACTAGAAGCTGGTTTCCTGTGGGATTGTAGTGGCGAATAATGGAAAATTCAGATCTTGAGGCCTACTACTGCCGCACTGCCTGATCTGCCCCTTCTCTGCAAGCCACATACAAATCTGGTCAGGGGCCCATGCCTCCAGTGGATTGCCCTCATGTCCACCCACGTTACTGCCAATTCCCAGGGCCACTATGAGATTGGTGGTCGTAGACCCTCGAAGTGATGTGAATGTCACTGAGGTTGGGAGAAGGCGTTGTTGTAGTCTCCTCTCCCACCAGGTTGGCCGCCAATGACTACCTTGTCTCTTCTGAGGCTTACAAGATTGTATTCTGCTACAGACTACCGACATTTTTCTTGGGGCCAATGGGTCCAATTTCAGACAGGACACATCTTTCATCTTTCCAGTAAATTTTTCACTGTCTTGCTGATGGAGGGTGGAACCATGACACATTCTTGCAATACCCACTTGGAAGCTGCATGTTCTTGCACTCCTGTTTAGGGATACATATTGGCCAATTGCTATGGTAGACCTCCAGAAACAGCTATCATTTCATCAATATCTCCATTGTTCATTTCTAATAGTTAAAGTATTATTACAGATTAATTGTGAGTGAATTCAGACGATAAGTCTTTGGCCTGAAACGTTAACTCTGTTTCTCTCTCCACAGATGCTGCCTGACCTACTGAGTATTTCCAGCATTTTCTGTTTTTATTTCAGATGTCGAGCATCCTCAGTATTTTGCTTCTGTATTTGTGTGAGTGAGCGTGTTATTTTTCTGTCAGTGGTTTCTGCTAATGGACATTTTGGACGAGTTGGTGAAAAATGGCAGATTGGGGTTAAAGTACACTTAATGGCAAGGGCCTAGAAATTCAGTTGTTTGCGCCAGCCGCTAGCGCCTTAGGAGGAGGAGATGTGGGGCGCTAGGCGGCTAGCGGCCGGGCGCAGCGCGATCTGCGCCTCTCCCCAACTTCAGTAAAGATTTAGCGGCGGCGCAAAGCCTTTGCGCGCGCTCAGCTGCGCGTGCAGATCCTGACGTCATTTCATCGTGCAACGCCCTTTGTTCGCCCCGAACCGGAAATTCAGTGGCGCCGGCCTATTGTGCGCCTGGCGCCCCTAGCGACTGGTAGAGGGGAACGGTTCTCAGTCGCTGCGGGGCGCGGGGGGCGCAAATTAAAGGGCACCCCTCCTGCAGTAGAAAAGGCAGCCATTTTGCAACACTCCTTCTTTGTGAGAGACGGATCTTTGCAGAGAGACAAAGGTAGAGAGCTTTCTGGTTTGGCTCAACACTCGCACAGGTACTTGTGGCTTCAGGCCACAGCTTTCCACTTGTCTTTAACTTCAGAGCCATATCATTGATTGGAAACATATAATGGGGGCTGCAATGGGTGCAAACGTTGGCCTTCTCCATTGCATTCAAAGGGCTCACAGACGCCGTGAGAGAGTGGCAGACATGGCCAGACGGAGAGGGGGCAACAGGCGTCGGCAAAGGAGGCCTTACCCACCCAGGGTATGCCGCCAGCAGTTCTCATATCTGAACATGTCTGACGAGCAGTGTGTTCGGAGGCTGCGATTCCGAAGGACGGTGGTCACTGAGATCTGCCACCTGCTTCGCGGAGATCTGCAGCCACATCTGAGGAGCAGGACGTCTCTGTCGGTGGCAGTGAAGGTGACGGTGTCTCTCAACTTCTATGCCACCGGCTCCTTCCAATCCGCTACTGGGGACATTTCCAACATCTCCCAGTTTGCCGTGCATTGCTGCATCCACCAGGTGACCAATGCCCTTTTCAGAAGGAGACGTCAGTTCATCTCCTTCTCCATGGCCCTTGTCAAGCAGCAACAGCGTGCAATGGGCTTTGCAGCATTAGCGGGCTTCCCCATGGTGCAGGGCGCCATTGACTGCACGCATGTGGCTTTGCGGGCACCTCTGGAGAATGCCGAGGATTACCGCAACCGGAAGGGCTACCATTCGCTCAACGTGCAGTTGGTGTGTGACCACAGGCAGCTCATCCTGGCTGTCAATGCCCCGCTTTCCAGGCAGCAGCCACGATGTCTTCATCCTGCACCAGACTTCTGTGGCAGACATGTTCGAGGCCCAGCCTCACCCACGAGGATGGCTTCTCGGGGACAAAGGCTATCCTTTGTGCACATGGCTGATGACCCCGCTCCGTGCGCCCAGCACCCCTGCTGAAGAGGGATACAATGACAGCCATCAAGCAACCAGGAACATCATTGAGCAAACAATCGGCGTCCTGAAGCAACGGTTCCGCTGTCTGGATCGTTCCGGAGGAGCCCTACAGTATTCGCCTGAGCGAGTCTCCCATTTCGTGGTCGTGTGCTGCATGCTGCACAACCTGGCTATCCGCAGGACTCAGCCACTGCCACCAGACATTGGAGGACCACCAGAGGAGGAGGAGGAGGAGGAGGAGGACCAGCACAGGAGGGAGGCAGAAAGTGCAAGGGCCGCCCGTCGGCGGCTTATTGAACGTCGGTTCTAGGCCCCCTCTCAGGGAATGGCTTGGCACAAGAAGAATGTAGCTGCTCCACAAGCCCTCAGCCGAGCAGGGCAACCAGGACTTCCAAAAGAAAGCATGGACAGTGCGATTTAAGAACATTTATTTCTTTGAAACCTCTGCCCTTCCCACATTACAAACTAATGGAGAGAAGCCCCCCCAAAAAACACAAATCGACCAGTCTCGGCCTTTCAAAAAACACAAATACACCAGTCTCGGCCTTTCAAAAAAAAAATCCACCCTCCCCCTTTAAGAGCTCTCCGGCGCCAGAGTGTCTGCCGTCAATCAGCAGCTCGCCGCACCTGCGCTGCGCCCGCCCTCGGGGGTTTCGCCCCGGGCTGCCGGCTTAGCGCCTAATGATAGTCGTGCATCGCCTGTTTTAGCGCAGCAGCAACCTCTTGGGGCGATGCCACTGAATATCGGCGAAGGTGGCGCGAAGTTGCGCCAGGCGCAAACTTTAGCGGCCGCCCGGCTGTAGCGCCCCAAACGTGGCTATACTGAATTTCTAGGCCAAGGTGTTTAAGCCTGGGAATACTTGACACGGATACTGGGTAAAAAACTAGAAAAGTGTTCCAGTTTTTAGCCCCGATATCCCTCACTGGTGATTGCAAGGTTTGTATTCAAACCTTGAACTGCATTCAAATTTGTTAAAATATGGTGCTCCCATCCAAATAGATGTAAGCACTTGTGACAACCTTTGTCCATAATTTTTGTAGTAAATCATGAATTCGTAACTTTTCAACTCTTGATTGGTTTAAAATAAATTCTGGGGCAGATTTTCCTCTTATTGCGCTTGAGTGTAAAAGATTGCCTGAGTGCAGTGCATTGCAGAAAGCTGGGTAGGCTCTGGTACATGTGTGCGTCTCACCAGGGAGCTCCAGGAAATCCAACTAGAAGCTAAAGAATCCAGCGCTGTTTGACAAGTCAACACTGATGCTGTACTTCTTTGAAATCATAGTATTTCATGATTTATGTGGTACAAAATGGAAGCAGTCAATTGCTGGAACTGGTGAAAAGGAAAGCCCCGATTTGAACTCGGAGCAGGAGTCGTGCAGGAAGCGATAGCTGGCTGGTGGCTGGAATCAGAATGCCGGGGGGGCAAGTGGCCATCGGTGGGGACTAAAGGACCAGTCCCTGAGACTCTGGTAAACGGCTGAGATAGGGTGCAGAAGGGCCTCACGGTCAGGTGAGAGGGGAGCCCCAGGCAGGGGAGGCATAAACTTTCCTTGTGGGGCCGAGAGGAGCTGCAATGCTCCATCTCACCCTCAGTAAGTTCCCCACTGGAGTGGAGCTAATTTACAGAACAAACGGGAAACTGTTCAACCTCCGTCGTCTCCAGTCCAGATCCAAGGTCGTCCCATCCTCTGTCGTCGAATTACAGTATGCAGTCGATGCTTGCGTCTGCGCTCACTCGGAAGTCGAACTCCAAACCATCATCAACACCTTCACTGAAGCGTACGAGAGCATGGGCCTTACACTAAACATCCATAAGACAAAGGTCCTCTACCAACCTGCCCCCGCCACACAGTGCTACCCCCCGCTTATCAAAATCCATGACAAGGCCTTGGACAACGTGGACCACTTTCCATACCTCGGGAGCCTACTGTCAACAAGGGCAGACGTCGATGACGAAGTCCAACACCGCCTTCAGTGTGCCAGTGCAGCCTTCGGTCGCCTGAGGAAGAGAGTGTTTGAAGACCATGACCTCAAACCCGGCACTAAGCTCATGGTCTACAGGGCAGCAGTGATACCTGCCCTGCTGTATGCCTCACAGACATGGACCATGTACAGCAGGCACTTCAAAGCACTGGAGAGGTACCACCAACGCTGCCTCCGCAAATCCTGCAAATCCATTGGCAGGGTAGGCGCACCAACGTCAGTGTTCTTGCTCAGGCCAACATCCCCAGCATCAAAGCTTTGACCACGCTCGATCAGCTCCAATGGACAGGTCACATTGTCTGCATGCCCGACATGAGACTCCCAAAACAAGCGCTCTACTCGGAGCTCCGGCACGGCAAGAGAGCCCCAGGTGGGCAGAGGAAACGCTTCAAGGACACCCTCAAAGCCTCCTTGAAAAAGTGTAACATCCCCACCGACACCTGGGAATCCCTGGCCCAAGACCGCACAAAGTGGAGGAGAAGCATCCGGGAAGGCGCCGAACACCTCGAGCCTCTTTGCCGGGAGCAAGCGGAAGCCAAGCGCAGGCAGCGCAAGGAACGCATGTCAACCCAAGCACCCCACCCACCCGCCCCTTCAACCATCGTCTGCCCCACCTGTGACAGAGACTGTAGGTCCCACATTGGACTAATCAGTCACCGGTGAACTCAATTTAATGTGGAAGCAATTCATTCTCGGTTCCGAGGGACTGCCGAAGCAAAGCAAGTATTTCATGATTTATGTGGTACAAAATGGAAGCAGTCAATTGCTGGAACTGGTGAAAAGGAAAGCCCCGATTTGAACTCGGAGCAGGAGACGTGCAGGAAGCGATAGCTGGCTGGTGGCTGGAATCAGAATGCCGGAGGGGCGGCAAGTGGCCATCGGTGGGGACTAAAGGACCAGTCCCTGAGACTCTGGTAAGTGGCTGAGGTAGAGTGCAGAAGGGCCTCACAGTCAGGTGAGAGGGGAGCCCCGGGCAGGCGAGGCATAAACTTTCCTTGTGGGGCCGAGAAGAGCACTCCTGCTCCTGTCACTATAAGGCAAGTAGAACAGAAGAAAAACGCATACCTTTTTTAGGCCTCTTCTGGTCCTGGCTTCTCTTCCTGCTAGGTTGGCCTGACGGGGGAGCTACAATGGCTTCCTTGTGCAGACCCCTGATTAAAATTGAATCAGGCCCTGATGACATAATTGAAGCCCAATCAGTATATTTAAAGAAGGACAACACTGCCTTCCAGCGGATGTCCCTCTTGCCTGCTCAAAAGAGCAAAGAAAGGAGCATTTAGCGCCTTTCATGACCTCAGGACGTCCCAAAGCACTTTACAGCCAATTAAGTACTTTTGAAGTGTAGTCACTGTTGCAATGCAGGTTAAAATCGAAACCTGTGGAAAGACAGCGAGATCTCAGCAGGTAAGTCCCATGATGGATTTTAAATGCACCCCCACCCCTCCGGCCTGGTTTCTGCTGGGTGAACCCTAAACTCTCTGTAAAAAGTGTCCACAAATTAAACCCAATTTATTGCCCTACAAGTTCTCAGCATGTGTTGTCAGTGTATTTTACACCAGTGCTTCTCCTTGATGGTGGTGCATGTTTTGTGTTCTTCTCTCGGTCTAGATACTTCCAGATGGCTCCACACTGGTGTGACTATCTGCTATGTATCAGTGGGAACTTCTTGTAAGTCAGGTGATGCTCTACCTCCTCGTACTGGATCATGAGATAGCTCACCAACTGCTTGCTCCAGCCCCAATGCGATGGTGGCTGCCATGCTCTGTCCCCCTTATTTCACATCTTTTGTTATTTTACAAGGGTTGTGGCATCACCCGCAGAGATGGAACCTCATTTCTCTGTTGCTGTGCACTCCCTCAGTGTTCCCTGCATGGGAACTGACTTTTGGGCAGCAATGAAAAGCAATGAAGCCCTGAAAAATGCTATCTCCACCTACTTGGAGATTGGACCCCAGCCTGACTGAATTTAGGACCTCTGCCACTAGAGAATTTGCTGTAGATTGAGGGAGTGATGCAGGGTAGTGTGCAGTGCCGGCTTCTTGAGAGTCTCTTGGAGCTGTAGCTACTTCTTGTGGGATAAATCCAAAAGAGAAGTAGAACATATATTAAAATGTAGTGTCCGGGTATCAATAATACTCGGACTGCAGGAGAACAATAAAACAGGTATTTACTGAACAGAGGGGAACTCAAGACTGAAATACAGAAGCCTGCTATGGCTTTATATACAGGGGTGGTCACTGCCGGTACTGCAGTATAGAATCAGTTCTTCTCTTAAAGGTACATACACAACAATTCCTCCCCTTTTAGATAAACAGTACATAACATTCATTTAACAACTAAATAATAACTAATTACAATTACAATTTTCTCTGTACTATATACATCAACTGAAATAATCATTTATAAGTTCAGTCTTTGAGGAGGCTTCCTGATCCTGACTGGATAGCGCCTTTCTCGAGTATCCTGTTCTTGTGGCGGAGTTGATTCTGGCTCATTGTCATTGGTTGGTTCGTCAACTTCCAATACCACTGCTTCTGAGGTAGATGCAATCTGTACTTCGGGTTGATTACCAGGTGCACCTGCTCATGGTATGGGTTTGGCTTGTTCCTGTGACTCTAGAATCTGGTCAGCATGGCGTCTCGCGATGCTCTCTCCAATGTCCACTGTGTACATTAATGGTCCCTGCTGTGTGCATATCGTTCCTGGCTGCCATTTTTCTGTTCGGTAGTCGCGGGCCAAGACTGGTTGCCCTATCTTGAAGCTCCTGGTTGGCTTCTCATTGATGTGCTGGAATTGCTCATCCTCAACATCTCGTCTTATGTTTGGCTTGAGCAAATCCAGGCGACATCTTAGCCTTCGGTTGAAGAACATTATGGCTGGAGCTTGGTTGGTGACTGCATGTGTCGCATTCCGGTAAGCAAACAAGAAATTATCCACCTTGTGTTGTAGTGGTATGTCATCATTATACATTGCCTTTATTGCCTTTTTAAAGGTCTGAACAAACCTCTCAGCCAATCCATTTGTGGCTGGATGATATGGGGCAGATGTGTAATCCTTCACCCCATTATTCCTCAGAAACCTCCGGAAATCCTCTGACACAAACTGTGGCCGATTGTCGGAGCAAATCTGTTCTGGCAAGCCATTCCTGGCGAAGATGGTCCGTAGGACTGCAATAGTTTTCTCCATGGTGGTGGAGGACATTTTGATGACCTCTGGCCATTTCGAATGGGCGTCCACAGCGATTAGGAACATTGAGTCCATAAATGGACCAGCAAAATCAATGTGTACCCGTTGCCATGGAGATGAGGGCCACTCCCATGGATGTAGCGGGGCCTGTGGTGGAGCGTTTTGGACCTTCTGGCATCCTGTGCATCTCTTGGTCATATCCTCGATTTCTTTATCGATTCCCGGCCACCACACAAACGCCCTGGCTAGGCTCTTCATTTTTACCCCTCCCAGATGACCCTCATGAAGCTCATTGAGCACTCTATCTCTCAACTTGGGTGGAATTACCACTCAGGATCCACACATCAAGGTCCCCCGGCACATTGGCAGCTGTTCTCTCCTTGGCGAGAATGCTGGCAACAGTGAGTCGCCATGTGTTGGCCATCCCTTCACCGTCAAATCATTGACCCGAGAGAGTGTCGGGTCATTTCGGGTTTCCTTCTCTATACTTGAGTTTGTAACAGGTAGACATTCGACTATGGTCGCATGGAATATCTCAACAGGGTCCACTGCAGGTGCTTCCTCTACCGTAAGCAACGGTAGGCGCGACAGCCCATCGGCGTTTCCATGCTGTTTCGTACCCTTGTACTCCACATCATACTGATGTGCCCCTAGAAAAAGTGGCCATCTTTGCAGCCGTTGCGCCGTCATCACCGGAACGCCCTTCTTTGGGTTAAAAATGGAGACCAGGGGCTGATGATCAGTCAGTAGGGTGAATTTCTGCCCATGCAGATAGTGATTGAACTTCTTCACCCCCCACACCAGGCTGAGGGCCTCCCTGTCAATCTGGGCGTAGTTACGCTCGGCTGAGGTTAACGAGCGCGACGCAAAGGCTATTGGCCTCTCTGAACCGTCAAGGAATTTGTGTGACAGCACCGCTCCGATGCCATAGGGAGGCGCATCACATGCTAACCGAATCGGTAGTGTTGGATTGTAGTGGGCCAATACTTCTTTTGAAGTGGTTAGGTATTTACATTTCTGAATGGCACACTTACACTCATCACTCCATTTCCATGTTACTCCAGTTTGCAGCAGGGCGTTCAGTGGGTGCAGAATTGTAGATAAATTCGGCAAGAACTTATGGTAGTAGTTCACCAACCCGAGGAACGACCTCAGTTGCGACACATTTTCTGGTGCTGGAGCCTTGACTACAGCCTCAATCTTGTCTGGCGACTTATGCAACCCTTCCTCATCAATCATGTGGCCACAATACGAGATTTGTCTCCTGAAGAACCTGCATTTGGGGCGGTTGGCTCGTAGCCCATATTCCTGTAATCTCGTGAGCACCTGCTCCAGGTTGGCAAGGTGTTCACTGTCATTTTCGCTCGTAACCAGGATGTCGTCCAAATAACACTGGGTCCCCGGGATCCCTTGCAGGACTTGTTCCATCACCCTCTGCCAAATAGCCGGGGCTGATGCTACCCCGAATACCAGTCGATTGTACTGGTAAAGGCCTTTGTGAGTGTTTATCGTGAGGTCTTTCCTAGATGCTTCTTCCACCTCCATTTGTAGATACGCTTGGGCCAGATCAATCTTTGTAAAGCGTTTCCCTCCAGATAGTGAGGTGAAAATATCTTCTATCCGTGGACGTGGATATTGTACTGTGTGCAGGACTGGGTTCACAGTTACCTTGAAGTCCCCACAGATGCGAACCTTCTTCGGTTCCCCAGGTGTGCTGCTCAATGATTTCTTCATTACAGGAATGATGGGTGTGGCCCACTCGCTCCAGTCCACCTTGGACAGCACACCCGAACGCTCCAGACTCTCCAGCTCTGCTTCAACGGCTGGGCGGATCGCGTAAGGTACCGGTCTGGCCTTAAAAAATTTTGGGTTTGCGCTATCTTCGATTTTTATCATTGCCGTTACTCCTTTTAGAGTCCCAAGTCCTTGTTGGAACACCTCTTTCGCGTCAGTTAGAATCTTTGACAGTCGTCCACGTATGACGTCATCATCCTTTTTATCAGTCACAGTTAGCGCCTGAATGGAATGCCAATCCAATTGTATTTTTCGGATCCATTCACGTCCCAATAATGGTGGTCCTCCATCTGGTAGTATATATAGAGACAGTTTTTGTGTTTCATTGCCGTTGTATTCAACTGGCACCCTTATTTTTCCTCTGGGGTAGACTTTTTGCCCCGTGTATGTCTTCAATACAATGGACGTGTCCTTCAAGGGTATGTGTGGGAATAGCCGCTCATAGTCTCGTCGATTCATGACAGTTAGGGCTGATCCTGTGTCCAATTCCATCTTTACTGGGGACCCTGCTATCATGAGGGTGACCCAAATAGTTCGGTGATCCTCCTTTGCGATCACGTTGTGTAACTTTAGACAACTTAGTCTCCTGCTCCCGGAGTCCTTATCACTCTCCTGATCTTCCGAACTACTGTCTGTCAATTTCTTTACTTTCTTGTACCTTTCCTTAGTAGTTCTTGTAGTGTTGGTTTTCTTTCCCGACCTGCAGACTCTTGCTATGTGTCCCATTTTCCCACATTGCCTGCATACTTTGTCCTTAAACCAGCAGTCCTTCTGATCATGGGTTGTTCTGCCGCAGCGATAGCACTTTTCTGCTCCATACGCCATTTCGTTAGTGCTGTATTCTTGTGGTTTCTGTTGTATTTCCGCAGCTCCACGTGCTGCTGCTTCGTAGGATACAGCCACGCTGAAAGCCTGTTCTAGCGTCAGGTCGTTTTCCGAAAGTAGTCGTTTCTGGGTTCCTTCACTTTGGAGCCCGCAGACAAACTTATCCCGTAAGGTGTCTGCCAGCCCTGCTCTGAACTGGCAGTGCTTCGATAACTTGCATAGTTCCATAAGATAGTCAGCATTGCTCTCATCTTTGTGCTGGTTTCTTTTATGGAATTTGAATCTTTCTGCTATCAGCAGCGGTGTAGGGTTTAGGTGTTCCTGTAAGGTATTAACAATCTCTTCAAAACTTTTCTCCATTAGTTTAGCTGGGGTAATTAAATTCCGCAATAGGCCGTACGTTCTTGCGCCCATCAAATTTAATAATACCGACGCCTTCTTTCCATCAGCCACCTCATTTGCCTCGCAGTACACTTCAATTCTTTCCGCATACGTGGTCCAGTCTTCTACCTCATTGTTGAAAGCAGTGATACTGCCACTCTTCGGCATCTTGAGTGATTTAAAATGGCGCCTCCCGCGCTTTTTCTTCTTCCCCAATGAAGTAAAATGGCGCCTCCCGCGCTTTTCCTTCTGCCCCAATGGAATAAAATGGCGACTCCCGTGCTTTTCCTTCTTCCCCTTGCTGCCACGCTGCTCCTAGCATTCTACAGCGTAATGGTGGCGACCCGCGGCTTCGGCGCGTATCACTTTTCCTTCCCCTCGTTCTATCCTCTCCACGCTGCCCGGTTCTTGAGCACCGACCGCGCCCTGTGCGCTCCACCCTCTCTCTCTCTCTTCCTCCCGACGACGCTGCACGGCCCCTTTGCAGAGCCGCTCGATCGAGCCCAAGCCCGACGCAGTCCGGAAGGGTCAGCGCACTACTTGCTACCAGCACGACTTGCTGGAACACCTCGACTGGGGAGCCAGGCCCAGCTCTCCACAGCCTCCCCTGCAACTCTCCGATGGATCCCTGGGCGGTTGCCCGCGGTCGACGCCTGCCATTCTGGCTTCGACCTCCAAGAAACTTCTCTTCAGGGAAAAGATCCCCGTGAGGTGATGCAGTACTGCAGGTGAGTTCGAACCTCCCCGTCGCCAGTGTAGTGTCCGGGTATCAATAATACTCGGACTGCAGGAGAACAATAAAACAGGTATTTACTGAACAGAGGGGAACTCAAGACTGAAATACAGAAGCCTGCTATGGCTTTATATACAGGGGTGGTCACTGCCGGTACTGCAGTATAGAATCAGTTCTTCTCTTAAAGGTATATACACAACATTACACTCCTTCAAATATTGCTTACATGACGATGTACTTTGTGACACAGCATTGTGCTTTGCTGTGGTGCGGGGATAGAAACATAAAAACATAGAAACAAAGAAGATAGGAGCAGGAGTAGGCCATTCGGCCCCTTGAGTCTGCTCCATCATTTACTTACATCATGGCTGATCATCCAAATTCAGTAGCCTGTCCCTGCTTTCTCTCCATATCCCTTGATCCCTTTAGCCTTAAGTAATATATCTAACTCCTTCTTGAATATATTTAATGAATTGGCCTCAACTGTCTTCTGTGATAGAAAATTCCACAGGTTCACCACTCTCTGGGTGAAGAAATTCCTCCTCATCTCTGTCCTAAATGGCTTACCCCTTATCCTTAGACTATGACCCCTGGTTCTGGACTCCCCCGCCATCGGGAACATCCTTCCTGCATCTAGTCTGTCTAGTCCTGTTAGAATTTCATAAGTTTCAATGAGATCTCCTCTCATTCTTCTAAACTCCAGCGAATATAAGCCCAATCGACCCAATCTCTCCTCATACGTCATTCCTGCCATCCCAGGTATCAGTCTGGTGAATCTTCACTGCACTCCCTCCATGGCAAGAACATCCTTTCTCAGATAAGGCGACCAAAACTGTACACAATACTCAAGGTGTGGTCTCATCGAGGCCCTGTACAACTGCAGCAAGGCATGCTCCTGTACTCGAATCTTCTCGTTATGAAGGCCAACATACCATTTGCCTTCTTAACCGCCTGCTGCACCTGCATGCTTACCTTCAGCGACTGGTGCACAAGGACACCCAGGTCTCATTGCACTTCCCCTTCTCCCAATCTATTGCCGTTCAGATAATAATCTGCCTTCCTGTTTTTGCCACCAAAGTGGATAACCTCACATTTATCCACATTATACTGCATCTGCCATGCATCTGCCCAATCACCTAACCTGTCCAAATCATATTGGAGTTTCTCTGCATCCTCCTCACAGCACACACGCCCACCCAGCTTTGTGTCGTCTGCAAACTTGGAGATATTACATCTAGTCCCCTCGTCTAGATCATTAATATATATTTTGAATAGTTGGGGTCCTAGCACTGATCCCTGTGGTACCCCACTAGTCACTGCCTGCCACTCGGAAAAAGACCCGTTTTTTCCAACTCTTTGCTTCCTGTTTGCCAACCAGTTCTCTATCCAAGTCAGTACCTTACCCCCAATCCCATGTGCTTTAACTTTACATGCTAATCTCTTATGCAGGACCTTATTGAAAGCCTTCTGAAAGTCCAAATACACCACATCCACTGGTTTTCCCTTATCTATTTTACCAGTTACATCCTCAAAAAATTCCAGTGGATTAGTCAAGCACGATTTACCTTTTGTAAATCCATGTTGACTTTGTCCGATCCTGTCACTATTTTCCAAGTGCTCTGCTATTACATCTTTTATAATGGACTCTAGCATTTTCCCCACGACCAATGTCAGGCTTACTGGTCTATAATTCCCTGTTTTCTCTCTACCACCTTTTTTGAATAGTGGGGTAACATTAGTTACCCTCCAATCCATGGGAACTGTTCCAGAGTCTATAGAATTTTGGAAGATGACCAGCAATGCATCTACTATTTCTAGAGCCACTTCCTTAAGTACCTTGGGATGTAGATTATCAGGCCCTGGGGATTTATCGGCCTTCAATCCCATCAATTTCCCTAACACCATTTCCTTACAAATACTGATTTCATTCGGTTCCTCCCTCTCATTAGACCCTATGTTCCCCGACATCTCTGGGAGGTTATTTGTGTCCTCCTTTGTGAAGACAGAACCAAAGTATGTATTTAATTGGACTGCCATTTCTTTCTTCCCCATTATAAATTCCCCTGATTCTGACTGCAAGGGACCTACGCTTGACTTCACCAATCTTTTTCTCTTCACATATCTATAGAAGCTTTTACAGTCAGTTTTTATGTTCCTTGCAAGCTTACTCTCACATTCTATTTTCCCCCTCTTAATTAATCCCTTTCTGCTGCTTTTTCTGGCCAATTTATATGTCCTCTCCTTGGATCTTATGCTATCCCTAATTTCCCTTGTTAGCCACGGTTGAGTCACCTTTTTTGTTTTATTTGTATGCCAAACAGGGATGAACAAATTCTGTAGTTCATCCATGTGATTTTTAAATGTTTGCTATTGCCTATCCACCGTCAACCCTTTAAGTAATGTTCCCCAATCCATCCTAGCCAACTCGCGCCTCATACCATCATCGGGGTTTCCTTTATTTAAATTCAGTACCCTAGTCTCTGAGTCAACTACTTCACTCTCCATCTTAATGAAGAATTCTATCATATTATGATCGCTCCGCAGCAAGGGGCCTCGCACAACAAGATTGCTAATTAATCCTTTCTCATTACATAATACCCAGTCTAAGATGGCCTGATCTCTAGTTGGATTCTCGACATATTGGTCCAGGAAACCATCCCTTATGCACTCCAGGAATTCCTCCTCCACAGTATTGTTACTAATTTGGTTAGCCCAATCTATATGTGGATTAAAGTCACCCATGATAACTGCTGTGCCCTTATTGCACGTGTCTCTAATTTGCCATTTACTGCCATCCCCAACCTCAGCATTACTGTTTGGGGGTCTGTATACAACTCCCTCTAACTTTTTCTGCCCCTTGGTATTTCTCAGCTCTACCCATACAGATTTCACATCATCAGAGCTAATATCCTTCCTTACTATTGTGTTAATCTCCTCTTTAACCAGCAATGCTACCCCACCTGCTTTTCCTTTTTGCCTGTCTTTCCTGAATATTGAATACCCCTGGATGTTGAGTTCCCAGCCTTGGTCATCCTGGAGCCATGTTTCCGTAATCCCAATTATATCATATCCGTTTACATCTTAAATAGTGAAGAAGTAAGGCCTAGAAATTCAGTTGGCTGCGCTAGCCGTTAGCGCCTTAGGAGGAGTAGATCTCGAGCGCTAGGCGCTTAGCGCCCGGGCGCAGTGCGATCTGCGCCTCGCCCCAACTTCAGTAGACATTTAGCGCCGGCGCAAAGTCATTGCGCGCGCTCATCTGCGCGCGCAGATCATGATGTCATTTCGTCGTGCAACGCCCTTTGTGCGCCCGGAACCGGAACTTCACTCGCGCCGCCCCATTGTGCACCTGGCGGCCCGAATGACTGTGAAGTGGAACGGTACACAGCCGAGGCGGGCCGCGGGGAGCGCAAATTAAAGGGCACTCCTGCAGTAGAAAAGGCAGCCGTTTTGCAACACTCCTTCTTTGGGAGGAGGAGGAGGAGGAGGAGGAGGAGACCGGTACCACATAACAAACTGATGGAGAGAAGCCCTCCCCAAAAACACAAATACACTAGTCTTGGCCTTTCAAAAAAACAAATCCACCCTCCCCCTTTAAGAGCTCACCGGAGCCAGAGTGTCTGCCGGCAATCAGCAGCTCGCCGCACCTGCCCTGCGCCCAACTTCCGGTGTTAGCGCCCCGGGCTGCCGGCTTAGCGCCTAATGATAGTCGTGCATCGCCTGTTTTAGCGCAGCAGCAACCTCTTAGGGCGATGCAACTGAATATCGGCGAAGTGGCCTCGACTTTGCGCCGGGCGCAAACTTTAGCGGCCGCCCGACTTTACCGCCCCAAAAGTGGCTATAATGAATTTCTAGGCCTAAGTGTCTAGTGGAAGAAGAATGAATGTAAGAAAGATGGGACTGGATCTGAGCTTGAGGAACCTCTGACTTTATCCACCCCCATTCCCTCTATGCACTCTGCGCCAATGGTTCCTAGAGTGGCCTCTTTGAATGCACTTGAGGCGTACCTGCTCCCTTCTGATAGTCATCATCTTGGTCTGCAAGCAGAGAAATAAAGTTAAGATGTTAGAAGTGTTAGAGGTACATACAGTGACATATAAGTGACCATACCATAGTCTGCTGTGGTTGTGAATGCATGTACTGTACATGCATTATACAGCTATATTTTATTAGAAAGTTGCTTTCTTTTGGGTGAAGCAGTGTGGCAAGTTTTGGTGCAAGTTAAAGCTGCAGTTTATACCCTGCGTGATAGAATGGGCAGACATGATAGGCATCCAAAAGGCTGCAAAATGGGGGGTAAAATTGAACTTCAGCCGGGGCACAAAATGGGCGGTAGCAGATTGGCTGCCCATTATTCACCCTGCCCAATTTATTGCAAATCAGGCGGGGTGTATAATGGGTGGCTGATTCACTACTGTTCATTTGGCACTGCCTCCCTCCAGAAGTTTAATTTTACCCCAATGATCTGAGGAAGAAAAAACACTTTATGGCATGCATACTTTATCCAATTACTTGGTGTAAGGTATAGTGTGCAGTCTTATTTTGGCTGATTTGTTCAGGTCTTTATACTTATGGATTTGTAGCCATGTAATCTGTACTGCTCTCCCTTTGAAGAATGCTTGTGAATATCGAACAGAGTAACCTTCCATTGCTGTACTTTTAGCATCACCTGTATGGCTACTTGAGCAAATCTTGGGCCCAATGCATGCCCGTGATGCATTCGAGCAATATCTTGTGCTGAATAACATCCTCAATGTTTTGCCAAACAACAACAAGCACCATTTCAACTAATACTGCAGACTGTTAAAGTCTTGTAGCAGCGGCAGGCACTCCCTACCCCTGAAACAGCACATTACCAGTCACTGGTGCATTACACATGGGAGATTACTATGCATCAATAATTAGGCCTGATCACAGCAGGGTCAGTGCAGCAGCCTTGTGTAACACCAACAGGCACAAAGTCTGCGATGGAAGGTCCCTTACCCCCCACTTAGCCTATCATTGGAAATGTTACGTTGCAGTGTGCTATTGAGGAAAGAGAGCTAGGTGTTATTATATCTGAAAACACAAGTCAAGTGCTTGGTTGTTGTAAATTAAAAAGACAAATGACACACTAATTTGGATCAGCAGAAGATTAGAGCACCCATCAAAAGAAGCTATATCTATCTATATATATAATAAAGTGGTTGGTTTGTCTCTCCGCCTGTCTGTCCGTCTGTCTGTCTGTCCGTCTGTCTGACGCTATACACTCAAAAGTTATAGAGCGTACCTACACATATGTTATATCAAAAGAAAGTGTCATAGGCGTATTTACTTTTTGGTCAGACAAAAATTGTTCCGATAGTATACAAAAAACGTTCAAAAATCCACTCATTAGCGGTTGACCAATCCTACCACTCATTAGCGTTGAGTGACGTGATGGTTGACCAATCCTACAGTTCAGTGATCTGATGGTTGACCAATCGGTGCGTCACGGGCGGGACCTAATCCTGCAGCCTCCTGAAACTTCGCCGCCATTTTTTCCCCTGCTTTTCCTCAAAGCTGCGTCGGCCCGCCGGAGCGGAAGGTGAGTTGGGGTCACTCGGGCCGAGCCTGATAACCGCTCGGCCCAAGACACAGAGCGGGCGGGGGAGCGGCAGCGGCCGGCTGTCAACCGCGTGGCCCGTCGCACCGGGAGCTCAACTGGGGTCAGTCTTGGCCCGAGAGCCCGGCCGGGCCTGAAGCGCTAGGCCGCGCACGGCCACCGCGGCTGGGCTCAATTTTCCAAGCCCTTCCCCGGGTGCCAAAAGAGCTGGAGGGAGGGAGCGAGGGAGAGGAGAGGGGGAGAGGGAGAGAGAGGGAGGGAGAGAGAGAGGGGACTAACAGGGGCAGGGAGAAAGAGGGGGGAGAAAGAGTGGGGACAGAGAGAGGGGCAGGGAGAGAGAGGGGCAGAGAGAGAGAGGGCGAGGGAGAGGGAGAGGGTCAGGGAGGGAAAGAGTGACACAGAGCGTGGGAGCCGCAGTGCCCGGCCGTAAACCGCGTGGCCCAAAAAAGCCCTGGCAACACCGGGCCCCCCCAGCTAGTTGTTGATATATTAAGTGATGGTCAGACCCCATTTAGTGTACTGAGTGCAATTCTGGTCAACTAATTCCAGGAAGGATATATTGCCCTTGAGACGTACAGAGGAAAGAAACCAAGATTATTCTAAGTATGAGGAGTTTATGTTATGCAGAAAGGTTAAATAAATTGAGCTTATTTTCTTTGCAAAGAGACTTTGAGCTGACTTTGCTGACATTTGCAAGATTATAAAAGGATTGACAAAGCTGATCTAAGCAAATTGTTCACATTGCAAAAGGTTCAAATTCCAAGAGACATAAGTTAAAAATTAGGAGTAAGAAAGGGAATCAGGTGGAACTATTCTACAGAAAGATTAAGAGGCTTGTGGAATAAGTTACCAGGTAAAGGCAATGAAGTATGCAGCATAAATGAGCTCACGATTTGGTGAAAAAACTGGCGAGGCAATGTTTAGATCTATCAAACAGCAAGAGGCTTGTTTGGGCTATTGGCCTTTCCATGTTCATGAAAGTTAAATACTTCAACTGAGAAAGAGAGAGTAAAAATTAAATGGACAATCATCTCAGGTACTCCTGTGTATCTCTTGAAAGCCAACCATAGAACAACATTGGTGGAAGCCTGGGGACAGGTCTAAGGGTATAAATTGGTCATTTTTACTCGCAATTTCTGGATGGAAAATGGGGTGGGGGGATGCAAAAATGACCAATTTCACAAGTCTATGCCCTATTCCCCAAATAAGCCTATAAAATGTCTGACCGCATATACCCATGAGATGCCTAATGTCTATTTTAGGACCCCTCAGGGAACTTGGGCTGCCCTAAGCACAGCAGGTGGCGGTTTTCCAGGTTCTGCAAGCGGCCGCCATCAAAAAGGTAAGTTTAAATTCATGTGGAGTTAGGTGGAGCTGGAGTACTCCTCTTGGCTCCACACCACTTCTGCCAGCCACAATTGTCTTCCCTCCTCTCTTCCCCCCAGCAGTTATTTGAGGGCCGCTGCTGGCAAGGCAAAGAGCCCGAAATTGTTTTTTCTGAAATGAACGAGCTGCCGGTGGAGGCGCGACAGGTTCTGGCAGCTCACCAGACTTATTGAAATAATACCCGCAAACAATTTGGGAATGGTTCGGGCCTCCCGGTTGGGGCTTGCTGCCTGCCTGACAATTCTAGGCCTGAAAACAAGCCCAGATAAATTTCTATCCCCATTCTAGGAAGCTATCTGGCATAGGGAGACCTAAAGAGAGGAAGAAGGATGATAATAATATAAACTGCAATCGAAAAGTCCTCCCAGATTAAGTATCTTTCGCACATGCCTAATGATAGTAAGATGCAAGTACTGTTTTGTCCAACACAACAAACATGAGAAAATGTTGCTGTTGTTGGGATCGGTAGAAAGCAACAGGCAGAGGCCTAGAAATTTGGTTTTGGCGCAGCGACGGCTTTAGCGCCGGAAGTTAGTGCCGGAGCTAAGTCGCGCTGGGCGTGCCAAAAATTCACTAGTTCTGCGCCCAAACGGCTGCCGGCGCTGCTGAAAGCTGTTTGCGCCTGAAAACTGGCGCTACGCGCTGAATTGCGGCGCTATTCCGGCGCTGCGGCGCCCGCTGCGGTGCGGCAGGTTCGGGAAGTGCAGGCCTCCTCCTTCCCTTAAGGAGGAGCTGCCTGCACCCGGCCGCGGCCCGCGAAAATCATTGTAAAAATGAGCCCGGCACCTCGGACAAGTGCCGGGCTTGCATCTGTCCCGGGCGGGGCGGGGGGGGGGGGGGGGGAGAAGTCCGGGGAGGGAGCTGCGGCCAGGCGGCCGGCGGGAAAGCGGCCGGCCGCCGCGGGGCCTTTAATGCGCCGGCGCAAAGTCCAGTAAGGCACCTCTGCCAGAACGTTGCTTGCGGCTGCCACGGGCGAGGCGGCCGCAAGTCAATTTCGGAGTTCGGGCGGGTTACCATGGCAACCGGGACGCTGCGCACATCAATGACGTCATCGGTGCCGGCGCAGCGCTAACGGCCTAACGCCGATTTAGGGACCCACTCAATTTCCAAACTGGCCATAACTCCGGCGCTAGGCCCTCTAGCGCCTCAAAAGCGGTGCTAAGCCTACCGAATTTCTAGGCCAGAGACTTTTGTTTAAGCCAAAACAAAACGTGTCTTACTTTAATCACTCTCCACGAGGTCTGAAGGGCTCAGCCCCGTGCAGGGGCTATGATGTCATCACGCAACCGACGTCATGATGTCATCACGCTACCGACGCTCTTAAAGGGACCCTGCACTGATAACCCAACCCAGCATGTACATATCACAACATTGCTATACATAGTGAAATAGTGAATTGTGTTTAGGTACATATAACAGCATTGTTTATACATTGTGTTATTGTCCCTATGTGGTCTCCGCCACATACGTCCCCCCAGAGTTCACTAGCACTGGCAATGTCAGTCGTTGGGGGAGCCGGATCACACAGCTGGAATGGCTCCTCAATTCCGGGGCAGGGACCGGGGGGTTCGTCGGAGGGACCTCGGGCGCTTGGTGGTGGACTGAGGGTGCGGAAACCGGAGGTCGGCCCCGCCTCGGGGGCTGTGCCAACTCAACGGGTCGGCCCAGGTCCAGGTGGGCCGGCTTAAGACGGTCCACGGAAATGTAGTCCG
Source organism: Somniosus microcephalus (assembly GCF_052327205.1). NCBI lineage: Eukaryota > Metazoa > Chordata > Chondrichthyes > Squaliformes > Somniosidae > Somniosus > Somniosus microcephalus. Next base: position 156,871,151 of record NC_140996.1, on the reverse strand, counting down.
GCTTACCGCCGACATCCACTACGAAGGTCTTGTCCCTGGTTTCCAGGACGCGGAATGGTCCCTCGTAGGGTGGCTGAAGAGGTCCCCGGTGGGCGTCGTGGCGGACGAAAACGTATTCTGCCTCACGTAGGTCGAGCGGAAAGTGGGACTGCGGGAGGCCGTGCTGCGACGTGGGCACCGGCGTGAAAACCTTGGCGTTGTCCAGAAGGTCGGACCGCTGACGGGCTGCAGACCAAGGTTCCGTTGCGTTGGGGACGAAATCCCCGGGAACCCGTAGCGGCTGGCCGTAGAGGAGCTCGGCGGACGAGAACTGGAGGTCCTCCTTGGGAGCGGTCCTGAGTCCCAGCATGACCCACGGGAGTCTGTCGATCCAGCTGTCATCCCGGAGGCTGGCCCGGAGCGATGAAACCATTCGCACAGCCCGTTAGCCTAAGGGTGGTATGCTGTGGTGCGGTGGAGTCTCAATCCGAGGCCTCGGGCGACAGCGTTCCAGAGCTCTGGCGTGAACTGGGGCCCCCGGTCAGAGGAAATGTCAGATGGGGCGCCGAACCGAGCGACCCAAGTGCTGATGAACGCCCGAGCCACATCGGCGGCCGTCGTTGAAGACAGCGGGATGGCTTCCGGCCATCGGGTGGTTCTGTCGACCATTGTGAGGAGGTGGGTGAACCCACGGGAGGGCGGCAGGGGCCCCACCAAGTCCACGTTAACGTGGTCGAACTGCCTCTCAGGCACCACGAAAGGTGCCAACGGGGCCTTAGTATGGCGATGTACTTTCGAGCGTTGGCATACCACGCAGGTGCTGGCCCAGTCGCGAACGTCTTTCCTGAGCCCGTGCCAGATGAACTTAGCCGCTACCAGCTTCTGTGACGGCTTCCTGCCCGGGTGGGAAAGATTATGGACGGCGTCAAAAACTTGCCGTCTCCACCCTTCGGGCACGACGGGACGTGGCTGCCCAACGGAGACGGTGGTACCGGCAGCGTCGAACGCGACGTCCGCCAGTTGCAGGCCCGTGACAACCATCCTGTAGGCCTGGACGTCCGGGTCGGAGGCCTGGTCGGCCGCCATGCGGGTGTAGTTGATGCCGAGGTGTACAGCGCTGGTGATGGCTCGGAAGAGGCAGTCGGCGACGGGGTTGTCTTTCCCAGCCACATGCTGGATGTCCGTTGTAAACTCTGAGATGAAGGCCAACTGGCGTTGCTGATGGGCCGACCACGGCTCGGAGGCTTTGGCCATGGCGAAGGCCAATGGCTTGTGGTCCATGAACGCCGTGAACGGGCAGGCCTCCAGCAGGAAACGGAAGTGTCGGACGGCGAGTTAGAGGCCGAGAAGCTCGCGATCAAAGGTGCTGTACTTACGCTCGTTGTGGCGGAGCTGCTGGCTGAAGAAGGCGAGCGGCTGCCAGGTGCCGTTGATCCACTGTTCATGGACGGCGCCGACCACATAGTCTGAGGCATCGGTGTTGAGAGCGATCGACGCATCAGGTAACGGATGCGCCAGCATGGTCGCATTAGCCAGGGCCCTTTTCGTGTCCGTGAAAGAACTGGCCATCTCATCGGACCAGTCGACGGCGAGTTTGTTGGGCTTGCCTTTGAGGGCCTCGCAAAGGGGCCGCATAAGCTGGGCTGCTCGGGGGACGAAACGATGGTAAAAGTTCACCATGCCCAAAAACTCCTGCAGGGCCTTCACGGTGAGGGGTCGCGGGAAGTCCATCACGGCCTCCACTTTCAATGGCAGTGGCACCACCCCCTCCTTCGTGAAGCGGTGCCCGAGAAAGTCGATTGAGGACAGCCTGAACTGGCACTTGGCTGGGTTGACGATTAGGCCGTGTTGGCTGAGTCATTCGAAGAGAGTCCGGAGGTGGGACACATGCTCCGTCCTGGAGGCGCTGGTGATGAGGATGCTGTTGTGTATGTACCTTTAAGAGAATAACTGGTCTCAGACTGCAGTACCGGCAGTGACCACCCCTGTATAAAAGGCGCTAGAGAGCCTCTGTTTGTTAGTTTTTCACTATTGACTTCCACCAGTAAAGACTTGTTTGTTTTCACTCCTGCTGGTCCGTGTCTCAATCATTCACGGACTTAACACTGGCGACGAGTAAGAAACGAACTTACCTGCAACTCGGCAGCACCTCAGACGACGTTGTTAAAGGTCGGAGCCAGAAGAAAAAAACAAAACAAAAATAGAGTCCAAAGAAACTCGAGAAACGGGCGTCGACCGTCAATCATCGGTTTGAAAACTTGCAGGAGAGACTTTCCAGAGCCAGGCTGGGTTCCTCGGTCTGTGGTTTCCCAGCTAATCGGGCTGCGGCGGGCTGAAGCTCGATCGGGTGGCTTTTCAACGGGGCTGGGCAGCGAGTCGGGAAGCAAAGAGAGAGAGAGAGAGGGTGGAGCACACAGGGCGTGGCCGGTGCTTCGAAGCCGGGCAGCGTTCGGACCTAAGAAGAGGGAGGGAAGTGTCCCAGAGGGTCCGCTCCACGATGGGAAAATAATAAAAGAAAAAGAATCAATATTTAACGCGCAAGAAACCGTGGAAAGCAGCGCTAACAACAGCGGGGAAGAAGGCAAAGCGCGGGAGGCGCCATTTTGTTAAATCGGGGAAGAAGGCAAAGCGCGGGAGGTGCCATTTTAGATTTGCAAGATACCGAAGACTGGCTGTATCACTGCTTTTGATAATACATTAGAGGACTGGACCACGTATGTGGAAAGAGTCGAGGTATATTTCGAGGCAAACGAAATAGAAGAGGGGTTACATAAGTCCCCTGATAAAATTGAAGCGGTTGTTAAGGCCCCAGCGCCTGAAAATGTGTCGCAACTGAGGTCATTCCTCGGGTTGGTGAATTACTATCATAAGTTTTTGCCGAATTTGTCGACAATTCTGCTCCCACTGAACGCCCTGCTACGAACGGGGGTAGCATGGAAATGGAGCGATGATTGTAAGCGTGCTTTTCAGAAGAGTAAGGACTTAATCACTTCAAGGGAAGTATTGGCTCACTACAACCCAGCACTGCCAATCAGGCTGGCATGTGATGCGTCTCCCTACGGCATTGGGGCGGTACTGTCACATAAATTCCTTGATGGTTTAGAGAGGCCGATAGCTTTTGCGTCACGCTCGTTAACTTCTGCCGAGCGTAACTACGCCCAGATTGACAGAGAGGCCCTCAGCCTAGTGTGGGGGGTGAAGAAGTTCAATCACTACCTGCACGGTCAAAAATTTACTCTACTAACCGATCATCAACCTCTTGTCTCCATTTTCAACCCTCAGAAGGGCGTACCGATAATGACAGCACAACGGCTACAGAGGTGGTCCCTTTTCCTAGGGGCACACCAATATGACATCGAGTACAAAGGAACTAAACAGCATGGGAATGCTGATGGATTGTCACGCCTACCGTTGCCAACGGTGGAAGAAGAAGACCTTGCAGTGGATCCAATGGAGTTATTCCACTCGACCATAGTCGAATGTCTCCCTGTGACGAATGCAAACATAGAAAAGGAAACACGGAATGACCCGACACTATCACGGGTCTATGATTTAACGGTGAAGGGATGGCCAGCACATGGCGAACCACTGCTGCCAGCATTCTCGCCGAGAAGAGAACAGCTGTCAGTGTGCAGAGGAACCTTGATGTGTGAATCCAGAGTAGTAATTCCACCTAAGTTGACGGATAGAGTACTCAATGAGCTTCATGAGGGTCATCTGGGTGGGGTAAAAATGAAGAACTTAGCCAGAGCGTTTGTGTGGTGGCCGGGAATCGATAGAGAAATCGAAGAGATGACCAAGAGCTGTGCAGGATGCCAGAAGGTCCAAAACGCCCCACCACAAGCTCCTCTGCATCCATGGGAGTGGCCCTCATCTCCATGGCAATGGGTGCACATTGATTTTGCTGGTCCCTTCATGGACTCGATGTTTTTAATTGCGGTGGATGCACATTCAAAGTGGCCAGAGGTAATAAAAATGTCCTCAACCACCACGGAAAGAACTATCACAGTTTTGCGAACCATATTCACCAGGAATGGGCTTCCTGAACAGATTTGCTCTGACAATGGACCACAGTTTGTGTCTGAAGAGTTCCGGAGGTTCTTAAAGAACAATGGTGTTAAGCATTACACATCTGCCCCATATCATCCAGCCACTAATGGATTGGCCGAGAGGTTTGTCCAAACATTCAAGAAGGCTATCAAGGCAATGTGTACTGAAGATATACCCCTACAACACAAGGTGGACAACTTCTTGTTTGCCTACCGGAATGCGACACATGCGGTTACCAACCAAACTCCAGCCATGATGTTCTTCAATCGAAGACTACGATGCCGCTTGGATTTGGTTAAGCCAAACGTCCGAAGAGATGTGGAGAACAGGCAGTTTCAGAATATGAATGAAAGGCCGACCAGGAGTTTTAAGATAGGGCAACCAGTTTTGGCCCGGGACTACCGCACTGAGAAATGGCAGCCAGGAACGATTTGTACACGACAAGGACCTCTCATGTATACCGTGGACATTGGGGAGAGCATTGTAAGATGCCATGCTGACCAGATTCTAGAGTCACTGGAAAACGTCAACTCCACACCATGATCTGATACACCTGGTAATGAAATTGACGTTCCAATTGCAGCTACCGCAGAACCGGTAATATTGGAAGCAGATGAACCAAACAAAGACATTGATTCCGACGCAACATTGCCCGAAGAACCTGATACCCCAAAGAGGCGTTATCCAGACAGAATCAGGAAGCCTCCTCAAAGACTGAACTTATAATTGCTTAAACTTAACCAATGTATCTAGCAACAGTAATTGTGATTGTAATTCGTTATCATTTAGTTGTTAAATGAATGTTATGTACTGTTTATCTAAAAGGGGAGGAATTGTTGTGTATGTACCTTTAAGAGAATAACTGGTCTCAGACTGCAGTACCGGCAGTGACCACCCCTGTATAAAAGGCGCTAGAGAGCCTCTGTTTGTTAGTTTTTCACTATTGACTTCCACCAGTAAAGACTTGTTTGTTTTCACTCCTGCTGGTCCGTGTCTCAATCATTCACGGACTTAACAGATGCCGTCCAGGTATATGAACAGGAATGTCAGGTCCAGTAACACGGTGTCCATTAGGCGTTGAAAAGCCTGTGCGGCGTTTTTGTGGCCGAATGGCATGCAGAGTAATTCGAATAGCCCGAACGGGGTGATCACCGTGGTTTTTGGGGCATCCTGCGGCTGGACAGGGACCTGGTGATAACCCCGGACGAGGTCCACTTTCGATAATAACACTTTCCCGGCCAGGTGGGCGGAAAAGTCCTGGATGTGTGGAATCGGATAGCGGTCAGGGGTCGCCGCGTCGTTGAGGCGCCGGTAATCTCCGCACGGGCACCACCCGCCGCCTGGTTTCGGGGCGATGTGGAGGGGCGAAGCCCATGGACTGTTCGACCAGCAGATGATGCCGAGGCGCTCCATGGTGTCGAACTTGGCTTTGGCGATTGTGAGCTTTCCCGGGTCAAGGCGCCGAGCGTGGGTGTAGATGGGTGAACCGGTGGTCGAGATGTGGTGTTCTACGCCGTGTTTGGTGGTGGCGGACGAGAACGTGGGCTTCGTGAGGTCCGGGAACTGGGCGAGGAGGCGGGAAAACTCATCGGAGGCCGAGAGTGCGCTGGACAACTGCGTCGTGCTGGACCCGCTGAGGGAACATGGGAGCGAGCTGAAGGTTTCCGCGTTGATGAGATGTTGGTTCTTGACGTCCACCAAAAGGCCATTGACGCAGAGGAAGTCAGCGCCGAGAAGGGGGGTGGACACTTTTGCTGTGACAAAGTCCCAGGTGAACCGCTGCCCACCAAAACAAAGCGCCACGTTCCATTTCCCGAAGGTGCGGATGGAACTGCCGTTGGCGGCTTCGAGGACGGGACCGTGGTTCCCCCCTTGAATGTCTATGGCTGACGCCGGCAGCATGCTCACCTGGGCGCCCGTGTCGCAAAGGAAACGACGTCCGGAGTCGGTGTCTGTAATAAACAACAAACTGCCTGAACGGCCGACAGCCATAGCAGCCGACAAGTGGTCTTTAGTTTGTTTCGACGCGGGAAAACTGCACGGGGGCCGACACTTCCTGGCTTTGGGGCCGAACTGCGCATGGTAGAAACAGAGGCTTGAGGGTTGCAGCCGTTGGGCTGTAACAGCGGGGGCAGGGCTCCGTGTGGCCGCGCAGTACTGTTGCCCGGCGGAGAAAAATTTGTCGGCCTCCTTGGCCAGGTCGCAGAAATCGGTAGTGGAAGAGTTGGCTAAAGCCGACCGTACCTGACCTGGCAGCTGTTGAAGGAACAGTTCCTTGAAGAGGAAGCACGGCGTGTGTGTGCCCAGGAGGGCCAGCATGTGGTCCATCAGCTCCGAGGGCTTGGAGTCGCCAAGCCCGGGTAGGGAGAGAAGCCGGCGTGCGCGTTCGGCTTCGGTGAGTCTGAAAGTTTGTAAGAGGTGCGCCTTCAGTGCATCGTATTTGTTGAGCTCCGGGGGGTTTTCGAGCAGGTTCACGACTCTGGCCGCGGTAGAGCTGCCGAGAGCGGAGATGATGTAGTAGTACCTCGTGTCGTCCGCGGTGATGTCCCGGAGTGCAAATTGAGCCTCGGCCTGGGCGAACCAAGCGGCAGCCTGTTGTTCCCAAAACTCGGGTAATTTGATGGAAACGGCGTTCGTCGCCATTTCAGATTAGGTCTTTGGAATCGTCCAAAAGAGCAGCGGGGTCACCAATGTTAGGATCGGTAGAAAACAACAGGCAGAGACTTTTCTTTAAGCCAAAACAAAACGTGCCTTACTTTAATCACTCTCCACGAGGTCTGAAGGGCTCAGCCCCGTGCAGGGGCTATGACGTCATCACGCAACCGACGTCATGACATCATCACGCTACCGTCGTTCTTAAAGGGACCCTGCACCGATAACCCAACCCAGCATGTACATATCACAACATTGCTATACATAGTGAATTGTGTTTAGGTACATATAACAGCATTGGTTATACATTGTGTTATTGTCCCTATGTGGTGTCCGCCACACTGTTTGGTATTTGGCCTGTCTGCTTCTCTTCGATTGTTGTTGAGTAATTTATCATTGGTGTTAAAGCTTAGAGGTCTAAAGAATCTAAGAACTTACAATGCTGGTTAATCACATTGCTGGTCACAGTCAGTTGGAAAGACCAGCAAATAAAGGGCAGGATAGTGAAAGGGAAAATGGAGATCATTGCAAAGTTGGGCTGAAAGCTGAGAAATAGAGGGCAAGATGGAACTGAAGATGAAGCAAATATGAAGAATTGTAGGCTTAGGAGTAAGTGGTAGGGTAGAAGTGGGAGATGAGAGAGTAGATATGGTGTTGAAATGGTGGGAGAGGTTGGGGCTTTGGAAATATGACACATGTACAGATAACGTTAGAATTCCTGGGTAGCTGTAGGCAAAGGATGCTCATGTTGGTAAAGGAGAAAGTTTAAAACTGGGTGGAAAGGTTATTAAGAGGAGACTGAACAGAGACTGCAACTGAAAACTCTAGTGGTAGACTTGTGAGACAGGAAGAGGCCGCAGGAGACAATTTTATAGGCAAGTTTAATCACGTTATTGTGATTTGTGCATTTTGAATGTTTTTATTGAGCCTGAATTTGTGATCGGAGGTGAGCGGATGCCTCCGATCATCAAAAAATCTATGCATTTACCTGGTGGTCCGGGAGATACGGAGGCTTGCAATCCCGGGCCTTTCCTGGTGGAAATGCATAGACACCAACATATCCCAGGGACGCATGCAGTTCGCAAGCGCCCCTGGGATCACGTTGACCAGCCCAACTAATGAAAGAAGGGAATCCCCATTCATACTTATGGGAGTTCCGTACGTATGGAATCCCCATAGTATGAATGGGGATCACTTAAAATATACGCGAACACATGAAATACATTTTTTAAAAATTACATATATAAAATTAATTAAAATGGCATTATTAAATTAAATATTCTAAACCAGAATTTAATTTTTTGATTTTTTTTTATAGTAACATAGAACATAGAACATAGAAACATAGAAAAATAGGAGCAGGAGTAGGCCATTCGACCCTTCGAGCCTGCTCCGCCATTCAATATGATCATGGCTGATCCTCTATCTCAATACCAACCCCGTATCCTGAGACTGTGACCCCTCGTTCTAGACCCGCCAGCCAGGGGAAACATCCTCCCTGCATCCAGTCTGTCTAGCCCTGTCAGGATTTTATACGTTTCAATGAGATCCCCTCTCATTCTTCTAAACGCTAGTGAATACAGGCCTAGTTGACCCAATCTCTCCTCATACAACAGTCCTGCCATCCCAGGAATCAGTCTGGTGAACCTTCGCTGCACTCCCTCTATGGCAAGTTTATCCTTTCTTAGGTAAGGAGACCAAAACTGCACACAGTGCTCCAGGTGTGGTCTCACCAAGGCCCTGTACAACTGTAGTAAGACATCCTTGCTCCTGTACTCAAATCCTCTTGCAATGAATGCCAACATACCATTTGCCTTCCTAACTACTTGCTGCACCTGCATGTTTGTTTTCAGTGACTGGTGTAGAAGGACACCCAGATCCCTTTCTACATCAACATTTCCCAATCTATCACCATTTAAATAATACTCTGCCTTTCTGTTTTTCCTACCGAAGTGGATAACTTCACATTTATCCACGTTATACTGCATTTGCCATGTATTTGCCCACTCTCTCAACTTGTCTAAATCGCCTTGAAGCTTCCTTGCATCCTCGTCACAACGCACAATCCCACCTAGTTTTGTGTCATCAGCAAACTTGAAAATATTACATTTGGTTCCCTCATCCAAATCATTGATATATATTGTGACTAGCTGGGGCCTAAGCACTGATCCCTGCGGTACACCACTAGTGACTGCCTGCCACCTTGAAAAAGACCCATTTACTCCTACTCTTTGTTTCCTGTCTGTTAACCAATTTTCAATCCACGCCAGTATATTATCCTCAATCCCATTTGCTTTAATTTTGCACACTAACCTCTTATGTGAGACTTTATCAAAGGCCTTCTGAAAATCCAAATACACCACATCCACTGGTTCTCCCTTATCTATTCTACCAGTTATGTCCTTAAAAAACTCCAGTAGGTTTGTCAAACATGATTTTCCCTTCATAAATCCATGTTGACTTTGTCTAAACCCGTTGATATTTTCTAAGTGTCCTGTTATCACATCATTTATAATACTCTAGCATTTTCCCTACTACTGATGTTAGGCTAACCGGTCTGTAGTTCCCTGTTTTCTCTCTCCCTCCTTTTTAAAAAAGTGGAGTTACATTTGCCACCCTCTATTAGATCCGTGTGCTAATGGAGACACGGAATGCAGGAGTTGATTTAACAAGTGTTTACTGAACAAAGTCTGGAGGTGAACTAACTACACAAGACGCTATACAGGCTTATATACCCGAGTGGGCACTACTGGTACTACAGTACACAGGGGCTTCAAAAACATAGTTCCTCTTAAAGGTACATACACTACAATTCCTCCCCTTTTAGATAAATAGTACATAACATTTTAAGTAATCATTAAATAACATTTTTACAAGAACAATAATCTACACATTTGCTGAAGTTAATCAATTACAAATTCAGTCTCTCTGGAGGCTTCCTGACTCGGTCCGGATAACGCCTCGGTGGTGTAGTAGGTTTCGGTGGTGTAGTAGGTTCTTTTGGCGAGGTCGATTCGGCTTCAATGCCAGTGTCGGGTTCATCTGGTTCCAGTATCACCGGATCGGAGGTAGATACTATGGGTATCTCTGCTTCATCACTAGGCGTATAGAGTTGTGGTGTAGGTTGTCCTTTTTCGGATGACTCTATGATCTGGTTAGCATGGCGCCTTATTATGCTTTCTCCAATGTCCACGGTATACATCAGCGGTCCTAGTCGTGTGCAAATAGTTCCAGGCTGCCATTTCTCGGTACGGTAGTCCTGGGCCAAAACTGGTTGACCTATCTGGAAGGTTCTAGTTGGCCTTTCATTCATGCTTTGAAATTGCCGGTTCTCTACGTCCCTTCTGACATTTGGCTTGACCAAATCCAGCCGGCATCTTAGTCTTCTATTGAAAAACATCATGGCGGGGGTTTGGTTTGTAACCACATGTGTTGCATTCCTGTACGCAAACAAGAAGTTATCTACCTTATGTTGTAGATTTATGTCTTCATTACCCATGGCCTTTATGGCCTTCTTGAAGGTCTGGACAAACCTTTCAGCTAATCCATTGGTGGCGGGATGGTATGGGGCGGACGTGTAGTGCTTAACCCCATTGTTTTTTAAGAACTTCCTGAATTCTTCGGATACAAATTGCGGTCCATTGTCAGAACAGATCTGTTCAGGCAGCCCATTCCTGGCGAATATGGTCCTTAATACTGTGATGGTTTTTTCCGTGGTGGTGGAGGACATCTTTATTACCTCTGGCCACTTGGAGTGTGCATCTACCGCGATTAAGAACATTGAGTCCATAAATGGACCAGCAAAGTCGATATGTACCCTTTGCCATGGAGATGAGGGCCACTCCCATGGATGTAGAGGGGCTTGTGGTGGGGCGTTTTGGACCTTCTGGCATCCTAGACAGCTCTTGGTCATTTCTTCGATGTCTCCATCGATACCTGGCCACCACACAAACGCTCTGGCTAAGTTCTTCATTTTCACTCCACCCAGATGCCACTCGTGAAGCTCCTTTAGCACTTTATCCTTGAGTTTGGGTGGAATCACCACTCTAGATCCACACATCAAGGTTCCTCGGCACACTGACAGCTGTTCTCTTCTTTGCGAGAATGCTGGCAACAGTGGTTCGCCATGTGCTGGCCATCCCTTCACCGTTAAATCGTAGACTCGTGAGAGAATCGGGTCATTTATCGTTTCCTTTTCAATGGTAGAATTTGTCACCGGTAGACATTCCACTATGGTCGAGTGGAACATCTCCACTGGGTCAACTGTAGGCGCCTCTTCTACCGTTGGCAATGGTAGGCGCGCTAACCCGTCAGCATTCCCATGCTGTTTTGTTCCTTTGTATTCTATGTCATATTGGTGTGCCCCTAGGAAAAGGGACCACCTCTGTAGCCTTTGCGCTGTCATAATGGGAACGCCCTTTTTAGGGTTGAATATGGAGACGAGGGGTTGATGGTCAGTCAACAAGGTAAATTTTTGTCCGTGTAGGTAATGGTTGAATTTCTTCACCCCCCTTCGATAAAGTCCCGCACAGGAGACTGGTCAAGAAGGTAAGAGCCCATGGAATCCAGGGTGCCTTGGCACATTGGATACAAAACTGGCTTAGTGGCAGAAGGCAGAGGGTGATGGTCGAAGGTTGTTTTTGTGACTGGAAGCCTGTGGCCAGTGGGGTACCACAGGGATCGGTGCTGGGTCCCTTGCTGTTTGTGGTCTACATTAATGACTTGGATATGAATGTAAAAGGTATGATCAGTAAGTTCGCGGATGATACAAAAATTGGTAGGGTGGTGAATAGCGAGGAGGGTAGCCTCAGTCTGCAGGACGATATAGATGGGTTGGTCAGATGGGCGGAACAGTGGCAAATGGAATTTAACCTGGAAAAGTGCGAGGTGATGCACTTTGGGGGGACTAACAAGGCAAGGGAATACACAATGAATGGAAAGACCCTAGGCAAGACGGAGGATCAGAGGGATCTGGGTGTGCAAGTACACAGATCCCTGAAGGCGGCGGAACAGGTGGATAAGGTGGTAAAAAAGGCATATGGGATACTTGCCTTCATTAGCCGAGGCATTGAATATAAGAGCAAGGAGGTTATGGCGGAGCTGTATAAAACACTGGTTAGGCCACAGCTGGAATACTGTGTGCAGTTCTGGTCGCCACACTACAGGAAGGATGTGATCGCGTTAGAGAGGGTGCAGAGGAGGTTCACCAGGATGTTACCAGGGCTGGAGCACTTCAGCTATGGAGAGAGACTGGGCAGATTGGGTTTGTTTTCCTTGGAGCAGAGGAGGCTGAGGGGGGACATGATTGAGGTGTACAAAATTATGAGGGGCATAGATAGGATGGATGCTGGGGAGCTTTTTCCCTTAGTAGAGGGGTCAATAACTAGGGGGCATAGATTCAAGGTAAAGGGCGGGAGGTTTAGAGGGGATTTGAGAAAGAACTTTTTCACCCAGAGGGTGGTTGGAGTCTGGAACTCACTGCCTGAAAGGGTTGTGGAGGCAGAAACCCTCACAACATTTAAGAAGCATTTGGATGAGCACTTGAAATGCCATAGCATACAAGGCTACGGACGAAATGCTGGAATATGGGATTAGATTAGACAGGGCTTGATGGCCGGCGCGGACACGATGGGCCGAAGGGCCTCTATCCGTGTTGTACTACTCTATGACTCTATGACTCTATGACACACCAGGCTGAGTGCCTCCCTGTCGATCTGGGCATAGTTACGCTCAGCTGAGTTCAATGAGCGTGACGCAAAAGCTATCGGCTGCTCCGAGCCATCAGGGAATCTATGCGATAATACCGCTCCCACGCCGTAAGGGGATGCATCGCACGCCAGTCTGATTGGCAGTGATGGGTTGTAATGAGCCAACACTTCCCTGGACGTGATCAAGCCTTTGCATTTATGGAAGGCACGTTTACAGTCTTCGCTCCATTTCCAAACTACTCCCGTTTGTAGCAGTGCGTTAAGAGGGTGCAGAACCATTGACAAGTTCGGTAAAAATTTATGATAGTAATTTATTAATCCCAGGAACGACCTTAATTGTGAGACATTTTCAGGCGCGGGGACTTTTACGACCGCTTCAATTTTTTCAGGTGACTTATGCAACCCTTCTTCGTTAATGACATGGCCACAATATGATATTTGTTTCTGGAAAAATTCGCACTTGGGGCGATTTGCTCGTAGGCCCCGTTCTCTCAGCCTCGTGAGCACCTGCTCCAAGTTGGCAAGGTGCTCGTTGTTGTTTTCTCCTGTTACAAGGATGTCGTCTAGGTAGCATTGAGTCCCCGGAATCCCTTGCAGGACTTGCTCCATAGCTCTTTGCCAGATAGCCGGAGCTGATGCCACTCCGAAAACCAGTCAATTGTACTGGTACAGGCCTTTGTGTGTGTTTATCGTGAGATACTTTTTAGAGGCCTCCTCAACCTCCATCTGTAGATATGCCTGTGCTAAGTCAATTTTGGTGAAACGTTTCCCTCCAGATAGTGAGGCGAAAATATCTTCTATCCTCGGAAGAGGATACTGTACTGTGTGAAGAACCGGGTTTACAGTCACCTTGAAGTCCCCACAGATGCGAATTTTTCTCTGTTCTTCAGATTTATCATTATTCAACGTTTTCTTCATGACCGGGGTGATGGGTGTTGCCCACTCGCTCTAATCTACCTTGGATAACACGCCTGCTTTTTCCAAATTCTCCAGCTCTGCCTCGACGGCTGGACGAATTGCGTATGGCACCGGCCTTGCCTTAAAAAACTTGGGAATTGCTGCATCTTCCACTTTTATTGAGGCGGTGGCGCCTTTCAGGGTTCCTAGTTCCTGTTGAAACACTTCTTTGGCGTTAGCCAAGATTTCTTTTAATCGTCCAGGTATGACGTCATCATCATTTTTTTTCTTACTGGTCACCGTCAGTGCCTGAATGGAGTGCCAGTCTAAACGTATCTTTCTGATCCATTCATGTCCCAACAACGGTGGACCACCATCTCGCAGAACGTATAAATACAACTTCTGTATTTCCTTGCTGTTGTATACAACAGGCACCCTTATTTTCCCTCTGGGGTATACTTTCTGCCCCGTATATGTCTTCAAGATAATGGATGTGTCTTTCAAAGGTATATGCGGAAATAGCCGCTCGTAATCCCGTCGACTCATGACGGTCAGAGCTGATCCTGTATCTAGCTCCATTTTGACTGGGGACCCCGCTATCGTGAGGGTAACCCAAATGGTCTGGTAATCTTCTTTGGCAATTACATTATGTAATTTGAGACAGCTTAGTCTCTTGTTTCTGGAGTCGCTATCGCTCTTCTGGTCTTCGGAGCTACTGCCCGTCATCATTTGTACCTTTCTGTACTTTTCCTTATTGACCTTTTTACTGTCAGCGGATTTTTTTCCAGATCTGCATACACGTGCAATGTGTCCCATCTTTCCGCATTGCCTGCATGCTTTGTCCTTGAACCAGCAGTCCTTCTGGTCATGGGTGGCTCTGCCGCAGCGATAACATCTCTCGAAACCCCGTGTCATTTCATGGGTGCCGAAGTCCTGTGGCTTTTGCTGTATCTCTGCAGCTCCTCTTGCTGCTGCTTCGTATGATACAGCCACACTGAAAGCCTTGTCCAGTGTCAAATCTTTCTCAGAAAGTAGTCTTTTCTGTGTTCCTTCGCTTAGGAGACCGCAGACGAGTTTGTCTCGTAGAGAATCTGCCAGTCCTGCCCCGAATTGGCAGTGCTTTGACAGTTTTTGTAATTCAGTGAGGTAATCAGCGTTACTTTCATTCTTGTGCTGAATCCTCCTGAAGAATTTGAATCGTTCCGCTATCAGCAGCGGTGTTGGGTTTAAGTGCTCCTGTAAGGTATCAACAATCTCCTTAAAATTCTTGTCCATCGGTTTGGCTGGAGTGATCAAGTTTTGTAACAGCCCGTATGTCCTTGCGCCCATCAGATTTAGAAGTACCGATGCCTTTTTATCATCCGCTACTTCATTCGCCTTGCAATATACCTCCACTCTTTCCACATATGTGGTCCAATCCTCTGTATCACTATCGAAAGCAGTAATATTGCCAGTCTTCGGCATCCTGAAAATCCAAAATGGCGCCTCCCGCGCTTTTCCTTCTTCCCCGCCGAGTCAAGATGGCGCCTCCCGCGCTTTCCCGTCGCTGCCGCTGCTGCCAACGCTGTCCTCCGCGGTTCCCGTTGCGACCTGCAGCTTTTCGCGGTATTTCTATATATTTTTTATATATATCTTTTAAATAGTTTCTCCGTTACTTGGAGAACCGTTCCCGTCGTGGAGCGGACCCTCTGGGACTTTCCCCTCCCTCTGCTCGGTCCGAACACTGACCTGCTTTGCAGCACCGGCCGCCTCCTGAGTGTTCCACCCTCTGTCTCTCTTTGCTTCTGCTTTCTGACTCGCTGCCCGGCCCCGCTG
This sequence comes from Somniosus microcephalus, assembly GCF_052327205.1. Taxonomy (NCBI): domain Eukaryota; kingdom Metazoa; phylum Chordata; class Chondrichthyes; order Squaliformes; family Somniosidae; genus Somniosus; species Somniosus microcephalus. The sequence continues at coordinate 156,856,050 of NC_140996.1, read as the reverse complement.
CAGAGCCACCCGATCGAGCCCCAGCCCGCCACAGCCCAGGAAGGATCAGTGCACTACCTGCCACCAGCCCGCTTAGCTGGTGAAACCACAGTTTTTTTTTTTTTTCTTGCTTCTGGCTTCGACCTTCGTCTGAGGAATCGATCTCCTTGAGGTGCTGCCGAATTGCAGGTAAGTTCGTTTCTAACTCGTCGCCACTGTTAGATCCATGTGTTAATGGAGACACGGAATGCAGGAGTTGATTTAACAAGTGTTTACTGAACAAAGTCTGGAGGTGAACTAACTACACAAGACGCTATACAGGCTTATATACCCGAGTGGTCATTACTGGTACTACAGTACACAGGGGCTTCAAAAACATAGTTCCTCTTAAAGGTACATACACTACACCCTCCAATCTGCAGGAACTGTTCCATAATCTATAGAATTTTGGAAGATGACAACCAATGCATCCACCATTTCCATGGCTACCTCTTTTAGTACTCTGTGATGCAGATTATCAGGCCCTGGGGATTTATCGGCTTTCAGTCCTATTAATTTCTCCAGCACTTTTTTTTACTAATACTAATTTCCTTTAATTCCTCCTTCTCACTAGACCCTTGGTTCCTTCGCATTTCTGGGAAGTTATTTGTGTCCTCTTCCATGAAGACAGAACCAAAGTATTTGTTTAATTGCTCTGCCATTTCCTTGTTCCCCATTATAAATTCTCCTGTTTCTGATTGTAAGGGACCTACATTTGTCTTCACTAATCTTTTTCTTTTTAGTTACTTGTAGACGCTTTTACAGTCCGCTTTTATGTTCCTTGCAAGTTTACTCTCATACTCTATTTTCCCCTCTTAATCAATCTCTTGGTCCTTTTTTGCTGAACTCTAAACTGCTCCCAATCCTCAGGCTTGCTACTTTTTCTGGCAACTTTATATGACTCCTCTTTGGATCTAATACTATCCTTAATTTCTTTTGTTAGCCATGGTTGGGCCGCTTTTCCTTTTGTGTTTTTGTGCCAGAAAGAAATGTATAACTGTTGCAATTCATGCATTTGTTCCTTAAATGTTAGCCATTGCCTATCCACCGTCATGCCTTTTAATGAAGCTTCCCAATCTATCATAGCCAACTCACTCCTCATACCTTCATAGTTTCCTTTGTTTAGATTTAGGACCCTAGTTTCAGATTGGACTTCTTCGCTTTCCATCTTAATGAAAAATTCTATCATGTTATGGTCACTCTTCCCTAAAGCACCCTGATGTAAGAAAACTACCAGGCACTTGGTCTGAGTATGAAACAAGGCTTTAATCAACTGTTTTTCAACATGGAGATCTAGTTGTGTCCTTCACTAGTTCCTGTTAAAGAATGCCCTGAGCAAGTTGGTCCCATGCCCCGAGTATTTATACTCTCCCTGGACAGCGCACCAGCAGGCCGCCCAGTATTATTACATAAGTCATTTCCACATGAATGACAAGATTCATGTCAGACCCCACACAACAAGATTATTAATTAACCCCATCTCATTGCACAATACCCAGTCTAGGATAGCCTGTTCCCTAGTTGGCTCCTCAACATACTGGTCTAAAAAACCATCTCGTACACACTCCAGGAATTCATCCTCCACAGTATTATTGCTATTTTGGTTTGGCCAGTCTATATGCAGATTAAAGTCACCCATGATTACTGTAGTACCCTTGTTACATGCATCTCTAATTTTCTGTTTGTTGCCTATATGTTTTAATGGGGCTAAATATAAACTTACCTTATTGGAAATGGTTTTTAATGTATAAGTGAGTGATAAAATTTTATTTTTCTATTTTTTAAAACTCTTATGCTGGTAAAAGCAGGCCTTATGCCTGGTGTAAGAATTCCACAGCCTTTCAACGTGCGGAAGTTGGGCAAATAGCGCAACTCTCTACCCGCAGAGGCCCATCTCCCGGAGATGCGGAGGATCTATCAAGAAGATTCTTGACAGATTGCTAGTGCCAGGTTGCAGCGCATGCGCTTTGCATGCCTAAACCCGGCACTTGCGCTGAAGGGATAATTACAAGTCCTAGCCCTGTTCGGGCTACCCCAGATCAGGTGTATTCCCCAGACGTTCACCTTCAACTTAAGTTAGAGATAGCCGAATTTCATAAGATGCTTAAATGGGTCTAAAGGTTCAGGCTATCTCTCCCTAAAGGAAAGGAATGACTGAAGATGTTACCATCCTCCAGATAGCACTTTTAATAAGTTTAACTAGACTGTAACCATCCAGATATTATGAGGATCCGGAATAACCCCAGAATTCTGCAACTCCTTACAAAAGAGTGTACAGAAATTGGGTTCGCGAGTTTATACAGAAAAACTCTTTGAGACTATTATAAAAATATATAGTTTTATTTAAGAGCCAACATTCATTTAACAGCTGTTGATTCAGTCGCAACATTAACAATTCAAAATACAAATAGCTTACATTTCTTATTTCTCAGAGATCCTTATTCTCAAATCTTTACTTTGTTACATTTCTACATTTCTTACTTATTTCTAAATCCAGAACATCAATTACTTTGATTACCCGAGACTCAAAGTTAAAAACTTACAGATGGTGCTTGTAAAGTTGAGAAATGCTTGCCCATTCAGCAAGTTCTGACTTTCTGTTTGAAAGGCTCTTATTTTTATACCCTGTTTGCAGTGGTTTATTCTTTGAAGTTCTCTGCTGATGTAAGCTAATTGTCTTTATTGATACCTCTGTTGAATGCTTTCTATCTTACTGCCAATTCAACTATTGCATGCATAATTATGTCTCTACCTTTAGGTGTTCCAAAAACTATCATAAAAACAATGGCCCAGAAATTAGGTTCAGGGGCTTGCTGCACATGCAAGCTCCCAATGTGCACTTACCCGGCGCGCCGGCCGTTCTGCTCCCGGGACGCGTGGAATTCCTTTTGTCAGATGATGACTCCCGGGCAGTGTCTGACATCATGCCGCCCAGGAGTGCAGCCAGCGCGAAGCGTCCAGCGCGGAGTGTAAGTGAGACACGCCCCGTGAGGTCTCATTACCACAGGACACACCCCCAATCTTTCTCACAAGCTGCAAAGCATTTTTACATGCAGAGCAGCATTTTAAATAGGTTCTTTGTATTTTTATGAATCTTTTGGTAACTTTTATAAACTTTTAAATACTTTTACATTATTTTGAAGAATCTGAAGTAGTTTTAAACAGCATTAGAGCAATTTAAAGAGTTTTAAAAGCCCTGAAAGCATTTTTTTCATTCAATTTATTTAATTAGCAACGTGAAATGGCTGGAATGAGCACAACTCACGTCATTAAAAGAACTCACAATTTAACTGACGATGACCTCAGCAATCTCCTCAATGAGGTGGAGGCGCAGCGCCTGCGCATCATTGGGAATGAGAACTCCAAGGCACCGCGAAAAGGACAGATGATAGCTTGGTCTTTCAAGTGGCAGCATAGGGCTCCAGTCAATGGGAGGGAAAAGGCGCAGGAAACGTATGGGTGTCACCTTTTGCGTGGAGTGGGCCTTTGGCGTAGCGGTAAGCATCCCCGCCGCTGGGCCAGAAGGAGTAGGGTTTCGAACCCCGCTCCAGACAGTCCCGGCAAGTGGAGTGGGAGCTCTGACTATAAATTCTGGGTGGACATCCAGCGGGATACTTGCGTCCGTGGGTGTGGGTGGCCCCCCCCCCTCGTATGGGTTGTGGGAGCCCGTAAAACCCTCCTGCCATAGGACTAACCACCCTAATGGCTGGTATGAAGATGGTTACGGTCACGGAAGGAGCGTTAACGTGGCCAGAAATCTTTCCACCACTTCATACAGTTCCCCAAAGGGAACAGTGTGAGGACACGTACGACGACGACCTCTTGTGCAATGCACCTCCTTGGACCCTCAGTCGCAGATGCGAGGGGGCAAATCGTTCAATTGTTAAATTTTTCATTTTATTGACATGTAAAATGTTGTGTTTGCTGTTTTCATTGAAATGTTTATTTGTGACTGAAAGGATATGTAATCTTTTCCTTTAAACAGTGCAGCCTGTAGTCACTTTGAAAAAAATTTGCAACTTTTATTGGAGCCAAAGTATTTTTACAACAACTGTTTGAAAATTAGAACATAGCTAGTTTCCACCTTGAATGTCTTTATTGCAGTAAGAAAGCAGAAAAAGTCACTTTAAACTGTTAACACATTTTTTTCTGAACTATTCATGTTTACAAATGTTTGAAAAGTAGGAAATAGCTAGTTAACATTTAAAAGTTATAAACTATCTCCATCAAAACTGACCATGAAAACTGTTTTATGATGCAATAAAAGTTCACTGCTTCACTTTAAATTGTGTCTGCTCCTTTCTTTGCCTTGCGGGTGGAGGGGTAGGTGCAAGGCGCCACTTGCTCGTGAAGGTGTTGGCTACTAGCAGTTCCCGAGCAGCCTTACTTTCGGCAGCACTTGGCTCCTCCCCATGAGGCCTGGTCACAGGCACATTGGCATCGCTTATGTCCTCCATTTCAGCAGGGAGCTCTTCTGCAGTGTTAAGGGTCAGTCCTTCCTGCAGGGCAAAGTTATGCAAAGCACAACAGTCCATCACAATCCTTGTCACTTTCTGGTGAGAATACTGCAAGGTCCCCCCTGACCTATCCAGGCACCGGAAGCGTGGTTGAAGGTCCTCCTTCAACATGTCACATAGTCGGCCGATTGCCTCTTTACTGAAGCGCAGCCTCCTCACACACAAATCCTGCGACAGCATCTGAAATGATCGCCTCTCCCTGTACAGTCTCTGGGGTGGGTAGTAGCTCCTTCTGATCAGGAGACGGTTATGGTTCCTCAGTCTTCTATGTTGTTCCCTGCTGTTTTGAATTTTTTGAAGCAAAATCACACAGCATCAGGGCAGCATTTCTAGAGGGCATTTTTCTCACTCACAGGCCTCCTCCTTACACAGACGTCCTTGCAAGGAAGAAATGGAAAGAGTTGTTAAAGTAATTTTAATGAAGTGACTGGGTAGAAAATCACCCCGGCCTATGGCAGGAGAAACGCGTTATCGGCTTGGTAATACGTCATACCCGCCTGATCAATTTCACAGCCCGAGATGATTTTCCAATAAGTTACTTTCTCTGAAAGTCATAATTAAATGCATACATTCATACACATAAGTAAAGGAATATATACATACATACATATACGTAAAGGAATATATACAGACATACATACATAATTACTTAAAAGAATATATTACTGATGAAAAGTTTCTTTCTTAAAAATGTTGGAAATGTTACATTATTCATTTTAAAACAGTCATTTTCACATTTAATAAGCACATCAAATTCAATTAGGCCTTGCACACAGCCACAATTGCTCCTTATACCTACATTACTCAAAACCCATTAAAAAAAAAATTAAAGTTGCAAACTTACCTCAGACTTTCTTAAAATAACTTTTCTCCCTTTCCCAACCAAAAATGTGCCGTTCAGAAGCTCCACTGCTGAAAGAGTTCTTCCTCCGGAGCTTCTCGGGGGCTTTACTCATCCTTTTTTTATGTGTGAATTGTGGGGACTTACCCTCACTCAAACCATTCATGAAAATGCCGAAGTTTAATGCGCACGCGCTGCCTGAAACGTCGCACGCGTTCCGCCTCTTAACCCCTTGGTTCAGAGGACAGGAAATGCCGGTTTTCAGCGCATGCGCTGTGCATCCTGAAAACTGGCACTTCCATCGGGCCCACGCGTGAGTATCCCATCCGTACTCACGCGCTGGGACCCGAATTACTGGGCCAATATGACAGCAATGGTTTCTGTTTGATGCCATTCTTATTAAAGATTTTCCATTCAATTCTTAATATTGGCTTAACTGGTTTTTAGCAGACATTGTGACTCTGTTGTGTTCCAAGTTCAATACAAACACAATGTAATTGCTTGGTGTATCTATTGAAGTCATATCTTCAAAGTGTTCTTGTCGTTATCATATTTACTATGTATATAGTATAAGACACTTCTGTAGTGTATGTAACGTTCCACCTTTAAGAGAACTATTTTAAGGGTTGCACTACTTTATCTTGGCGACTGTATACTGTAATACCGGTGGTGACCACACCGGTAGAAAAGTGCTGTGTAAGGATTTATTGGGCAGATTCGCCCTGACCTTCGAATAGTAAAGTCCTGTTAAAGTTACTCTTGTAGTCTGTGTATCAATTCACCATATAACCCACAGACTTTACAACTTCGACTGAGTGTTTACTTGTTTTCTAGCTATCTCAGTTGGTTGCATATTTAATCTTATGTTTCCTGTCTTCCAAGTTTAACATAAAAACTATTTGACCATCAGGTGTTTCTTTTACTTGATGTCATCTTTTCAAAGGCACATGGTTTTTTAACATTTGTGTTTCTGTTTCATGTGTTAGCTTATAACACCTTAAACTGGGCATTTTATTGTGTTCCCTCCAAACTCCAGACCTTTCGGAAGCGTCAAACTGCCATTTCAACAGGGTCATTGTTTTAGTATATTTAACTAATTCCCATTTCAAAGCTTGTATGTTTACAACTTTGTTAACAACTGATCTTTAGCTCAGAAGCCTGTTTTCTGTTTGCATCCTGTGTCTCCAAGGCTTTCCAGACTTTTAAACCCAGTATATCATGTATTAATAATGTCTGAATTCTGTTCATTTTATGGTGTATCTTTCTGAAATATGGCTTATTCCCTCACAGTGCGAGCCTTATGGGCGCATGTGCATCTCGTATGCACCAGTAGGGGTCGCAAAATATGACCCATTATGTTAGGAATCTTGGGGGAGAAATTCAGTTTCAGCCCGTTTGGGGCGCGCTTATCAGCCAGGCGCAAAATTTAGCGCCTGCCACTAATTATCGCCTCCGACTGCAAGCTTAGCTTTTATCGCCCCTGGAGGTGATTGGAGCGCTAAATCAGGTGCTGCACACCTGTCTTAAGGTGCAAAGGCTGAGGAGCGAGGCGCTAACTCAGAGCGCAGGCGCAGCGCAGGTGATGTCAGTTAGCGATGGAACACAGACACACTGGCGCCGGACAGTTCTTAAAGGGGAGGGTCGGTCTTGCTCTCCAGCCACACCCTGCTCATTGGAGCCTTGAATCTCGGCCTGGAGAGACCTGTGACTACATTTTCCAGCCAAGGACTATGGAGAGGGTGAGAGAACGAGCTCAGCGCTTCAGCAAGCGGGCCTTGGAGGCACCGGTTGGCGTGATGGAGCACAGAAGATCTATACTCTACCCTGAGAGTGGCAGGAGGCCTTTGCCACGCGACTACAGAAGAGTGTGGAAGGAGATGGCTCAGCACATCTCCTCCAGGAGCATGGTGCCCAGGACCCATACTCAATGTCGCAAAAAATTCAATGACCTCACTCGGGTCGTCAGGGTGAGTGTTTTTTTTTCAATACCTCTCTATCCCGCCTTCTCAACCTCACTCTATGGCCAGAGGGTCTTAAAACCCCAATGCCCAACACTCATCCAACACCTATAGCGCTCTTATGAAACACACATGCACATTCCACACTTTGCATACTGTAAGGGCTATTCAACCATGGGAGGCACATCAGGCAAGACCATGGCTGCATACATTAAGTGCTATTCAATTATGGGAGGCACATCAGGCAAGACCATGGCTGTATATTTACTCAGACGCCGTCCTTTTTCTTGCAGGCCAAGCTATCTCATAATAGGAGACAGCAGCAACGGACGGGTGGAAGGCCGCCGCAGCTGCAACCCCTCAGCGATCTTGAGGCGCGCGTCCATAGGATTGTGGCAAGCCAGGTGATCGGTCCCGTCGCCCCTGGAGAGGCCGACCCCGTTCGGGACAGCAATGGTAAGGTCATCACCTTTTTCTTCTCTCTCATTCCACTTGCCCCTCACAACACCAGCCTTTGACACTTTCAATCCCACTTACTAAATCGCTGCACTCCTTCCTCCCTTACTGTCCCCCTGTCCTCACGCTAAAGCCACTCTTGTACCTCCCTGCTTTCAGATGGTGATTCACCAGCTGAGGAGATGGGCCCTGAAGCTGCCAGTGGGAGTGAAGCTGCAGGCGAGGAGGAAGAGGAAGCCGGAGCATCAGCACCACACTTTCCTGAGGAAGCCCATGCCCACACTGGGAACACGTCTTCCCTGGAGGGGAGCAGGGGGAAGGGCCTGATGAAGGTGAAGCGCCAGGACCCAGTGGGCTGCAACAACGCGATGTGGCTAGGGAAGCTCGGGGGCCTTCTCCCCGGAGGGAGAGTAAACCAGCGAGTCCTGCTGCACTGGATGCAGAGGAGGAGCGGCTCATCGCTGAAATGAACACCCGGGTGGTGGACATGCACACTCAGCTTATGGGTGCAGTGGGAAGGGTGCCCGAATGCATTGATGCACTGGCAAGGAGTGTGGAGCACTTCGCTGTAGCACAGGCGGATGCCATCTAAAACTTAGTGCTGCAATTCAGTCACTGGCTGCCGTGATCCAGTCTCTGACTGCTCTCATGCAGACTCAGATTGAGGCCACGCAAGCACTGACTGCTGCCATTGTCGCTGGTTCGGACACATTTCCCCGGGGCTCTCACCGCGCCGCAGCAGGCCAGCAATCTGTGCTCCAGCAGATTGCTCTGGATGCTGAGGTGCTGTCCCGTGGGAGTGCCAGTGTGTCAGTCGAGCAGGGAGTTGCTGTCCTCTCTCAAGATGACAGCATTCCTGCTGCCACCACTGTCACTTCCCCATTGCACTTGCCACCTCCTGTAGCCCAGACTGCTGCTGCCCATGCAGAGTTGGTGCTATCTGCAGCCGGGCCCACCAGGCCTAGAGCTGGTTGAGGCTGTCCTTCAAGGGCATCTGCAGTCTCAGGTTCTGACAATTAACAGCCTTCCAGCAGCCTTGCTGCAGCCACTGGGGCTCCATTACGGAGGAGCAGTAGGGTGGGAAGGGGGGAAGTGCGCAAGGGAAGGAGATCACCCTCGAAGGGCAAAAAGTAGGAGGTGTGAAGAAATGTTGGTCAATTTTTTATTAAAGGCCGAGGTTTGTGTTCAAACTTTGGTTTAGTGTTTTGGACATTATCTCCAAGTTGTGAGAACCAGTTATGTTAATGAATGATTTTTTGTGATTGTTTCTATTAGTTTGTCATGAAGAAATGACACACACAAGAGTTTGTAAAATAAAAAAGTTTTTGTATTCAAAATGTACAGATTTGGCCTTTGGAATCATTGCTGCCTTGGCCGGCTTAGGGGTTGCGGGTTGGGTTCATTTATGTTGTTCTCCATGCCAGAAGCCATTTCCTCAGTAGGGGCCTAGAAGCGGCTTATCAGCCGTTGACGGATGGCCCTTGCAGTTTCAACATTGTGGGCCTCCCTCCCGCCTTGCTGCTGCTGCTGATCATCCTCCTCCTCTTCCTCCTCCTCTTCCTCATCCTCCTCCGGTGGTACTCCAAGGCCTGGTGGCATTGGCTGGGACCTGAGGATTGCCAGGTTATGCAGCATGCAGCACACAACAATGAAGAGGGAGACTCGCTCAGGCGAGTACTGCAGGGCTCCTCCTGAGTGGTCCAGACAGCGGAACCGTTGCTTGAGCACGCCGATCATCTGCTCAACGATGTTCCTGGTGGCGAGATGGCTCTTGTTGTACCAGAGCTCAGCAGGGGTGTTGGGGTTATGGAGCGGTGTCATCAGTTAGGTACACAGAGGATAACCCTTGTCCCCGAGGAGCCAACCATTTGGCTGATGCGGTGCCTGGAAAAGCTCTGGCACAGCAGTCTGGCGCAGGATGAAAGCATCATGGCTGCTGCCAGGATAGCGGGCATTGACAGCGAGTATCAGTTGTCTGTGGTCACAGACCAACTGGACATTTAAGGAGTGGAACCACTTGTGGTTTCGGAAAACCTCTGTATTCTCATGCGGTGCCCGCAATGCCACATGCGTGCAGTCAATGGCGCCCTGCACCATGGGGAAGCCCGCTATCCTCGCAAAGCCCAATGCAAGTTCATGCTTTTTGGCCTGGGTCATCGGGAAAGAGATGTAATGGCGTCTCCTTTTATAGAGGGCACTTGTGACCTGACAGATACAGCAATGGACCGCGAACTGGGAGATATTGGCGATGTCCCCAGTAGCTGCTTGAAAGGAGCCGGTGGCATAAAAGTTCAGAGCCACTTTCACTGCCACCGACAGAGACATCCTGGTCCTCAGTAGAGGCTGCAGATCTGGCTGCAGCAGGTGGCAGAGCTCAGTGACCACCTCCTTGCTGAAGCGCAGCCTTCGCAAACACTGCTCCTCAGACAAATTAATGTAGGAGAATTGTTGCCGGAATACCCTGGGAGGGTAAGGTCTCCTGTATAGAGGCCTGTTGGCCCTCCTCCGTCTCGCCATGATTGCCACTCTCTCTTTGCGTCTCTGCTGCCTCCGATTCTGCAGGCGCAGGACGACGCCCCAAATCATTGCAGCCCCCCATAGTCTCTTGGTAATCGAAGTAATGCACGTCAAATCCAAAAGTACCTGCAAAGTGATGCTCAGTAGCCAAAACTACTTGACACAGCGTTGACTCTATGCAGAAGTCTCTTCTTCTCTCTCTCAGGATCTCTCTCTCTGTCAGAATGAGTGGTGCAAAAATGTCTACCACAGAAAAAGCCAGGAAGAGGCCGCCTTTAAATAGCTCCCCCCCAGCCCCTCACCAACTGGGAAACGTTCCAGTCTCCCTGTCGTTGCTTGCGCCAGGCGGAAAGGAGGGGGGCGCCACTCAATATCCGGTCCGGGTGCCACAAGGACATTGCACGCTCGAATGACGTCAAGATCTGTGGGCGCAGGAGATCGGGGCGGTAGTGTTTAGCGCCGCTGCAAAATGTCTGGTCAATTTCGCGAGCGGCGCATGTAGTGTCCAAGTATCAATAATACACGGACGGCAGGAGAACAATAATAACAGGTATTTACTGAACAGAGGGTAACTTAAGACTGTAGTACAGAAGCCTGCTATGGCTTTATATACAGGGGTGGTCACTGCCAGTACTGCAGTATAGAATCAGTTCTTCTCTTAAAGGTACATACACAACAATTCCTCCCCTTTTAGATAAACAGTGCATAACATTCATTTAACAACTAAATAATAACTAATTACAATTTTCTCTGTATTATATACATCAACTGAAATAATCATTTATAAGTTCAGTCTTTGAGGAGGCTTCCTGATCCTGACTGGATAGCGCCTTTCTCGAGTATCCTGTTCTTGTGGCGGAGTTGATTCTGGCTCATTGTCATTGGTTGGTTCGTCAGCTTCCAATACCACTGCTTCTGAGGTAGACGCAATCTGTACTTCGGGTTTATTACCAGGTGCACATGCTCGTGGTATGGGTTTGGCTTGTTCCTGTGACTCTAGAATCTGGTCAGCATGGCGTCTCACGATGCTCTCTCCAACGTCCACTGTGTACATTAGTGGTCCCTGCTGTGTGCATATCGTTCCTGGCTGCCATTTTTCTGTTCGGTAGTTGCGGGCCAAGACTGGTTGCCCTATCTTGAAGCTCCTGGTTGGCTTCTCATTGATGTGCTGGAATTGCTTATCCTCAACATCTTGTCTTATGTTTGGTTTGAGCAAATCCAGGCGACATCTTAGCCTTCGGTTGAAGAACATTATGGCTGGAGCTTGGTTGGTGACTGCATGTGTCGCATTCCGGTAAGCAAACAAGAAATTATCCACCTTGTGTTGTAGTGGTATGTCATCGTTATACATTGCCTTTATTGCCTTTTCAAAGGTCTGAACAAACCTCTCAGCCAATCCATTTGTGGCTGGATGATATGGGGCAGATGTGTAATGTTTCACCCCATTATTCCTCAGAAACCTCCGGAAATCCTCGGACACAAACTGTGGCCCATTGTCGGAGCAAATCTGTTCTGGCAAGCCATTCCTGGCGAAGATGGTCCGTAGGACTGCAATAGTTTTCTCCGTGGTGGTGGAGGACATTTTGATGACCTCTGGCCATTTCGAATGGGCGTCCACGGCGATTAGGAACATTGAGTGCATAAATGGACCAGCAAAATCAATGTGTACCCATTGCCATGGAGGGCCACTCCCATGGATGTAGCGGGGCCTGTGGTGGAGCGTTTTGGACCTTCTGGCATCCTGTGCATCTCTTGGTCATATCCTCGATTTCTTTATCGATTCCCGGCCACCACACAAACGCCCTGGCTAGATTCTTCATTTTCACTCCTCCCAGATGGCCCTCATGAAGCTCATTTAGCACTCTATCTCTCAACTTGGGTGGAATTACCACTCGGGATCCACACATCAAGGTCCCCCGGCACACTGACAGCTGTTCTCTCCTTGGCGAGAATGCTGGCAACAGTGGGTCGCCATGTGCTGGCCATCCCTTCACCGTCAAATCATAGACCCGAGAGAGTGTTGGGTCATTTCGGGTTTCCTTCTCTATACTTGAGTTTGTAACAGGTAGACATTCGACTATGGTCGCATGGAATATCTCAACAGGGTCCACTGCAGGTGCTTCCTCTACCGTAGGCAACGGTAGGCGCGACAGCCCATCAGCGTTTCCATGCTGTTTCGTACCCTTGTACTCTATGTCGTACTGATGTACCCCTAGAAAAAGTGACCATCTTTGCAGCCGTTGTGCCATCATCACCGGAATGCCCTTCTTTGGTTTAAAAATGGAGACCAGGGGCTGATGATCAGTCAGTAGGGTGAATTTCTGCCCGTGCAGATCGTGATTGAACTTCTTCACCCCCCACACCAGGCTGAGGGCCTCCCTGTCAATCTGGGTGTAGTTACGCTCGGCTGAGGTTAACGAGCGCGACGCAAAGGCTATTGGCCTCTCTGAACCGTCAAGGAATTTGTGTGACAGCACCGCTCCGATGCCATAGGGAGACGCATCACATGCTAACCGAATCGGTAGTGTTGGATTGTAGTGGGCCAATACTTCTTTTGAAGTGATTAGGCATTTACATTTCTGAAAAGCACGCTTACACTCATCACTCCATTTCCATGTTACTCCAGTTTGCAGCAGGGCATTCAGTGGGTGCAGAATTGTAGATAAATTCAGCAAGAACTTATGGTAGTAGTTCACCAACCCGAGGAACGACCTCAGTTGTGACACATTTTCCAGTGCTGGAGCCTTGACTACAGCCTCAACCGTGTCCGGCGACTTATGCAACCCTTCCTCATCAATCATGTGGCCACAATACGAGATTTGTCTCCTGAAGAACTCGCATTTGGGGCGGTTGGCTCGTAGCCCATATTCCTGTCATCTAGTGAGCACCTGCTCCAGGTTGGCAAGGTGTTCACTGTCATTTTCGCCCGTAACTAGGATGTCGTCCAAATAACACTTGGTCCCCGGGATCCCTTGCAGGACTTGTTCCATCACCCTCTGCCAAATAGCCGGGGCTGATGCTACCCCGAATACCAGTCGATTGTACTGGTAAAGGCCTTTGTGAGTGTTTATCGTGAGGCCTTTCCTAGATGCTTCTTCCACCTCCATTTGTAGATACGCTTGGGCCAGATCAATCTTTGTAAAGCATTTCCCTCCAGATAGTGAGGCGAAAATATCTTCTCTCCGTGGAAGTGGATATTGTACTGTGTGCAGGACTGGGTTCACAGTTAGCTTGAAGTCCCCACAGATGCGAACCTTCTTTGGCTCCCCAGGTGTGCTGCTCAATGATTTCTTCATTACAGGAACGATGGGTGTGGCCCACTCGCTCCAGTCCACCTTGGACAGCACACCCGAACGCTCCAGACTCTCCAGCTCTGCTTCAACGGCTGGGCGGATCGCGTAAGGTACCGGTCTGGCCTTAAAAAATGTTGGGTTTGCGTTATCTTCGATTTTTATCATTGCCTTTACTCCTTTTAGAGTCCCAAGTCCTTCTTGGAACACCTCTTTCGCGTCAGTTAGAATTTTTGACAGTCGTCCAGGTGTGACGTCATCATCCTTTTTGTCAGTCACAGTTAGCGCCTGAATGGAATGCCAATCCAATTGTATTTTTTGGATCCATTGTATCTATATATACTACAAGATAGAGGACCACCAATAATGGTGGTCCTCTATCTTGTAGTATATATAGATACAGTTTCTGTGTTTCCTTACCGTTGTATTTAACTGGCACCCTTATTTTTCCTCTGGGGTAGACTTTTTGCCCCGTGTATGTCTTCAATACAATGGACGTGTCCTTCAAGGGTATGTGTGAGAATAGCCGCTCATAGTCTCGTCGATTCATGACAGTTAGGGCTGATCCTGTGTCCAATTCCATCTTTACTGGGGACCCTGCTATCATGAGGGTGACCCAAATGGTTCGGTGATCCTCCTTTGCGATCACGTTGTGTAACTTTAGACAACTTAGTCTCCTGCTCCCGGAGTCCTTATCACTCTCCTGATCTTCCGAACTACTGTCTGTCAATTTCTTTACTTTCTTGTACTTTTCCTTAGTAGTTCTTGTAGTGTTGGTTTTCTTTCCCGACCTGCAGACTCTTGCTATGTGTCCCATTTTCCCACATTGCCTGCATACTTTGTCCTTAAACCAGCAGTCCTTCTGATCATGGGTTGTTCTGCCGCAGCGATAGCACTTTTCTGTTCCATACGCCATTTCGTTAGCACTGTATTCTTGTGGTTTCTGTTGTATTTCTGCAGCTCCCCGTGCTGCTGCTTCGTAGGATACTGCCACGCTGAAAGCCTGTTCTAGCGTCAGGTCCTTTTCCGAAAGTAGTCGTTTCTGGGTTCCTTCACTCTGGAGCCCGCAGACAAACTTATCCCGTAAGGTGTCTGCCAGTCCTGCTCCGAACTGGCAGTGCTTTGATAACTTGCGTAGTTCCGTAAGATAGTCCGCATTGTTCTCATCTTTGTGCTGGTTTCTTTTATGGAACTTTAATCTTTCTGCTATCAGCAGCGGTGTAGGGTTTAGGTGTTCCTGTAAGATATTAACAATCTCTTCAAATCTTTTCTCCATTGGTTTAGCTGGGGTAATTAAATTCCGCAATAGGCCGTACGTTCTCGTGCCCATCAAATTTAATAATACTGACGCCTTCTTTCCATCGGCCACCTCATTTGCCTTGCAGTACACTTCAATTCTTTCCACATACGTGGTCCAGTCTTCTACCTCGTTGTCGAAAGCAGTGATACTGCCACTTTTCGGCATCTTGGGTGATTTAAAATGGTGCCTCCCGCGCTTTTTCTTCTTCCCCAATGGATTAAGATGGCGCCTCCCGCGCTTTTCCTTCTTCCCCAATGGAATAAAATGGCGCCTCCCGCGCTTTTCATTCTGCCCCTTGCTGCCACGCTGCTCCTAGCTTTCTGCAGGGTAATGGCGGCAACCCGTGGCTCCGGCGCATCTCACTTTTCCATCCCCTTGTTTTATTTTTGCTACGCTGCCCGGTTCTTGAGCACCGACCGCGCCCTGTGCGCTCCACCCTCTCTCTCTCTTTTCCTCCCGACGACGCTGCATGGCCCCTTTTCAGAGCCGCTCGATCGAGCTCGAGCCCGCCGCAGTCCGGAAGGGTCAGCGCACTACCTGCTACCAGCACGATTTGCTGGAACACCTTGACTGGGGAGCCAAGCCCAGCTCTCCACAGCCTCTCCTGCAACTCTCCGAACTCCGATGGATGCTTGGGCGGTTGCCCGCGGTCGACGCCCATTGCTCTGACTTCAACCTCCCAGAAGCTTCTTCTCAGGGAAAGATCCCCGTGAGGTGATGCAGTACTGCAGGTGAGTTCGAACCTGTTCGTCGCCAATGTAGTGTCCGAGTATCAATAATACACGGACTGCAGGAGAACAATAATAACAGGTATTTACTGAACAGAGGGTAACTTAAGACTGACGTACAGAAGCCTGCTATGGCTTTATATACAGGGGTGGTCACTGCCGGTACTGCAGTATAGAATCAGTTCTTATCTTAAAGGTACATACACAACAGCGCCGACATCGCCGCGCCCGGTCGATAGTTGCTTTGCACCCCATTAGTGCCCTCTTAAGGCACTAATGGGAGGCGCAAACCAACCAAATTTTTCCCCCATTGGTGGTCAACAGGAAATGTAAATGGTGCATGAAGGATTTTTCAAAAAGTACTTTAAGCAATTTGATTTGCTTCTGTTCTCTTTGTAGAAACTGTAGACTAGTGATTTTTGAACTGTTCTTGTGTAAAATGCTTAGTAATTAGTTATTTGCTGAGTTTTTATCTTATGAATGTGAAATTTGGGTGAATCAGATGAAATGTGCATTAGACATGTTGTGACATCTATATATATAAATCGGTACTTCTGTCTATCTGTCATTCTGTCATTCTGTCTGTCATCGCGTGTGCGTCTGTCGGGTATGCGCTCGAAAGTTACAGGGCGTACCTACGCGCGCGTTACCTCCAAAGAAAGCTTACGCTTCCGAGACGGTTTTAAGCGTATTTACATTTCGGCCGGGCTAAAATCGCGCCCGCGGTATCCCAAAAACCTTAACATTCCGCTCATTAGCATCTCATTATCCGCTCATTAGCGACAGAGTGACCTCGAGCTCGACCAATCGTACGCCGGGTTGCTGGCGTGTGCCGCCGGGCCAATCGGTGCGTGTGTGGCCGGGCCTTATCCTTCTGAACTGAGGTGAGTCGCCGCCATCTTGATTCCAAACTTTTCCTTTCTTTTTCCCGCTTTCTGCGTCTTAAAAAAAAAACGTTGCTTTTAAAACACATATTGTTTTAAAAAAAAATGATTTAGAAAGTAATTAACTTATCTAATCTCATTAATTTTCATACCTTTCCACGTTTTTCCAGGTAGGCCTAGAAGCCTCGGCGTCTCCTCTGCACCCACGCCCGAGCTAGGCACCTCCCGGCCCCACTCGAAGGCTGGAGGGCCAAGCCTCAGCCCAGCGCCGCTAGGGTGCGCGCGCAGCAGGAGCTGAGACGCGGCGTCTCTCTCTGGCTCGGCCGGGGGGCGGGGCTTGCTGAGCGTCGACGGT
Organism: Somniosus microcephalus; assembly: GCF_052327205.1. NCBI lineage: Eukaryota > Metazoa > Chordata > Chondrichthyes > Squaliformes > Somniosidae > Somniosus > Somniosus microcephalus. Next base: position 156,839,186 of record NC_140996.1, on the reverse strand, counting down.
TACCCTGGCAACCGGCCCCGCCGGCCGTCTCGCACAGCCGCAATCGGCGGCCTTCACCTCGGGGGGGGCGCGACCCTCGGGGGGGGCCGCGACCCTCGGGGGGGCCACGCGCGCAGCAGGAGCAGCTGAGACGCGGCGTCTCTCTCTCTCTGGCTTGGCCGGGGGGCGGGGCTTGGTCAGCGTCACGGTTACCCTGGCAACCGGGCCCGCCGGCCGAGCCAGAGAGAGACGCCGCGTCTCAGCTCCTGCTGCGCGCGCAATCGGCGGTCTTCACCTCGGGGGGGGCCGCGACCCTCGGGGGGGGCCGTGACCCTCGGGGGGGCCCCCCGCCCTCCCTCCCCCCCGCCGTCCCTTCCCCCCCGCCCCCCCTCCCCCCGCCCTCCCTTCCCCCCCTTTTCCCCCCGCCCTCCCTTCCCCCCTCCCTTCCCCCCTGCCCTCCCTTCCCCCCCACCGCCCTCCCTTCCCCCCCTCCCTTCCCCCCTCCCTTCCCCCCCGCCCTCCCTTCCCCGCCCTCCCCTCCCCCCTCCCCCTCCCCCTCCCCCCTCCCCCTCCCTCCCCCTCCCCTCCCTCCTCCCCTCCCCTCCCCCCTCCCCTCCCCCCTCCACTCCCCTCCCCCTCCCCTCCCCCCTCCCCTCCCCTCCCCCTCCCCCCCCTCCCCTCCCCTCCCCCCCTCCCCCCAGTCGCTCACTCTCTTCCCCCCAGTCGCTCTCTCTCTTCCCCCCAGTCGCTCTCTCTCTTTCCCCCAGTCGCTCTCTCTCTCTCTTCCAACAACAACATTCCCTCGAAAAAGCCTCGGCACCGCCGGGCACTTCAGCTAGTCTAAAATAGAACGGACATCTAAAATGTGACGGAGGGGTAGTGTGTGCTAGATGTAATGTTTCTAGAATATAGATAGACACATTATAAACAATAGCAAATGCCTTTAAGTGAATTGAATATACTAATTCACACTCAATCTTTGCCATCTTTGTTATTTTGGTTTTAGATGCCATTTGAAAACCTGATTAGGTTACATGTTTTGTACCTACTTCACTGAGAGCTATCCATTATTATTTATCCAACAGTATTTGATGGAAAAGAGAAATATGAATTATTTGGATTTGAAATATGTTTGCTTTCTGTTTTGATGATTTTTGACAGCTACTATAAAGGAGAAAACACAAAGCAGTTCCTGTTAGCATTTATCCAACCTCTTTGGTATGCATCAGCCATGAAACCTGTCTCTTTTCAACACTATTGGACCACAATTCTGACATATCATTTTCAGCAATACCTTCAAATTTTGACAGGGCAGCCCATATTTAAAGACCTGTGTTCCTGCTTCATTGAACACTGACGTGATGGTATTTGGTTGAGGATATTCTTAAGTCTCTAAGTGTCATGTAGTTTAAGTCTGGGTGTCATGCGACCGTCTGCCAGTGCATTGGAAATGTATGTGTGCAAAAGCAGACTGGAAAGATAGCTGTCAGTTTGACAGTGGTAACAGTTTACAAATAAATAAAAGTGTAAAAAGGATCTTATTGAAAACAAAATCAAACTGTTCATACAGTTTGATTAAATTTAATGAAAACAAATGTTAAAGCAAATTCTGATGAAGGATCTCCACCTGAAATACAAACGTATGAAAAGAGGGATGGGAAAAGACCATCTAGTCCATCAGTCCTGCCCCAGACAGACACGGTGCAGCTACGTTCATTTACTCACCTACTAGTCATGCAATCTACTGGGAGAGGCAAAAAGACCGAGAAGAAACCCAAAGCCAATTTAGGCAAAACTTTGGACAATTCCTCTCCAATTAAGCAAGCTTTAAGAAATTGCTGTACTGATAAATTTTTCTAATCCCAGCCAACCTCTATAACTAGGAACTCATTCAACTCCCTTTTGCCACATAGTCCTCCCAGTCCTAATCATCTTAAATAACCGATCCAACTGGATGGAATCTAATCCTTCCATTATTTTAAAATATATATCTCCTACGTTTCTTTAATGAAAATAGTCCCAACTCATTGAGCCTATCCTGATAACCAAGAGCCCAAAGACTGGATACCATTTTAGTCATCTTACTCTGTATCTTCTCCAGGGCTTCTACTGTCATGTGTGCAGACTAAAACTGGACAAAATATTTCGAGAGGAAAATTCTGTGGATGCTGAAAATCTGAAATAAAAACAGAAAATGCTGGAAATACTCAACAGGTTAGGCAGCATCTGTGGCGAGAGAAACAGAGTTAACGGGGGTGATTTTCCCAGCCCTGGGGAGGCGGGTATGGAGGCAGGACTGCTGGGAAAATGGCAGAATCTGGGAGCGGGTACCCATCCCGCCCCCAGCCCTCCTCCATGCCACCTTCCCAGGAGGCGGGTATCCGACCCGCGCTGAGTCCTGTCTCCTCGAGGCGGGAAGGGGATTAGTGTCAATTAACAGGTACTTAACAGGCAGTTTTTTGGCTAATCCCTATTTTGAGCCCTAAAGTGTGGGCTTCTCGATGGCTCCGAACCTCGCCAGGGTCAGCAAGGCGAGCCGTGGGTCTGTGGGAGTCAGAGGGGCTGAAATGTTCGGTGTGCAGGTGAGTGATGAGTGCAAGTGTGGCGAGGTAAGTACATGAGGTGAGTCTAAAGTGTTTTAATAAGATTACTTACCGTTGCTTCTTCCTCCAGGCTTCATCCCTTTAGGCTGCAGAGCTGCCTCATCTCCACGGCAGAGATAACAGAATGGCTGCTGCATTCTCCGATGTAACAGCCATCTGATTTCTGCTCAGGAAAGAGGTTTGGTGAGTCTTGAGTACAAAGACTCACCAAATAACAGAGATTGTCAGTGTTTGACAGCTTCTCAAAGCTTTTTGACAGATGAAACGTCATACGCTGATGTTCTCTGTCAATGGCTTTCCCTTAATTGGCCTGTTAAGCCCGCCGGGCAGGCTTAACAAGGTCAATCAAGGGAAAATAGCGTGGGTTGGCCGGACGTCGATGGAGGCGGGACTAAAACCCGACAAGCAGCAGTCCCGCCTCCATCACGTCCCCATTGATAAAATCACCCCCAAAGGTCGATGACCTATCGTCAGAATTTATATTTCGTTTCAAGTGTGGCTATACCAAGGTCAAAGAACCAATGGCACAAAATTCCTGGAGCATAGCATCTGATTGCCAATTCCAAATGATGACATTTTCTGTTATCCTTTCTTTCGCTTTCAATGTTGATTGACCTGCTGTGAATTTCCAATCGTTTCTGTGTTTATTAATTACAGGTATAGTGGGTACATATAGAAAGCAGCTAAAATATGACTGACTTGGCATTCTTACAGTAATTTCCTTGTAGGAATTCTTAAGGTTTCAAAGTTATGAGGACAGGTTCTGAATTGTCTTTACAAAGAGGCCTAAGATGAGCCTTTTTTTCCCTGTTTCCATCCAATTTACAATAGGAACATAGGAACAGGAGTAGGCCATTTAGCCCTTCAATGCATGTTTGTTTCCCTTCTCCCTAAACCATGACATCTGGGAAAACTGATTTGCCCAGTAATTTGATAATGCACACAGACTTAAGGTAGCAAAAATCATGATATTGTTCTCTGGATGTCTTTGGAATGATTGAAAAGTATCTCACGGTTGTTCCCCCCCCCCACCCCCAGAGACCTACGTGTAATCATTCTGTATCAAATCTGTTATTCTTAAATTGCGCAAATATCTTGTCACAAATTGTAAACTTTGTGTGGGTTTATTTTTAATGATTAAAAAAGTCCCTGGCAGCATTCATCTGATTATGGGAAGAAATTGGTCTCTGTCGTGTTTCTGGGCGAAAAATAAGAGTTTGGGCGACCAATCATCTCCCATGTCTGATCCTCCCTGAAAGTATGTTGCTCCCAAATTGGCAGCCGGTGGCTTTTGAGTGTCCAGGGTGCCCATCTACAACAGGCATTAGAGCCTTAAATAGGCTAATCAGGGGCCTAATGCCTGTGTTAGGACCCCAATGCCAAATTTGGCAAAAACAGAGCTAAGCATATGTTGCTAATTGGGTAGCTCTTTCAAAGAGCCGGCTCAAGCACGATTGATTGAGTGGCCTCTTTCTGTGTTGTAAGACACTATGGGGAAAAAATTCAGTTGATTAGAGGGCGCTAATGGGGTGCAAAGCAACTAGTGCCTGGGCACGGCGATGTTTATGCCGCTCGCGAAATTGACCAGATCGTGACATCAGTCGAGTGTGCAATGCCCCAGTAGCACCCTGGACCAGATATTGAGTGGCGTCCCCTGTCTTTCCGCCTGCCACTAGCAACGATAGGTATAGGGGAACGTTTTGCAGTCGGGAAGGGACTGGGGAGCGCTATTTAAAGGCGGCCGCTTCCTGCCTTTTTTTGTCGGCGACATTTTTGCACCACGCATTCTATGAGAGAGAGAGAGACTTCCAGAGAGATTCAACACTGTGTGAAGGAGTTTTGGGTACTGAGCAGCACTTTGCAGGTTCATTTTGATTTGACCTTCCTTGCATCGATTTAGAAGAGACTGTGGGGGCTGCACTCTGAGCTCTTTCCCTGGGCCTCTCCATTGTTCTTTCCAGCAGAATTGATGTACAGGTCCCTCCAGGCTGAGATTCAAGGCTGCAATGACCCTCCCCTTTAAGAACTGTCTGGTGCCAGTGTGTCTGTGTTCCATTGCTAACTGACATCACATGAGCTTCGCCAGCGCTCTGTGGTAGCGCCTCGCTCCTCGGCGTTAGCGCCTTAAGAGAGGTGTGTAGCGCCTGATTTAGCGCTCAAATCACCTCCAGGGGCGATAGAAGCCAAGTTTGCAGTCGGAGGCGATAATTAGCGGCAGGTGCTAAACTTTGCGCCCAGCCGATAATTGCGCCCTAAACGGGGCGGGTACCGAATTTCTAAGGATTTTGTTTATAAGTTGTTAATGGTTTGATATAAATGTCTGGTATCAGTGTAATTTTGACTCGTATGTGAAAAAGTGGAAATGGAAGGAGGAAAACAGCTAATACTCCAGACAATGTGTGCGTGCAAGTATGTGTGCAAGTGTGTGAGTGTGTGTGTGTGTGTGCTGTTAGTATGAGTGTGTGTGTGGACTTTAGGGGAGGTAGGGTCAAGCTCAGCAGTGGTGACCCCCTCAGTGGTATGATCTGGGTTGTTTACTGTTTGGACTCAGCATGAAGAGCAATCACTTAGTTGAGGGACTGAAGGGCTGCTGCTGCCTGCTGAATGATTCAGCATGAATCACGTTTCTTTCAGGAGAGGAGGTTTAATGGGGGGAAAAAAATCAGAGGAGGGTAAATGTACAGGAACAAAAAATAATGAATTAATCTTGCACCGAGCATTTTTAAGTTAGCAACAATTTCCTCATTTAAGGAGTTAATTTAAAGATTGCAAAATGTAACATATTTACCAGAATTATTCAGTTAATCTGATATAAAGTGCATTATTTGTCTCAGTCAACTAATCTTAATATTCTATTGGTAAAATGATTGAGGTGACGGTACTTACCCCTTTCTACTATTTTAATAGACAATAGTTTAAAAAAAATCCACTTTCACCTATTTACTGCAACAGTTGCCGATGTCACAGTTATGTGATTACTATTTCAATTAAAGGTCCGTCAGTCCACAGATAGGGCAAAAGAAATAGCAAAGAATATGGAAGATGAAAGTTAATGATAATAGGAGGTGGAATGGAAGTCTCAGTCTCAGAGGTATTCTTGAAGCATTTATATTTGATCATGAGAAGTTGGTCAGCAGGGGAACAGAATGTGTAGTAGGGCCAATTGGCAACAGCATTCATACGGCAGGTATGAGCAATTGGACAGCCACAATACAAAGAGAAGGTTCAAAAGACACAAGGAGAAAAGCAGTTTAATCAACGTGTAAGAATGTATGGTGTATTGTTAATGATACTGCCAATATTATAATGAAGTTTCTGACTGATCTGAAAAACAGTGTGTAATATAATTATTAAGGTTTTTAATTATTGGTTTAACGAAAAATTCCATTATTTTTTAATTCATCTCAGCCACCCCTGCTACTAGGGAAGTTCAGGCTCTTACCCTGCCTGACCTCTGCTGGGGGAAAAGAATGATTGCTGCCTTCTTTATTAATTATAGATGATCCTTGACATTTTCAATACCTTTATAATGAAATCACAACTTTGTTGTTTTCTCAGAAAAAATAATTGGTGTCTGGCTGTGTGATTGTAAAACTGCTTCAGGTCATCAGTCTTTCCTTTGCTGAAAAACTGTATGTCAAATTCTGCCACCTTCTGCTTTTAAATATTTTAATGGCACCAATATTTCCATTTTATCTTGTTAATCTTCATATTTTTATCTTCTAATAGGTACAGTTCTCAGTTGTATCCCTATCCAATTTGATTTTGATTTTGATTTCATCTATTTTGTTTCTGCACAATTGTGCAGTGCCATGACCTCTCAGCAAGGGTTGTAACTAGCTACTAGTTTAGAACTTCAGGCGAAGCACTCTTACTGGCACTTGTTTAATCTAGTGCAGTCCCTGATTGCTGATTAAAGGTTACCTGTCTATCACATATTAATGGGGCTGCATCATCTTCCAAAACAATATTGCAAGAAGGAAGACTATGATTGTCAACATAAATTTACTTGATGATGCCTCTGAACCATATTTTTGATTTTGCAGCACTATGTTGGCTGGTCGGGATATTAATAGGCCTAAATAATGACGTTTTAAAAAATAGTCACTGGGAAATAGTATGAGTTACAGTCGATACACACCCTACAGTGTGCGGAATATCTTGGTGCAATATCTCAGTAGAGTTTGATCAAATTCAAGAAACTCCACAAATGTATAGCTCCTTTAATTAAAATAGGTAATTAGGCACAGTATTTTAAACTTTGGTATCTTTTTTGATCAACAGCAAAATAATTTTATAGCCATTTAGAAATTGCCCCAAGTTCACCTTCTTTCCTGTCTCAGTGGTAAGACTCTTGTCTCAAAGTCAGAAGGTTGTGGGTTCAATCCCCACTCCAGTAACCTGAGCATATAATTTAGCTGGATTCCTCAGTGCAGTCCTGAGGGTGTGCTGTGTTGTTGGAGGTGCTGTCTTTTGGATGAGACATTAAAACAAATTCCTATAAAAGATCCTATGGTACTAACAGGGAAGATGACCTGACCAACATTTATCCCTCAACCATCACCACCAAAATTGATTAACCAGTCATTTATCTCTTTGCTGTTTTGCTTACATAACAACAGCGACGACATTTCAAAAGAAATTCATTGGCTGCGAAACACTTTTATGATATCATGAAGATGTGAAAGGTGTTATATAAATGCAAATCCTTTCCGTTTTTCTATGGCATGCAACACTAATTTGGCTGAAAAGCCACACACACAAACTACTTCCTGAGCTTCACTAATACAGGACTGTGACTGACTTCCTTAATAAATCAGCCATGGGAAACAATAAACAGGAATCTGCCCTTTGCCACACCTTGGTGCAGCATATTAATAAACCGACTCACAGGCCCTGATAATAACTCCGAGACGTGTTTGGAGCGGGGAGGGGGTGCAGGTGTGATATCGGGTGTGAAGCCCTGATGAAGTCTCGGTGCGTCGGTTTGTACTATTTCAATGGGGCCACTTCATTATATTATTACTTCCAGGTTTGACGTCCAATGCGCGACCGTGGGCCATGGTGCAGACCCGCATGACGCAATCCCAACAACAACAACAATTACCTGTATTTATATAGCGCCTTTAACGTAGTAAAATGTCCCAAGTCGCTGCACAGGAGTATTATAAGACAAAACATTTGACACCGATCCACATAAGGAGAAATTAGGGCAGGTGACCAAAAGCTTGGTCAAAGAGGTAGGTCTTAAGGAGCGTCTTAAAGGAGGAAAGCGAGGTAGTGAGCCGGGCAGATTTAGGCAGGGAATTCCAGAGCTTAGGGCCTAGGCAACAGAAGGCACGGCCACCAAAGGTTGAGTGATTGTAATCAGGGATCCTCAAGAGGGCAGAGTTAGAGGAGCACAGATATCTCGGGGGGTTGTGGGGCTGAAGGAGATTACAGAGATAATCTCAACTGCAGCATTTAAAGAGCCAATCCAAGGATGCAATTTGGAGGAGTTAGGAGTTTCAGCAAAGTGAAGCAGAAGTGCTGCAATAGATTCGGGACGGTCACTGGCTGCACCAAGATTTAATGACGCATCCCCTGATTCATTGCTGGGTGCAGTGAGAAGTAGGAAAGAGAAATATCTTCCTCAACATCAGGAGGAAGAAATCTGCTGCTGCAACATAGAAGGCAAAGCTGGAGGTGGCCGAGGCGGTCGGTAGCAGAGGAGGAACCGATGGAGAATAGTGGCTTTTCGGTGTCCCGGACCATCAGAGATTGAGAGACTGAGACCTCGCAGCTACCTGGTAACAGAATCAGCATTCATATGTCAAAAAACATTCAGTAATCTTGATGTGATTTCAGCAGCAAGTGAAATATGATCATCTTCATCATGATAAATTGCAGCATTCTTACCTTGCCAGTAATAATTCATATATTTTTTCTCTGCCAGGGCCTTCACACGTACAACAACAACTTGCATTTATATAGCACCTTAAACATAGTAAAACGTCCCAAGGCGCTTACAGCAGCAGTTGGTGAACCTCCCGTGTGATGAATCCTCAGGGGAACTGATTCCTTCTGAGGCTGCACCGTCACAGGACGTATGCTTACCATGCACCAGCGCAGATACGCGCACTTCGGTGGGTCCAGTTGGACAGTTAGTTGTGTTTTCCCCAGGTGACTCACAGTTCACAAGTGAGGACGAGCAGACAGTGGTGGCAGGGACAGACGTGGAGAGTTCATGTCAGAGGGCGCAGCCCTCTCCAAGCACTGCTCAGCTGGACACAGATGCTGTACCTCAGTGGTCATCGATGAAAAGGATAATCATTGAGGGGCAGCAGAAAATCTGGGAGGTACTGGCAGGCCTTCCATGCACAATGATCACCATTGCAGCGACAATGGGAGGAGTCCAGCTCAAGAATGAGTGGATTGAAGTCGCAGGGCATTGTGAGGATGTCTTCTTCCATGGATAGATTGGGCAACTCCTTGGAACATCAATTGCGGCAATCAAATGATTCCATGCAGGCCTTGACCACAACCATGCAGACTCTGGATATCAACATGTTTGGTGCCTTAAATAGGATGACAGACACCTTAACCGCGGCCTTACAACTTATCATTGAGCTGCACCAAGCTGCTCACCAGCAGAGCGGTTAGGAGTGAATTGCAGCTGGCCCAGGAGAGGGATGATGGTGAAAGGGGATATAGAAATTGGAACACCACTTCTCACCCGTTACCCCCCACAACCAGTACCCGACATGCTGCCTCATCTCCCGATGGCCGAGTCTGCCCCTGCACAGGTACAGGCGGAGCAGTCTTTGACGGTGCGCTCAGGAACTCCAACACCAAGTGGTCATCGGCCAAGAACATCTCAGCAGGCACAGCAGGGATCTATCTGAGCAGCTGAGCTCTACCAGCTGCAGCATGAGGAGCAGTAGGAAAAGAAAGAGAAAAACTTTGTAGTTCGACATGGGTGTTTGACAAAATGTTACGTTGTTAAGTTTCCTTTGTTTATTAGAATCACATAAAATCTATGGGGGAAAAATTCAGTTGGTTTGCGCCACCCATTAGTGCCTTAAGCGGGCGCTAATGGGGCGCAAAGCAACTAGCACCTGTGCGAGGCGATGTTTGCGCCGCTCATGATATTAACACGGCATTTTGCGGCGGCACTAAACACTACCACCACGATCTCCTGCGCTGGCAGATTGTGACGTCAGTCGAGTGTGCAACACCTCGGTAGTACCGGACCGGATATTGAGTGGCGCCTCCTGCCTTACCGTCTGCCGTTAGCAACGACAGGTTGAGGGGAGCATTTTGCAGTCAGGAAGGGACTGGGGGAGCACTATTTAAAGGCGAACGCTTCCAGCCTTTTTTTGTTGGTGACATTTTTGCACCATGCATTCTGAGAGAGAGAGAGAGACTTCTGGAGAGATTCAACACTGTGTGAAGGAGTTTTGGGTACTGAGCAGCACTTTGCAGGTTCATTTTGACTTGCCCTTTCTTGTATCGATTTAGAAGAGACTGTGGGGGCTGCACTCTGAGCTCTTTCCCTGGGTCTCTCCATTGTTCTTTCCAGCAGATTTGATGTACAGGCCTCTCCAGGCCGAGATTCAAGGCTGCAATGAGCAGGATGTGGATGGAAAGCAAGATCAACCCTCCCCTTTAAGAACTGGCTGGCGCCAATGTGTCTGTGTTCCATTGCTGACTGACATCACATGAGCTTCGCCAGCGCTCTGAGATAGCGTCTCGCTCCTCGGCCTTTACGCCTTAAGACAGGTGTGAAGCGCCTGATTTAGTGCTCCAATCACCTGCAGGGGCGATAAAAGCCAAGTTTGCAGTCGGAGGTGATAATTAGTGCCAGGCGCTAAACTTTGCGCACGGCCGGTAATTGCGCCCCAAACGGGGCGATACTGAATTTTTCCCCCTATGACTTTACACCGCTTTCCTGTCTTGCCCATTCTTGGTTGCAAGGTGACAACTTGGCTGTTCAATTGCTTGTTGATGAATGGGAAGACATCAATTGACAGGGTGAAGGGATAATTACTAGTCCTAACCCCTTTAGGGCTACCCCAGATCAGGCATATTCCTCAGATGTTCACTTTCAACTAAAGTTTGAGGTAGCCGAATCCTAAAGATGCTTAATTGGGTCTAAAGGTCTGGACCATCTCTCCCTAAAGGAAAGGAACAACCTGAAAATGTTACCGTCCTCCAGATAGCACTTTTAATAAGTTTAGCTAGACTGTAACATTCTGGATATTATGAGGGCCCGGAAAACTCCCCCAGAATTCTGCAACTCCTCACCAAAGAGTGTACAGAGATTGAGTTTGTGAGTTTGATACAGAAGTCTTATGTAAGACAATTCTAAAAATATATAGATTTATTAAAGAGCCGACATGTAATTTACAGTTGGTGAGTCAATTGCAACATTAACAGTTCCAAAAAGAGAAAACTTTACAATCTTATTATCAGAGATCCTTACTCTCAAATCTTAACTTCGCTACAGTTTTACATTTCTTAGTTTTATTCAGGATATCTACCAAAATCAAATACCTTTGTTCCTCGAGGTACAAAAAGTTGAAGACTTACAGAGCCACCTCTGAAGCCGAGAATCGCTTTGCCCCTTTAAAGCAAGTCTACTATCCTATTTGAGAGTTCAATATTTATACCCTTTTCCAGTGGTATTTCATTTAAAGTTTCCTGCTGATGTAAGCTAATTATCTCTAGTCATTTTTCTGCTGACCCCAGCAATTCTTACAGTCACCTCAGCTTGTAGCATTACAGAATTATGTCTCTTCTCTAGGTGTTCTAAGTTTACCATAAAAAACGGTGTAACAGCAGGTGCGTTTTACTTGATGTCATTTTTACGAAGGCAGATGTTTGTTACTTCTATGTGCTTCTTTATGAGGTGTAACTGAGAACACCTAGTACAGGGTGAGCCATTGTCTTATTCTCAAAGGTTCAGACTGTCAGGAGCCTTTAACCTTCTGTTTCAATAAGGTTATTGATTCAGTGTCAACAACTATCTTATCTCAATGGCCAGAATGCTATCACAGCTTTTTCATAGTTAGGTTTCTAGATTTCCAGATCCAGTTTGTCATGTTTTAAGGCCAGAATTATTTCATAGAATGGTGTATTTTTTGAATAGGTTATATGGCTTATTCCTTCACATGGGAACAATGGAGGGATGTGCAATGGGTGGATGGTTGGTTACAGTGTTTGACAAATCTGTTAGTGCTTGACAAATCTGTTAAGAGTCTTTTGAGGTTGTAACTAGCAGGGTAGATAAGTGGGAGCCAGTGGATGTAGTGGCATTTGGATTTTCAAAAAGCATTTGATAAGGTGCCACACAAGAGGTTATTACACAAAATTAGGGCTCATGGGATTCGGGGTTATTAGCATGGATTGAGGATTGGTTAATGGATAGAAAACAGAGTAGGAATAAACAGGTTATTTTCCGGTTGGCAGGCTGTAACTAGTGGGGTGCCGCAAGGATCAGTGCTTGGGCCTCAGCTATTCACAATCTATGTCAATGACTTAGATGAGAGGATTGAGTGTAATGTATCCAAATTTGCTGATGATACAAAGCCAGGTGGGAAAGTAAGCTGTGAGGAGGATGCAAAGAGACTGCAAAGGGATATAGATCAGTTAAGTGATTGAACAAGAAGGTGGCAGATGGAATATAATGTGGAGAAATGTGGAGTTATCCACTTTGGTAGGAAAAATAGACAAGTAGAATATTTTTTGAATGGTGAGAGATTGGGAAATGTTGGTATTCAGAGGGACCTGGGTGTCCTCATACATGAATCATAGAAAGTTAACATGCAGGTACAGCAAGCAATTAGGAAAGCAAATGATGTGTTAGCCTTTATTACAAAAGGATTGGTGTATAAGAGTAAAGAAGTCTGATTACAATTATATAGGGCATTGGTGAGACCACACCTGGAGTACTGTGTACTGTTTTGATCTCCTTACCTAAAGAACGATATACTTGCCTTAGCGGGAGTGTAACACTAGGTGCACTAGACTGATTCCTGGGATGGGGGGATTTTCCTATGAGGAGAGATTGAGTAGCCTAGGCCTATATAACCTAGAGTTTAGAAGAATGAGAGGTGATATCATTGAAACGTATAAATTTCTTATGGGGCTTGACAGGGTAGATGCAGAGAGGTTGTTTCCTCTGGCTGGGGAGTTTAGAACACGGGGTCACAGTTTCAGAATAACGGGTGGCCATTCAGGACTGAGATGAGGAGAAATTTCTTCATTCAGAGGGTGGTGAATCTTTGGAATTCTCTACCCCAGAGAGCTGTGGAGACTCAGTCATTGAATATATTCAAGACAGAGATCGACAGATTTTTGGATACTAAGGGAACCAAGGGATAGTGCGGGAAGGTGGAGTTGAGGCCGCAGAGTGGTCATTGGGTGTGATTGTTACATCAGTCCAGTGGTAGTGACTAACTGCGCCTTACAACCATCAGGGAAACCCTGGCATCCCGGCCAGCAATGTGAGCCGCTGATGCTGAGTTAGGGGTGCCGTCTTCATCCTTTGCCTCCCCTCGTTCTCCTCCCCCTTCTCTTCATTGGAATCATCTACAGGCGATGCGTGCTGAGCGCCTTGTTCCTCCTACAATTCCGATCCTCACTGCTGTGTAATGCTGTGCAGAGCACAGCTCACCATGATCATTCTGGAGACCCTCGCTGGTGGTCACTGAAGGGCACGTCCAGATCTGTCAAGGCACGTGAATTGAATCATAAACATGCTGATTGTTTGCTCAATGACACATCTGGTGGCCATATAGCTGTCATTGTGCTGCTCTTGGGCTTCATTGGTGGTGTTCCCCACAGGTGTCATCAGCCAAGTTTGAAAGGGGTATCCTTTGTCTCCTAGCAGCCACCCCTTAAGTCTGCTTGCAGGACCAACGAGGTCGGGGAGCTTGGACTGTTGCAGAATGAAAGCATCAGGGCAACTGCCTGGGAATCTGGCGCACATCTACATAAACCTTTTCTTGCGGTTGCACATTGGCTGAACATTGATCGAATGGAATCTCTTGTGGTTCACGAGTACTCCTGGCTGATCTGGTGGTGCACGGATTGTCACATGTGCAGTCGATGACACCCTACACCTGTGGGAAGCCAGCCAGAGACGGAAACCTGAGCGTTCACTCATTCAATATGATTTGGACAGGTTGGGTGATTGGGCTGATGCATGGCAGATGCAGTATAATGTGGATAAATGCGAGGTTATCCACTTTGGTGGCAAAAACAGGAAGGCAGATTATTATCTGAACGGCAATAGATTGGGAGAAGGGGAAGTGCAACGAGACCTGGGTGTCCTTGTGCACCAGTCGCTGAAGGTAAGCATGCAGGTGCAGCAGGTGGTTAAGAAGGCAAATGGTATGTTGGCCTTTGTAGCGAGAGGATTCGAGTACAGGAGCAAGGATGTCTTGCTGCAGTTGTACAGGGCCTCGGTGAGACCACAGCTTGAGTATTGTGTGCAGTTTTGGTCGCCTTATCTGAGGAAGGATGTTCTTGCCATGGAGGGAGTGCAGCGAAGATTCACCAGGCTGATACCTGGGATGGCAGGAATGACGTATGAGGAGAGATTGGGTTGACTGGGCTTATATTCGCAGGAGTTTAGAAGAATGAGAGGGGATCTAATTGAAACTTATAAAATTCTGACAGGACTAGACAGACTAGATGCAGGAAGGATGTTCCCGATGGTGGGGGAGTCCAGAACCAGGGGTCACAGTCTAAAGATAAGGGGTAAGCCATTTAGGACAGAGATGAGGAGGAATTTCTTCACCCAGAGAGTGGTGAACCTGTGGAATTCTCTACCACCAAAGGCAGTTAAGGCCAATTCATTAAATATATTCAAGAAGGAGTTAGATATATTTCTTAAGGCTAAAGGGATCATGGGATATGGGGAGAAAGCAGGGACAGGGTACTGAATTTGGATGATCAGCCATGATCTAATTAAATGGCGGAGCAGGATCGAGGGGCCGAATGGCCTACTCCTGCTCCTATCTTCTATGTTTTCTATGTTTTTCTGACTGGTGTCATCGCAGGCGAATTTCACATAATTGCTGGCCCTGGCAAACAATCCATCAGTCACCTGTCCTATGCATTTATGTGCAGCCAACTGGGAGATCCTGGATATGTCTCCAGCAGTGCTGTGGAAGGATCCAGAGGCACAAAAGTTGAGGGCGGTGGTCACTTTCACAGCCAATCGTAATGGGGTCCAGCAGGGAGCAGATCTTCTTCTGGGAGGCTGCAGATGTCTACCACCACCTGACACCTGATGTAGTAGACATCTACAGCCTGCGGAAGCACTGCTGTTCCGAGAGGTCAAGGAAGCTGAGCCTCTGCCTGCACATCGCTTCATGCGGGTAGTGCCTCCTGCAACCTCGACCCATCTGCTGCTCCCTCTCCGCTGACCACCTGCAAGTCTCTCCACAGCAGGCTGTTGCTGCTGCTGATGGTCATCTTTCTCCTCATCTGAGGTCCAATCTAAGGCAGCCATGGCTCCACCCATCCTGATCTTGTGAGTCTCAAATCCCCCAAAGTCCACAAATTAGCCTCTCAACACAAACACTCTCAACAAACCCTTTCCCAGTTGACTGTAAGAAAGCAGCTGTGAGTGAAGGGGTAATTACAAGTCCTAGCCCTTTCGGGCTACCCCAGATCAGGCGTATTCCCCAGACGTTCACCTTCAACTTTAAGTTAGAGATAGCCGAATTCTATAAGACGCTTAATTGGGTCTAAAGGTTCAGGCTATCTCTCCCTTAAGGAAAGGATCGACTGAAGATGTTACCGTCCTCCAGATAGCATTTTTAATAAGTTTAACTAGGCTCTAACCTTCCGGATATTATGAAGGTCCGGAATGCCCCCCAGAATTCTGCAACTTCTTACAAAAGAGTGTACAGAAATTGGGTTTGCGAGTTTATACAGAATTATTCTTTGAGACAATTCTAAAAATATAGGGGGAGAAATTGAGTATAGCCCTGTTTGGGGCACCAGCCTCGCCAGGGCGCCCCGGAAGCATTCGCGCCCGTGCACCGGAAATTGAGTTGTTGCGCCTCAAAGGGAAGCGTGGCACTACTGGAGGCACCCCGCATCCCTCTTGGGGCGCTGCGAGTGAATATCGTGGCGCTAAGTGCCACAGCACCACACGCTGCGGCACGTCGCGCTGCGGTATTGCAGGCCTTCCTCCCCTTCTTAAAGGGGAGGGGCCTTGTGCAGCGCGATCTGGGGCCCAACTGGGCCCCTGAGGATCGGGAGTTCAGGCAAAAGGGCCCGGCACTGAGGAAAAGTGCCGGGCTTTTGGAGCGCAGCCGGCACTCCGTGGGGGGTTCCGGAGGCCGGGGACAGGAGCACAGGCAGGTGCTGGCAGGCGGCCAACAACAAAAATGGCTGCCCCGCACCGCGCCTTTAATTTGCGCCTCCCCGGCTGCAGGTAGGCCCCCCTGAACCGGTCGGACATAGCGTCCAGCGGTAAATCAGGGGGCGCTGCCAAATATCGCGGCCGGGGCGTCAGCGGGGCGCTGCGCACACCGATGATGTCATCAGCAGCGGCACAGCGCTAACGGTTAGCGCCACCACTAACGTCCCACGGAATTTAGCGGGAGGCGTGGGCAGTGCTGCGCCCAGGTGCCAGTTGGCTTGCGACCCAATTAGCGCCTTCTTAAGGCGCTAACGGGTGGTGCAACCTACTGAATTTCTCCCCCATATAGTTTTATTTAAGAGCCGACATTCATTTAACAGCTGCTGAATCAGTCGCAACATTAACAATTCAAAATACAGATAGCTTACATTTCTTATTTCTCAAAGATCCTTATTTTCAAATCTTTACTTCGATACATTACTTATTTCTTATTTCCAAATCCAGAATATCCACCAAAATCAATTTCTTTGATTACCCGAGGCTCATAGTTAAAAACTTACAGAGCATGCCTGCGAAGTTGAGAAACGCTTGCCCCGTTCAGCGAGTTCTGACTTTCTGTTTGAAAATCTCTTTTTTTTATACCCTTTTTGCAGTGGTTTATTCTTTGAAGTTCTCTGCTGATATCAGCTAATTGTCTTTATTGATTCTTCCTTGAATGCTTTCTATCTTACTATCAATTCAACTATTGCATGCATAATTATGTCTCTACCTTTAGGTGTTTCAAAAACCATCATAAAAACAATATGTCAGCTATGGTTTCTGTTTGATGCCATTCTTACAAAATTATTTCATTCAATTCTTAATATTGGCATTACTGGTTTTTGGCAGACATTGTGGGCTCGATTTTCATCAGGCCGTTGAGGTGGGATTGGAGGCGTGTGGGGGGTTAAAATTGCAAAAACTGGCGGGCGGGCCCAACCCCACCTCCTTTCCGCCTCCAAGCAATTTTCATTAAATCGTGTCTACTGGTCCCGTTTCTGTCCCGCCTCCAAGAGGTGGGATAGGCCGTTGAGGCCCTTAACAAGTACTAAATTGCCTCTATAATGCCATTTTCATAGGCCTTGGTGATTTTAACCCTTTTCCGACGTGAAGCACGCCTGTTCTGAAACACGACGGTGAAACCTGGCGGGAGCACAATTGGATTGTTGACTTTTAGTTGCAGCTCCACCATTAAATAGGATATTTGATCAGCCATCATTTGCAGGTGGCAGGACTTTGTTATCTCAGGTCTGGGGGAACTTTTAGAAGGCGTAACCACAGCTGTGGAAATTTGGAGCCTGACAACCATCTCCAGTGTGACCTCCTGGGAAACCCCTCTCGCCACCGTCACTGAGCGCTTCCTCAACTGAGACATATACCAAGTAATCCTAAGCCTTCAATATGGAAGTCCCATTAACAAAATGACACATGCCACAACTACAGCAGTAGCCATCAGATTTTTTATTTACAGTAATCATCTGATGGCTTTTTAACATAAAACATCAAATTTCACCCAAGTGACTACCCTTGTGACTATTTGTGCAGTATCTTTCTCTTATGCATGCTCCTACGTGGTGCTTCCCCTGTGGCTTCAGCAGATGTGGAAGCCCCTTGCTCACTTTCCTGCTGCTCCTGTCTCGACACCTTTGGCGGGCGTCCTCTGGGGTTGCGAACCTGTGAGGGCTCGCAACAGTCTGCTGCTGCTGCGGCTGTGCAGGGGTTGAGACGCCGATCTCAGATGGGTGTGGACTCTGGTGGGGCTCTGACCGAGGGCTCTGCAGTGGCATGGAAGTGTGAGCGCTTGGAGAGGAACCCCCACTTCCTTGATGTCTGCCACCAACTTCCCTCTCATGGGTCAGGTCCCCCTCAGCGCTTGCAAGTGGCTTGAGAGCACCTTGCTGCACATCAGGGTGGCCATGGGGACCCGTATCTGCAATGGCAGTCCTACTCAGAAGGACTTCCATGAAGGTCTGGTTTCTCTGAACAATAGCTGACCATCGCTCCTCCAGAGATGTCAGTCTATTCTGAACACTCACCGTGTTTTCAGTACTCTGGCGACATCACCTCCGTGGAGGTTGCCATCCTTTCCATGGTGATGCGTTCATGCGCCAATGACCCCACAAAGGCTTTGCTCATGTTCACAATGGACTCCTCCATTCGCTCCACACTCGCAGCGACCCTGGAGACAAAACCTGCCAGAGACTCCTGCATCTGTTCCTGGAGTTCCAGCACTGCTGATCTTATGGATGGACCCAGAGGCAGAAGGTCGACATGCAGCTGTGCCGAGCTGGCAGAGTTCTGCGCCCTCCAACTAGGACTCTCCACTGCTGTCCCTGTCTCCACAATCTTCTGATGCTCACTTGTGAGCTGTGATACACCAGGTGACAACACTAATCTATCTCGTGATGGTCCCACCTAGGTGTGAGTGTCTGTGCTGGTGCTGGGTGCGCTGAATTCTGCTGACGCTGCGTCCTCAGAGGTTGCAGCTTCCTCTGAGGAGTCTGGTTGCTCAGGCTCTTCCTCCTGGCTAGTGGGGACGGGTGCTTGCGATGGTCCTGTGGGGGAGTAAAGGAAAGAGTCAGAGATGTGA
Source organism: Somniosus microcephalus (assembly GCF_052327205.1). Classification (NCBI taxonomy): domain Eukaryota; kingdom Metazoa; phylum Chordata; class Chondrichthyes; order Squaliformes; family Somniosidae; genus Somniosus; species Somniosus microcephalus. Next base: position 156,820,612 of record NC_140996.1, on the reverse strand, counting down.
TGCCAAGGTTACATGCAGCCCATCTGTTAGAGTTTCAGAATCATTATCAGCGACTCATGCAATGTCATTGAGAGAGATGGAAAACTATTCTGTCACCAGCTTGCTGTGATGCACCCGTCTGTCCATCCCCAACTTGCGAATTGTCCTCCACTCCCATGATCTCCAGGACCGCATCATCCCAGGGGGTGAGCTGGGCTACTGAGGGTGGCCCTCCTCCTGTCCTCGCTCTTTCTCTCTTATTATGAGCTCTCTTATCCTGCAATGAGGGAGACAAGTGGAGTTTGAGTGAGAATGAAGGAGTGAGTATAGAGAAGCCATAGCATAGATGCTTAGAAGGAGACAAAGATGGAGTGTGGTGGCAAGACCAAGGGCCCTCCCTGTGTGTTGTCAGTTGTTTTCATAGCATCACAGTGATAGGGAGTGTGAGGGCTGCATAGTCGAATAGTTAGTTGAATGTGACCATAGAGAGAGGGAATGGGTAAGGGTGCATGGATGTCAGTGTCAAGTGGGATGTGGAGGAAGAGATTGTTAAAGCTGAGTGCTGGTGAGGAGTGGCAATAGGAATCAGATTGAGGGTGATGGGAAATTCATACTCACTTTTCCAGTGTGCAGAAGGTCATAAAATCTCTTCCTGCACTGAAGCCAGGTTCTGCGGGTTACTGACAATGAGTTGACCTCCTCAGCCACCTGGATCCATACAGCCTTGGTCTGCTGGGGAGGCTTTTTCCTCCCTGAAGAAGGGAAGAGCACCTCTTTATGTGCTCTTGCTCCCTCTACTAGAGCTTGCAGGGCAACGTCATCGAACCTGGGAGCAGACCTAGGTCTCTGGCTAGCCATTCTTCCTCCAGGACCCTCTCACCGCAAAGGCCAAAAGGTTGGCAGTCTGCAGAAGAAGCAAGGCTTGTTGCAGACCTTAAATGCAGCAGCAATGATTACATCATCGGAGGCGACTTTCAGACTGGAAATTCTCATTGGCCATGGGTTCCCACACGTTGGAACTCAATTGGCCAATTAAGTTAAAATCGCATCATTCTCCCACATCGATTTAGAATTGGGTGGCTAACACGAAATGCAGATTACATGACCCCAGCCCGCCCTTGAATCAAATTCCAGCCCTGTGACTCCGTGGTGTTCCAAGTTCAATACAAACACAATGTAATTGCTTGGTGCATCTATTGAAGTCATATCTTCAAAGTGTTCTTGTTGGTATCAAATTTACTATGTATATATTAAAGACACTTCAACTAGGGTGGTTCATGTATTTCTAGCTATCTCAATTGGTTACATATTTTATCGTGCTTCCTGTCTTCCAAGTTTAACATAAAAACTATTTGACCAGTAGGTGTTTCTTTTACTTGATGTCATCTTTTCAAAGGCACATGCCTCTTTTAATGTTTGTGTTTCTGTTCAATATGTTAGCTGGTAACACCTTAAACTGGGCATTTTCATTGTGTTCCCTCCAAACTCTAGACCTTTCGGAAGCGCCAAACTGCCATTTCAATGGGGTAATTGTTTTAGTATATTTAACTAATTCCCATTTCAAAGCTTGTTTGGTTTTTACAACTTTGTTAAACAACTGATCTTTATCTCAGAAGCCTGTTTTCTGTTTGCAGCCTGTGTCTCCAAGGCTTTAGATTTTTAAACCCAGTATATCATGTATTAATAATATCAGTATTCTGTTCATATTATGGTGTATCTTTTTGAAATATGCCATATTCCCTCACATGAGCACTGAGTATTTATTGCTGTCCCTATTCATGACTTTTAATCAGCCCCATGAATTACCGTGCAATATTCTCGCCTTCTTTTCAAACCCATGCATGTGATGTTAAATTTAAATACCGGTCAAAATCTTGTCAAAAGTGGCTCATTTAAATATTATAAGCAGTGATCCGCCTCGCCAGAGGGGTCACGCAAATGCATCGAAATGTGCCTGAGTTAAACCTGGAAGTTAACATAGAAACATAGAAGATAGGAGCAGGAGTAGGCCATTCGGCCCCTCGAGCCTGCTCCGCCATTCGATGAGATCATGGCTGATCATCCAAACTCAGTACCCCGTACCTGCCTTCTCCCCATATTCCTTGATACCTTTAGCTCTAAGAAATATATCTAACTCCTTCTTGAATATATTTAAATAAAGACTTGGCCTCAGCCGCCTTCTGTGGTAGAGAATTCCACAGGTTCACCACTCTCTGGGTGAAGAAATTCTTCCTCATCTCTGTCCTAAATGGCTTACCCCTTATCCTTAGACTATGACCCCTGGTTCTGGACTCTCCGACCATCGGGAACATTCTACCTGCATCTAGTTTGTCCAGACCTGTCAGAATTTTATAAGTTTCGATGAGATCCCCTCTCATTCTTCTAAACTCCAGCGAGTATAAGCCCAATCGACCCAATCTCTCCTCATACGTCATTCCTGCCATCCCAGGGATCAGCCTGGTGAATCTTCGCTGAACTCCTTCCATGGCAAGAACATCCTTCCTCAGATAAGGCGACCAAAACTGCACACAGCACTCAAGGTGTGGTCTCAGCAAGGCCCTGTACAACTGCAGCAGGACATCCTTGCTCCTGTACTCAAACCCTTTCGCTGTGATAGGTTGGGGTCGGCTTCCGGACATTTTCACCGATTTCAACAACCCTCCCGAATCCAAACCCACGTGCTCTTTACTATTAAAATCCCCTTCATTGTGTCACCAGACTTGGAACTCAACACTGGAAGCACGATTGTTGTGATTTTCGGCCGGGCCACAATTTAGATGGCCAATGCTCCTTCCTGAAACTGGCAGAGGCCTAATTAATATATTAAAATGGGAGGCCTTTGACATAGTCAGGACCCAACCATATTTTTGACTGACTCAGCGCTGCCACCACTACTTCTTAAATCCAACCACAAATAATGGGTAGTGCTTGGCAGGAGGTGAATATCAAAGCTGTGACCAGGTCTGGATCCCCCACTTCCTTCACCCACCATTGTTGGCCGTGCCTTCAGCCATCTAGGCCTTAAGCTCTGTAATTCCCTCCCTAAACAGCTCCCTCCCAATGTTTTAATATAGAAACAGATCACTCTTCTCCATTAAGGCACTCCTTAAAATCTCTGATCAAGCTTTTGATCATCTATCCTAATGCCTCTTTCTTTGGCTCAGCCTCAATTTCTGTCTGATTACACTCCTGTGAAGCGCCTTTGGACATTTTCCTACATTAAAGGTGCTATATAAATGCAAATTGTTGTTATAATAAGAAGTTAATGAAAAATTATTGGTAATTAACACTCAAAGGCTATTGATAGCTTAACAACAACCAGGCAAAAATGTCCACATAACCAGAAGTTCTTGATGAAACGTTACCATAACTCAGCCCTGTTAAAGAATATCAGTAGAGAAAAAGTACATGAGAAACTAATGGGACTAAAAGCCGACAAATCCCCTGGACCTGATGGCCCACATGCTAGGGTTCTAAAAGAGGTGGTTGCAGAGATAGTGGATGCATTGGTTGTGATCTTCCAAAATTCCCTAGATTCTAGAGCGGTCCCAGTGGATTGGAAGGTAGCAATTGTAACCCTGCTATTCAAGAAAGGAGGGAGAAAGAAAACTGGGAACTACAGGTCAGTTAGCCTGTCATCAGTCATTGGGAAAATGCTGGAATCCATTATTAAGTAAGTGGTAAAAGGGCACTTAGAAAATCATAATGGTTTTATGAAAGGGAAATTGTGTTTAACAAATTTATTAGAGTTTTTGGAGGACGTACGCAACGTTTGATGAGCGGCGGTGGACCTGAGTAGAGCGGCGGTGATTTAAGAGGCGGCAGTAGCAGGTAGGCCCCACAGCGGTGGCGGACCTGAGTGGAGCGGCGGTGATTTAAGAGGCAGCAGCAGGTAGGCCCCACAGCGGTGGCGGACCTGAGTGGAGCGGCGGTGATTTAAGAGGCGGCAGCAGCAGGTAGGCCCCACAGCGGTGGTGGACCTGGTTGGCGTGGCGGTGATTTAAGAGGCGGCAGCAGCAGGTAGGCCCCACAGCGGTGGTGGACCTGAGTGGAGCGGCGGTGATTTAAGAGGCGGCAGCAGCAGGTAGGCCCCACAGCGGTGGTGGACCTGGTTGGCGTGGCGGTGATTTAAGAGGCGGCAGCAGCAGGTAGGCCCCACAGTGGCGGCGGACCTGGTGGAGCGGCGGTGATTTAAGAGGCGGCAGTAGCAGGTAGGCCCCACAGCGGTGGTGGACCTGAGTGGAGCGGCGGTGATTTAAGAGGTGGCAGCAGCAGGTAGGCCCCACAGCAGCGGCGGACCTGAGTGGAGCGGCGGTGATTTAAGAGGTGGCAGCAGCAGGTAGGCCCCACAGCGGCGGCGGACCTGAGTGGAGCGGCGGTGATTTAAGAGGCGGCAGCAGCAGGTAGGCCCCACAGCGGTGGTGGACCTGAGTGGAGTGGCGGTGATTTAAGAGGCGGCAGCAGCAGGTAGGCCCCACAGCGGTGGTGGACCTGAGTGGAGCGGCGGTGATTTAAGAGGCGGCAGCAGCAGGTAGGCCCCACAGCGGTGGTGGACCTGAGTGGAGTGGCGGTGATTTAAGAGGCGGCAGCAGCAGGTAGGCCCCACAGCGGTGGTGGACCTGAGTGGAGCGGCGGTGATTTAAGAGGCGGCAGCAGCAGGTAGGCCCCACAGCGGTGGTGGACCTGGTTGGCGTGGCGGTGATTTAAGAGGCGGCAGCAGCAGGTAGGCCCCACAGTGGCGGCGGACCTGAGTGGAGCGGCGGTGATTTAAGAGGCGGCAGTAGCAGGTAGGCCCCACAGCGGCGGCGGACCTGAGTGGAGCGGCGGTGATTTAAGAGGTGGCAGCAGCAGGTAGGCCCCACAGCAGCGGCGGACCTGAGTGGAGCGGCGGTGATTTAAGAGGCGGCAGTAGCAGGTAGGCCCCACAGCGGCGGCGGACCTGAGTGGAGCGGCGGTGATTTAAGAGGCGGCAGCAGCAGGTAGGTTTACCAATCTCCGAGGGAGGGAGAGAAGTAAAAAGTAATCGAAGTGTGGCGTCACCAGAAAGCAAGTAAGTGATTGGTTGGTGAGTATTTCTCTCTTTCTCCTTTTTTCCAAACTTTAATTTTTGTGGTTTATAGTTTATAGGATGTCTGTGGTGTTGCGGGGACTGCTGGTAAACCAGGACCCTTAAGTATATCATTTAATTGTAGTGTAATTGGTGGGATTGATTTGATTTAATTTAAGTTGAATTAATTAAAGGGTAAGTCATGGCAGGAGAGCTCGGCCCCGTGGTATGCTCCTCCTGTGCTATGTGGGAATTCAGGGCACTTCCTGTGTCCCTGATGTAGGTGGTGGCGTGTGCCCAGTCAGCTCTGCCCCTGACTGTCTCTGAGCAGTTCGACTCGCTTCCACACCCCTGGGTTCTAGACACCAGACTTAGGTACAGGCGGCGATGCAGAAAATAGAGTAGACAACTGGTTTGGTACAAGAAAACCGTAATTTTTATTAAAGGCACAATAAAATCACAACACTGAGAATTACTAGGATAATTACAGGCATATAAAATTACACTTATTTGGGAATGGGGAACACACAGCACATCGAGGGAACAAACACATTAAAAATCCCCCTACCCTTGTCCCACCCCCAATACCTAACTAGATTAAGCTATGAGGGGCCAGGGATTTATGCTGTACCAAAGGGGTTTCCTTGACAATTCAAAACCTGTTGATCAAGCCGGTTGTGGTCTTGGGGTTCGCTTTTGTTCTCCTTTGGGGCCTGCCATCGTCACGTGGTCACAGGGCGTGGCAATGGAGTCGTCTGTGCAAAATACCCTCCTTTTCCTCCATTAAAGTCTTTGTTGGGTACTTTACTTTGCAGCAATGGTTCTTCTTCCGGTGGCGGTTTGGTCGCCGATGGTTTTGTTGCAGTTGGGGCTCGGTTGGCGGTTTATATTGTCACTTTGATTTTTCTACCCATGCTTCAAACGCCAGCTTATAACTAGGCCGGGGTGTGTACCCGCTCGTCCCCAATGCTTCTTTTTCACTGCCCTTCTCTGCCTTATTGGTTTTACCGTTCGTCTCGTCTCGTCTGCCCGTTTGTGGCCCCGTGTGTCCTGTGTGAATTCGATTTGGGTCCCGTTCTCCTCCAGCGTATGGCCCCAGGTGTAGTAATGGGTGTCCTTGGTGTCGAGCAGCGCGGGGAGGGAGAAACGAGTCCGCAACGAGGCACGAGGCAAGAGCGAGAGGCAAGAGAGCGAGCCCTGGCTACCGGTGGACCTACAGCTATACCCGATTCTTCACCCCTTATCTGCGCGCCAAATCAGGTCAGTTCTTTGTCTAAATTTTGGCGGGCTCGTCTAAAGTGATTACAGTCATCCACTTTAATGGCTTTGGGGCAGTTGTCTCCTGGTTTAATGGCTTCAATATCCTGGCTGTTTGTTATTTATGAAATTTAATTGTCTTTTCCTGGCTTGGTGGCCGCGTTGAGCTGTTACCGATTATTTATGCAAAAAGCTAATGGCCTCAAGATTAGGTCCATCCTGACTTGATCTGTTCCAAGATGAAGAATGCATATTCTGTGTTTAACTAGCTGTTTGGCTTCACAAAGTCTTTCACAGCTCCATGCATGTTAGGTTTTGTTTCAGGTTTTGAAAGGGCCTGCCTTTTGCAGGGCCTTGCTATTAAAATCCTGTAGGTTTTGGTCACGAGGTTTCAGAAGCCATTTTGGGTATCCTTTTTAATAACTTGTCCATACAGGGTCCCTTTATCCATAACTTTTGGGGAATGTGGGAATTTTGAGAACCCTACACTCCCCCCTGTTGATACTAAACTCGTTTTAAGTATCACCCTGACAAGATGAGCAAAATTCCTGACCCTCCATAGTCAATCTTCCCCTGTAATTACCTATCTATGATCCCACAACACATGCATTTCCCATTCTGTAAAAAAATGTAGTGTACATAAGCATACATAGACAGATTACAGGCGTTTACACACATCCAAGCATGGAGGGGGTCCAACACCCCTGTACCACTTGGTACACATACATCTTTATTAAAAATGACAAATCAAAAAAGTCTTTATTAAAAATAACAAAAGCAAAAGGAAAAAAACAATCTTTATTCAGAAACACACAAAAAAATTCAAACAGGTGTATCTCCCTCCACCTTAACATAATGTTCCTTCCAGGTCCTTTGGTTTTGGAATTCTAGTATTTGGCCTTTTCCCTTGTACTGAGTGCAGACTAGGTACAATATTATTCCCAGCTGGCAAACCACGAGGATGTGGGAAGCCAGTCTAATCCACGAAGGGACCTCTATGTTTTCAAAAATGTCTCACCAGGGTGGAACTACAATGTCCAATATCTTGGCCCCTATCTCTACTGTCTTCTGCTCCAGAGTGTAGAAATGTTTCTGTGAGACTATTACTGCTTTGAGTATTTTGGTAAGATGTTCTGGGAGAGAGGGGATTTCGTAGCTGAAATGTGCCACATACTTTTGTAGGTAGGTAAAATTCTCTTATACAGTGAGGTGAACAGTGGAAGGTTCAGGATGGGGACAATCCGTTCCTGCGCCACTTGAACTTCTGCCTCGGGTTTAAAGCAGAAACATAAGAGCATAAGAACATAAGAAATAGGAGCAGGAGTAGGCCAATCGGCCCCTCGAGCCTGCTCCGCCATTCAATAAGATCATGGTTGATCTGATCCTAACCTCAAATCTACTTCCACTCTCCATCCCACCCGAACCCATGTGATCTCCCGGGAGAGGCGAAAAACAAGTTAAAAAGCCTAATGGCCAATTTGGCAGAAAAAATCAGGGAAATTCCTCTCTGACCCATCTAGGCGATCGAAACTCGTCCAGGAGATCACTCTGTCCCTGTATTTCCTGCAGTACTTACCTTCTGTAAAAGGTGATCTCCACCCCAGCCAGGAACAGGCCCAATTTATTCTTGAAGGACTCCTAGCTGGCAGCCTGTTCCCGAGGTCTCCACTAATCCCTGTGAATAGAACCATCTCCTGAAATCTAACACAGAATTAGAACCCAAGAAGTAGGAGCAGGACCAGGCTACACGGCTCCTGGGCCCGCTCCACTACCCACAGGGCCATGACTGATCCGAACCTAGACTCATGTCCAATTTCCTGCCCGCTCCCCATAACCCCTAATTCCCTTTACTTCTAGGAAACTGTCTATTTCTGTTTTAAATTTATTTAATGATGTAGCTTCCACAGCTTTCTGGGGCAGCAAATTCCACAGATCGACTACCCTCTGAGTGAAGAAGTTTCTCCTCATCTCAGTTTTGAAAGAGCCGCCCCTTATTCTAAGATTATGCCCCCTAGTTCTAGTTTCACCCATCATTGGGAACATCCTCACCGCATCCACCCGATCAAGCCCCTTCACAATCTTATATGTTTCAATAAGATCGCCTCTCATTCTTCTGAACTCCAATGAGTAGAGTCCCAATCTACTCAACCTCTCCTCATATGTCCACCCCCTCATCCCCGGGATTACCAAGTGAACCTTCTTTGTACTGCCTCGAGAGCAAGTATGTCTTTTCTTAAGTATGGACACCAAAACTGTATGCAGTATTCCAGGTGCGGTCTCACCAATACCTTGTATAACTGCAGCAATACCTCCCTGTTTTTATATTCTATCCCCCTAGCAATAAAAGCCAACATTCCATTGGCCTTCTTGATCACCTGCTGCACCTGCATACTAACTTTTTGAGTTTCGTGCACCAGGACCCCCAGATCCCTTTGTACTACCGTACTTTCCAGTTTCTTGCCATTAAGATAATAACTTGCTCTATGATTTTTCCTGCCAAAGTGCATAGCCTCACACTTTCCAGTATTGTATTCCATCTGCCAAATCTCTGCCCACTTACTTAGCCTGTCTGTGTCCCTTTGCAGGTTTTTTATGTCCTCCTCACACACTACTTTCCCTCCCATCTTTGTATCATCTGCAAACTTTGATATGTTACACTCAGTCCCCTCCTCCAAATCGTTAATATAGATTGTAAAGAGTTGGGGACCCAGCACTGACCCCTGCGGAACACCACTAGTTACTGATTGCCAGTCTGAGAATGAACCATTTATCCCAACTCTCTGCTTTCTGTTAGATAACCAATCCTCCACCCATGCCAGAATATTACCCCCAATCCCGTGACTTTTTATCTTGAGCAATAATCTTTTGTGTGGCACCTTGTCAAATGCCTTTTGGAAATCTAAATACACTACGTCCACTGGTTCCCCTTTATCCACCCTGTATGTTACGTCCTCAAAGAACTCAAGCAAATTTGTCAAACATGACTTTCCCTTCATAAAACCATGCTGACTTTGTCCTATTAAATTATGTTTATCCAAATGTCCCGTTGCTGTCTCCTTAATAATGGACTCCAAAATTTTACCTACCACAGATGTTAGGCTAACCGACCTATAGTTTCCAGCCTTCTGTCTACTGCCCTTTTTAAAGAAGGATGTTACATTAGCAGTTTTCCAGTCTGCCGGGACCTTTGCCGAGTCCAGGGAGTTTTGGAAAATTATTACCAATGCATCCACAATCCCTACCGCCACTTCCCTCAAGACCCTAGGATGTAAGCCATCAGGTCCAGGGGATTTATCCGCCTTGAGTCCCATTATTTTACTGAGTACCACTTCCTTAGTGATTTTAATCGTATTTAGCTCCTCCCCCCCTAGAGCCCCCTGTTTGTCCAGCGTTGGGATATTCTTAGTGTCCTCTACCGTAAAGACTGAAACAAAATATTTGTTCAGCGTTTTTGCCATCTCCATGTTTCCCGCCATTAATTTCCCGGTCTCATCCTCTAAGGGACCAACATTTACATTAGCCACCCTTTTTCTTTTTATATAACTATTGAAACTCTTGCTATCTGTCACTTACCGGGCACCAGCTATGCTATCCATGCTGGTAGTGGGGCGCACCTGTGGTGACACAATATGTCCCACCTCCTATATATGCTACCTGTGGGGGAACATGGTCGTGTGCCATTACCTCCATGGTACAGTTTATAGGTTTTGCGCCAGCAGCTCTAAACCCGCACTGTGGTTTTGAATAGGCGTTCAAGTGCTGGGGACACAGTATTATGTGTGCTCCCCGGCTCCAGCACCTCAAGAGGTCAGTACCTGTCATAGTGTGCTCCCACTTTATGACATAAGGTGGGACCACTGTGAAACGGATGTATGCACCCCCTTGAATGACTCCAATGTTCTCTACCCTGTATACCGGTGCGGGTCAGGCTGTCCTACCCATGACTGGCATCCTTACTATACCCATGATAGTATGGTTTGAACTTCCAATATCTACTGGGACTGGGTAGGCCTCAGAAGCTAGCCGGAGTTGACACGGGCTTAATGCATTCTCAAACGGATGGAGGGCTGCGAGGTGCTTGTTGCTGATCCAGGAGGGGACTAAACCCTGTTTTAAACCCTCCAGGTTACTGCAGCCCTCGCCTAGCAACCATGCCCCGTACAGTACGCACACCTCGTTCTGTGCCGCCTGATCTGAAGCATTTCTGTGCTCTCTTATAAGGGCATTTACAGTCTTTGCGTGCTTCTCCAGCTCAGCAATTATTTCTTTTAAATGGACCATCATGGCCTGGTCCTCATGTAACTCTGAGCCTATTACCTTATTTTCATCCATTAGGATTTTCTTTAATTGTGTTTTTAAACCGTTTATCTGTGTCTGCAATTCTATGTCATCCAAGCTGTTGATGACAGAGGACCCTGTGTTAAATGCAGTAAAAACATCATTTCAGCTCCCCTTCTTTGCCTCACCGTATTACCAAAATGCTCATGGTGTGTAGTGTAGAGTTCTGTTTTGTCGACATTGGCAAAATCGAACTCGTAGAATTTCCTAAACATCTCTTTTAACAGGGCCTGGTATAGCTGTTCTGTCTCTTTGGGGCACCACTCCAGTAAGTGTACCTCAGTGAGGTTTAAAATCACGGAGGCTACCGCGTAGTATATCCCCTGGTATAGCACCTGATCCGTCGGCACTAGTATCAGCCCATTCCCTGGTCCCTTGGTGGTGGCGGGGCACCCCTCCCTGTGTGTCCTTGCTGCCTGGGTCATGGGCAGGGGCTTTCGGGGCCGGGTCACAAGTTCAGTGGCATTCACTGGGATCAGGGAGTATGGGACCGCACGCGCCTTCAGGCTGGAATCCCACTTCACCCCCTCCCCGGCGTCTTGCCACTGCCGGTGGAAAATGATGGATATGCCTGTGGGGCAGACCTTCTCTGACCCCCACATACAGACATAAATCCCCATATCTGGTTCCCACCACTTGTCCCAGCACACACTCAATCCCCCGTGAGTCCCTGTAATCGTCCGATGGGTATTGTTCCCCAATCGTTCCCACTCGACTGCGGGGTTTCCCATATTTTTGCTCAGTTTTCTGAGCCACCACCACCTATCCAAAGGAACCTGTCCCTTGCATGTTAAACATACACGTTTCCCCACGGTGACGCTGACCCTTGTGGCGACGACCTGTACCCTGGGGCACAGGAGGGAGGCCTCCCCGTACGTGAACCCGGTCTGGCTGGAGTACTGAGTTGAATTGGACCCCAGCCACCCTGGCCACCTTCCCTCGTGGAAGTAAACGGCGAGCTCCTCCACATCCCGTTCGCCACTTCCATCGGTAACTATCGGTGCTCTCTCTCCTGAGTACCCATAGATGTGGGATTCCTCCACGTCACCTCACTTTCCAATGCTCATTCCTATCAGGGCGAGTAGGAGTACGCCCCCCTTCATCTTGAAATCCTCTCTGCAAAGAGATACAAGAACATATAGCCAGGTCCCGAAGAGATTCTCTGGTTTGGGTGAAGCATAGTCAAGTCTTGCGACCTCGACTCAATATAAACACTCTTAAAAAACTACTACTATTTATACTACCCATCACCTCGTTTAAACTTAAACCAAACACCCAAACTTAATAATACCAAACTTAAAATTACGTAAATTATGTACATCCGCTGCCCGTCTCCGGGCGGCCAGCCTAATTCCTGTTCGGGCTGTGGCACACCGCTCCCTTCAGTGTGGCCGCACCGTCCTGTACTTTCGGTCCCTCACAGCCTGTGGCTGCTGGCTGGGGACCTCTGCCCTCAGACCGATCCCTGACTCGAGAGGCTGCCCTTTTAAAATGGGGAGCCGGTGACCACGGTTTCCTTGGTTGGGGCGTTCGTGGGGACCTTCTGGGGACTTTGGCGGGTGGGGTTTTCTTGGCTGGTGGTTCTTTAACCCGAGCCACTGCCCCCTCCGGTGCGGTCTGTGGACTTACCACTACCACTGGCTGGGGATCTTCATCCTCAGGCTTTACCTCTCCTGAACCTGGGCTAGGGGCAGGTAACTCTTCGCAGCCTGGTGCTGCAGGCTGAGGGTCCTCGCCCTCAGGTCCCAAATCTGGGTCAGGGGCGAGGTCTTCGCTCTCAGGTCCCTCCTCCTCTAAACCTGGGTCAGGGGCGGGGTCTTCGCCCTCGGGTCCCTCCTCTAAACCTGGGTCAGGGGCGGGGTCTTCGCCCTCAGGTCCCTCCTCATCTGAATCCCAGAAGAGTGGGGGAGTGTCCCAAGCGGTGGGCGGGATGGCCCCTCCCCTTAAACAAGCCACAGCGCCTGCCTGTGCAGTCTGTGAACTTGTTCCCGCTGCAGGCTGAGGATTTCTATCCTCAGACCTTGCCCCAACTGACTGTTCTCTCTTCTCGGGCTTAAGCAGTTTACACTGATTAATATAACTAGCAGCCTGCCAGTAACCCTATTTTAAAGTTTCATCCACTGCCTCGAATGGGCCTTCTATGGACTCCCCATTCTTTTTCCTTACCGGGACGGCCTTAAAGGCAGGATCTTGGGCTTGGACCTGCTTTAGATCCGGGGCCAAAGCTACCCCCCGTGTGCCTCCCTTGTCCCGGACTGCGGCTACCGGGCCTGCTCTACAGGGATCCCAGAACTCTCCTTCCCTGGCCCCCTGCTTGGCCACCTCGTTGGTCCTTTGGTTACCTTCCCACGTGGTATGGAGGGATCCTAAATCTATGGCCAAAGGTTTGGCCATTCCCCCAGCCTGCTCGTTCCCTGTAAATCCCATTAGGCTAAATGGGGCCTTGTTAGACCTGGGTGGATAGGTCGGGTCTTCCAAATGGACCACCATGCTGGAAGCTCCAGTGTCCAACGAATATCTCCCCTGCACCATCTCCACCCACATCTTAACACAGGGCCTGCGCCCCTCGTCGTTTTCAGGGGGACACAGGTCGACAGGCTGCGCTGGTTCTAGTCAGGGCTGTGGGTTGGATGGGGCTGACGGGGTCAGCGCACCGGTAGCGAAAGCTACTCTCCCTTGGCCAGTCAATATGGACCTCATGGTGTCCAAACATGACTCGACCGCGACAGGAGGGATTCCTGCCTTCGTCTTTTGGGCTGGGGCTGTGGAATTCTTTCCCTTGTTATCTTTCCAAGGGTTTTTGCACTCCTTCCTCCAGTGTCCATCCTTCCCACACCCATAGCAATTGAGCTTTGTGCTCGAAGGTTATTCCCTTCCTGATGCCACTCCTTCCTACCCAGCCCGGGTTTTACCTCATGCACCTTCCCCTTGGGTGGGTGTGCATCGGCTCCCCTACCGTTCTTATAGGCTAGGGTCAACTGTCTGATCTCCGTGAGTTCGGTGGTCAGGGGATTCCTAGGGTCGAACCAGACTTCCGCCTTGGCCAGGACCTGTGGCAAGCTGTTTGCCACCAGGCAGCGGAGCCAGTGGACCAGCTGATCCCGGTTCAGGAATGCCTGGTTGGTTGCCCCAGGACAGGCGCTCTTATATACCGGCCATAACCTGTCCGCGAAAGCCTGCGGGGTTTCCCCTGCGACCTGCACTGTCTTCTCCACACGGGAGAAAGGACTTCCCTCATTCATCCCCATGGCCTCCAGAACTTCATCCCTGAGCTCCTCATACCCGCTTTGCCCCCTCTTACACTCGTCAGAGAGGGACTGGAGGAGCTTACTCTCTGAAGAGAACAGCAGCATTTTTGCCTGCTCAGCATCATCGCATTCGTTGATGCTGGCTGCCTGTTCCACTTCCCTGAAGTGGACCGAGGGGTCCCCTTTCTCGGTGAGCTTTGGGATATGGCTCACCATAGCCCTAAGCTGTTGGGTGCTGTAGGGTAATATGAACTGGTTTTGGAGGGGTCCCTCTTCCTCGCCATTAACGGGTGGGTCGAACCTCCAATGCCGGGCTGGGCACATCGGTCCTGGTTCCAGCCTCTCCTGCAGGGGTTGTTCCACCTCCGCTACTACCCCTGACTTCACCCCCCCTTGCCGCTAGACCTCGCTAAAACCTGGCGCTACGGGTGGTGGTCCTGGGACCTCCTGTTCCTCAACCGGGTTGTCCCTTGGCACTACCACTGGTGTCTGAACCGTTCTCCCCTTGTTCCCTCTAAAGTCGACCTGGGCTGCCTTCGGGCTTATGAGGCACACCATGCCCTTTGCCTTCCTTAGGGCCAGGCTCAGATTCTCTATCTGTTCCTTGCAAGGGCCATGATCTGTGTCTTCAAACCCCTGTTCGCTTGCCAACTTATAGGCGGCCTTTACTTCTTTTACCTTTTCCTCCTGCTCCCTTACTTGTCTCGCTAGGCGGGTGTTCTTTTCCCATAACCTCAACTCGTTACCCTTGGCTTCGGTGACTTGGCACTGTAGGTATTCCAACCTGGCCTTATGTTCTCCCATTAATTGTACCCTTTCCTGATTCAGGGCCTGCAATGCTACCAGTAACTTCTCCCCTGCTAGAGCCTTGTCCTGGACCTCCAGGGCTGACTCCCTTATCTCGACTGCCTGTGCTGCAACGAGCCTGTCCAAAAGCTGGACCTGCTTTTTGAAGCACATCAGCCAGACTGCCTTCTCTAGGGATTTCTTGTGCTCCTTTCCTTCTGTCCACTTAGCTGCGGCATCTACCGGACGCCTTTAACAGATTGGTGATCCACTTCTTTGTGATATTCACCTTGCTGAACACATAATTAGAAATCCTTTCCTCCATCATGGTTTGCTCTTCTGAACCATTGTCTACTGTATCGCACCCCTGTTGCCGTTGTCCTGCTGCGGTCACCATTTCTGTAGGGGGGTGGCGTGTGCCCAGTCAGCTCTGCCCCTGACTGTCTCTGAGCGGTTTGAATCGCTCCCACACCCCTGGGTTCTAGACACCGGACTTAGGTACAGGTGGCGATACAGAAAATAGAGTAGACAACTGGTTTGGTACAAGAAAACCGTAATTTTTATTAAAGGCACAATAAAATCACAACACTGAGAATTACTAGGATAATTACAGGCATATAAAATTACACTTATTTGGGAATGGGGAACACACAGCACATCGAGGGAACAAACACATTAAAATTCCCCCTACCCTTGTCCCACCCCCAATACCTAACTAGATTAAGCTATGAGGGGCCAGGGATTTATGCTCACCAACGGGGTTTCCTTGACAATTCAAAACCTGTTGATCGAGCCGGTTGTGGTCTTGGGGTTCGCTCTTGTTGTCCTTTGGGGCCTGCCATCGTCACGTGGTCACAGGGCGTGGCAATGGAGTCGTCTGTGCAAAATACCCTCCTTTTCCTCCATTAAAGTCTTTGTTGGGTACTTTACTTTGCAGCAATGGTTCTTCTTCCAGTGGCGGTTTTGGTCGCCGATGGTTTTGTTGCGGTTGGGGCTCGGTTGGCAGTTTATATTGTCACTTTGATTTTTCTACCCATGCTTCAAACGCCAGCTCATAACTAGGCCGGGGTGTGTACCCGCTCGTCCCCAATGCTTCTTTTTCGCTGCCCTTCTCTGCCTTATCGGTTTTACCATTTGTCTCATCTCATCTGCCCATTTGTGGCCCCATGTGTCCTGTGTGAATTCGATTCGGGTCCCGTTCTCCTCCCGGGTATGGCCCCCGGTGTAGTAATGGGTGTCCTTGGTGTCGAGCAGCGCGGGGAGGGAGAAGCGAGCCCGCGACGAGACACGAGGCAAGAGCGAGAGGCAAGAGAGCGAGCCCTTGGCTACCGGTGGACCTACAGCTATACCCGGTTCTTCACCCCTTATCTACGCGCCAAATCAGGTCAGTTCTTTGTCTAAATTTTGACGGGCTCGTCTAAAGTGATTACAGTCATCCACTTTAACGGCTTTTGGGGCGGTTGTCTCCTGGTTTAATGGCTTCAATATGCTGGCTGTTTGTTATTTATGAAATTTAATCGTCTTTTCCTGGCTTGATGGCCGCGTTGAGCTGTTACCGATTATTTATGCAAAAAGTTAATGGCCTGAAGATTAGGTCCATCCTGACTTGATCTGTTCCAAGATGAAGAATGCATATTCTGTGTTTACCTAGCTGTTTGGCTTCACAAAGTCTTTCACAGCTCCATGCATGTTAGGTTTTGTTTCAGGTTTTGAAAGGGCCTGCCTTTTGCAGGGCCTTGCTTTTAAAATCCTGTAGGTTTTGGTCACGAGGTTTCAGAAGCCATTTTGCGTACCCTTTTTAATAACTTGTCCATACAGGGTCCCTTTATCCATAACTTTTGGGGAATGTGGGAATTTTGAGAACCCTACTCTGACGACCATGTGTGCGGGAAGTGTATCCAGCTGCAGCTACTGACAGGCCACATTGCGGCGCTGGAGCTGCGAGTGGATACATACTGCAGCATTCGCGATGCTAAGGAGGTCGTGGATAACATGTTTAGGGAGTTGGTCACACCGCAGGTAAAGTCTGCACAGGCAGGAAGAGAATGGGTGACCACAAGGCAGAGTAGTAGGCGCTGGCAGGTGGTGCAGGGGTCCCCTATGACTATCCCCCTCTCAAACAGATATACTGCTTTGGATATTGGTGAGGGAGATGGCTTAAGGGAGGAAGGCAGCAGCAGCCTACTTCCTGGCACTGTGGGTGGTTCTGCTGCACAGGACGGGAGGAAAAAGAGTGGGAGAGCTATAGTAATAGGGGATTCTATTGTAAGGGGAATAGATAGGCGTTTCTGCGGCCGCAAACGAGACTCCAGGATGGTATGTTGCCTCCCTGGTGCAAGGGTCACGGATGTCTCAGAACGGCTGCAGAACATTTTGGAAGTGGAGGGTGAACAGCCAGTTGTCGTGGTGCATATAGTTACCAACGATATAGGTAAAAAACGGGATGAGGTCCTAAAAGCTGAATATAGGGAGTTAGGAGGTAAATTAAAAAAGTAGGACCTCAAAGGTAGTAATCTCAGGATTGCTACCAGTGCCACGAGCTAGTCACAGTAAAAATAGAAGAATATTTCAGAGGAATATGTGGCTAGAGGAATGGTGCAAGGGGGCGGGATTCAAATTCCTGGGACATTGGAACCGGCTCTGGGGGAGGTGGGACCAGTACAAACTGGACGGTTTGCACCTGGGCAGGACCAGGTCCGATGTCCTAGGGAGAGTGTTTGTTAGTGCTCTGGGGGAGAGTTTAAACTAAAATGGCAGGGGGTTGGAAACCTGAGCAGGGAGACAGAGGAAAGGGAAACAAGGATAGAAGCAAAAGAAAGGAAGAAGAAAAACAAAGGTGGCAGTCAGAGAAATCAAGGGTTTAAATCAAACATGGCCACAGTAAATAATAATTCTAAAAGGTGTAAGAGTGTTAAAAAAAACAAGCCTGAAGGCCTTGTGTCTTAATGCGAGGAGCATTCGTAATAAGGTGGATGAATTAGCTGCGCAAATAGAGGTAAAAGGATATGATATGATTGGGATTATGGAAACATGGCTCTAGGGTGTCCAAGGCTGGGAACTCAACATCCAGGGGTATTCAATATTCAGGAAAGATAGGCAAAAAAGATAAGGAGGTGGGGTAGCATTGCTGGTTAAAGAGGGGATTAACACAATTGAAAGGAAAGATATTAGCTCTGATGATGTGGAATCTGTATGGGTAAAACTGAGAAATACCAAGGGGCAGAAAACGTTAATGGGAGTGGTATACAGACCTCCAAACAGTAATGCTGAGGTTGGGGATGGCATTAAACGGGGAATTAGAGACGCGTGCAATAAGGGCACAGCAGTTATCATGGATGACTTTAATCTACATATAGATTGAGCTAACCAAATTAGTAACAATACTGTGGAGGAGGAATTCCTGGAGTGTATACGAGATGGTTTCCTGGACCAATATGTTGAGGAACCAACTAGAGATCAGGCCATCTTAGACTGGATATTATGTAATGAGAAAGGATTTATTAGCAATCTTGTTATGCGAGGCCCCTTGGATCGGAGCGATCATAATAAGATAGAATTCTTCATAGTTACATAGATACATAGAAGATAGGAACAGGAGTAGGTCATTCGGCCCCTTGAGCCTGCTCCGCCATTCAATGAGATCATAGCTGATCATCTAAATTCAGTACCCTGTCCCTGCTTTCTCCCCATATCCCTTGATCCCTTTAGCCTTAAGGAATATATCTAACTCCTTCTTGAATATATTTAATGAATTGGCCTCAACTGCCTTCTGTGGTAGAGAATTCCACAGGTTCACCACTCTCTGGGTGAAGAAATTCCTCCTCATCTCTGTCCTAAATGGCTTACCCCTTATCCTTAGACTGTGATCCCTGGTTCTGGACTCCCCAGCCATCGGGAACATCCTTCCTGCATCTAGTCTGTCTAGTCCTGTTAGAATTTTATAAGTTTCAATGAGATCCCTTCTCATTCTTCTAAACTCCAGCGAGTATAAGCCCAATCAACCCAATCTGTCCTCATACGTCATTCCTACCATCCCAGGTATCAGCCTAGTGAATCTTCGCTGCACTCCCTCCATGGCAAGAACATCTTTCCTCAGATAAGGCAACCAAAACTGCACACAATACTCAAGGTGTGGTCTCACCAAGGCCCTGTACAACTGCAGCAAGACATCCTTGTTCCTGTACTCGAACCCTCTCGCTACGAAAGCCAACAAACCATTTGCCTTCTTAACCGCCTGCTGCACCTGCATGCTTACCTTCAGTGACTGGTGCACAAGGACACCCAGGTCTCATTGCACTTCCCCTTCTCCCAATCTATTGCCATTCAGATAATAATCTGCCTTCCTGTTTTTGACACCAAAGTGGATAACCTCGCATTTATCCACATTATACTGCATCTGCCATGCTTCTGCCCAATCACCCAACCTGTCCAAATCATACTGAAGTTTCTCGGCATCCTCCTCACAGCAAACACGCCCACCCAGCTTTGTGTCATCTGCAAACTTGGAGATATTACATCTAGTTCCCTCGTCTAGATCATTAATATATATTGTGAATGGAATAGCTGGGGTCCTAGGATGGACAGTGAAGTAGTTGACTCAGAGACTAGGGTCCTGAATTTAAATAAAGGAAACTATGATGGTATGAGGTGCGAGTTGGGTAGGATTGTTTGGGGAATGTTACACAAAATTTTGACTCTGGATAGACAATGGCAAACATTCAAAGATCGCATGGATGAACTACAGAATTTGTTCATCCCTGTTTGGCATAAAAATAAAACAAAAAAGGTGACTCAACCGTGGCTAACAAGGGAAATTAGGGATAGCATAAGATCCAAGGAGAAGACATATAAATTGGGCAGAAAAAGCAGTAAACCGGAGGACTGGGAGCAGTTTAGGATTCAGCAAAGGCAGACAAAGGGATTAATTAAGAGGGGGAAAATAGAGTATGAGAGTTAGCTTTCAGGGAATATAAAAACTGACTGTAAAAGCTTTTATAGATATGTGAAGAGAAAAAGATTGGTGAAGTCAAGCGTAGGTCCCTTGCAGTCAGAATCAGGGGAATTTATAATGGGAACAAAGAAATGGGAGACCAATTAAATACATACATTGGTTCTTTCTTCACAAAGGAGGACACAAATAACCTCCCAGAGATGTCGGGGAACATAGGGTCTAATGAGAGGGAGGAACTGAAAGAAATCAGTATTTGTAGGGAAATGGTGTAAGGGAAATTGACGGGAATGAAGGCCGATAAATCCCCAGGGCCTGATAATCTACATCCTAGGGTACTTAAGGAAGTGGCCCTAGAAATAGTAGATGCATTGCTGGTCATCTTCCAAAATTTGATAGACTCTGGAACAGTTCCCATGGATTGGAGGGCAGCTAATGTTACCCCACTATTCAAAAAAGGTGATAGAGTTAAAACGGGGAATTATAGACCGGTAAGCCTGACATCAGTAGTGGGGAAAATGCTAGAGTCCATTATAAAAGATGTAATAGCAGAGCACTTGGAAAACAGTGACAGGATCGGACAAAGTCAACATGGATTTACAAAAGGTAAATCATGCTTGACTAATCTACTGGAATTTTTGAGGATGTAACTGGTGTAGTGTCCGTGTGTTGATAGAGACACTGAAGACAGGAGTTGGTTCATAGATGTTTACTAAGCAAAGTCTGGAGGGGTACTAACGGATATAACACAATATACAGGCTTATATAGCCTGAGTGGGCATTACCGGCATTACAGCACACATGGGGCTCTTAAAGGCACATACACTACAATTCCTCCCCTTTTAGCTAACCAGTACATCATATTTTAAGTAATTATTAATTACATATTATAAGAAAAATAATATACACATTGCTGTAGTTAATTAATTATAAGTCAGTCTCTCTGGAGGCTTCCTGACTCGGTCCGGATAACGCCTCGGTGGTGTAGTAGTTTCTGGTGGTGTAGTAGGTTCTTTTGGCAAGGTTGATTCAGCTTGAATGCCAGTGTCAGGTTCATCGGGTTCCAGTATCACCGGATCGGAGGTAGATATGGGTATCTCTACTTCACCGTTAGGCGTATAGAGTTGTGGTGTAGGTTGTCCCTTTTCGGATGACTCTATGATTTGGTCAGCATGGTGCCTTATTATGCTTTCTCCGATGTCCACGCTATACATCAGTGGTCCTAGTCGTGTGCAGATAGTTCCAGGCTGCCATTTCTCGGTACGGTAGTCCCGGGCCAAAACTTGTTGACCTATCTGGAAGGTTCTAGTTGGCCTTTCATTCATGCCTTGAAACTGCCGGTTCTCCACGTCCCTTCTGATGTTGGGCTTGACCAAATCCAGCCGGCATCTTAGGTTTCTATTGAAGAACATCATGGCGGGAGTTTGGTTGGTAACCATATGTGTTGCATTCCTGTATGCGAACAAGAAGTTATCCACCTTGTGCTGAAGTTTTATGTCTTCATTACCCATGGCCTTTATGGCCTTCTTGAAGGTCTGGACAAACCTTTCAGCCAATCCATTGGTGGCGGGATGGTATGGGGCGGTCGTGTAGTGCTTAACCCCATTGTTTTTTAAGAACTTCCTGAATTCTTCGGACACGAATTGCGGTCCATTATCAGAACAGATCTGTTCCGGCAGCCCATTCCTGGCAAATATGGTTCTTAATACTGTGATGGTTTTTTCCGTGGTGGTGGAGGACATCTTTATTACCTCCGGCCACTTGGAGTGTGCATCAACCGCGATTAAGAACATTGAGTCCATAAATGGACCAGCAAAGTCGATGGGTACCCTTTGCCAGGGAGATGAGGGCCACTCCCATGGATGTAGAGGGGCTTGTGGTGGAGTGTTTTGGACCTTCTGGCATCCTAGGCAGCTCTTGGTCATTTTTTCGATGTCTCCATCGATACCTGGCCACCATACAAACGCCCTGGCTAGGTTCTTCATTTTCACTCCACCCAGATGCCCCTCGTGAAGCTCCTTTCGCACTTTATCCTGGAGTTTGGGTGGAATCACCACTCTGGATCCACACATCAAGGTTCCTCGGCACACTGACAGCTGTTCTCTTCTTTGCGAGAATGCTGGCAACAGTGGTTCGCCATGTGCTGGCCATCCCTTCACTGTTATATAACCCCTTCACGGTTCTCTAGATATATGTGAGATGTGGTCTCTGTTGTAGACGGTATTCTATAGTCCAGTAAGGAGATCACTACTACAATGGCTTAATTCTAATGATCTTACTTTATAGTTTCAACGTCAGACAGTATAAGAAGATTACGGGTCAATGACCTAAATTAGACATTTGCATACATTAGAATGAATCTAGACATAATAAACATACATTCTCCATTTATATGGATTCAAAGGAGAATCTGTCCCTGTGTCCAAATTCGAGTGCACTCTTTCATTGGCGCGCTTAAGTTGGAGCTCATGGTATGTATAATGTCTGCAAGACTTACGGCTCCGAACCCCTTCGTTGAATTCTCTTCACGATCACTGAATCCCACTTTGAGTTCTGGATGCAGAGCTACTAATACGAAGGGCGGCGGCTGAGTTTGGAAGCCCGGGACGGGATGCGGCAGCCATTTGCCTCCTGAGCCCTCTTTTCAGAGCTCCTGCCCTCTTTTCTTCCAGTCGCTCCCGTTTCCCGCTCGAAAAACCCGACTCCACCCCTTCCTCCTGGGGTTTCTGCCTGGAGACTGCGCAGCCTCACTGTCTGCAACAGTTGATACTGGTGCAGAATTATGGAAAGTCTGCTCTTAGTCACATTGTGTCCTTAAAAGTTCTTGCCGTACCTTCACATGGGCAACTTTAACCCAGGGATTTATAACAATGATAATACAGTGTCTAAGTTAAAGATTGATAACCATACTTAGCGTACATAACATTTCCAGTGGGTATTACACTCCCCCCCTACCAAATATAGGCATGTCCCCATGACTAATGAACTTTACACATAAGTGGTTGCATGCTTCCCAACCATGTATAAAGGGAGGTAACATATCGAACCGTAGGGGCTATCATTACACTTGGCACTCCTAGTGTACTGTATGTCAATCTTTCAGGAACCTTCTTAACTCACTGTGAGCTCCTTATTTCGGATACCCGGTCTTCAGTTCCTTCAACTACGTTGGAGGCGTTTGTTCCTTTGTTATCATGCCTTTCAGTCTCTTTTATCTCCTTCTCGGAAGCATCTGGTTCTTCCCAGACCATGTCCAAGTCTGAGCTAAATGGTTCAGACAATTCATCCAGATTCTGTCTTATGCGTCTTTCTGGGAGGTCGTACCATAGATCCCATTCTTCATCTTCCGACTCATCAGGTTCCTCATGATCCACACACTGTGTCATGGGTTTTCTGTCTTCTGGAACAAAGTTTTCCTGGTTTCTCGTTCTTTTCCTTCTTCTTCTCTGCAGGGTTCTCCTACTAGGTGTCAGCTCATTATCCGCTGGCGGATCCAGACGCACTTGCTGTCCCAATGGCAGGATATGATTCCGGTGCAGTATTTTTATGGGTCCATTCCCACCTGCAGGTTTTAGCCGAAACACAGGTAGTTGTGACATTTGACTTTCAACAATGTAAGGTGTAGAAGCCCAGCGGTCTGCTAACTTATGTTTCCCTTGAAGTCTTAGGTTCCGTATGAGAATTTGGTCACCAGGCATGAGTTGGGAAAAACGGATCTTCTGGTCATACCTCTGCTTATTTCCTTTATTCTGTTTGGCAGAAACAGACTCAGCAAGTTCATAAGCAGCTTGCAATTCCTTTCTCATGTCAGATACATACTTGAGGTAAGTTCTCTGTGATGTGCCATCACTGGATACTCCGAAACACAAATCCACCGGCATCCTCGCTTCACGTCCAAACATGAGGTAGTACGGTGAAAAACCAGTAGCGTCATTTCGGGTACAATTATAAGAATGAACAAGATGTCCAATGTGCCGACTCCACTTGTTCTTTCGCTTTGAATCCAGCGTTCCAAGCATGTCTAACAAAGTACGGTTAAACCGCTCAGTTTGAGGATCTCCCTGAGGATGGTATGGAGTTGTTCTTGACTTCTCAATCCCGAGCATGGACAACAACTCATGTATAAGTCTACTTTCAAAGTCTCTACCTTGATCACTGTGTATTCGCTTTGGCAGTCCATAGTGGATGAAGTATTTCTCCCACAACACTTTGGCAACGGTGGATGCTTTCTGATCCTTTGTGGGAAAAGCTTGGGCATAGCGAGTATAATGATCTGTAATGACCAAGACATTTGCAGTATTGCTGGAATCGGGTTCGATGGACAGAAAATCCATACAGACAAGGTCTAGAGGTCCATCACTTTGCATGTGAAACAGAGGAGCAAGTCTTTTAGGTTAAGTCTTTCTCTGGACACAACGTGCACAGGACTTGCAGAACTCCTCAACCGCAGACTTCATACGCGGCCAATAGAATCTGTCCTTGACCAACCCATAGGTCTTATCTACTCCCAGATGACCTGCGTCATCATGCAAAGACTTCATCACTATTTCCCTGTACTTTTCAGGCAGGACCAACTGTGAATGACATGGTTTAGTGGGTGGGTGAGTGATTCTACACAACACTCCCTCTTTAATTTCCAAGTGGTCCCATTCTCTTAGGAGCAGACGACAGTCAGGATGTTTTGATTTGTCGATCTGTGTAATATCACCCAGATGGAGAGCTGAAAACACCTCATGAATACAGGGATCCTCCTGTTGTGCTTTGGATATTTCAGATGAACACAACATGGGTAAGTTTTGTACATCCAAACTGGAAAGGTTGCAAAATGCCTGGGGAACAGCATGCATTGACGCTCCCAAGTGGTCAATCTCTCGGGCATGAAATGAATTCTTTGGTCCAGATACCATGGACATCTGACACATTACTTTCACATCTGCTGAAGCAACATCTTTCCACTCTGGTTTCTGGTAGTGTGGGCGACGAGACAGAGCATCTGCGTCAATGTTCTGGTTCCCAGGTCTGTACCTGAGACTAAAGTCGTAAGCAGATAGTGCAGCAAGCCAGCGGTGGCCGGTGGCATCAAGTTTTGCCGAAGTCAACACATAGGTTAATGGATTATTGTCTGTCCTCACTTCAAACTTCGCTCCATACAGATAATCCTGCAGCTTATCCACCCCCCCCCACTTCAACGCCAAGAATTCTAGCTTATGAGCTGGGTAGTTACGCTCTGATGGCGTAAGACTGCGACTGATGAACGCTATGGGTCTCAGCCCTGCTCCTTGGTCCTGATACAACACACCACCCAACCCTTCTTGATTGGCATCCACGTGTAGCACATATGGCAGCTGTGGGTTTGCAAAAGCCAACACGGGGGCTTGAGTAACACTTTGCTTTAAGGTGTGGAAGGCCTCTTCGCATTTCTCATCCCATCTAACACCAAAAGGCTCAGAGGGTTTGAAGTAGTCCTTGTTCTCTTTACCTTTAGCCTTTTTCTTCCTCTCGGCTGGTGGGAGGTAACCAGCCAGCAGCTGATTCAGAGGATGGGCCACTTTGGAGTAATCCTGCACAAAGCGCCTGTAATATCCGCAGAACCCAAGAAATGACCGCAAGGCAGTCACTGTGTTCGGTTTGGGCCATGTGGTAACAGCTTCGATCTTAGATGGATCTGTGGCTACTCCATCCTGTGATACAATATGCCCCACATAGGACACGGATGTTTGGCAAAACTGACACTTGTCCAATGATAGCTTGAGACCTTCATCCTCCAGGCGACCAAGCACTTTCAGCAACCGAGCTTCGTGTTCTTCAAGGGTTGCCCCAAACACAATGATATCGTCCAAGTACACCAATACTTCGAGCAAGTTCATGTCCCCAACTGTTTGTTCCATTATTCTTTGAAAAGTTGCTGGAGCGCCTGAAACTCCCTGTGGCATCCTTTCAAATTGGTAGAACCCAACTGGACATATAAAGGCTGTCTTTTCTTTGTCCGATTCACTCATCAGTATTTGGTAGTATCCACTTCTGAGATCCAACACACTGAACCACTTGCTTCCATTAAGCCAAGCCAGTGCATCCTCAATTCTTGGAATGGTGTATTGGTCGGGAATAGTACGTCTGTTAAGCATCCTAAAGTCCACACACATCCGAATCTTTCCGTTCTTTTTCCTCACCACCACTATAGGAGATGCATAAGGACTCCTGGACTCGGTAATGATCTCAGCTTCTTTTAACTGCGACAGGTGCTGTCTCACTGCTTCGATGTCAGCTGGTGCCAGCCGTCGAGACCTCTCCCGAAAGGGTTTATCCTCGGTAATTCTGATAGAATGGCGAGTACTCTTACTACAACCAACATCAAACTCATGAGTAGAGAAAACTCCTCTCCGCTCCATCATCTTCCTGACTAATCAGTCCTTCCATTCTTTAGGAATGAATGAATCTCCAAAGTTGAAGGAGGAGGGTGTCAGATCTCCGGTTGAGTTAACTTTGGACTCTTCCTTCACATGTGACGACAGTACATTTACAGGAAACAGATGCGCAATCGGCATTCCTTTCCTCAATGTGGTTCCTTTGCCTGACATATTCCTCACGGTCACTGTAACTCTCCTTGACATCACAGCTGTCGGGGTCTGCAACTCTGGTCTCACCAGAAGCTCATTTGGAAACCGTGACTCTTCTGCAGGATCATCAGGTGACTCTATCAGAATGGCTTCAGTACCTGGTGTTCCAGGGAATTTTGGTATCCCAGGGATTCTAGCCACTCCTCCAGGACGCAGGGCGATAGGTTTGGCTCGAACGTACCACACAGTTCCTCTTTTGCTATCATCTACGTCGGAAGAAAGTTCAGGCAGTTTCTCAAAAGCCTTTTTGAAAACAGGGTGAATGTGTCTGGTGCTCAAGAAGTTTTCACCTCCCTGCTCTTTGCAGCTTGTCAGGAGTCGTCTCACTATGGGTGTATTACTGCCAACCAGTATGGAAACCTCACCTTTCACCATAGGGTCAGGGCAAACCAACACAAGTGCATCAATGGTCTCAGTGGTCCCTACATCAGCTTCCAAGAACTCCAACCTCAGCGACAAATAGCCATCATATGGGTAATCAGCAGGACTAAGGCCCCAGATCTGCAGAAGACTGATTGGGGTTAACGGCAAATGCGTCAGGTATCGGTCATAGAAGGATCTGTACAGTATGGTAACCTGAGAACCCGTGTCGAGGATAGCTTTAGTATAAATGCCTTCAATCTGTATTGATACAGCAGAACTCGGCCCTACTAAACCTTCAGGTATGATGTCTTTCATATCCCCTCGTCTATTATTGCACTTAGCGGAACGTGTCTTAACTACAGGCACAGCAGGCCGTTCCGTTACTGTGCCCCTTTGTAGTTTCCCGACTTCTTGGTAAGTTTTATGAGATGGTCATTTACTTTTTTTAGATTTTCCTCACCTCTACATTCTCGCTTGAAATGTCCATCCTTTCCACAGTTATAACAAAAGACTCCAGGTCTATCTCCTTCATGGGGATATCCTTTAGAGGAATCATTCATTTTGCTGTTAGACTTCGCAGGGTGTTCAACCTTTTGCACCTGTGCATCATCCCTTTCTGTGTTGGGCTTAGACCGAAAATATGCCATCTCGGCTCTCATGACATTTATTTCCTTCTTCAGCTGTTCCATCTCAGGGTTGACATCACCCTTAGGAGTAGGAACTGTAACAGGAGTCACAAGTTTGGACATCACAGCACTCTTTGCTACATTCCGGGCCTGAAGCATATCCTCCTCCTCTCTGACTTCCCTTAGCAGCTCAGTGAAGGTAGGTGGATCTCGCAACTTATGGGTCATGCGTATGCGAAGAGCAGTCACGTCTTCGAGCAATGCACCTCGCACAACCTGTTCAATGCGGAACCGATTCATTTCAGGCAACTCAATCCCTCTTTTCCGTAACATACAATGCAGTAGTTTGTCTATTCTCAGCAGATAACTGGACAGCTTCTCTCCCTCACACTGGAATGTGCTTCTGAATCTGACCATCAAATCTGAAATGGTTTCAATAGTTCCAAAGGCAGTTTCTAGAGCCTGCATGTAGTCAAAGGAAGTAGCAGAGGTGTTCTGCGCCTTTAAGAATCTTACAATGTCAGCAGCAGGACCCTTAAGGCTTTCTTTCTACTATTCTCTGCCTCTTCACATTGTCACTGCACTGCCATTCCTCTAGCAGAGGCAGGGTCTGCTCAGCCCGGGCGTCGTACTCCTCTCCCCCACTGGGAGTTGGTCTCACTCCTGAGAACATACGGAGCTTACGGTATCCCTGAGCCTCGAAGGGCAGATTGGTGCATTTATCCACCAGAGAACTAATGGCACTGACCAACTGAGTGTTCATATCCAGGGCCGAAGGACCTATCAGACCTTTGACATCAGCAACAGTCTTTCCTTCTTGCCTCAAGAATGACAACAACTTGGTCTGAAACCCTTCTTCTTCCTTAGTAGTAATAGGGACAAACTGAACTGGCCAGGGACCAGCCTCTTCAGAAAGCCCAACTGCCTCAGGTAAACCATGGCCTCTCAGGTTCTCTGATGTCTGGATCAATACAAACTGCTTCTTGGTAGCTGTATCCAAGCAGCGCTCAACTATCCTAACCTTTCCAAAGGCTTTGACACAATTCAGAGCCCTTAGCAAGACATCATCAGGGTCATCGTTAGCAACACCATTCAGCACAATGGCATGGGTAGTAACTATCTGCTTCCGTTTGCACCAAGCTTCAACCTCAATAACATCCATCTTTTATGCTCAAACAGCCCAGTAGAAACCACAAACCACTCTCTTAGCAATGAGCATTCAATACTGTTAGTTTACTGACATAAATAGACCACAATCCCGGACGAGCCCCCAAAATGTAACCCCTTCACGGTTCTCTAGATATATGTGAGATGTGGTCTCTGTTGTAGACAGTATTCTATAGTCCAGTAAGGAGATCACTACTACAATGGCTTAATTCTAATTATCTTACTTTATAGTTTCAACGTCAGACAGTATAAGAAGATTACGGGTCAATGACCTAAATTAGACATTTGCATACATTAGAATGAACCTAGACATAATAAACATACATTCTCCATTTATATGGATTCAAAGGAGAATCTGTCCCTGTGTCCAAATTCGAGTGCACTCTTTCGTTGGCGCGCTTAAGTTGGAGCTCATGGTATGTATAATGTCTGCAAGACTTACGACTCCGAACCCCTTCGTTGAATTCTCTTCACGATCACTGAATCCCACTTTGAGTTCTGGATGCAGAGCTACTAATACGAAGGGAAGCGGCCGAGTTTGGAAGCCCGGGACGGGATGCGGGAGCCATTTGCCTCCTGAGCCCTCTTTTCAGAGCTCCTGCCCTCTTTTCTTCCAGTCGCTCGCTTTTCCCGCTTGAAAAACCCGACTCCACCCCTTCCTCCTGGGGTTTCTGCCTGGAGACTGCGCAGCCTCACTGTCTGCAACAGTTGATACTGGTGCAGAATTATGGAAAGTCTGCTCTTAGTCACATTGTGTCCTTAAAAGTTCTTGCCGTACCTTCACATGGGCAACTTTAACCCAGGGATTTATAACAATGATAATACAGTGTCTAAGTTAAAGATTGATAACCATACTTAGCGTACATAACATTTCCAGTGGGTATTATAGTTAAATCATAGACCCGTGAGAGAGTTGGGTCATTTCTCGTCTCCCTTTCAATGGCAGAATTTGTTACTGGTAGACATTCCACTATGGTAGAGTGGAACATCTCCACTGGGTCTACTGTAGGTGCCTCTTCTACCGTTGGCAACGGTAGGCGCGATAAACCGTCAGCATTCCCATGCTGTTTTGATCCTTTGTATTCTATGTTGTATTGGTGTGCCCCTAGAAAAAGGGACCACCTCTGTAGCCTTTGCGCTGTCATAATGGGAACACCCTTTTTAGGGTTGAATATGGAGATGAGGGGTTGATGGTCAGTCAACAAGGTAAATTTTTGTCCGTGTAGGTAATGGTTGAATTTCTTCACTCCCCATACCAGGCTGAGTGCTTCGCTGTCGATCTCGGCATAGTTACGCTCAGCTGAGTTCAATGAGCGTGACGCAAAAGCTATCGGCTGTTCTGAGCCATCAGGGAATTTATGCGATAATACTGCTCCTATGCCGTAAGGGGATGCATCGCACGCCAGTCTGATTGGCAGTGATGGGTTGTAATGAGCCAAAACTTCTTCGGATGTGATTAAGTCTTTGCATTTATGGAAGGCACGTTTACAGTCTTCGTTCCATTTCCAAATTACTCCTGTTTGTAACAGTTCATTAAGAGGGTGTAGAAGAGTTGATAAGTTCGGTAAAAATTTATGATAGTAATTTATTAATCCCAGGAACGACCTTAATTGCGAAACATTTTCAGGTGCTGGGGCTTTTATGACCGCTTCAATTTTTTCAGGTGACTTATGCAACCCTTCCTTATTTATTATGTGTCCACAATATGATATTTGATTTTGGAAAAATTCGCACTTGGGGCGATTTGCTCGTAGGCCCCGTTCTCTTAGCCTAGTGAGCACCTGCTCCAAATTGGCAAGGTGCTCATTGTCGTTTTCTCCTGTTACAAGGATGTCGTCCAGGTAGCATTGAGTACCCGGAATCCCTTGGAGGATTTGCTCCATAGCTCTTTGCCAGATAGCTGGAGCGGATGCTACTCCGAAAACTAGTCGATTGTACTGGTACAGACCTTTGTGTGTATTTATCGTGAGATATTTTTTAGAGGCCTCTTCAACCTCCATCTGTAGATATGCCTGTGCCAAGTCAATTTTGGTGAAACGTTTCCCTCCGGATAGTGAGGCGAAAATATCTTCTATCCTCGGAAGAGGATACTGTACCGTGTGAAGGACCAGGTTTACCGTCACCTTGAAGTCTCCACAGATGCGAATTTTTCTCTGTCCTTCAGATTTATTATTATTCAATGCTTTCTTCATGACTGGAACGATGGGCGTTGCCCACTCGCTCCAATCTATTTTGGATAATACGCCTGCATTTTCCAAATTCTCCAGCTCTGCCTCGACTGCTGGACGAATTGCGTATGGCACCGGTCTTGCTTTAAAAAACTTGGGAATTGCTGCATCTTCCACTTTTATTGAGGCGGTGATGCCTTTCAAGGTTCCTAGTTTCTCTTGAAACACTTCTTTGGCGTTGGCCAAGATGTCTTTTAATCGTTCAGGTATGATGTCATCATCGTTTTTTTTCTTACTGGTCACCGTCAGTGCCTGAATGGAGTGCCAGTCTAAACGTATTTTCCTGATCCATTCACGTCCTAACAGCAGTGGGCCACCATCTTGTAGGATGTATAAATACAACTTTTGTATTTCCTTGCCATTGTATACAACAGGCACCCTTATTTTTCCTTTGGGGTATACTTTCTGCCCCGTATATGTTTTTAAGATAATGGATGTGTCTTTTAAAGGTATATGCGGAAATAGCCTCTCGTAATCCCGTCGATTTATTACGGTCAGAGCTGATCCTGTATCTAGCTCCATTTTAACTGGGGACCCTGCTATCGTGAGGGTAACCCAAATGGTCTGGTAATCATCTTTGGCAAGTACATTATGTAATTTGAGACAGCTTAGTCTCTTGTTTTCGGAGTCGCTATCGCTCTTCTGGTCTTTGGAGCTACTGTCCGTCATCATTTGTACCTTTCTGTACTTTTCTTTATTGATTTTTTTTTCCTGTCTGTGGATTTATTTTGTCCAGATCGGCATACCCGTGCAATGTGTCCAATCTTTCCGCATTGCCTGCATGCTTTGTCCTTGAACCAGCAGTCCCTCTGGTTATGGGTGGATCTGCCGCAGCGATAACATCTTTCAAAACCCTGTGTCATTTCATGGGTGCCGAAGTCCTGTGTCTTTTGTTGTATCTCTGCAGCTCCTCTTGCTGCTGCTTCGTATGATACAGCCATACTGAAAGCCTTGTCCAGTGTTAAATCTTTTTCAGAAAGCAGCCTTTTTTGTGTTCCTTCACTTAAGAGACCACAGACGAATTTGTCTCGAAGATAATCTGCTAGTCCTGCCCCGAATTGGCAGTGTTTTGATAGCTTTCTTAATTCGGTGAGGTAATCAGCGTTACTTTCATTCTTGTGTTGATTTCTCTTGAAGAATTTGAATCGTTCCGCTATCAGCAGCGGTGTTGGGTTTAAGTGCTCCTGCAGGGTATCAACAATTTCTTTAAAATCCTTGTCCTTTGGTTTGGCTGGAGTGATTAAATTTCGTAACAGCCCGTATGCCTTTGCGCCCATTAAATTCAGCAGTACTGAAGCTTTTTTTTCATCTTCTATTCCATTTGCAGTGCAATATACCTCTACTCTTTCCACATATGTGGTCCAATCCTCTATTTCGCTATCAAAAGCATCAATATTGCCAGACTTAGGCATCTTAGAAAAGATATGGCGCTTCCCGCGCTTTTCCGCCGCTGCTGCCGATGACAACGCTGTTTCCCGCGGTTTCCGTTCTTTTTCTTATTTATTTATTTACAGTTGGAGGCTCGTTCCCGCCGGACTTTCTCTCTAGGTCTGAACGCCGACCTGCTTGCAGCGCCGGCCGTCTCCCGAGTGCTCCCTCCCCGTCTGTTATTGCTTGCCTCCGATTTCGCTGTTTGTCCCAGCTGTAGAGCCAGCCGCTGGAGCCCCAGCCTGATGCCCAGGAAGGATTAGCGCAGTACCTGCCACCAGCTTGGCCAGCTGGTGAAACCACAACTTCTTTCACTTTCTTGAGTCTTCTGGACGCCCGAGGAATCGATGTCCTTGAGGTGCTGCCGAATTGCAGGTAAGTCCGTTTCCACTTCGTCGCCACTGTAGTGTCCGTGTGTTGATAGAGACACTGAAGACAGGAGTTGGTTCATAGGTGTTTACTAAGCAAAGTCTGGAGGGGTACTAACGGATATAACACAATATACAGGCTTATATAGCCTGAGTGGCCATTACTGGCATTACAGCACACATGGGGCTCTTAAAGGCACATACACTACAATTGGTAGAATAGATAAGGGAGAACCAGTGGATGTGGTGTATTTGGACTTTCAAAAGGCTTTCGATAAGGTCCCGCATAAGGGATTAGCGTGTAAAGCTAAGGCACATGGCTTTGGGGGCAAGGTACTGACTTGGATGAAGACCTGGTTGGCAGACAGGAAGCAAAGTGTTGGAATAAACAGTTCTTTTTCCGAGTGGTAGGCAGTGACTAGTGGGGTACCGCAGGGATCAGTCCTAGGACCCCAGCTATTCACAATATATATAAATGATCTAGACGAGGGAACTAGATGTAATATCTCCAAGTTTGCAGATGACACAAAGCTGGGTGGGCGTGTGTGCTGTGAGGAGGATGCTGAGATACGCCAGTATGATTTGGACAGGTTGGGTGATTGGGCAGAAGCATGGCAGATGCAGTATAATGTGGATAAATGCGAGGTTATCCACTTTGGTGTCAAAAAC
The DNA here is from genome assembly GCF_052327205.1 of Somniosus microcephalus. Classification (NCBI taxonomy): domain Eukaryota; kingdom Metazoa; phylum Chordata; class Chondrichthyes; order Squaliformes; family Somniosidae; genus Somniosus; species Somniosus microcephalus. Next base: position 156,787,543 of record NC_140996.1, on the reverse strand, counting down.
AGGAAGGCAGACTATTATCTGAATGGCAATAGGTTGGGAGAAGCGGAAGTGCAACGAGACCTGGGTGTCCTTGTGCACCAGTTGCTGAAGGTAAGCATGCAGGTGCAGCAGGCAGTTAAGAAGGTAAATGGCATTTTGGCCTTCATAGCGAGATGGTTCGAGTACAAGAACAAGGATGTCTTGCTGCAGTTGTACAGGGCCTTGGTGAGACCACATCTTGAGTATTGTGTGCAGTTTTGGTCACCTTATCTGAGGAAGGATGGTCTTGTCATGGAGGGAGTGCAGCGAAGATTCACCAGACTGATATCTGGGATGGCAGGAATGACGTATGAAGAGAGATTGGGTCGATTGGGCTTATACTCACTGGAATTTAGAAGAATGAGAGGGGATCTCATTGAAACTTATAAAATTCTAACAGGACTAGTCAGACTGGATGCAGGAAGGATGTTCCCGATGTCCGGGGAGTCCAGAACCAGGGCTCACAGTCTAAGGATAAGCGGTAAGCCATTTAGGACAGAGATGAGGAGGAATTTCTTCACCCAGAGAGTGGTGAACCTGTGGAATTCTCTACCACAGAAGGCAGTGGAGGCCAATTCATTAAATATATTCAAGAAGGAGTTGGATATATTTCTTAAGGTTAAAGGGATCAAGGGATATGGGGAGAAGGCAGGGACAGGGTACTGAAATTGGATGATCAGCCATGATCTCATTGAATGGCGGAGCAGGCTCGAGGGGCTGAATGGCCTACTCCCGCTCCTATCTTCTATGTTTCTATGTTTTAGTGCTGTAACGCAGTCAATGGCTGGTGCCATCGAGTCTCAGACTGCTCTCATGCAGTCTCAGCTTGATGCCACGAAAGCTCTGACTGCTGCCATCGTCGCCTTGTCCACCTTAGTCCACCGGGGATCTCACGGCGTCACAGCAGCCTAGCAATCTGTGCTGCAGCAGATTGTTAGGGATGCTGAGGTGCTGACCCGGGGGAGTGGCAGTGTGTCAGTGGAGCAGGAACCTGCTGTCCTCTCGCAGGATGACAGCATTCCTGCTCCAACCACTGCCACTCCGCCATTGCCCTTGCCGCTGCTTGCCATCCAGCCAGCCCAGAATGCTGTCGCCCATCCTGAGGTGGCGCAGTGTACTGCCGGGCCTTTCAGGCCCAGAGCTGATTGAGGGCGTAGTCTTTGGCACCGACACTCATCAGCCTTCCACCAGCCCTGCTGCAGCAACTGGGGAGACACTATGTAGGAGCAGTAGATTAGGAAAAGGCACTGGAAAGAGGGCAAGTAAGGGTTTCCACAAGAGTGATTTGTTAATATTGTTGTTATATATATGTGGTTACTGATTTTGGATAAATTTATTATTGGAATGTTGCAGAAATGGTGCTGTGTCTCATTTCAGCTTTGGGGGTGTGGTATGGAATGAGAAATTGATGGAATGATGGGGATTGGCTGAGCAACTGGCAAGAGGCCTTGAATTCATTGGAACCGAAGTCTGATGAGGCTATCACGGACCGCCCTTCCACAAGGCCGATGGAGTGGCTGGCTCCTCTGTCGCTGCTGTTTGTGCTCCTGTTCCTCCTCCTCCTCCTCCTCGTCTTCCTCGTCTCCCTCTTCCTCCTCTTGAGGTGGTACAGCTATGCCTGGTGGCAATGGCTGCCCCCTCATAATGGCAAAGTTGTGCAGCATGCAGCAGATGGCGACGAAAATGGACACCCACTCAGCCGAGTACTGGAGGCTCCTCTCGAGCGGTCAATGCAGCGGAACCATTGCTTGAGCACTCCGATGGTCTGCTCAATGATGTTCCTGGTGGCAGCATGGCTCTCATTGTATGAGTGTTGGGCACAATTGTTGGGGTTGCAGAGGGGAATCATGAGCCAGGTGCAGAGTGGGTAGCCCTTGTCTCCCAGCAGCCATCCGCAAGCTTGATGTGGTGGCTGGAAGAATGCTGGCACAGGATGAAGGCATCGTGGCTGCTGCCAGGATAGCGGGCATTGACGGTGAGGATTCGCTGTGTGTGGTCAAACACCAACTGCACATTAAGTGAGTGATAGCCTTTGCGGTTACAGAATACCTCAGGATTGTTATGAGGTGCCCGCAAAGCGACGTGGGTGCAGTCAATGGCGCCCTACATCATGGGGAAGCCCGCTATCCTGGCAAAGCCACATGCACACTGGTGCTGCTTGTGTCTGGTCATGGGGAAGGAAATGTAGTCCCTTCTCCTTCTGTAGGGAGCATCTGTGACCTCGCGGATGCAGCAATGGACGGCGAACTGTGATATGTTAGATATGTCTCCTGTTGCACACTGGAAGGATTCTCTGGCATAGAAATTGAGGGCGACGATCACCTTGACTGTCATTGAGAGAGACGTGGTGCTCCTGATGTGAGGCTTGAGGTCCGGCTGCAGGAGGTGGCAGAGATCTGTGACCACGGCCTTGGTGAAGTGGAGCCTTCTAAGACACTGTTCCTCAGTGAGATTGATGTAGGAGAAATGCTGCCGGAATACCCTGGGAGGGCAAGGCCTCCTGTTGAGAGCCCTGTTGGCCCTCCTCCTTCTGGCCACATTTTGCAATCTTTCTCTCTGCCTCCGCTGCCTCTGTCGTTGACGCTGGAGGGCGAGGTCTAGTGCCAGTACAGTCCCCATTAAATTATGGAAATGTTGCACTTTAAAATCTCACTGAAATGAAAGTGATTAATTTTTCTGAGGCAGAAGACTCCTTCAAATGGAAAATGCTGAAATCGCTCAAAACGCCTGTTTGCCGATGTCAAACTGACAAGGCAGCATTCTTTGCTGATTAAAAATAAGCCGGATGTTGACGCCTTTTTATAGTGCTCCTCCAGCGCTCATCTGACTGCATACCATCTCCTCTACCTGGCGTTGCTAACGGCAGGTGCTCAGGCAGGGGGCAAGAGTGAATTTCTGAGCTGGGGCGTTACCGGGGCACTGCACAGCCAGATGACATCATGATCCCTGGGCGCAGGAGATCATGGCGCTAGTGTTTACAGCCGCCACAAACCTCCACCTCAATTTCCCGGGCGTCAGTACTATTGCCGCACCCAGTCGCAAATCCGGTAGCACCCCGTTAGTGCCCCCCGGAGACACTAACGGGAGGCGCTAAGGTACCAAATTTCTCCCCCATACTCTCTGGAGTTTAGAAGAATGAGAGGTGATCTCATTGAAACATATAAGATTCTGAGGGGGATTGACAGGGTAGATTCTGAGAGGTTGTGTCATCATGGAGTATATTCAAGGCTGAGATAGATAGATTTTTGGACTCTAGATGAATCAAGGGATATGGGGATTGGACGAGAAAGTGGAGTTGAGGTCAAAGATCAGCCATGATCTTAATGAATGGCAGAGCAGGCACGAAGAGCCGTATGGCCTACTCCTGCTCCTAATTCTTATGTGTTGTGTATGTACCTTTAAGAGAATAACTGGTCTCAGACTGCAGTACCGGCAGTGACCACCCCTGTATAAAAGGCGCTAGTGAGCCTCTGTTGTTTCAGTTTCACTATTGACTTCCATCAGTAAAGACTTATTTTGTTCCACTCCTGCTGTCCGTGTCTCAATTATTCACGGACGTAATACTGGCGACGAGCAGATACGAACCTACCTACAGTCTGCACCACCTCCTGGGATCCATTCCTACAGCGAAGTGAGCAGAGGTCAAGGCCAGAAAGGAAAGAAAGTAAGAAGCAGTAGAAACAGGCGTCGACCGTGGGCATCCGCCCTGTGTTGCGGAGTTGAAGATTGCTGGAGAAGCTGTCGGAAGCGGGCCTGGTTCCTGTCGACGGTGCTTCAGCTAATCGGGCTGGTGGCAGGTAGAGCACTGATCCTTCCTGGGCTGCGGCGGTCGCGAACTCGAGCGGGTGGTTTGCAACGGGGCCGAGCAGCGTTGTCGGGAAGAAGAGAGAGAGAGGGTGGAGCACACAGGGCACGGCCGGTGCTACGAAACCGGGCTGCGTATAGACCCACGAAGAGGGAGGCAAGAGTCCCACAGGGTTGTTCCATGACGGGAAAATAATAAAAAAAGAAATATTAAACGCGCAAGAAACCGCGAGGAGCTGCAGGTTGCAACGGGAACCGCGGAAAGCAGCGCTAACAACAGCGGGGAAGAAGGCAAAGCGCGGGAGGCGCCATCTTAATCAGCAGGGAAGAAGGCAAAGCGCGGGAGGCGCCATTTTGTTAAATCGGGGAAGAAGGCAAAGCGCGGGAGGCGCCATTTTAGATTTGCAAGATGCCGAAGACTGGCTGTATCACTGCTTTTGATAATACAATAGAGGACTGGACCACGTATGTGGAAAGAGTCGAGGTATATTTTGAGGCAAACGAAATAGCGGAGGAGAAAAAGGCATCGATATTGCTAAACTTAATGGGCGCTAGAACGTACGGCCTATTGCGGGACCTGATTACTCCAGCCAAACCGAAGGCGAAGAGTTTTAACGAAATTGTTGCTGTCCTACAGGAACACCTAAACCCTGCTGTTGATAGCAGAAAGATTTAAATTCAACAGGAGAACTCAGCATAAAGATGAGAGCAATGCTGAGTACCTTACGGAACTACGCAAGCTATCAAAGCACTGCCAGTTCGGAGCAGGACTGGCAGATACCCTACGGGACAAATTTGTCTGTGGACTCCTGAGTGAAGGAACACAGAAGAGGTTACTCTCAGAGAAAGAGCTGACGCTAGATAAGGCTTTCAGCGTGGCAGTATCGTATGAAGCAGCAGCCAGGGGAGCTGCAGAAATTCAACAAAAACCACAGGAATATGGCACCCACGAAATGACACGGGGATTTGCAAAATGTTATCGCTGCGGCAGAACTAACCATGACCAGAAGGACTGCTGGTCCAAAGACAAAATATGCAGGCAATGCGGGAAGATGGGACACATTGCACGAGTTTGCAGGTCTGGGAAGAAGACCAGCGACAACAAAAAGGCTACGAAGGAACCGTACAAGAAAGTACAAAAGATGACGGACAGTAGTTCCGAAGACCAGATGAGCGATAGTGAATCCGGGAACAGGAGACTAAGCTGTTTCAAACTTCACAATGTAATCGCAAAGGAGGATCACCGAACCATTTGGGTCACCCTCACGATAGCAGGGTCCCAAGTTAAAATGGAACTGGATACAGGATCAGCGCTAACCGTCATGAATTGACGAGACTACGAGCGGCTATTTTCACACATACCCTTGAGAGAGACATCCATCGTCTTGACGATGTATACGGGGCAAAAAGTATACCCCAGAGGAAAAATAAGGGTGCCTGTCGAATACAACGGCAAGAAAATACGGAAATTGTATCTCTACATACTGCCAAATGGTGGGCCACCGTTATTGGGACGGGAATGGATCAGGAAGATAAACTTAGATTGGCACTCCATTCATGCAATGACGGTGGACGGTAAAAAAGATGAAGACATCACTCCTGGACGATTGTCAACAATCTTAGCTAACGCCAAAGAGGTATTTCAACAAGAACTGGGCACGCTTAAAGGCGTAACCGCCTCGATAAAAATAGAAAAGAATGCAGTTCCCAAGTTTTTCAAAGCAAGACCGGTATCATATGCAATTCGCCCAGCCGTCGAGGCAGAGCTGGAGAATCTGGAGAAGGCAGGCGTGTTGTCTAAGGTCGACTGGAGCGAGTGGGCGACACCCATCATTCCTGTCATGAAGAAAACGTTAAGCAATAAGTCCGGGGAGCCAAGGAAGATTCGCATCTGTGGGGATTTCAAGGTGACGGTGAACCCAATCCTTCACACAGTACAATATCCTCTTCCAAGGATAGAAGACATCTTCGCCTCACTGTCTGGAGGGAAGCGTTTTACAAAAATTGACCTAGCACAAGCATATTTGCAGATGGAGGTTGAAGAGTCCTCTAGGAAGTATCTCACGATAAACACTCACAAAGGTCTTTACCAGTATCATCGATTGGTATTCGGAGTAGCATCGGCTCCGGCGATATGGCAAAGAGCGATGGAACATGTCCTGCAAGGGATTCCGGGGACTCAGTGTTACTTGGACGACATCCTTGTGACAGGTGAAAATGACAGTGAACACCTTAACAACCTAGAACAGGTGCTCACTAGACTACGGGAACATGGGCTGCGAGCCAACCGCCCCAAGTGCGAATTTTTTAAGAAACAGATATCGTATTGTGGCCACGTGATTGATGAAGAGGGGTTACATAAGTCCCCTGACAAAATTGAAGCGGTTGTTAAGGCCCCAGCGCCTGAAAATGTGTTGCAACTGAGGTCATTCCTCGGATTGGTGAATTACTACCATAAGTTTTTGCCGAATTTGTCGACAATTCTGCACCCACTGAACGCCCTGCTACGAACGGGGGTAGCATGGAAATGGAGCGATGATTGTAAGCGGGCCTTTCAGAAGAGTAAGGACTTAATCACTTCAAGGGAAGTATTGGCTCACTACAACCCAGCATTGCCGATCAGACTGGCGTGTGATGCGTCTCCCTACGGCATTGGGGCGGTACTGTCACATAAATTCCTTGATGGTTTAGAGAGGCCGATAGCTTTTGCGTCACGCTCGTTAACTTCTGCCGAGCGTAACTACGCCCAGATTGACAGAGAGGCCCTCAGCCTAGTGTGGGGGGTGAAGAAGTTCAATCACTACCTGCACGGTCAAAAATTTACTCTACTAACCGATCATCAACCTCTTGTCTCCATTTTCAACCCTCAGAAGGGCGTACCGATAATGACAGCACAACGGCTGCAGAGGTGGTCCCTTTTCCTAGGGGCACACCAATATGACATCGAGTACAAAGGAACTAAACAGCATGGAAATGCTGATGGATTGTCACGCCAGCGTTGCCGACGGTGGAAGAAGAAGACCTTGCAGTGGATGCAATGGAGTTATTCCACTCAACCATAGTCGAATGTCTCCCTGTGACGAATGCAAACATAGAAAAGGAAACACGGAATGACCCGACACTATCATGGGTCTATGATTTAACGGTGAAGGGATGGCCAGCACATGGCGAACCACTGCTGCCAGCATTCTCGCCGAGAAGAGAACAGCTGTCAGTGTGCAGAGGAACCTTGATGTGTGGATCCAGAGTAGTAATTCCACCTAAGTTGACGGATAGAGTGCTCAATGAGCTTCATGAGGGTCATCTGGGTGGGGTAAAAATGAAGAACGTAGCCAGAGCGTTTGTGTGGTGGCCGGGAATCGATAGAGAAATCGAAAAGATGACCAAGAGCTGTGCAGGATGCCAGAAGATCCAAAACATCCCACCACACGCTCCTCTGCATCCATGGGAGTGGCCCTCATCTCCATGGCAAAGGGTGCACATTGATTTTGCTGGTCCCGTCATGGACTCGATGTTTTTAATTGCGGTGGATGCACATTCAAAGTGGCCAGAGGTAATAAAAATGTCCTCAACCACCACGGAAAAAACTATCACAGTTTTACGAACCATATTCGCCAGGAATGGGCTGCCTGAACAGATTTGCTCTGACAATGGACCACAGTTTGTGTCTGAAGAGTTCCGGAGGTTCTTAAAGAACAATGGTGTTAAGCATTACACACCTGCCCCATATCATCCAGCCACTAATGGATTGGCCGAGAGGTTTGTCCAAACATTCAAGAAGGCTATCAAGGCAATGTGTACTGAAGGTATACCCCTACAACACAAGGTGGACAACTTCTTGTTTGCCTACCGGAATGCGACACATGCGGTTACCAACCAAACTCCAGCCATGATGTTCTTCAATCGAAGACTACGATGCCGCTTGGATTTGGTTAAGCCAAACGTCCGACGAGATGTGGAGAACAGGCAGTTTCAGAATATGAATGAAAGGCCGACCAGGAGTTTTAAGATAGGTCAACCAGTTTTGGCCCGGGACTACCGCACTGAGAAATGGCAGCCAGGAACGATTTGTACACAGCAAGGACCTCTCATGTATACCGTGGACGTTGGAGAGAGCATTGTAAGACGCCATGCTGACCAGATTCTAGAGTCACTGGAAAACGTCAACTCCACACCACGATCTGATACAACTGGTAATGAAATCGACGTACCAATTGCAGCTACCGCAGAACCGGTAATATTGGAAGCAGATGAACCAAACAACGACATTGATCCCGACTCAACATTGCCAGAAGAACCTGATACCCCAAAGAGGCGTTATCCAGACAGAATCAGGAAGCCTTCTCAAAGACTGAACTTATAATTGCTTAAACTTAACCAATGTATCTAGCAACTGTAATTGTGATTGTAATTAGTTATCATTTAGTTGTTAAATGAATGTTATGTACTGTTTATCTAAAAGGGGAGGAATTGTTGTGTATGTACCTTTAAGAGAATAACTGGTCTCAGACTGCAGTACCGGCAGTGACCACCCCTGTATAAAAGGCGCTAGTGAGCCTCTGTTGTTTCAGTTTCACTATTGACTTCCATCAGTAAAGACTTATTTTGTTCCACTCCTGCTGTCCGTGTCTCAATTATTCACGGACGTAATATTATGTTCTTATGTTAAAAGCATTATTTTAATGATGTGCCTTGGTGTGAGTATTAGTTTGTGTTTGGAGACTTCTGTTGTAACTGGAGTGAAGAATTGATCACATTTGTTTTTTAATTTAGTTTTCAATGTGCATTGAAGTGTCTGCATAATCCCATTCTAGTAGCCACGTTGTTGACGTGATGTCGGTTGAGGAATAAATATTGGGCCCAGGATATTGGGGAGAACTCCCTCCAGTTCTTCTTTGAAATAGTGCCGTGGGATCTTTTGCGTCCACCTGAAGGGGCAAACGGGGCCTCGGTTTAACATCTCATTCAAAAGGCGGCACCTCCGACAATGCAGCGCTCCCTCAGTACTGGCACCAGGAGTGTCGGCCTGGATTTGGGCTCAAGTCCTAGAGTATATACATCTAACTCAGACTGTCTCCACTAAAATCCAAGGTTGGGAGGACCTGTATTGGTGGGTGTTAGACATCACAGTGATTCTCTCTTCCAGTCCTAATATATTTCAGCTGGGCCCAGGCAACCGAGGTGACTTAAAGGCCCAGGGATCAAGTTAAAGGGCCTAGGAATCAGGCTTAAGGGCCTAGGGGTCAGGCTTAGGGGCCTAGTGAATCAGAGGCCTGGAAATCGATTCTCCTCCCTCCTTCCTCCCTGACTCTGAAAGTTATTTCTCACGGTGTGCTGTCTGTGACCCAATCTTTTTCTCTCTTTCTCTCTCTCCCCGACAGAACACAATCGACACTTTAAACATGCAGGTAAGGACAGATCTTACTTCACTCTCGTCCGCAAAACCCACAGCGTAGAATGTGCTTTGGGAGTGCCATGGCTAACAAAAATCTACCGATCTCAGATATGACATTTCCAATTGAGCTCTTTCAAAGAGCTGGCACCAGCATGATTGGCCAAATGGCCTCCTTCTGTGCTGTATCTATGAATCTGTATAACAACATTGATGGCAACCAATGCAACACTTCATGGAGTGCACTCAGTTCAGCCTCATTCTGATAAAGTAATTTCTTTATCTTGACATCTCATACTTTCACCTTCAAAACTGAAGGTCTTTCCAGAGTTGAATAAGGGAAAAGATTTACAATTCTCTTGGATGTTTCTCATGCCAGAAAACCTTCATAAATTACTAATCACATATGGCCAGGTAATTCCTCATCTAAAGCTAAGGAGATGGTCCCACGTTTTGATACAATACTTGTTGGACTTAATCAACTCCCCGATTAACCAGGTGGCATGATTGCATTTCTCTGGAGAATTCATTGCTGCCAGCAGCTAAAACTCACCACTGTTTTATGCAACAGATTAATCTGCAGGTTTAATAATATTCCATTAAACTATAATGAAGCCTTATTTAAACAAATCTTAGAATGTGCCCTTGGGTTTGCTATTCATGAAATAAAAATAGCTTCAATATAAAACATTTTTTTTGAAATGAGTGTGAAAGACATAAAAGCATAATTAATCCATGAGAAAGAATACAAGGCAGTAATTTTATTGGGAGGTTCTGATGACACCGTATAACTGTTAAAGCAAATATCTAGCAGTTTATCGTTGTTAAATAAATCCCAAATTTAGATTACAGCCTTGCAATCACCTCCCTGGTATCCACTATAGTTTAATTTATATACAGGCCTGGACACTTACTGGGGCAGGTTACGTAGGCAGGGGGCGAAGTTTTGGCTGGGAAACCGTGAAGTCTGGGTTTCCCTGCATGCTGTGGAGTTTTAACTCCACAGCATGTGCCTTTTGTTATCATCAGGTTCCTCTCCTGGAAGTCAGCCTAACTGATAGGCTTGGCTTTCAGTCAGGCGGGGAGCACTCCAGAGAAAGCCATAGGACCAGGTAGATCCGATCCCCGACCAGTTGGGAGGTTCCAATTCCGGGAGGGTCTGATTTCCGACCTGGGGGGGCGATCCCAGACCTCGGGGGTGTCTGATGGTGGGGGAGCTTATGTGGCCGGGGGAAGCAATCCTGTTCCTCCTGGCCCACAAGGAGTGCTGTGAAAGTACTTGAAGCTTTCCTCGCCTTGCTTCAGCTGCTGGGTTTCCCGAGGCCTGGGAAACCCAGTTGCCCACAGTAAAACCTCCAATGCAGCTTAAGTCGGAGGCTACCAGCCTCATTAATATATTGGTTGCAAAGTGGCCAAGTTTGGGAACTAAATATTCCAGGATACTTAACTTTTAGAAGAGATAGGCAAAATGGAAAAGGAGGAGGGGTAGCCCTGATAATAAAGGATGGGATAAAGACAGTAGAGAGAAAGGATCTTAGCTCCGAAAATCAAGAAGTAGAATCAGTTTGGGTGGAGCTAAGAAACAGCAAGGGGCAGATAACATTGGTGGGAGTTGTTTATAGGTCCCCAAAAAGTAGTTGTAATGTAGGGTAGAGTATAAATCAGGAAATTAGAGGCGCATGTAACAAGGGTAATACAGTAATCATGGGCGATTTTAATCTATATAGACTGGGCAAACCAAATTTGCAGTAATATTGTGGAGGACGAATTCATGGAATATATACAAGATAGTTTTCTAGATCAGTATGTTGAGGAACCAACTAGGGAACAGGCTATTTTAGATATAGTCTTGTGTAATAAGAAAGGGTTAATTAATAACCTTGTAGTAAAGGGGCCTTTAGGGAAGAGTGGCCATAATATGATAGAATTTTATATTGAGTTTGAAAGTGATTTAGTTAAATCCAAAGCTAAGGTCTTAAATCTAAACAAAGCAAACTAGGTAGGTATGAGGGGTGAGTTGGCTACATTAAAAAGTATGACAGTAGACAAGCAATGGCTTGCATTTAAAGAATTAATACATAATTTACAATATAGGAGGAGGCAGACCAGTGTGGGAGCGGCAGCGGGACCTGAGAGAAGGCGGAGCGGCCATAAAAGAGCGCTTCAGAGGAGGCCCGACACCGGAGTGCTGTAAGTTGGGAAAGAGTCCGAGAGTGGGAGCAGTCAAACAACAACAACTGCAAAACCGCTAAAGTGACGTCACAACGAGGGAAGGAGCTGATTGGTAAGTAGGACCTGGTGAGTATTTCTACAGTCCACTCTTTAAAGTAAAAGTAATGTCTCTAGTTTAGAGTAAGTAGTGTTTAAAGTGAAGTAAGGTCCCTAGTGTATTTAATATTCTTTAATTTAAAGAAAGTAAAGGGAGTAAGTTAAGGGTAGGACATGGCAGGGCAGCTCGGCAGCGTGGAGTGCTCCTCCTGTGCTATGTGGGAAGTCAGGGACACTTTTGATGTCCAGGGTGAACACATGTGCAGGAAGTGTCTCTAGCTGCAGCTACTCGAAATCCGCATTTCGGAGCTGGAGCTGCGGCTGGAGCCACTGTGGAGCATCTGCGAAGCTGAGATCTTTGTGGATAGCATGCTTAATGAGGTGGTCACACCGCAGGTAAAGAGTGCACAGGCAGACAGGGAATGAGTGACCACCAGAAAGAGTAAAAGAACTAGGAAGGTAGTGCAGGAGTCCCCTGGGTCCATCTCCCTCTCCAACAGATTTTCCATTTTGGATACTGCTGGGGGAGATGGTTTCTCAGGGGAATGCAGCAAGAGCTAAGTCTGCAGCACTACGAGTGGCTCAGCTGCACAGGAGGAGAGGAAAAAGAGTGGGAGAGCAATAGTGATAGGGGATCCTATCGTAAGGGGAACAGATAGACGTTTCTGTGGCCACAGACGTGACTCCAGGATGATATGTTGCTTCCCTGGTGCCAGGGTCAAGGATATCACTGAACGGCTGCAGGGCATTCTGAAGGGGGAGGGCGAACAGTCAGAGGTCGTGGTTCACATTGGTACCAACGGCATAGATAGAAAGAGGGATGAGGTCCTGCAACAAGAATTTAGGGAGCTAGGTAGCAGATTAAAAAGCAGGACCTCAAAGGTTGCAATCTCTGGATTACTCCCGGTGCACATGCTAGTGAGTATAGGAATAGAAAGATAGAGCAGATGAATGCATGGCTAAAGAGTTGGTGCAGGAGGGAGGGCTTTAGTTTCCTGGATCACTGGGTCTGCTTCTGGGGAAGGTGGGACCTGTACAAGTTGAATGGGTTGCACCTGAACCGGAACGGGACCAACATCCTTGCGGGGAGGTTTGCTAGTACTGTTGGGGGGGGGTGGGGGGGGGGTTTAAACTAACTTGGCAGGGGGATGGGATACGGAGTGGAGCTATAGTAGGGGGTGACGCACAGCCAAATATAGAGGAAAAAACAAGTCAGCCTGGAAGGCAGAGCAAATATGTAACGGCACAGGGAGTATGGCAAGGCTGGATGGCATTTATTTTAATGCAAGGAATCTTGCGAGTAAGGCAGATGAATTGAAGGTGTTGATGAACACATGGGAGTATGATATTGTTGCTATCACAGAGACATGGTTGAGGGAGGGGCAGGACTGGCAGCTCAACATTCTGGGTATAGAATCTTCAGGCGAGACAGAGGGGGGTGTAAAACAAGAGGGGGTGTTGCAATATTAATCAAGGAGTCAATTACTGCTGTAAGGAGAGATGATATCTTAGCAGGTTCCTCTAATGAGGCCATATGGGTAGAACTTAAAAACAAAAAGGAGGCAAGCACTTTGCTGGGAGTGCACTATAGGCCCCCAAACAATCAGGGGGAGATAGAGGAACAGATATGTAGGCAAATCTCAGAGAAGTGTAGAAATAATAGGGTAATAATAGTAGGGGATTTCAACTTCCCTAATATTAACTGGAATAGTCAGAGTGTGAAAGGCTTAGAGGGTGCTGAATTCTTAAAGGGCATCCAGGAGAGCTTTTTGAGCCAGCATGTAGAAAGTCCTACAAGAGAAGGGGTGGTACTGGACCTAATTCTAGGGAATGTAGTCAGGCAAGTGGTAGAAGTGTCAATAGGAGAGCATTTTGGTGATAGTGACCATAATTCAGTGAGATTTAAGGTAGTCATGGAAAAGGACAAAGATGGACTGGAAATAAAGGTTCTAAATTGGGGGAAGGCCGATTTTAATATGATAAGGCAGGATCTGGCCAAAGTGGATTGGGATCAGCTACTTGCAGGAAAATCCACATCAGAGCAGTGGGAGTCTTTCAGAAAGGAAATAGAGAGAGTCCAACGCCAACATGTTCCCGTAAAGGTCAAGGGTGGGACCAACAAGCCCAGGGAACCCTGGATGTCAAGGGATATACAAGAATGGATTAGGAAAAAAAGGGAGGCTTTTGGCAGATACAAAGGACTAAAAACAGTGGAAGCCCTAGAGGAGTATAGAAAGTGCTTAAAAAACAAATTAGGAGAGCGAAGAGGGAGCTTGAAAAAACACTGGCGTGCAAAATAAAGGAAAATCCCAAGGTGTTTTATAAGTATATTAAGGGCAAGAGGATAACCAGGGAAAGAGTAGGGTCCATTAGGGACCAAAGTGGCAATCTGTGTGTAGAGCCAGAAGATGTGGGTGAGGCTTTAAATGAATATTTTGCATCTGTGTTCACCATGGAGAAGGACAATGTAGGCATAGAAATCAGGCAGGGGGATTGTGATATACTTGAACAAATTAGTATTGAGAGGGAGGAGGTACTAGCGGTTTTAGCGAGCTTAAAAGTGGATAAATCCCCAGGCTCAGATGAGATGTATCCCAGGCTGCTGTGTGAGGCAAGGGAGGAGATTGCAGGGGCTCTGACACAAATTTTCAGAACCTCTCTGGCCACAGAGGAGAAGCCAGAGGACTGGAGGACAGCTAACATAGTACCATTATTCAAGGAGGGTAGTAGGGATAAACCAGGGAATTACAGGCCAGTGAGCCTAACATCAATGGTAGGGAAATTATTGGAAAAAATTCTGAGGGACAGAATTAGTCTCCACTTGGAAAGGCAAGGATTAATCAAGGATAGTCAGCATGGCTTTGTCAGGGGGAGATCATGTCTAACCAATTTGATTGAATTTTTTGAGGGGGTGACTAGGTGTGTGGATGAGGGTAGTGCAGTTGATGTAGTCTACATGGACTTCAGTAAGGCTTTTGACAAAGTCCCACATGGGAGACTGGTCAAGAAGGTAAGAGCTCATGGGATCCAGGGCAATTTGGCACATTGGATCCAAAATTGGCTTAGTGGCAGGAGGCAGAGGGTAATGGTCGAAGGTTGTTTTTGTGACTGGAAGCCTTTGTCCAGTGGTGTACCGCAGGAATCGGTGCTGGGTCCTTTGCTGTTTGTAGTGTACATTAATGATTTAGATATGAATGTAGGAGGTATGATCAGTAAGTTCGCAGATGACACAAAAATTGGTGGAGTGATAAATAGCGAGGAGGGAAGCCTCAGGCTACAGGACAATATAGACGGGTTGGTTAGATGGGCAGAACAGTGGCAAATGGAATTTAACCCTGAAGAGTGTGAGGTGATGCATTTTGGGAGTACTAACAAGGCAAGGGAATACACAATGAATGGCAGGACCCTAGGAAGGACAGAGGATCAGAGGGACCTTGGTGTACATGTACATAGATCCCTGCAGGCAGCAAGACAGGTAGATAAAGTGGTTAAAAAGGCATATGGGATACCTGCCTTCATTAGCCGAGGCATAGAATATAACAGCAGGGAGGTTATGATGGAACTGTACAAAACGTTAGTTAGGCCACAGCTGGAATACTGTGTGCAGTTCTGGTCGCCACACTATAGGAAGGATGTGATTGCATTGGAAAGGGTGCAGAGGAGATTCACCAGGATGCTACCTGGGCTGGAGCGCTTCAGCTATGAAGAGAGACTGGACAGGCTGGGGTTGTTTTCCTCAGAGCAGAGAAGGCTGAGGGGGGACCTGATTGAGGTGTACAAAATTATGAGGGGCATAGATAGGGTAGATAGAAAGGAACTTTTTCCCTTAGTAGAGGGGCCAATAACCAGGGGTCATAGTTTCAAGGTAAGAGGCAGGAGGTTTAGAGGGGATTTGAGGAAAAACTTATTCACCCAGAGAATGGTTGGAATCTGGAACTCACTGCCTGAAAGGGTGGTCGAGGCAGGAACCCTCACAACATTCAAGAAGCATTTAGATGAGCACTTGAAACGCCATAGCATACAAGGCTACGGACCAAGTGCTGGAAAATGGGATTAGAATAGATAGGGCTTGATGGCCAGCGTGGACATGATGGGCCGAAGGGTCTCTTTCTGTGCTGTATAACTCTATGACTCTATCTATGACTCTATATATACACATTCCTTTAAGGCACAAAAACTGTACAGGAAAAGTGGTCCAACCGTGGTAACAAGAGAAGTTAAAGATAGTAATGGATCAAAGGAAGAGGCTTATAATGTTGCCAAAAAGAGCAGTAAGTCTGAGGATTGGGAGGATTTTAGAATTCAGCAAAGGAGGACCAAGAAATTGATAAAGAAAGGGAAAATAGAATAGGAGAGTAAACTCGTGAGAGACATAAAACAGACTGTAAAAGCTTGTATAGGTATGTAAAAAGGAAAAGATTAGCGAAAGTAATGTGAGCCCCTTACAGGCTGGACAGGAGAAATTATAATGGGGAATAAGCAAATGGCAGAGAAATTAAACAAATACTTTGCGTCTGTCTTCACGGAAGAAGAAACAAAAAACCTCCGGGAAATAGTGGAGAACCAAGGGTCTAGCGAGAATGAGGAACTGAAAGAAATTAGTATTAGTGAAAAAAAAGTTCTTGGGAAATGAATGGGACTGAAACCCGATAAATCCCCTGGACCTGATGGCCTACATCCTAGAGTTTTGAAAGAGGTGGCTATAGAGATAGTGGATACATTGGTTGTCATTTTCCAAAATTCCATAGATTCTAGAATGGTTCCTGTGGATTGGAAGGTAGCAAATGTAACCCCACTATTTAAGAAAGGAGGGAGAGAGAAAACGGGGAACTACAGACCAGTTAGACTGACATCAGTAGTAAGTAAAATGCTAGAATCTATTATTAAGGACGTGGTAACAGGGCACTTAGAAAATAATAATAGGATTGGGCAGAGTCAACACGGATTAATGAAAGGGAAATCATGTTGACAAATCTGTTAGAGTTTTTTGAGGTTGTTACTAACAGAATAGATAAGGGGGAACCAGTGGAAGTGGTGTATTTGGATTTTCAGAAGACATTCGATAAGGTGCCACACAAGAGGTTATTAAACAAAATTAGGGCTGATGGGATTGGGGGTAATATACTAGCATGGATTGAGGATTGGTTAATGGACAGAAAACAGAGAGTAGGTTGCGGGTTAGGTTGTGCGGGTTAGGTTGATTGGCCATGATAAAAATTGACCCTTTGTGTTAGGGGGGATTAAATACGTGGGATTACGGGGTTACGGGGATAGGGCTTGGGTGGGATGGCTGTCGGTGTAGGGACCGGGTGCTAGGGTTTGGATGATCAGCCATGATCTCGTTGAATGGCGGAGCAGGCTCGAAGGGCCGAATGGCCTACTCCTGCTCCTATCTTCTATGTTTCTATGTTTCTATGTTTCTATACGGGTCATTTTCGGGTTGGTAGGCTATAACTAGTGGGGTACCACAAGGATCATTGCTTGGGACTTAGCTATACACATCTATATCAATGATTTGGATGAGGGAATCAAATGTAATATATCCAAGTTTGCTGCTGATACAAAGCTAGGTGGGAATGTAAGTTGTGAGGAGGATGCAAAGAGGCTTCAAGGGGATATAGACAGGCCAAGTGAGTGGGCAAAACATGGCAAATGGAATATAAAGTGGAGAAATGTGAAGTTATCCACTTTAGTAGGAAAATAGAAAAACAGGGTATTTTTTAAATGGTGAGTGTTGTGTCTGTACCTTTCTACCTAGACACAATTTAGGACTCAGAACTCAGAGATTCAAACATGAAGTGCTTTATTGGAAGGAAAGGAAGTTCTGGCAAGTTCCGAACAAAGAGAGCTAAAACTTAACAGAGAACACCCAACCATTTATCTCCTGTGACAGCGCCACCACAGGTGGGAGGAGAACACACAATAGAACACACAATACATAACATTTCCTCCCCTCTTAAATGGAAGGTCCACATTATTCCTCAACAGGTAAGTTACTTTCAATGTACTCGACGAACCTAGGGTAGAGGTAGACTGCCTCAACCCCTGACTTTACCCTGGGGTTTATTCTGCCCCAGTCTTGTGGGTAAGTCACTAAGCCTACAGATCCAAGTGTCTTGGAGGCCGCTGCTCTCTGACAGGATACCGGCGGTCATCGCTGGCTTCCACAGCAGTAGGCATTGACACAGGCCTGGATGGAGAAGGTGCCTGTATCAGTTGAAAGTCAGGAGTTTGCACAGGTGGGACCATCTCTTTGACTTCCTGTGTTGGAGAAGAGCACTGTGGCAAAGGATGCTGGTTTGCGGTATCATCCGGAAACAGTTCAGGCCAACCAGCCGTTGGAGCCTCTGTGGCTGTCTCTGCTCCTAGCAACAGTTGATCTGTGTGTCTTCTCCAGACGACGTCCTCAGCAGTCTCAACCGTGTAAGACACAGGGCCCGTCTGCGCGATCACCGTAGCAGGAACCCATTTCGGTCCAGTGTTGTAGTTTCGAGCTAGGACGTACTCTCCCGGATGAAACCGTCTCTCCTTGGCTCTTTTCTCTCTCTTTTCAACTTGAGCTTGTTGTTGACAATGGACCACCTATTCTGCCCTTGGAGGTTTGAGTAAGTCAAAACTTGTCCGCAACTGCCTCTTCATCATGAGCGAAGCGGGGGAAGTTTTGGTTGTGGCATGCGGCTCGTTCCTGTAGGACAACAGGAAGCTGTTCAGATGTTGATGGATTGAGCCCTGACCTTGCGATGCCTTCAAGGCGTGCTTCAAAGTTTGCACAAACCTTTCTGCCTGGCCGTTAGTAGAGGGATGATAGGGCGCAGACCTGATGTGTTGGACACCATTCACATGCAGGAAGGTTGCAAACTCCTGTGATACAAATTGTGGACCGTTGTCACTTACGAGTTGTTCCGGTGAGCCATAACGGCTGAACATCTCACCAAGTTTCTCAATTGTTTTCTCTGCCGTGGTAGACCTCATCACAGCAACCTCCGGCCACTTGCTACGAGCGTCCACAACCACCATAAACATCTTCCCTTCGAAAGGACCGGCGAAGTCCACATGTACTCGCTGCCACACTTCTGCAGGCCAATCCCAGGGATGTAGGGTTGTCAGCTGTGGAACATTCCAGACCCTTTGACATGGGGAACATGTTTTGGCTTTCTCCTCAATATTCCCATCGAGACCTGGCCACCAGAAGTAGCTTCTTGCCATTTCCTTCATCCGAACCATCCCACTGTGGCCTGTATGAAGTTGTTGCAGTATAGGTTCCCTCAGAGGTGGCGGAATGATGACATGGCATCCCCAAAGAAGGCAACCTGCCTGGACGGAGAGCTCATTTCTTTTTGAAACGTAAGGTTTCAAACTAGGAGAATCTCCTATCGCTCTCCCTCGAATGACATCGTCCATTACCTCAGACAGGACTGGATCGTTGCGGGTGTACCTTCGCACCTGAACTGCAGTGACAGGTGCTCCCTCCACTTGTCTAAAGTAGAAGATGTCTATCTGACGAGGCTCTGGGGGAGTAACAGGCAAGGGTAGCCTCGAGAGACCGTCTGCATTGCCGTGCAAGTCTGATTTGCGATATTTGATGTCGTATGTGTGTCCTGACAACAGTAAAGCCCACCTTTGCATCCTGCTTGCAGCGAGAGACGGAATTCCGGTGTGGGGCCCGAAGATTGAAGTCAATGGACGGTGGTCCATCAGGAGTGTGAACCTTCTCCCAAACAGGTACTGATGAAATTTTCGAATTCCAAAAACGATTCCCAAGGCCTCGCGCTCGATCTGCGCATAGTTACTCTCGGCCTTGTTCAAGGTGCGTGATGCGAAGGCGATAGGTTTCTTTTCACCCGAAGGCATGATGTGGGATATGACTGCTCCCACACCATATGGTGATGCATCACATGCTAGCTGCACGGGTAGCTTTGGGTCGAAGTGTGTCAGGACCTCCGAATTCAGCAATGCTTTCTTTGCTTGGGCGAAAGCTTCGTTGCACAGTTCAGTCCATTTCCATGTTTTGCCTTGACATAGCAACTGATGTAACGGCTTCAGCAATGTTGCTAAGTCTGGAATAAACTTCCCATTGTAGTTAAGTAGCCCCAGAAATGAACGTAACTGGCTCACATTCTGGGGTGCTGGGGCCGCCACGATCGCCTTGACATTTGGCTGCGCCTTATGCAGGCCAGTAGCGTCAATCACATGCCCCAGGTACTCAACTGAAGACTGAAATAATTCACATTTGTCTTTACGACCTCTGAGTCCGTACTCTTTCAGTCATTGTAGTGTCGCATCCAAGTTCAGAAGATGATCCTCCTCATTTGTTCCAGTGACAAGGATGTCGTCCAGGTAGCACTGGACTCCTGGCAGTCCACTCAAAATCTGATCCATTGCCCTTTGGAATAGAGCAGGGGCCGACGTAATTCCAAACGGAAGGCGGCAGTACCTGTATAGCCCCTTGTGTGTCACAATTGTCAGCAGCTCCTTTAATTTGTCATCGACATGCATTTGTAGATAAGCCTGGCATAAGTCTATTTTGCTGAACTTTTGCCCTCCGGCCAGGCCCGTAAAAAGATCATCAATGAGGCGAAGAGGGTACTGTTCCACAGACAGCACCGGGTTAATAGTCACTTTAAAATCCCCGCAGATTTGAACAGATCCATCCTTTTTCAGGACAGGAACAATGGGTGTGGCCCATTTGCTCACGCTCACAGGCTCCAGGACTCCATTCTCGACTTAGGCCTCCAAGTTAGCCTCAACTTTTGGCCTAATTGCATAGGGTACAGGTCGGGCTTTGTGAAACTTCGGCTTGCTGTCAGGTTTAATGTCCAGTCTCACGCTGATCTTTTTCATGCTCCCAAGTTCCCCATTGAAGAGTTCTGCATGTTTGTTTAACACTGCAGTCAGACCTGACTCCCCTTTTGACATCATGCGGACTGCAGGCCAGTCCAGCGTGATTTTCTCTAGCCACGCACGTCCCAGTAGTGATGGGTAATTTCCCTTTACCACATATAGTGGCAGTTTTGCAGTCTGTCCGTTCAATTTAACTGTCACCTCAATGACGCCTCTCATGGCCACAGGTTCGCCGGTATACGTCTTTAGCACAATGTTTGTTGGCTGAAGGGTAAGATGCTTTAGCATTTTGTTGTAGACAGTGTCTGAAACAAGGGACACAGCCGCGCCTGTGTCCACCTCCATCCGCACTGATTGTCCCTCCACCAGTAATGACACCCAGTAGCCATTTGAACCACCTGCAACTGTCAGTATGTGCACCTCTTCCTCCTCAGAGGTGTCGCTCCCCTCTGTTTTGCTTGTTCCATCATACTGCACTGAATGAACACTCTTTTTCCTCTCTTGTCCAAATACAGACATTTTGCTTCCATGCTTCCCAGCTCTGTCTGTTCTTTTTTTACCTCTACAGGCGCGTTCAATGTGACCCTTTTTGCCACAATTTCGGCATTCCAGCTCCGTACACCAGCAGTCATTAGCGTGATGGCCCGTTTTCCCACAACGGTAACATGTGCCGTTCCTCGCACCTTTAGGCTCAGACGACACCTTGTGAACTCTCCCTGTTGAACTCAGCTGGTGAGCCTCCTTTTCCGCCATCTCCATGGAGACACTAACTTCAATGGCCTTTTCAAGAGTAAGGTTGTCCTCAGTAAGAAGGCGCTTCTGTGTGGCTGCATTTTGCAGACCACACACCAGCCTGTCTCTAATGGTGTCATTCAGCACCTCCTTGAACTGGCAGTGTTCCGACAACCTTTTTAAAGCAGCAGTAAACATTGTCACTGATTCCCCCTCCTCTTGATTCCGTTTGTGAAATCTAAATTTCTCAGCAATAACCAGAGGTTTTGGTGAAAAATGTGCTCCAAGAATTTCCACTGGTTGCTTATATGTTTTAGTTCCTGGCTTACCTGGCTGCACGAGGCTGCGAAGTAAATTGAAAGTCTTCGGCCCAATTACACTCAAAAAGGTAGGCATGACCTTTTCATTTGCCACTGCATTCGCCAATACAAAATAGTCAAAACGTTCCGTATATGCGCTCCATTGCTCCACATTTTCATCAAAATCACCGATGTTCCCTAATATTGTAGCCATCTCACGTTTCAAATTAATTTTTCTGTTCACTCACTGCACCCGTAATGTATGCAGATTCATCCGCTCCTCGTTGCCACTTGTTGTGTCTGTACCTTTCTACCTAGACACAATTTAGGACTCAGAATTCAGAGATTCAAACATGAAGTGCTTTATTGGAAGGAAAGGAAGTTCTGGCAAGTTCCGAACAAAGAGAGCTAAAACTTAACAGAGAACACCCAACCATTTATCTCCTGTGACAGCGCCACCACAGGTGGGAGGAGAACACACAATAGAACACACAATACATAACAGTGAGAGATTGGGAAATCTTGCTGTTCAGAGGTGTGGTGTATGTAACCATTCCACCTTTAAGAGAACTATTTTAAGAGATGCACTACTTTATCTTGGCTGCTGTATACTGTAATACCGGTGGTGACCACACTGGTATATAAGTGCTGTGTAATGATAATTGGGCAGTTCAGCCTGACCTTCGACTAGTAAAGACCTGTTGAATTTATTCTTGTGGTCTGTGTGCAGTGATTCTTATTAACAATAACTAGAACACACAGACTTAACAGTGGCGACGATGACGATCTTACCCTGCGGCAGAGATATATCCAAGGCAGTTTAACGGGCGTCGAGAAGAGGCATCCGCCCTCCTCATCCTGCTGAGAAAAGACTCGGGTCTGAAGAGCAAGGAAGAATCCTGACACGAAGCCTTCCATCAGCAACAGGCAGTGATCATCCCTTCTACCACGGACGGTGGTGGGTAAGCCGATCAGCGACGAGCAGCAAGTCGGCCACGTTGGCTGTGAAGTAGGGGAGGGAAAAACGGAGGATATAAGGGCGGAGAACTCGACCACGGCCGGGGAAAAGAGCCGGACAGAAGTCGGGGCCAGAGGCGCTGAGACTGGGGCAGCGTAAGGCACGGGAGCCGCGGTGAATGCAAACGCAGCCGGTGTAAAAGACCGGGCTGCAAGCGGGCTGGGAGACGCAACAGCATCGAGAGAGAGCTCGACCGCGACCGGGGAAAAAGGCCGGGCAGCTACCGAGGCCGTGAGGCGCGGGAGAAAATTTTTAAAAAAACCGCGGAGAACTCAGCCGCAGCCGGGGGAAAGGACCGGACTGCAAGTGGGGCTGGGAGGCACGATTTGAGAACCGCTGGGGAGGGCAAATGCAGCAATACGGCAATCACCATTACAGCCAGCGGGGGAGAAAGGCAAACGCGGGAAGCCGCCATTTTCGTAGGCGGGGGAAGAAGACAAGCGCGGGAAACCGCCATTTTGGAAAAAAAAAGAAAAGAAAAATTTCTTTTTGTTTCTCAAGAAGATTGCGAGGATGCCTAAGCGTGGTAACATCAACAATTTCGATGCCAATGTTGAAGATTGGGCCACGTATGTAGAACGCATAGAGATTTATTGTAAGGCAATTAAATATCAGATGAAGATAAAGCACTAACCTTACTAAACCCAATGGGTGCGAAGACATACGGGCTATTGAAGCATCTTATATCACCAGCTAAACCGGCGGATCAGGCTTTCGCTAATATTGTTGCTGTCCTGAGAAATCATTTGAACCCCACACCGCTGATGTTAGCGGAACGATTTAAATTTTATGCGAGAACGCAACTGAAAGAGGAAAGCAACGCGGAGTATTTAATTGAACTGCGTAAGCTAGCGAAATACTGTCAGTTTGGGGAAAGACTGACAGAGGCACTGAGAGACAAATTCGTGTGTGGATTGTCAAAAGAAGGAACACAAAAGCGGCTGCTTGAAGAGAATGATCTTACACTTGATAAGGCTGTCACTATTGCAGCATCACACGAAGCCGCAGCGAGAGGCACTGCGGAAATGCAGCTGAAGGCAGCGGTACTCAGCGTAGATCAAATGGCTTTGGGTACAGCGATATGTTATCGTTGTGGAAAGACAACACACGATCAGAACCAATGCTGGTTTAAAAATCAGGAATGTAGAAAATGTGGCAAGCTTGGTCACATAGCTAAAGTATGCCGGTCAGGAAAGAAGACCAGCAACAAAAAGTCACCGCAGGAAAAGTGCAGAAAGGTACATAAGGTGGCTGAGAAGAGTTCGGATGAACAGAATTCGGATTCAGACTCCAACAGCAAGGAACTGGGTAGTCTGAGAATTCACAATGTGAGTAAGGAAGCTGACCTACAAACTATCTGTGTCACACTTCAGATAGCAGGAGTCCAAGTGAAGATGGAATTGGACACCGGATCGGCGTTGACGGTCATGAATAAGCAAGATTACAAAAGGTTATTCACACATATTCCCCTACGGGATACGGAGATAGTATTGCAGACATACACGGGGCAAAGAATATACCCCATCGGAAAGATAAAAGTCAAGGTGGTACACAAGGGCAAAGAACACCAAGGAATGGATTTATATGTACTACCTGAGGGAGGTCCACCACTTCTGGGATGGGAGTGGATCAGGAAAATAAATATGGACTGGCACTCCCTAAAAGCAATAACGGTAGATTCCGGAAAAAAAGATGTCAAACCTGAACGATTGTCCAGAATATTGGATGAGGCTAAAGAGGTGTTCCAACAGGGACTGGGAACACTGAGAGGAATTACGGCAAAAATCAAGATTGCAGAACATGCAAACCCAAAATTTTTCAAAGCCAGACCGGTACCTTATGCAATACGACCTGCTGTGGAAGCTGAGCTGGAAGGGCTAGAACGTTCAGGAGTACTGTCTAAGGTGGACTGGAGTGAGTGGGCCACGCCCATTGTTCCCGTCATGAAGCGTTCATCGAGTAACAAGCCAGGGGAACCGGGGAAGGTCCGCATCTGTGGAGACTTCAAGATCACGTTTAATCCGGTGCTTCACATGGTGCAATATCCGCTTCCGCGGATTGAGGATATCTTTGCTTCATTGTCTGGCGGGAAACACTTCACCAAGATAGACCTGGCGCAAGCGTACTTACAGATGGAAGTTGAGGAAGAGTCGCGCCAGTATCTCACAATCAACACGCACAGAGGCTTGTATCGATATAATAGACTGGTTTTTGGAGTGGCTTCGGCTCCAGCAATTTGGCAGAGGGCCATGGAGCAGGTATTACAGGGAATTCCAAGCACTCAATGTTACTTGGACGATATCCTGATTACAGGAGATGACGATGAGGAACACCTTGCAAATTTGAAACTGGTGCTCACCAGATTGAAGGAATATGGACTTCGAGTTAATCGCCAGAAATGTGAGTTCTTTCAGAAACGGATCTCGTACTGTGGTCATGTCATTGACCAGGAGGGGCTGCACAAGTCACCTGACAAGATCGAAGCTGTTGTGAAGGCTCCCACTCCGGAAAATGTATCCCAGTTGAGGTCGTTCCTAGGGTTGATTAACTATTACCATAAGTTTCTGCCAAATCTATCCACGGTGCTGCACCCGCTGAACGCTCTTTTGCAGAAAGAAGTACCATGGAAGTGGAGCGAGGGCTGTAAGAAGGCCTTTCGCAAAAGCAAGGCATTGATCACCTCAGAGGAAGTGTTGGCTCACTTCAACCCAACGCTACCTATTCGTTTAGCTTGTGATGCTTCTCCTTATGGTATTGGAACAGTACTCTCACACAAGTTGCCAAATGGCTTGGAAAGGCCAGTCGCATTTGCATCCAGATCATTGACCTCCGCTGAGCGCAACTATGCTCAGATAGATAGGGAGGCTCTCAGCCTTGTGTGGGGAGTAAAGAAGTTTAATCATTACCTGCAGGGCCAGGAGTTTACACTGCTGACAGACCACCAGCCGTTGGTATCCATTTTTAACCCTAAGAAGGGTGTTTCGGTGATGACAGCACAGAGGCTCCAGAGATGGTCCCTTTTCCTAGGGGCACATCAATATCAGATAGAATTCAAAGGTACAAAGCAGCATGGTAATGCTGATGGGCTGTCGCGCCTGCCACTACCTACTGAGGAGGAGGCACCGACGGTTGACCCGGTGGCGTTATTTCACTCGACCATCATCGAATGTTTACCTGTCACCAATGCAAATATTGAAAGGGAGACTAGGAATGACCCGACACTGTCCCGGGTCTACGAATTGACAGTAAAGGGATGGCCAGCCCATGGTGATCCACTGTTACCGGCATTCTCAGCAAGACGAGAACAGCTGTCCATCTGTCAGGGAACATTGATGTATGGAACAAGGGTGATTATCCCTCCTAAGTTAAGAGAGAGAGTTCTAAAAGAACTACATGAAGGTCATCTGGGGGGAGTCAAGATGAAAAGCCTTGCTAGGGCTTATGTGTGGTGGCCGGGTATCGACCAACAGATAGAGGATCTGACGAAAAGCTGCTCAGGGTGCCAAAAAGTCCAAAATGCACCTTCAATTGCACCGCTGCATCCATGGGAATGGCCTTCAACCCCATGGCAACGTGTACATATTGACTTTGCTGGTCCATTCATGGATTCCATGTTTTTAATTGCGGTGGACGCACATTCTAAATGGCCAGAAGTGATTAAAATGACTACCACTACCTCGGAGAAGACGATCGCGGTGCTAAGAACGATATTTGCAAGAAATGGATTGCCAGAGCAAATATGTTCAGACAACGGACCACAGTTCGTGTCAGAGGAATTCCAGAAATTCCTGAAGAAGAATGGGGTGAAACATTATACCTCTGCCCCATATCATCCAGCTACGAATGGGCTGGCCGAGAGGTTTGTACAGACGTTCAAAAAGGCAATAAAGGCCATGAGCGAAGATCAGATTCCACTGCAACACAAGGTAGACAATTTCCTACTGGCATATCGAAACGCCACCCATGCAACAACAAACCAAAGTCCTGCCATGATGTTCTATAACAGGAGGTTGCGGTCCAGGTTGGACTTGTTAAAACCAAATGTGCGGAGGGAAGTCGAAAACAAACAGTTCCAGCATATCAATAACAAGCCCACTCGGAGTTTTGAAATAGGACAACCGGTGTTAGCCAGGGACTATAAAAACGAGAAATGGCAATCTGGAACAATTCGGGCCAGACAAGGACCCCTGATGTACACGGTAGATGTTGGTGAAAACGTAATGCGACGTCATGCTGACCAACTGGTGGGATTGAGAACAAGGGTCGAGCCCATGGTTACAACAGAGACAACCGTGGAGGAAGTTAGTGAACCTGAAGCATCTACCTCAGAAGTGAATATACCTGATGATGATGTCCTATCCATAGGGCATCAACTAGATGAGTCACCCCAGCAACGAGAACCAGAGACCCCTGAAAGGCGTTATCCGTCTCGGATCAGGAGGCCTCCTCAGAGACTGAATCTGTGAACTGTTTTTACATGAAGTTGTGTATATATGTTATTATGTTATGTTAAATGGGGAATATATACTGTTAAGCTAAAAAGGGAGGATTGTGGTGTATGTAACCGTTCCACCTTTAAGAGAACTATTTTAAGAGATGCACTACTTTATCTTGGCTGCTGCATACTGTAATACCGGTGGTGACCACACCGGTATATAAGTGCTGTGTAATGATTTATTGGGCAGTTTAGCCTGACCTTCGACTAGTAAAGACCTGTTGAATTTATTCTTGTGGTCTGTGTGCAGTGATTCTTATTAACAATAACTAGAACACACAGACTTAACAAGAGGGACCTGGGTGTTCTTGTACACGAATCACTGAAAGTTAACTTGCAGGTATAACAAGCAATTAGGAAAGCAAATGGTATTATTTATTACAAGAGGATTACAAGATGCCTTTATTACAAGAGGATTTGAGTATAAGAGTAAAGACGCCTTACTGCAATTATATAGCGCCCTGGTGAAGACCCACCTGGAGTATTGTGAACAGTTTTGGTCACCTTACCTAAGGAAGGATATACTTGCCATGGAGGGAGTGCCACAAAGGTTCACCAGACTGGTTCCTGGGATGGGGGGATTGTCCTATGAGGAGAAATTGAGTAGATTAGGCCTATATTCTCTAGAGTTTAGAAGAATGAGAGGTGATCTCATTGAAACATATAAAATTCTTACAGGGCTTGATGGGGTAGATGCAGGGAGGATGTTTCCCCTGGCTGGGAAGTCTAGAACCAGGGGGCACAATCTCAGAATAAGATTTCGGCCATTTAGGACTGAGATGATGGTGGTGAATCTTTAGAATTCTCTACCCCAGATGGCTGTGGCTGCTCAGTTGTTGAGTATATTCAAGACAGAGATCGATAGATTTTTGGATATTAAGGGAATCAAGGGCTGTGGGAATAATGCAGGAAAGTGGAGATGAGGTAGAAGATCAGCCATGATCTTATTGAATGGCGGAGCAGACTCAATGGGCCAAATGGCCTACTCCTGCTCCTATTTCTTATGTTCTTATGTTCGTATGTAAAATGCCAACCTGCCTCCTGGGAGCGGGTTGGCTGCCCACCCCTTGTCCCGCCTCGGTAAAACCCAGAAATCGGCAGGTTGGAGCCGGATTCCCGAAGCACTCGGAATTTTCCCCCATTTCACCCTCCAACCACACCCAATCTCACACGCTCACCCATGTTAAAATTCCCCCCACTCTATCCACCTGAAAAGGGTCCCCAAAAATTTCTAGGTGGTTTTGGCTTCGCACAACAGTAAAGATTGACAGCGGGTTGGTATCCCGCTGTAAACCCACCTACTTGTCAGTTTCCCAAATGTCTAACATTCCTAAACAGACCTGACACCAAGTGGCGGGTCAGCCAATTTAGATAGTTAAAAGTTTATTAGAGGGTAGTTAAGAACCATTTTCCCATGTACTTAACATTTTACCAGGTTTTCAAAGAGGTTCCTGGAGAGCGGCTATCATGTCAGGTAAGTATGTTGGGTTCTCAATGACTGGATTGCTGTGAATAGGTGAAAGTTGCAAAAGTGGTCTAAAACCTACCATTTCACAGCTGTTTACTTTCCAATCTTAGAAGTTGGACCATTAATGATGTGGAACCCACTTTTGCGTTTTATGCACTTTTAAAGTGTTTGGCATAATCTCTCTATCCACTGTCACCTCCCTGGAACAACCTATTTCAACATTGATTTGGAGATGCCGGTGTTGGACTGGGGTGGACAAATGTAGGAAGTCACATAACACCAGGTTATAGTCCAACAGCTTTATTTGTGATTTACTTGTGATTTCAAATAAAGCTGTTGGACTATAACCTGGTGTTGTGTGACTTCCTACATTTATCTCAACATTGACAGATTACTTCTGTCATCTCAACCTCACCTGGCATCTATTCCATCAGCATCAGTGCCCTTGAAAAAAATCTCACCTTGGTCCTCAGAATCCCAACATGATCAGCCCCAACACCAGCATCACTGGGCACACCAGCAGCACCAACATCCACACCAACCTTCTCCACAATCAACTGATGCTGCACTGGACACAGCATCACCTGTGCACATTGCTGCCCGGGATGCCAGCGATGGCCTCACCATGTCCAGATTTGCTTCACTTAACACTTAACACCCTGGCTGCCACATGATGCACTAGGTTGGCAGCATCCCACACCAACACCATAAAGCATCCCTACAATGTCCAAGCCTTTCCTTTCACACTCATCACCATTGGAGGAGGGGGGACGTTATGTCTCACCATTCACTGGAACTCACTAAGACACTTTCAAAGGTGCACAAAAATCTGTCCAAGAAAGCAAAGTGGTGACAATAAGGATTTCAATGCTTGACAACACAATAACAGAAAGATTACATGAACATCGGCTAAAACACCCAAGTGCCTACCCTTGTGTGTTGTTAGTTTGTATGATTGGACTAGGATGAGGGTGAGTGTGAGGGGTGGCTAGTGAGATGAATAAGTGATAATGTAGATAGAGAGGGATGGGTGGAGGTGCAAGATAATTTGGTGTGAGTAAGGATGTGCAGGAGTAGGGTAGGGAAGGCAGAGTGATGGGGATGTGATGAGTGGCACAGGAGGATGAGGTTGAATATGGCTTTGCAGTAATGTTTTTGTGATCGGCTGAGATCATTAAAAGTTTCCGCTACTGCTACCTGGTCCTCCTTACAACATCCCTGCTTGTGCCCTCCTGTGCAATGTGCAACCGGGCTGAGTTGGTGTCCTGGGGAGGTGTCTTCCGCCCATGGGAAGGGAAGAGGACCTCCCTGTGTGCTGTGACTTCCTCCATAAGCATATGAGAGCCTGGGTGCAGCCATGCACCTTTGTGCAGTGCTTGTTAGTGTTTGAAGCATTGACGCACCTCAATGCTGCAGAACACTGACAGCAGAACTGTCAAAATCAATTTGGACATGGCCCCTTTAAGGAAACCGGCTGATGATTCATCAACAAATGACGTCATCAGACCCGCTTCCTATTAATTGGCCGGGAGCCTCGCAAGGCGGGCTTAAGAAGCCCTAGTAACATAAAATCTTGTTGGAGGCCGGGATTGACACAGATGCGGGGTCCCCACATGGCACGGACATCACCCACCATGGACTCGCCAAGGTTGGAAAAATCCAGCCCCTGGAGTGTGAATGCACTGTTGCTCAATTTTTACTATGTTTATGCCAGCAGTGATTGCCAGAGGGAGCATGACTGTTAGTATTCTCCATATACAACTGCTTGGTGCTGATTGAGAAATCAGACAAAAGGGAAAATATTAACTGCTCCCCAAACAAATGGCCGAAGACAGAGTTGTGCTGTGATTTGGAAAGGTGACAGCTTATCTCTTCGTGTTCTGTCTGGCATACACTGAGAAGTATTTTACCTTATGAAGAGTCATTACCACTACATCATCTTGCATGAAATGAACAATAAAAATGCACAATCTCCTTCCATATTATTGGGAGAGGCTGCTGAGTGGAGGACAGGAAATCAGAGGGTATCTCCAATTGGCTGACTCGAGCATTGGCAGAGGCATTCCCCTGCCTGTCTTCTTGGCTGGGAAAAGGTATTTGAGCCAGGGAGATCTGAAGAAAATGCAAAAAAAGTAAAATAATTACAAATTGGGTTTGTGGGGAAATAACTGGGACCTTTGGCTGCATTTTATGATGTGGCTGGCCCAAAACCCTGTCCAAAATCACAGAGCCTGCAGACTGATTCCACCCCGCTTACCTCATTCCCAA
The DNA here is from genome assembly GCF_052327205.1 of Somniosus microcephalus. Taxonomy (NCBI): domain Eukaryota; kingdom Metazoa; phylum Chordata; class Chondrichthyes; order Squaliformes; family Somniosidae; genus Somniosus; species Somniosus microcephalus. Next base: position 156,756,940 of record NC_140996.1, on the reverse strand, counting down.
CCTCGCTTAGGTTCTCACCTCGGAAGTTGCTTCCTCCCTCCCAGGTACTTTCTCAGGGATTTCCACCCAGAAAAATGTACATAATGAGGTTCGGGAAGTATCGGCAGCAGATTCTTCCATGATGAAGGTGGGGGAGGATGTGCCCACTCCCAGCGGAGACAGTGGAGAAGGCTGTCTTTGGCTCCAGAGTCATGGGGCTCGATTTTAAGAGCCCTGAGGAGGCGGGTTTGGAGGCGGGTCTGTTTGAAAAATTCTGGGAAAAATGGCTTCAGACACCCAATCTGCCTCCATCCTGCCCCCACCCGATTTTCGTGAGTGTCTGTTTAGCAGCTCCCAAACTGACCCGTCTCCAACTGGTGGGACAGGTAGTTAAGGCAGTTAACAGCCTGTTAACTGCCTTGCTAATCCTATTTTCATCGTGGTTTCCCATTTTTGTGCTCCTGGCTCCTGTTTCCCGACTTGTCAGAAACAGGCCAGGTTCAAGGAGACGAGTTGCTGGAGGACATGATTTGTATGTGTTGGTGGAGCGCTTTAAAAGCGCCCCTGAAATTTGGCTGACATTTAAATGCAACAACTTTGCTGTGGTAGGTATGGGATAAAACTTTGCACGTCTACTGACCTTCTGACTGTTCAAGCTGACACCCATCTGCAGTGTGACATGAATGGAATAATTTCAGGCCACTTCGACTGTGCGCTTGCAAGATTGTTGCCTCAAATGAAATCTATAGCAAGGGGATGGGAAACATTTATGTCCTCTCATCTTGGTCCTCATAATCGGGGGAGTAGCAGCTGCGTGGCTCAGCGCAGATCTTCCTGGGAAGAGGAGTAGGAGGAGGACTAGAGGTGCCTTGCACTCCCTGTTGTGACCAATGCAACATCATCCAGTTCACTGCTGCCCGTCAACCAGGGTATGCACACTGCCATGCCACACTAGCATAAGCTTAATCTTCAACCATAGGTGGCTACCATATGGCTCTGTAATTGCAGGCGACACTTGTCCAACATCATACTTCATCTCTGCTATACCCTGTTATTTCCTATCACTTATACCATCAGCATTACAAAAGCAAGTTGCCCTGAGCCCTCAATGTGCTTTTGCCATTTCTCATAATACATAGGCCCTACAATCAACTGTTTGACATAATTTATCTTTAACACATGACAAATGGATAATAGACCGGAAAGAGTCAGAAAAAAAAGAAACATCACCCAAGTGACTCCCCCTGTGACTATAGGTGTTTTATCTTTCTCTTACCATGCTTCTACGTGGTGCTTCCCCTGTGGCTTCAGCAGATGTAGAGGCACCTTGTTGACTAGGATGCTGTGCCTGCTTAGACGCCTTTGGCAGGTGTCCTCTGGGTTTGGGAGCCTGTGAGGGCTCTTCAACAGTCTGCTCTAACTGCGACTGTGCAGGGGCTGAAACGGCCATCTCAGTTTTCTCTGTAAAGTGGGTCTCTGATCAAGGGCTCCACAGTGGCATGGTCATGTGAGCGATTTGAGAAGAGCCCACACTTCCTTCTGTCCTGCCAACAACATCCCTCTCATGGGTCAGCCACACCTCAATGCTGGCAAGTGGCAGGAGAGCACCTTCACTTCAGGGGGACCATGAGGACCCGTATCTGCACTGGCAGTCCTCCTCAAAAGGACGTCCATGAAGCTCTGGTCTCTCTGCTCAATAGCAGCCCATCACTCCTCCAAAGATGTCATTCTATTCTGAACAGTCACCATGTTTTCCTGACTCTGGCGACTTATTTCCTCCATGGCCATAGCCATCCTTTCCACTGAAGTAGCCAGACTTTCCACGGAGGTTATCATCCTATCCATAGCGGTGCATTCATGTGTCATTGCCTCCATCACAGCAGTGCTGATGTTACAGATGGACTCCTCCATTCTCTCCACACTCGCACTAACCCTGGAGGAAAACCCTTCCAGAGATTCCTGCACTTGTTCCTGTATTTCACAAACCACTCTTTTTCTGGATGGCCCCAGAGGCACAGCGTCTGCATGCAGCTCAGCAGAGCTAAGAGAGTCCTGCGACCTCCGCCGAGGACTCTCCACTGCTGTTGCTGTCTCTACCATCTGCTGATGCTCACTTGTGTGCGGTGATAGACCAGGTGGCAACACTACTCTAACTCGCGAGGGCCCCACCGAGGGGAGCATTGCTGCGCTGGTGCTGGGTGCGCTGAGTCCTGGTGATGCTGCTCCCTCTGAGGTTTCTATCTTCTATGTTTCTATGTTTCAGGTTCCTCTGAGGAGATGTCTGGCTCTTCATCCTGGATCGTGGGGAGGGGGGCGCTCAATGGTCCTGTGTGAGAGTAAAGGCATGATTTAGACATCTGATATTAATTTAGCAGACACATCCTTTTGAACAGATGATACAAAGCGATTCTCTATGAACATCATATGCCATTGCTTTCTCAGAGGGATGAAATTCTATTATGTCACCGGCTTCCTCTAGTGTTCCCGTCTCTCCATCGTCCACTTCCAGGTCCTCACCACCTCCAACAATCTCGTTTTCTGCCTCCTCAGCACTGGTCAATGTTGCTAGGGTAGATGTTCCTCCTCCAGTCATTGCTCTCTCCCTTATTGTGGACTATCTTTTCCTGCAAGGAGGGACACAAGCGGTGTTTCAGCCACAGTGATGGAGTGAGTGTGAATAATCCCTACCATAGAAGCTTTGAGTGAGATGAAGATGGGGTAAGTTGCCAATAGGAAACTAGCGCCCTGTGCATGACAGTGAGAGCGAGACTAAGGGGTGCATAGGCAGGATGCTGAAGTGATTCAGTGCAGAGACAGAGATGGATAGGAAAGGGTGCAAGGGAAGTAAGAGTAAGGTGGGATGTGAAGGAGTAGGCTTACAACGCAGAGTGCTGGTGATGAGAAGAGAAGCAGAGTGAAGGCAAGTGAGATGGGATGCTCACTTTTGATGTTCTCACAAGATCATTAAACCTTTTTCGGCACTGGATCCATGATCGTGCATAAATGGACCTTGCGCTGACCTCCTCAGCAATGCACAGCCAGGCTGCCTTGGTCTGCTGAGGGGGCTTCCTCCGGCCATCAGGAGGGAAGAGTACAGTTTCAACAGAGTGCTGCGAGTTGGGTGAGTCAGGGAGGCTTAACTGGTTGCTAAAATCAAACTTTTGTTTGTTTCACATTTACTGTTTTTTTTATTGTACTACAGTACTTATACAACTCATCAATTACACAGTAAATCCATTACAATTCATTGACCACAATAAGAAAAAAAAATAAAGCCTTGAGAACAGCTTTATGGTTAACAATATAAATGCAATGATAAATTTTACAAATGAATCAATAATATTTACAGTACAAACTACCACTATTTCAATAAACCAAGAAAAATCCCGTATCACGCCAGTCCTACTGATATCATTCACCCATTCAATCGTTCAATCATCCGCTTGTTCGTTCGCTCGTTCGTTCGTTTGTTCGCTCGAGGGTAAGTTCCATCATGCGTGCATGCGTGCGTGTGTGTCATTTGTGTCTATGTGCGTGCATTCGTTTGTCTGTTCGTTCATTCATTTGGTTGAACGTAAGTTCCATTGTGCGTGCATGCGTGCGTGCGTATCATTTGTGTCTACAAGCGTGCGTTCACTCGAGCGTTCGTTCGATTCAGAACCCAGCCGTCGAAGTACTCATAAATTTCTTACCAATATAATTTATTTTATCTTTTTTTTTCCTTTCTTTTAATTTTCCGCTGTTAACTTATTATTCTCCCTTTTATAAAACATATCATTTACCAGGCAATAATCTCAAAGTAAATTCCACATAGACACTAATTAATATCACAATGTACAAAGTCCCATAGCCTTATCAGAAATCAATTAAAGCTTCAAGTAGACTGCTTTCAACCAGAAAACCAGAAACTTCTTCAACAAAACAAGTGAATACCAGCTCTACGCCAGTCCTATTGGCAATCTAATAAATCCTCGTTTTCACTTGATGTTGTCTAACCATATAATGTCATGATCCTTGTCCACAGTCTTTAGCTTTTCCACGGAAAAGAAGCCGACCACTTTCTCACATCCCATAAAAGAAGAAGCCTGAAGGCTTTGTTTCTTAATGCAAGGAGCATTCATAATAAGGCGGATGAATTAACTGCACAAATAGATGTAAACGGATATGATATAATTGGGATTATGGAGACATGGCTCCAGGGTGACCAAGGCTGGGAATTCAACATCCAGGGGTATTCAATATTCAGGAAAGACAGGCAAAAAGGAAAAGGAGGTGGGGTAGTATTGCTGGTTAAAGAGGAGATTAACACAATAGTAAGGAAGGATATTAGCTCTGGTGATGTGGAATCTGTATGGGTAGAGCTGAGAAAAACCAAGGGGCAGAAAATGATAGTGGGAGTTGTATACAGACCCCCAAACAGTAATACTGAGGTTGGGGATGGCATAAAACGGGAAATTAGAGACGCGTGCAATAAGGGCACAGCAGTTATCATGGGTGACTTCAATCTACATATAGATTAGGCTAATCAAATTAGTAACAATACTGTGGAGGAGGAATTCCTGGAGTGTATACGGGATGGTTTTCTGGACCAATATGTTGAGGAACCAACTAGAGATCAGGCCCTCTTAGACTGGGTATTATGTAATGAGATAGGATCAATTAGCAATCTTGTTGTGCGAGGCCCCTTGGGGGGAGTGATCATAATATGATAGAAGAGTGAAGTATTTGACTCAGAGACTACGATCCTGAATTTAAATAAAGGAAACTACAATGGTATGAGGCGCGAGTTGGCTAGGATGGATTGGGGAATGTTACTTAAAGGGTTGATGGTGGATAGGCAATGGCAATCATTTGAAGATTGCATGGATGAACTACAGAATTTGCTCATCCTTGTTTGGCATAAAAATAAAACAAAAAAGGTGACTCAACTGTGGCTAATGAGGGAAATTAGGGATAGCATAAGATCCAAGGAGAGGACATATAAATTGGCCAGAGAAAGCAACAAACCTGAGGATTGGGAGCTGTTTAAGATTCAGCAAAGGAGGACAAAAGGATTAATTAAAAGGGGGAAAATAGAGTATGAGAGTAAGCTTGCGGGGAGCATAAAAACTGACTGTAAAATCTTCTATAGATATGTGAAGAGAAAAAGATTGGTGAAGTCAAGCATAGGTCCCTTGCAGTCAGAATCAGGGGAATTTATAATGGGGAACAAAGAAATGGCTGACCAATTAAATACATACTTTGGTTCTGTCTTCACAAAGGAGGACACAAATAACCTCCCAGAGATGTCGGGGAACATAGGGTCTAATGAGAGGGAGGAACTGAATGAAATCAGTGTTTGTAGGGAAATGGTGTTAGGGAAATTGATGGGATTGAAGGCCGATAAATCCCCAGGGCCTGATAATCTACATCCTAGGGTACTTAAGGAAGTGGCCCTAGATGCATTGCTGGTCATCATCCAAATTCCAAAAAGACTCTGGAACAGTTCCCATGGATTGGAGGGTAGCTAATATAACCCCCACTATTGAAAAAAGGTGGTGGAGAGAAAACGGGGAATTATGGACCAGTAAGCCTGACATCGGTAGTGGAGAAAATGCTAGAGTCCATGATAAAAGATGTAACAGCAGAGCACTTGGAAAACATTGACAGGATCGGAGAAAGTCAACATGGATTTACAAAAGGTAAATCATGCTTGACTCACCTACTGGAATTTTTTGAGGATGTAACTGGTAGAATAGATAAGGGAGAACCAGTAGATGTGGTGTATTTGGACTTTCAGAAGGCTTTCGATAAGGTCCCGCATAAGAGATTAGCATGTAAAGTTAAAGCACATAGGATTGGGGGTAAGGTACTGACTTGGATAGAGAACTGGTTGGCAGACAGGAAGCAAAGAGCTGGAATAAACGGATCTTTCTCCGAGTGGCAGGCAGTGACTAGTGGGGTACCGCAGGGATCGGTGCTAGGACCCCAGCTATTCACAATATATATTAATGATCTAGATGAGGGAACTAGATATTTGCAGATGACACAAAGCTGGGTGGGCGTGTCTGCTGTGAGGAGGATGCAGAGAAACTCCAGTATGATTTGTGCAGATGCATGGCAGCTGCAGTATAATGTGGATAAATGCAAGGTTATCCACTTTGGTGGCCAAAACAGGAAGGCAGATTATTATCTGAATGGCAATAGATTGGGAGAAGAGGAAGTGCAACGAGATCTGGGTGTCCTTGTGCACCAGTCACTGAAGGTAAGCATGCAGGTGCAGCAGGCGGTTAAGAAGGCAAATGGTATGTTGGCCTTCGTAGTGAGAGGTTTTGAGTACAGGAGCAAGGATGTCTTGCAGTTGTACAGGGCCTTGGTGAGATCACACCTTGAGTACTGTGTGCAATTTTGGTCGCCTTATCTGAGGAAGGATGTTCTTGCCATGGAGGGAGTGCAGCGAAGATTCACCAGGCTGATACCTGGGATGGCAGGAATGATGTATGAGGAGAGATTGGGTTGATTGGGCTTATATTTGCTGGAGTTTAGAAGAATGAGAGGGGATCTCATTGAAACTTATAAAATTCTAACAGGACTGGACAGACTTGATGCAGGAAGAATGTTCCCAATGGCAGTGGAGTCCAGAACCACAGGTCACTGTCTAAAGCCATTTAGGACAGAGATGAGGAGGAATTTCTTCACCCAGAGAGTGGTGAACCTCTGGAATTCTCTACCACAGAAGGCAGTTGAGGCCAATTCATTAAATATATTCAAGAAGGAGTTAGATATATTTCTTAAGGCTAAAGGGATCAAGGGATATGGGGAGAAAGCAGGGACAGGGTACTGAATTTGGATGATCAGCCATGATCTCATTAAATGGCGGAGCAGGCTTGAGGGGCCGAATGGCCTACTCCTGCTCCTATCTTCTATGTTTCTATGTAAGAGAATCTCCCTGCGCCCTCTGACAGCATCCACATGAACTTGGAGCGACTCATCATTAAAACGAGGAGCTGCCTTGCCTCTGGAAGAAGTCACAGCGTTTAAATCAAGTGCGGGGAACCACAATAGAAAGGCTAAGGCTGTATAGCAGCTTTAAAAGCAGCTGCTATTATGATGTCATCAGAGGCGGCCAGCCGACCTGATTGCCCTCATTGGACTGGCTAGCGCGCCTCCTTGAAATTAGTAAGCTCGTTGAATAAAAATCGCAACTCTGCAGCTGATCCCGCCAGTAGCGGCTCACGAACCCGCCCATCACGCAACCCGACTCCAACCCGCCTCGGGAATTAAAATCGAGCCCATGGACCCAGAGCTCCTGGGCTCTCACCTGAAAAGAAGGCTGTTTGTGGAATATTGCTTGTATTTGCAGGCTTTTCTGGACAATTTCCCAGGATGTGCAGCAATTGGCAGATGCTGATGCCAAGTCTACACCTCTCCTATGCCACAACATCGCAGGAGGGTTCTCTTCGTTGCAGGCAACAATACAGCACGTGGTGTCTGTATTGACATCTGCAACAGAGCTCCAGGAAATTCTTCTGCACTGTGTCACCAGGTGATTGGCGTTCCTACCCAAACAAGCCCCATGGGAGTTGGGTGGGCAGATTCTCAAAGCTCTGAGAAAGATATAGTGCCAAAACAGTGCATGCTGAAGATCACAAGGAATTTCAACGCCTCTTATTTTATAACTGAAGAAGTACATATGAATGCATAGGTGATTTTTTTAACTCAAATTCAGAAAAACCTGAAAATCAGAAGGCTTATATGTGTCACATTTATAACACATTGTGACTTACATATAACTACATAGAAAATATAACGTGGAAACAGATATTTGGCTCAACCAGTCCGTATTGCTGTTTATCCTCCTCACAAGCAGTAGCCCTAATCCCATGTGCCTGCCTTGTTTCCACATCCCTTTATCGCCCTTTCCTGAATTCAAATTCTCATACTGTCCTGGTGTAATTTTAACTATGTTCTTTGTATTACTAGCTCAGGTAACATAACCACGACACTACTGTACTCAAACTCCTCTACCCTTGCAGAAGCAATTGGTACACAATGCCCACAGAGGCAGGATGCCAGAGAGGGTATTGCCACCTTTAAACACCTCACACCACATCAGGAAAAGGTTATGGAACTAATGGGGGGGGGGGTACTAGCGGTTTTTAGCATATCAGTGGTGGATAAATAGGGTTAAAACATTTTTGTTGCAGAAAAATTGGCAGAAGCTGTTTGTCATTTCTGCCATTAATTCACTTTTCCTGAGTCATCTCGTGCCTTTTGGCCATTCCAGCGATCCTAAATCCGAAGTCCCATCACTTCATAATTGTAAACACCTCTATCAAATCAGCCCATATTCTCCTCTGTTCTAACAAAAAGAAACTTATATGGGATAGAAATTTTGGTCCCAGAAATTGGGCCTCAGGCCTCATCTAAATAATTTGGGGAAGCTGCTAGTGTCTGTCACAACTCCAGAGGCATCTCGCCCTTCTGCATGAATAAATTTCAGACTACCTCAGGGGGGAAAAACAGTGGGAATCGGGCCAAACACAGCCAGCAGGCGGCAGTCAGGAGTGATGCAGAGCTGGGAGGAGCTCCTCCTGGCTCCACATGAACTAAAGGAAAATTACTAAAACTCACCTTTTCAGGTGGTTCCTAGACTGCATCAATGCCAGATGAAGCTGAGAGGACAGGCCCATGCCTACTCTGCTCTGGGACACCAATGTCCTGAGGGGTCCTAAAACAAGCATTAGGCCCCTCATTTACATACAAAAGGGGCCTAACACCTGCTTTAGGTGGCCGCAAGGGACGCCTGAAAAATCGTAATTTCAGGCATCCTTGGGATGCTAGATGTTGGTCCTGAAAATTGGGCCTTATTGTGCCCATTTTACACCCGTAAAACGGGCACAATGATGTCCAATTTCTACCCTATTTGTCGTCACCAAGCCCCTTTTAAAAAACACATTTAACTTTTGTTTCAAGATAGATTTGGTAAAGATCTAATTTGTTATTAATGAAATAAGCAGCTTATCCATTGTGTCCCACTGTGTAGCATGTATTTGCTCTTTGAGTCTCCTGTAGATTTTTAATCAAGTTGTTCTACAGAGTTCATTTGGGTATTGTGGTGGCTTCCATTATCTTGATAATATATGTTAAGCAGTGAAAAAGGGACATTTTCAGAATCAATTAATAATGAACATTGCATCAGGGTACTTGATTATTCATTTTAATAAACAAATCTCCAGTTTCTGATGGCATATAAACATTTATTCATTTACCTGTGAGAGATTGTCCTAAACAGTTTCAAGTTGCACAGTAACACTACTGAAGACATAAGCTGTTGACTAATGAGCAAAGGAAATGTGAAAACACTGCTGTCTTCATGCATCAGGCCCCCGCTGCATTTGTAAATGTAAAGGACCCCCACTCACACGTTTCCAGCTTCATAAACACAATAAAACTAATTTTGTCATTTTATATGGGGCCAGAATTTTAGGCAATTGGCAGAAAAAGTATAGATTTTCACTTTCTAAGGGTTAGTGAACCGATATCATTTATCATGTCCAATGGAGGAAAGAAGGTGCTTCTCCTCTGCTGCCTAGTCCTGCCATTGATCCATTCCCATGTTCTGATACTAATCCTGAATTTACATACGTTGTTAACAATCTTTCATTACTTATCCCCTTAAAACCCTTCATAATTTTGATAATCTCTATTAGATCTGTTCTTAACCTTCTGTGCCTCATTGAATAATGCCCCAATTTTTCAAACCATTTTTTCCATAACTTTAACCTCTTTCTATGATGTAAACCTCTATGCTTTTAATGGGCCATATTTTGCTGTCAAAATAATGGTGAGACTAATGGTGCTCACCATTATTTATGCATAAAAGATACAGCAGCTTCAGGCGAGGTGCAGATGCGTGATTAAATGCAAATATCCAAAAGTTGCTGTCTGGGTTGCGCCGCTCCACTGTTAGCTTTGTGAAAATGGCATTTCGCTGTCTGCCTCACCATTGACATGCATTGAATGTCATGAAGTTGCTGTACTTGCGTGGTAGTTACGAACCTAACTCACCGCAGATATTTAGGGTGAGTAATTACAAGCGTAAGTACCTTTTTAACGATGTGATAAGTGTTAATGACTGTCAATTAGTCTTTCTGGCACCAAAAATTAACTATTCTAAGTGTGGAGTCTCATTGCTTCAGGCTGTGAAATGTTTTAGATTTTAAAAATGTCAAATTTTAAATACATTTCCAAATGGTAGACCACCATTTGATGTGGTATGGTACGTGTTCATGCTATGGTCAGAAGAATATTTACGATGCACTCACATGTTTTATTGTGAATCATGTTGCTCACCATGCCACTTGTGACGCTCCTGGTACCTGCTGTCCACTAAGTGAGGGCTCAAACCTCAGCTTGTCCATTGTTTAACAACCAACTAGTGACTATCCTCCTTTGGAAATGTAAATGGGGTATCTTTGGGGTGACATGCCAGAGAGATTTTAATGATTATTGTGCTGCCTTCCTTTAGGAATTTATGTTAGTTTTCCAGTTAATTCAGGGGTTTGAGTAATTTGGGTCGATTTCCATTGTGTGCCACCACCTAGTGGATATTTTGTACCTAGCAAGTGCAGTAAAGCACAGTAAAGCGCAGTAAAGTGCAGTAAAGTGCAGTAAAGTAAACTACTGTATATCACAGACCTGCAGCTCGACACATGGTCTGGGAAGTTATTTTCTTGTTACGCTTCGGCCTTGGACACTATTTGTCTGTAAGTACTTGAGAATGTTATAGATGATTAGTGTACACTATATTTTGCAGAAAATGTCTAGTTTGTAACTTTTCTCTGTAAGCAAACCTGCACAGCCAGCCATGAAGTGCTCGCTCTCTGTCTAGCTGGTTAACTTGTAGCTGTATTTTGATGCACTATGTACAGGGCTAATTTAAAGTGAATGTAAGAGAATGCCTTTCAGTTTGCTAAATGTATATTCACAGTAAGCTGTGTTTCCACGTGTTTTGGTAAGTTACATGCCAAATGTACTGTGTTGCTCAGGCTTACCTAAATTTGTGTATGCATATCAGTTATGTGCTTGTGTACTAATGTGTGCTTCCATTTCTGTATTGTATTTCAGTTTCACAATAAGAATCTTTCAGTAAAGTTTACAAAAAAAGTCAAGCCTTGTGATTTTTATGGGAAGATATCAAGTTGTTAGCTACCTGTCTAGCTCTGCATAGGAACGCGCTGCAAGGGTAGAAAAGTGAAAAGACAACAGCACAGCGGGCTCAAGCACAAGAAGATACCACTCAGCTACCATGAGTCTATGCTCAGGAAGACAATATACCATAGAGGACGTCGACCAGCCAACCGAGAAGCATGAGCCTCTTCGAGCAAATGATGCCAAGTCACAGTCCTCTAAAGCATCCTCTAGATCATCTCGGCGGTCCAGCAGAGCGTCGTCATCAACAGCTTCTGCAGCCGCCAAAGCACATGCCAAGGCAAAAGCTGCCCAGGCTCAATTGTCCTTCGCTGAAAACAAAGCTAGTGTGATGAAGCAGAGAGCCGACCTCGACGCTAGTGTGATGAAGCAGAGAGCTGACCTCGACGCTAGTGTGATGAAGCAGAGAGCTGAACTCGATGCCAGTCTCCACATTCTCCAAAGCCAGAGAGCTGCCGCTGCCGCTGAAGCTGAAGCTGCAGCTTATGAAGAAGGTGAGGAGAATGAAGGCGGGGAGCACAGCCATGAATCATATGTTCCAGAACAGCCCCTCAGACCAGTACTACGTACAAGTGAGTATGTCCAACAACACTCCAAATTGTTCTTCAAGGAAACATCCAGGTATCTCGACGCAGAACCAGCTACTCACCACAGTAACAAACAGCCTGTTTTCGGAGACACTGAGCTTAAAAGAGAAGAAACAATCAAGACTTACCTGCAGAGACCTCCACAGCACTCGGCCAATCCAGCCAAGCAGTCCTCACCCGAGCCACAAGGCGCACAAGACCTCGCTAGGTACCTCATCCACCGAGAATTGTTAAGTTCAGGTCTTCTAGAATTTGATGACCGTCCTGAAAATTATTGGTCATGGAAAGCGTCCTTCCTGAGTACCACCAAGGACTTGAATCTGTCAGCCAGAGAAGAACTAGATTTGATGACAAAGTGGCTCGGAGCTGAGTCATCAGAACAGGCGAGGAGAATTCGCTCAGCGCACGTCCGCAATCCCACAGCAGGCCTCAACCTGGTTTGGCAACGTCTCGAAGACTGTTATGGGACACCAGAAGTCATTGAACATGCACTGCTTAAGAAGATTGAGGACTTTCCGAAGCTAACCAACAAAGATAATGTCGAGTTTTGAGAACTGGGTGACATTCTCCTCGAACTGGAGTGTGCCAAGGGAGAAGGTTACCTGACAGGCCTCTCGTATTTGGATACAGCTCGTGGGGTAAACCCAATAGTGGAAAAGCTCCCCTACAACCTTCAAGAGAAATGGATAGATAAGGGATCCAAGTACAAGGAGGACTACGGAGTAGCATTTCCTCCCTTCTCTCTCTTCTCCAGGGTCGTCCAACAACAGGCAAAAGTGAGGAATGATCCAAGTTTCACTTTCTCCACCTCCAGCAGTTACACTCCTTTGAGAACAGAGAAACCCACAAAGTACAGCAACAAAGCCTCTGTGAGCGTGCACAAAACAGATGTTCCAGCCGAACCCTCAGTCAACCAATCCAGTTCTGCTGGGAATAAAGTGGATGACCCAGATCGTCAGTGTCCAATACACAAGAAGCCCCACCCACTCAAAAAGTGTCGAAGCTTTAGAGGCAAGCCTATTGATGAGCGCAAATCATACCTGAAAGAGAATCGCATCTGCTTCAGGTGTTGTGGGTCGACTCTGCACATGGCAAAAGACTGCAAGGCGACAATCAAGTGCTTCGAGTGCAACAGTGAAAAACACATCGCAGCCCTGCATCCAGGCCCTCCTCCTTCAACCACCGAGAGTGCTGCGGTTGACAAAGAGGATAGCAGGGAGCAAAGCGAAAGCGCATCTTCTTCAGTCACCTCCAAGTGTACAGAGGTTTGTGGAAATGCAAGCAGCCCACGCTGATGCTCCAAAATCTGCTTGGTTAAAGCATATCCTGCAGGGAGAAAGGAGAAGGCAATCAAGATGTATGCAGTGCTTGATGAGCAAAGTAACAAGTCTCTAGCAAAGACAGAATTCTTCAATCTCTTTGAAGTCAAGGCCAGCGCAGCTCCGTACATGCTAAAAACCTGTTCAGGGACAACAGAGACTACGGGTAGGAGAGTTGGCAACTTCATGATCGAGTCCATGGATGGGAAACTACAGCTTCCCATCACCTCCTTAATCGAGTGTGACATGATGCCAGATGATAGGATGGAAATTCCCTCCCCAGAGGTCGCACGCCATCAGCCCCACCTACAGCCAGTTGCCAACAAGATTCCAGCTGTGGACCTGGACGCTCCAAATCTCCTGCTCTTGGGAAGAGCCATCTTAAGGGTGCACAAGGTGCGTGAGCAAATCAACGGGCCCCACAATGCTCCTTATGCGCAGCGGCTTGACCTGGGATGGGTCCTCATGGGTGGAGTTTGCCTGGGAACAGTCCACAAACCAGCGGATGTCAACGTCTATAAAGCAAGCGTGTTGCACAACGGTCGCACACCCTTTCTCAGCCCATGCCCAAACAGGATCCAGGTAAAGGAAGACTACGATGGCATGACACAGCATCATAGGTCAACCTCCTCTGCCTGTGAGGAAGAGGCAGGCCTCACTGTGAACACAGACAGCCTAGGATGCTCAGTGTTTGAAAGGTCCAAGGATGATGACAAGCCAGCACTATCCGGCTGAAGTCATGGCGATCATGAATGCAAGACCCCTGGTGCCGGTGTCCACCGACCCAGACATACCTGCAGTCCTCACCCCAGCGATGCTCCTGACTCAAAAGATGAGTGCTATTTCAGCCCCCTCTGGAAACTTCGACATAGCTGAGCTGCACGGGAAGCAGTGGAAGCAAGTCCAGCGTCTTGCAGACACTGTTTGGAAGAGATGGAGAGGAGAGTATTTGTCCACCCTACAGAGCCGTAGGAAATGGACAGAAGACAAGCCAAATGTCAAAGTGGGAGATGTTGTCTTGCTGAAAGACAGCCAAGCACACAGAAATGAATGGCCAGTGGGACTGGTTGTCAAAACTCTGCTGAGCAGGGACAAGAGGGTCCGCAAGGTGGAGGTGAAGATTGTCAGGAGGGTACTGTCAAAGTGTTTCTGAGGCCAGTCTCAGAGATCGTAGTCCTCCTTTCTGAAGAAACCTAGAGAAAGAATTCTGAGTATGTTTGCAGCCAAAGGACGTTTTCTTTAGGTTTTATTTTGTATCTGTAGTGGTACAATGGAATTGTACCAAGCGGGGAGTGTGCTGCCTTCCTTTAGGAATTTATGTTAGTTTTCCAGTTAATTCAGGGGTTTGAGTAATTTGGGTCGATTTCCATTGTGTGCCACCACCTAGTGGATATTTGGTACCTAGCAAGTGCAGTAAAGCACAGTAAAGTGCAGTAAAGCGCAGTAAAGTGCAGTAAAGTAAACTACTGTATATCACAGACCTGCAGCTTGACACATGGCCTGGGAAGTTATTTTCTTGTTACGCTCCGGCCTTGGACACTATTTGTCTGTAAGTACTTGAGAATGTTATAGATGATTAGTGTACACTATATTTTGCAGAAGGTGTGTATCAGGAGGTAGTCACACCAATTAGATTAATTAATTCAGATGTAGTCCGTGGCCAGGGTCAGGATGGTGTGACTAGAAGTGAGGCAGGTACAGGGATCCAGGAGGTAGTGTTGGAGGAGCCGCAGCCCTTGCTCTTGTCCAACAGGTTCGAGGCTCTTACTCCCTGTGAGGATGGGAACAGGGACTGTGGGGAGGATGAGCAACCTGGCCACAGCACCGTGGAGCAGGGGGCCATTCAAGTGGGGGGAGTTAAAAGAAATGTTGCAGTGGTAGGGGATAGTATCGTTAGGGGGATAGATAGAGTTCTTTGCAGCCGAGAGCGAGAGTCCCGAAGGCTGTGTTGCCTGCCCGGTGCCAGGGTTAAGGACATCTCCTCTGGACTGGAGAGAAACTTGGAGTGGGAGGGGGAGGATCCAGTTGTCGTGGTCCATGTTGGTACCAACGACATAGATAGGACAAGGAAGGAGGTTCTGCTGAGGGAGTTTGAGCAGCTAGGGTTCAAATTAAAAAGCAGAACCACAAGGGTAATAATCTCTGGATTATTACCTGAGCCACGAGTGAATTTGGCTAGGACAAATAAAATTAGAGAGTTAAATGCATGGCTCAAAGACTGGTGTGGGAGAAATGGGTTTTGCTTCCTGGGACACTGGCACCAGTACTGGGGCAGGAGGGAGCTGTTCCGTTGGGACGGGCTTCACTTGGCCAGTGCTGGGACTAGAGTCCTGGCGGATCATATGACTAGGGCTGTAGAGAGGGCTTTAAACTAACTAGTGGGGGGGAGGTTCCTAGAGAGCAAATAATACAAATGACAACAGAGAAGGTCATAGACTTAGGTAGCAGTGGGGAAATTAAAAACCAGAGCATGTCAGGAAGGGGCAGAAGGTATGGAGTAAAAGGTAAAGTAATAAAAAGGGCAAAAGCAGGAACTAAGTGTCACAAAACATCTTTGAAAGTTCTCTATCTGAATGCACGTAGCATTCGTAACAAAATAGATGAGTGAATGGCGCAAATAACTACATATGGGTATGATCTTGTGGCCATTACAGAAACATGGCTGCAGGGTGACAATGCCTGGGAATTAAACATACCAGGTTATTTAACGATCAGGAAGGACAGGCAGGAAGGAAGAGGAGGTGGGGTGGCTATGTTAATAAAGGAAGGAATCACTGTAATACAGAGAAATGATATTGGGTCAAAAGATCAGGACAATGAAACAGTTTGGGTGGAGGTAAGGAATAATAAGGGGAAAAAAATACTAGTGGGCGTAGTCATAGAGTCATAGAGTTTTACAGCACAGAAAGAGGCCCTTCGGCCCATCGTGTCTGCGCCGCCCATAGGCCTCCGAACAGTGGCAACTCTGTTGGACGGAGTATCAATCAGGAAATAGTTGAGGCTTGTAATAAGGGAACATCTATAATTATGGGGGATTTTAACTATCATATTAATTGGACAAATCAAATTGGGCAGGGCTGCCTTGAGGATGAGTTCATTGAGTGTATTAGGGATGGGTTTCTTGAGCAGTATGTAACTGAACCGACCAGGGGGCAAGCAACCTTGGATCTGGTCCTGTGTAACGAGACAGGATTAATTAAAAATGTCCTAGTAAAGGATCCCCTTGGAATGAGTGACCATAACATGGTTGAATTCCATATTCAATTAGAGGGTGAGAAGGTTGGACTCAAACAAGCATGCTAAGCTTGAGTAAAGGAGACTATGAAGGTATGAGAGCGGAATTGAGTAGAGTGGATTGGGAAAATAGATTAAAGGGTAAGACGATACATGATCAGTGGTGTACATTTAAGGTGTTATTTTACAACTTCCAAAAAAAAAATATTCCACTGAGAAGAAAAGGGTGTAAAAGAAAAGACAGCCATCCGTGGCTAAGTAAAGAAATTAAGGATAGTATTCGACTAAAAACAAGGGCATATAAGGTAGCCAAATCTAGTGGGAGGATAGAGGATTGGGAAAACTTTAAAAGACAACAAAAAATAACAAAAAGATTGATTAAGAAAGGGAAGATAGATTATGAAAGTAAATTAGCAAAAAATATAAAAACAGATAGTAAGAGTTTTTATAGTTATATAAAAAGAAAAAGGGTGGCTAAAGTAAATGTTGGTCCATTAGAGGATCAGACTGGGAAATTAATGGTGGGAAATATGGAGATGGCAAAAACACTGAATTAATATTTTATATCAGTCTTTACAGTAGAAGACACTAAGAATATCCCAACACTGGACAAACAGGGGGCTAAAGGGGGGGGGAGGAGCTAAACACGATCAAAATCACTAAAGAAGTGGTACTCGGTAAAATAATGGGACTCAAGGCGGATAAATCACCTGGACCTGATGGCTTAAATCCTAGGGTCTTGAGGGAAGTGGTGGTAGGGATTGTGGATGCATTGGTAATAATTTTCCAAAACTCCCTGGACTCGGCAAAGGTCCTGGCAGACTGGAAAACTGCTAATGTAACACCCTTATTTAAAAAGGGCAGTAGACAGAAGGCTGGAAACTATAGACCGGTTAGCCTAACATCTGTGGTAGGTAAAATTTTGGAGTCCATTATTAAGGAGACAGTAACAGGACATTTGGATAATCATAATTTAATAGGACAACGTCAGCATGGTTTTATGAAGGGGATGTCATGTTTGACAAATTTGCTGGAGTTCTTTGAGGAAGTAACATATAGGGTGGATAAAGGGGAACCAGTGGACGTAGTGTATTTAGACTTCCAAAAGGCATTTGACAAGGTGCCACACAAAAGATTATTGCTTAAGATAAAAAATCACGGGATTGGGGGTAATATTCTGGCATGGATAGAGGATTGGCTATCTAACAGAAGGCAGAGAGTTGGGATAAATGGTTCATTCTCAGACTGGCAATCAGTAACTAGTGGTGTTCCGCAGGGGTCAGTGCTGGGTCCCCAACTCTTTACAATCTATATTAACGATTTGGAGGAGGGGACCGAGTGTAACATATCAAAGTTTGCAGATGATACTAAGATGGGAGGGAAAGTAGTGAGTGAGGAGGACATAAAAAACCTGCAAGGGGACATAGACAGGCTAAGTAAGTGGGCAGAGATTTGGCAGATGGAATACAATACTGGAAAGTGTGAGGTTATGCACTTTGGCAGGAAAAATCGTAGAGCAAGTTATTATCTTAATGGCAAGAAACTGGAAAGTACTGAAGTACAAAGGGATCTGGGGGTCTTGGTGCACGAAACTCAAAAGGTTAGTATGCAGGTGCAGCAAGTGATTAAGAAGGCCAATGGAATGTTGGCTTTCATTGCTAGGGGGATAGAATATAAAAATAGGGAGGTATTGCTTCAGTTGTACAAGGTATTGGCGAGACCGCACCTGGAATACTGCGTACAGTTTTGGTGTCCATACTTAAGAAAGGACATACTTGCTCTCGAGTCAGTACAAAGAAGGTTCACTTGGTTAATCCCGGGGATGAGGGGATGGACATATGAGGAGAGGTTGAGTAGATTGGGACTCTACTCATTGGAGTTCAGAAGAATGAGAGGCGATCTTATTGAAACATATAAGATTGTGAAGGGGTTGGATCGGGTGGATGCGGGGAAGATGTTCCCGATGATGGGTGAAACTAGAACTGGGGGCATAGTCTTAGAATAAGGGGCTGCTCTTTCAAAACTGAGATGAGGAGGAACTACTTCACTCAGAGGGTGGTAGGTCCATGGAATATGCTGCCCCAAAAAGCTGTAGAAGTTACATCATTACATAAATTTAAAACAGAAATAGACAGTTTCCTAGAAGTAAAGGGAATTAAGGGTTACGGGGAACGGGCAGGAATTTGGACATGAGTCTAGGTTCGGATCGGTCATGGCCCTGTGGGTAGCGGAGCGGGCCCAGGGGCCTTGTAGCCTGATCCTGCTCCTATTTCGTGTGTCTAATTCTGTCAGATTCAGGAGATGGTTCTGTGATAGTGGATTGGCGGTTAGGATCAGATCAGCCATGATCTTATTGAATGGCGGAGCAGGCTCGAGGGGCCGATTGGCCTACTCCTGCTCCTATTTCTTATGTTCTTATGTCTAGTTTGTAACTTTTCTCTGTAAGCAAACCTGCACAGCCAGCCGTGAAGTGCTCGCTCTCTGTCTAGCTGGTTAACTTGTAGCTGTATTTTGATGCACTATGTACAGGGCTAATTTAAAGTGAATGTAAGAGAATGCCTTTCAGTTTGCTAAATGTATATTCACAGTAATCTGTGTTTCCACGTGTTTTGGGAAGTTACATGCCAAATGTACTGTGTTGCTCAGGCTTACCTAAATTTGTGTATGCATATCAGTTATGTGCTTGTGTACTAATGTGTGCTTCCATTTCTGTATTGTATTTCAGTTTCACAATAAGAATCTTTCAGTAAAGTTTACAAGAAAAGTCAAGCCTTGTGATTTTTATGGGAAGATATCAAGTTGTTAGCTACGTGTCTAGCTCTGCATAGGAATGTGCTGCAAGGGCAGAAAAATTATAATTAATACAGTCATATCTCCAAAGCAATTTTTAAAATAACCCTTTGTATTAGAATCTGTCTGGCTTCAATTCAATTATTTTATCTCTTACAATTTTTCTGTTTAATCTCCAGTTCACTAAATTCCCTGTTCAACAAGTAATCGAAAAAGGCTAATGGAATGTTGGCCTCTATCTCAAGGTGTTTGGAATTCAAAAGTGAGGAAGTGATGCCTCAGTTGTACTGAGCCTTGGTCAGACCCCATCTGGAGTACTGGGTTCAGATTTGGGCACCACGCCTCAGGAAAGATCTACTGACCTTGGAGGGGGTACAGTGCAAATTCACTAGAATGATACCAGGGCTTAAATGGTTAAATTATGAGGACATGTTGCATAAACATGGTTTGTATTCCCTTGAGTTTAGAAGGTTGATACTCAGGAAACGATTTCCTTGGGTGGAGGAATTCAGAACAAGGGGCACAATCTTAAAATTAGAGTGAGGTCTTTTAGGAGTGAAATCAGGAAGCATTTTTTCACACAAAGGGTAGTGGAAATCTGGAACTCTCTCTGTGGATACCGGGTCAGTTGAAATTTTCAGTGGTTTAGCTGCACTTGGAGATGGCCCTTCACTGAGGATGGTCCTGAGTTTTGGGAAAACTGGAGTGGGGTTCCTGGATTTTGACAATACTGCATTGGGTCTGCTGGGGTTTGGCAGCATGGGGAGGGCATCCTTTGATCTGGCATTACTGTGGAAGAGGAACTTGGAGTTTGGCCTAACTGAGGGTGGAAATGTATGTGTTTTCAATGGAGCTATGTAAGACTATATTATAGATAGATTATATATAGTGTGTTGTTCACTGGGTAGATTTATTCTATATTGAGGCCATTACTATGTAATGACTGCCACAATGGATACCAATGACTGATGAACACCTTGGATAAAGAAAACTGTGAATAACGATGAGCTCCATGTTGTTATATATGGGATGAGATACTTCTCCCAGCTGTGATGTTCTGGTGGGGCAGGACTGTCACCTATCCCTCTGATACCACTGCAACATTGATAGAATCCTCGGGTCAGGGTTCACTGCTGATGCCTGGCAGATTCCTGGCAGGATTCCCACTGACAAGAGGGATCCCGTCATTGCCCAGCCACAAAATCCCAGTGGTGGGACCACTGCTACAGCACCAGAAGAAGTGGCTGGGCAGTTAAAGGGACAGAAGGGCCCGAAGATTGGAAGATCAACATCCTGGTAGGTTTTGGGAAGTGGTGGTAACTGAGGCAGATGGGAATAGAAGGAATGGCCAGCGGCAGCCGTGGCAGAGGCAGGGAGGGAAATGCAGGCCGGGTGGTGAGGTGGCAGTAGGCCTCACCGCATGAATTTTCCATCATTTGCTGATTTGAGGTGGGATCATGGAGGTGAATCCAATCGCTGGCACTGAAATTGTCATGATTGAAATCTGGTTACCTCTACTTTATCAAGTGATATTGATACCAAAAATAAACCTGTCATTATATACATTGTAATCAATAAACTGACAGTTGATAAAATGGATGAATGTTCTTTGAAGCCTGACTCTATTATGATCTAACTTGAAAATTAATTAACCAATTTAATTGTTTCTCATGATCTGAGGTTACTGTCATTATGCATAGTGGAGATACTAATAAATTAAATGACAGAGCAAGGATGAAGAAATTGATTGAGAGTAAATCAGAGAGAACAGTGATCAATCCACAATATATTTAATGATCATTATTAGTTACAGCAACAGCCCATCAACCTCAACTAGATTCACCTAAGAATTTCTTTGTATGGGAAGAATTTTTGGTTGAAATTGGGCAGAGAGCACATTGCTGTGGCCACTTGCACTCCCTAACTAAGGGCATAGTCACATGTACAATGTCCCCAGGGTGGATCAGCTTGTGGTTACACTTCTCATCTGCCAGCTGTTGTATCATCCTGGCAACACAGAACAAAGAAATCAAACTGGATTTTTCCAGCTGGCTTGAGAGTAACAAACTCTTTGATGCTGTTAGGCGTTTAAGCTGACTTCACGTTGAATTATTGATCAGACTCTTGCCTCCACTTTGCCTATGTGCTGTTTTTTCCTGTGATATGCTAAACAACACTGAACACTGAATGTGATCTTGATTTGATGCCAAAGTGACTGTTGGCTTTGAATTAGCTTTCTCCCGCTGTGGAAAGTATTAGCTTGCTTATCCTGTTCTGCACATGTCTGTTTATTTAGATGCCAATCATATTATTTTCCTCTGCTGAAAAGATTTTAAGCTTGTTCACTGATCCCATGCGCCTATCAAGGAGGAGTCCTTGAGGGACGGAGATAGGCCGACAATATTGTGGCCTGGATTTGCTGTTCCCCATGATGGTGCACGCTCCCGCAAGTTCCGGGTTTCCGTGAAAACCTGGAACTTGTGATCTGTTGACGTTCGCCTCAACAGATCTACCGCACTGACCCAAAAATCTCTTTTGCTGGCGCAGAGTTGGGCTATTTGTCCAACTACTGGCCCACATGATCCCAGGGATGCTTCTGAACTGCCTGCGTCCTTGGGATCCGTGGGCCTTTACGCAGGCATACGCCGACAGCCCAGGACCCGAAGTCTCCGAAGCCCGGGAGCCAGCAGGCAGGTGTGGATTTTTTTTATCGAGTCGGAGGCATACTCCGGAGGTACGCCTCCGACCGCAACTTCTGGCCCCGTAGCGCCGATGCGCAGACATGTGCTCCCGTTGGCCACAACTCCCTGCTGGGAATACAGGATCAGTGAATTTACCCATAAGCAAATGTATACAAAACAGTAATAGGAAGGGATTGCATTTTAGTTCACCTTTTAGATGGTGAGTATCTTAACACTGACCTTTACACCAGAGCTGGCATTTGTACCATAGAAGGGAAATACGATTCACAACTACAGTCTGATTTAATTCATTAATAGAACTTAAAAAATTTGTAATTAATTTTAACAAATCTGTACTAAAAATATATTTTCACCTACAATGTATTTAATACTCATTGATATCAGTTCATATAATGACACAGAGGCATTACTACACATATTTAATAATTTGTTAGAAAAAGGTGTCGTGCCAGAGGATTGGCGGATAGCTAACGTAATACCAATATTTAACAAGGGGGATAGAACATGTCCAGGGAATTCTAGACCAGTCAGCTTAACATCGGTGGTAGGAAAAATAATGGAATTCATACTAAAGGAGAAAATAGAAGAACATCTAGAAACCAAAAACATAGAAATGAATAGTCTGCATGGATTTCAAAAGGGAAAGTCTTGTTTGACCAACCTCATTGAATTTTTTGAAGAGGTAACAGAGAGAGTAGACAATGGTAATGCAGTAGATGTAATTTATCTAGATTTTCAAAAAGGCCTTCGATAAGGTGCCCCATAATAGGCTGATGAACAAGATCAGAGAATGCGGAGTCAGGGGACAAATAGCAGAATGGATAGCTAGCTGGCTTCAAGACAGAAAGCAGAGAGTAGGGGTAAAAGGTAGCTATTCACAGTGGCAGAGGTGGGTAGTGGAGTTCCATAAGGATCAGTGCTGGGACCACTGTTGTTCACAATTTATATTAATGATTTAGACTTTGGAATCAAAAACACAATTTCTAAATTTGCGAATGACACCAAATTGGGGGGGATAGTCAATACAGGGGAGGACTGCAACAAATTACAAGTGAACATTAATAAACTTGCAGAATGGGCATATAATTGGCAAATGAAGTTCAATACAGATAAATGTGAGGTATTACATTTTGGTAGGAAGAATAGGGAGGTCACTTATTACTTGGAGGGTGTGAGTCTAGGTGGGGTAGAGGGACAAAGGGATCTTGGAGTACAAATACACAAATCACTAAAAGTTGCGACATAGGTTAGCAAGGCCATAAAAAAAGCAAACCAAGCACTAAGTTTTATTTCTAGATGTTATGGAGTATTTTAAACCAACACTCGACACAAGGTTTTAGATCGATAGTCAAGTTGTCTTTATTACAACGGTGGGGAAACAGTCTGCTCTGTCTTAGCCAGACTGCCCCAAATTGTTACAGCCAACACTACATTTTTATACATTACAATACACATGGCCATCTCATGCACAATTCATTCCTGCCACCTGATTGGATCTTGGCCCGCATGCACCTTCACAGATTGGTTACGAATCTTAATATAAACATGTATAAGCTGCCTCTTCAATCAATCACTCAAACTGCTGAATGCTAATTAAAAGATACCTTGGAATGTAACCTAGGTAATAAAGTTCTTACGGGCAGTTGAAATGCTGGAAATCCTGTCTCCATTTAATTGTTTTATATATCTCCAAATGTCAGCTATCTTTGATCGCATCTTTATGGATGTGGTCTTTCATGTTAGTCTTTCAAGTCCCTATCTTCCTTACACCATTCAGTGAAACTGCCAGCGATGTCAGTTTAACTCTTTCCCCACTGCTCTAGAGGTATAGAATTGAAAAGTAGGGAAGTTATGCTAAACCTGTATCGAACCTTGGTTAGACCACACTTAGAGTACTGCATACAATTCTGGACACCACATTATAAAAAGGATATAGAGGCACTGGAGAGGGTGCAGAGAAGATTTACAAGGATGATACCAGAAATGCGAGGGTATACATATCAGGAAAGGATGAACAGGCTGGGTCTCTTTTCTCTTGAAAAAAGAAGGCTGAGGGGTGACCTAATAGAGGTCTTTAAAATTATGAAAGGTTTTGATAGAGTGGATACAGAGAGAATATTTCTACTTGTGGGGAAGAGCATAACTAGAAGCCATCAATATAAGATAGTCACCAAGAAATCCAATAGGGAATTCAGAAGAAACTTCTTTACCCAAAGAGTGGTGAGAATGTGGAACTCGCTACCTCAGGGAGTGGTTGAAGTGAAAAGTATAGATGCATTTAAGGGGAGGCTAGACAAGCATATGAGGGAGAAGGGAATAGAGGGTTATGCTGATAGATTTAGATGAGGAAAGACGGGAGGAGGCTCAAGTGGAGCATAAACGCTGGCATGGACTGGTTGGGCCGAATGGCCTGTTTCTGTGCCATATATCCTATGCAATCCTACGTAATCTCTGACTTCCTCCTTCCCTTTCTAATGCTGTTTATGATTTCTGTTAGTGCTGAGGCCCTGAAATATCAAATATTCATTCAGAACTTTTTTTAAGGTTGACATTTGCCTCATACTGTTACAGTGACAATTATTTCTAGCTCAGTTCAGTGAGTCACAGTTCTCAGCTTCCTGCTGTGTGTGGATTCCACTTGTGTTACTGGCCCTAGATTGGAAGTCTAAAGAGGAAAAGTCTTTGCCTTTATTCAGGTTCCATGCTAGAAGATTAGTTAGTTAGTGGTATGATGCTATTCCTGTGGTGTAATGGCCTATGTTGGGAGGGCATCATAATTTTCAATTGTTTATGTATTCATTTTTCCAACATAACTCTAAGATCTTCAATCCAAAACAATCACTCAAATGCTCCCACTTTGCTGGTATGTTGATCCAAATCTTGAAGAGAATAAATATTACATCAGGCTGATCACCGTGAGAATTAAATTTAAAGGTTTTTTTCTTGATGCTGCAATGGCTAAATGCACTGCATAGTGTTGTACTGAGCTATACAGACTAGGGAGATCTCAGTTTGTGTAGTCTCTGTCTAGCACCTCCCAAATTAATATGATAAAGAACGTAGCAAAGTTGGAGAGAGTCTGTATCCTACTACATGTGTTAGCGCTTCAAAACACAGCACCACAAACTGAAATGTAAAATACAATCTCAAATTACATTACACCAAAAACCACCTGAAGGCTACAGAATATTAGGGATGATCAAGCGCTCCCAGTTAAAAGTGGTGTTCACAGGTACCACTGATCAGGAAATGGCAGATCCACAGTCTCAATTTTTCATTTCTTTCACTTGAAACTACTTTAACAGTTTAAGCTTTAATCATTTCCAATGTATTATTTTGCTATTTTTCTCTTTTCCTTCTAATTGCCCATCCCCCCTCAAGGGGATGCGTCCTCACTGGAATATGAGTTACTCAGGGTGTGGGTCACCCTGTCATAGCTTGCCCAAGTGACCACGTGTGAGCTATGACGGTGATGTTTGAGAGTCTATTCAAACACAGGGGCATCATGTCCTTCCACTTGGTGTCACTGGATACTGACCTTGTTATGTATTATCACATGGTTTGTCACATGGTTTAGTATGAGCATGCTCAGTTTGCTCTGGCCTAATAAACAAGCACATGGACTAGCAACTCATCCTGTCTCTGTCCTTCATTTGCTCAACCCACATATATTATACTAGCTGAAGTGCCCGGCGGTGCCGAGGGTTTTTTGAGGGCATGTTGTTATTGGAAGAGAGAGAGACAGCGACTGGGGGGAAGAGAGAGTGACTGGGGGAAGAGAGAGAGCGACTGGGGGGAAGAGAGAGCGACTGGGGGAAAGAGAGAGAGAGACTGGGGGAGAGAGAGAGAGACTGGGGAGAGAGAGAGAGAGACTGGGGGAGAGAGAGAGGGAGACTGGGGGAGAGAGAGAGACTGGGGGAGAGAGAGAGAGAGACGGGGAGAGAGAGAGAGAGAGACAGGGGGAGAGAGAGACTGGGGGAGAGAGAGAGACTGGGGAGAGAGAGAAAGTGGGGAGAGAGAGAGAGTGGGGGAGAGGGAGAGAGTGGGGGAGAGAGAGAGAGAGTGGGGGAGAGAGGGAGAGAGTGGGGGAGAGAGAGAGAGAGTGGGGGAGAGAGAGAAAGAGTGGGGGAGAGAGAGAGAGAGAGTGGGGAAGAGAGAGAGAGAGTGGGGGGGGGGGAAGAGAGAGAGAGAGTGGGGGGAGAGAGAGAGAGTGGGGGAGAGAGAGAGAGAGTGGGGGAGAGAGAGAGAGAGAGTGGGAGAGAGAGAGAGAGTGGGAGAGAGAGAGAGAGAGAGTGGGAGAGAGAGAGAGAGAGAGAGTGGGGGAGAGAGAGAGTGAGTGGGGAGAGAGATAGAGTGGGGGAGAGAGAGAGTGGGGGAGAGAGAGAGAGTGGGGAGAGAGAGAGAGTGGGGGAGAGAGAGAGTGGGGGAGAGAGAGAAAGTGGGGGAGAGAGAGAGAGAGGGAGAGAGAGAGAGTGGGAGACAGAGAGAGTGGGGGAGAGAGAGAGAGGGGGAGAGAGAGAGAGAGTGGGAGAGAGAGAGAGAGAGAGTGGGGGAGAGAGAGAGTGGGGGAGAGAGAGAGAGTGAGGGAGAGAGAGAGAGTGGGGGAGAGAGAGAGAGTGGAGAGAGAGTGGGGGAGAGAGAGAGAGTGTGAGTGTGAGAGAGAGAGAGTGGGAGTGTGGGAGAGAGAGAGACTGGGAGTGTGAGAGAGAGAGAGACTGGGAGTGTGAGAGAGAGGGAGACTGGGAGTGTGAGAGAGAGAGGGAGAGGGGGAGAGAGAGAGAGAGAGGGAGAGAGAGACAGAGAGGGAGAGAGAGACAGAGAGAGAGAGGGAGAGAGAGACAGAGGGAAAGAGAGAGAGACAGAGAGGGAAGGAGAGAGAGAGGGAAGGAGAGAAAGGGGAAAGGGGTGGTGGGGAAAGGGGGGGTGGGAGGGGGGAAAGGGGGGTGGAAGGGGGGTGGGAGGGGGGAAAGGGGGGTGGGAGGGGGGAAAAGGTGGGCGTGGGGGGGGAAGGGGGGTGTGGGGGGGAGGGGGGTGTGGGAGGGGGGAAAGGGGTGTGTGGGAGGGGGGGAAGGGGGTGTGTGGGAGGGGGTGTGTGGGAGTGGGAGTGAAGGGGGGTTGTGGGAGCGGGGTGAAGGGGGTGTGGGAGGGGGGCGAAGGGGGTGTGTGGGAGGGGGGGCGAAGGGGGTGTGTGGGAGGGGGGAATGGTGTGTGTGGGAGGGGCGGGGAAGGGGGGGAAAGGGAGAGGGGGAGCCAGCAGACCCTCTCCCCTCTGCCAGTATTGGTCCCTGTCTGGGCCGGAAGCCTGGGGCTGGAGTTGCGCTGCCGGCCGTTGGAGAAGCCTAGGCCTCGGGCCCCTGCACTGACATGGCCCAGCCTACCTTTTAATACCTTGAAACATGAAACTTAAAGTACTTATAAAACATTTTTGGTAAATCTTTCTATAACATACACTTTACAACCTCACCAACCTTTTTATTAAAAAAGGGGGTCCTCACCTGTCAGTGTGTTGTATCACAAACAACAATGGCCGCCGCTTGCTGTTCAGTTGGAAAGATTAGGCCCCGCCCACACACTCGATTGTCTCTCCAGGACCCGATTGGGAGCACTGAAGCCCCACCCACTCTATGTTCCTGTACTAAGATGGCCGCGCATGCACTCTGTTACACACTGAATCAAAATGGCGTCGCACTGAAACTTTTTGCCCTCCTTGACAAAGATGGCTGCCGTTAACCTGGGGCTGTCAGCAGAAGAAATCCCCTCAGCTGCAAACACGGGACCTTCAGATAATTATTCGGGGCTTGCGACCTACCCCAGTTGCTTATGAAGCCTCCCCACCTACCGACCCCGGGAATGGAGCAGAGGCAGCAGACCCTCTCCCCTCTGCCAGTGTTGGTCCTTGTCTAGGCCGGGAGCCTGGGACTGGAGTTGCGCTGCTGGTGGTTGGAGAAGCCTAGGCCCCGGGCCCCCGCACTGACATGGCCCCGAGAAATAAATCACATACTGGACTCATTTATTACATGCAAATTATATAATGAGCTAGTTGGGCTCCTAAGTACCAAATTTGTGCTGGATAGAATCCCCTCCACACACACAGAAAGTGGGAAAAATAAATCAATAGTTAGTAGTTAGGAATCAAGATGGCTGACACTCACCTCGGTTCAGAATGATAAGGCCCGCCCACACACGCACCGATTGGTCAACTGTCAGGTCACTGAAGTGTAGGATTGGTCAATGGTCCTGTCACTCGACTGTAGGATGGCCCGCCCGCACACACAATGAACCCGCCCCCACTCGATCCAAATGAGCGGATAATGAGCGGAATTTTGAACATTTTTTGGATACCGTCGGCACAATTTTTGTCCGACCAAAAAGTAAATATGCCTACAAGAGTCCCCTAATGATGAGCTTTCTTTTGATATAACATATGTGTAGGTACGCTCTATAACTTTTGATTGTATAGCCGGACAGAGAGACAGACAGAGAGACAGACAGAGAGGCATATCCTTATATATATATAGATTTTGGCAATGAGGATGGGATCCCACAGCCATTTTTAGGGATCAAGGAAGGACACAATGTTCAACCTTCGAGTGGACAAGTTTAAGGTGAATTTGTGACACCTAAACTGAATTTTTGTGATGATTTACCATTGATGCTCAGACAGAATCATCTGTGCTTTGCCTTTGTGTGTATGTATACACAGCAACAGCCCTGTTGATTCACACAAGTACACAGGTATCGTGCTGAGTCACTGTTTGACGGGATCGGGACAATCATGGCCGTGCCTACGGGATTCATCAGAAGCCTTGGCATGTATGACCGAGCTTGTGAACTATTCAGTTCTTATATTGAGCGGATGGAGATGTTTTTTAGGGCCACTAACATTATTGAGACCGAAGGTGCAGATGAGAATGTTCAAGCTCAAAATAAAGTAATTTGTGAATGGAAGAAAGCAATTTTTTTCTAACGGAGATCGGGCCAGGTGTCTATGGAACGTTGACAAACCTACTCACACCAGGGAAAGTGAAGGATGTGTCGTTTGAAGACATTGTCGAGGAACTCGAGGACCAATTCAACCCAAAGCCGTTAGAAATAGCAAAGAGCTGTATGTTTGGTACCAGAAACCAAAAACAAAATGAACCCATCAGTGAGTACATTGTAGCTCTTAAGAACCTGTCTTTGCATTGTAACCTCTGCATATTTTTGGATTGTGTGTTGCGAGATAAGTTTGTGTGTGGACTGGTGGATGAGTGCCCACAGTCCAAATTACTGGACACTCCGAACCTAACATTTGAGATAGCATGCAAAATTGCCCTATCTATGGAGATGGCGTCTAAGAATTCTAAGGAGCTCCGTTCAACTCAAGTGACTAGTGCAGTTGAGGTCGACAGTCACAAAGCCACCGCTGAACCTAAAGCACTGAGACTGGGTCAAAAGCATGTAGGTGAGAGCAAATCAGTGAATTGTTATTGCTGCAATGGAAATTACTCACCACAGTCCTGCCAATACAGAAATGCGAAGTGTTTTCATTGCCAGAAGCAAGGCCACATTTCAACAGCTTGCAGCGCTAGATTTAAAGCAGGAAGTAAGAACCATTCTAGTGGCAATGCAAAGTAGCGACAATAAAAGGGAGGAATTCACAATATTGAAGTTAACACAGCTGATGTTGAAGAACTAGGCATCTACAGTATCTATGCCATTAGCAGCAATGCAAGCAGTCGTAAGAAAGACTTCCGTACAAAACTTTTGATCAATGAGCAATATATTAAACATAGAAGCATAGAAGATAGGAGCAGGAGTAGACCATTCAGCCCCTCGAGTCTGTTCCGCCATTTAATGAGATCATGGCTGATCATCCAAATTCAGTACCCTGTCCCTGCTTTCTCCCCATATCCCTTGATCCCTTTAGCCTTAAGAAATATATCTAACTCCTTCTTGAATATATTTAATGAATTGGCATCAACTGCCTTTTGTGGTAGGGAATTCCACAGGTTCACCACTCTCTGGGTGAAGAAATTCCTCTTCATCTCAGTCCTAAATAGCTTACCCTTATCCTTAGACTATGACCCCTGGTTATGGACTCCCCCGCCATTGGGAACATCCTTCCAGCATCTAGTCTGTCTAGTCCTGTTAGAATTTTATAAGTTTCAATGAGATCCCCTCTCATTCTTCTAAACTCCAGCAAATACAAGCCCAATCGACCCAATCTCTCTTCATACGTCATTCCTGCCAACCCAGGTATCAGTCTGGTGAATCTTCGCTGCACTCCCTCTGTTGTGTATGTCCCTTTAAGGGAATAACTGGTCTCAGACTTCAGTACCGGCAGTGACCATCCCTGTATAAAAGGCCCTGGCCTTCAGTTTCCAGATTGTCTCCATTCAGTAAAGACTTGTTAAACCAACTCCTGCATTCCGTGTCTCCATTAACACATGGATTTAATACTGGCGACGAGTAAGAAATGAACTTACCTGCAACTCGGCAGCACCTCAGACGACGTTATTGAAGGTCGAAGCCAGAAAAGAAAAAAAAAAAATCCAAAGAAACTCGAGAAATGGGCGTCGACCGTGGGCAACCGCCCTACAAATCATCGGATTGAAAACTTGCAGGGGAGACTGTCAAGAGCCAGGCTTGGTTCCCCAGTCTGTGGTTTCCCAGCTAATCGGGCTGGTGGCAGGTAGTGCACTGATCCTTCCTGGGCTGCGGCGGGCTAGAGCTCAATCGGGTGGCTCTGCAACGGGGCCGGGCAGCGAGTCGGGAAGCAAAGAGAGAGAGAGAGGGTGGAGCACACAGGGCGCGGCCGGTGCTTCGCAGCCGGGCAGCGTTCGGACCTAAGAAGAGGGAGGGAAGTGTCCCAGAGGGTCCGTTCCACGACGGGAACGGTTAAAAATAAAAATACCGCGGAGAGCGGCGTTGACAGCAGCGGCAGCTGCGGGAAAGAGCGGGAGGCGCCATCTTAACTCGCTGGGGAAGAAGGAAAAGCGCGGGAGGCGCCATTTTGATCCATTGGGGACGAAGGAAAAGCGCGGGAGACGCCATCTTAGATTTTCAAGATGCCAAAGACTGGCGATATCACTGCCTTCGATAATGCAATAGAAGACTGGACCACGTATGCGGAAAGAGTCGAGGTATATTGCGAGGCAAACGAAATAGCCGAGGGGAAAAAGGCATCGGTATTGCTAAATTTAATGGGCGCAAGAACGTACGGCCTATTGCGGGACCTGATTACTCCAGCCAAACCGAAGGCGAAGAGTTTTAACGAAATTGTTGCTATCCTACAGGAACACCTAAATCCTACACCGCTGCTGATAGCAGAAAGATTTAAATTCCACAGGAGAAATCAGCATAAAAATGAGAGCAATGCTGATTACCTTATGGAACTACGCAAGCTATCAAAGCACTGCCAGTTCGGAGCAGGACTGGCAGATACCTTACGGGACAAATTTGTCTGTGGACTCCTGAGTGAAGGAACCCAGAAGAGGTTACTCTCAGAGAAAGAGCTGACGCTAGATAAGGCTTTCAGCGTGGCAGTATCATACGAAGCAGCAGCAAGGGGAGCTGCGGAAATACAGCAAAAGCCACAGGAATACGGCACCCACGAAATGACACGGGGATTTGAAAAATGTTATCGCTGCGGCAGAACAACCCATGACCAGAAGGACTGCTGCTCCAAGGACAAAATATGCAGGCAATGCGGAAAGATGGGACACATTGCACGAGTTTGCAGGTCTGGGAAGAAGACTAACGACAACAAAAAGGCTACTAAGGAACAGTACAGGAAAGTACAAAAAATGAAGAACTTAGCCAGAGCGTTTGTGTGGTGGCCGGGAGTCGATAGAGAAATCGAAGAGATGACCAAGAGCTGTACAGGATGCCAGAAGGTCCAAAACGCCCCACCACAAGCCCCTCTACATCCATGGGAGTGGCCCTCATCTCCATGGCAAAGGGTGCACATTGATTTTGCTGGTCCCTTTATGGACTCGATGTTTTTAATTGAGGTGGATGCACATTCAAAGTGGCCAGAGGTAATAAAAATGTCCTCAACCACCACAGAAAAAACTATCACAGTCTTACGAACCATATTCGCC
Source organism: Somniosus microcephalus (assembly GCF_052327205.1). Taxonomy (NCBI): domain Eukaryota; kingdom Metazoa; phylum Chordata; class Chondrichthyes; order Squaliformes; family Somniosidae; genus Somniosus; species Somniosus microcephalus. The sequence continues at coordinate 156,725,051 of NC_140996.1, read as the reverse complement.
AGGAATGGGCTGCCTGAACAGATTTGCCCTGACAATGGACCACAGTTTGTGTCTGAAGAGTTCCGGAGGTTCTTAAAGAACAATGGTGTTAAGCATTACACATCCGCCCCATATCATCCAGCCACTAATGGATTGGCCGAGAGGTTTGTTCAAACATTCAAGAAGGCTATCAAGGCAATATGTAATGAAGATATACCCCTACAACACAAGGTGGACAACTTCTTGTTTGCCTACTGGAATGTGACACATGCGGTTACCAACCAAACTCCAGCCATGATGTTCTTCAATCGAAGACTACGATGCCGCTTGGATTTGGTTAAGCCAAACATCAGAAGAGATGCGGAGAACAGGCAGTTTCAGAATATGAATGAAAGGCCGACCAGGAGTTTTAAGATAGGTCAACCAGTTTTGGCCCAGGACTACCGCACTGAGAAATGGCAGCCAGGAACGATCTGTACACGGCAAGGACCTCTAATGTATACCGTGGACGTTGGAGAAAGCATTGTAAGACACCATGCTGACCAGATTCTAGAGTCACTGGAAAACCTCAACTCCACACCACGATCTGATACACCTGGCGATGAAACCGAAGCACCAATTGCATCTACCGCAGAATCGGTGATATTGGAAGCAGACGAAACAAACAACGACATTGATCCCGACTCAACCTTGCCAGAAGAACCTGATATCCCAAAGAGGCGTTATCCAGACAGAATCAGGAAGCCTCCTCAAAGACTGAACTTATAATTGCTTAACTTCAACTAATGTATCTAGCAACCGTAATTGTAATTGTAATTAGTTATTATTTAGTTGTTAAATGAATGTTATGTACTGTTTATCTAAAAGGGGAGGAATTGTTGTGTATGTCCCTTTAAGGGAATAACTGGTCTCAGACTGCAGTACCGGCAGTGACCATCCCTGTATAAAAGGCCCTGGCAGGCTTCTGTAGTTTCAGTTTCCAGATTGCCTCCATTCAGTAAAGACTTGTTAAACCAACTCCTGCATTCCGTGTCTCCATTAACACATGGATTTAATACCCTCCAGGGCAAGAACATCCTTCCTCAGATAAGGCGACCAAAACTGCACACAATACTCAAGATGTGGTCTCACCAAGGCCCTGTACAACTGCAGCAAGACATCCTTGCTCCTGTACTCGAATCCTCTTGCTATGAAGGCCAACATACCATTTGCCTTCTTGATATGTGTATTGACACGGTGGCAGACTGCTCTATCATGACTAAGGACACTGTTATGTTCATAAATAAATAGACGTTTTCATTATGAACAGCTAGCTTGAGCTAGTAATTTATTCAGCCATGTGGACTAGTGTACAGGTATCCATCTTGACTACTGCCTTGTGGGAACCCCCCCATTAAACATACAGCTCCACCTAGTGTACCATTCTAGAATGACATGTTACTGATCATTACATCCCCCTTCCTTAGAGGTTAAACAAAATCAATATCAATCAATCATAACGACATAAACATCTTCACAACAGTCAACACATTTTCAAAGCTTTACTTTATGAACTCTAAGCTTTTCATTCTTTTATTATAGTTTTCTTTGTACTCAAAGATTAAGTCTATCAGGCTTTTTTACTTCACGTGTGGATCTTCTCATCACAGGTAAGTCTGATGTGTTTTCATGAGAGCCTGTATGTGTGTTTGTGTTAGATTGTTCTGGTGGTGAGTGACAAGATTCAGTTGCGGCATTGTCATCGATTTGCTCTTGGATAGTTTCTTGTGTTTTCAGGAGGGAACGGCGGTTCCTCCTGAGAATCTGTCCTTCCTCAGTTCTAACAGTGTATGACCTTGGTCCTACTTCCTCAAGAACTGTAGCTTTTCTGTTCCATGCATCTGGATCCTCAATCCTGACAACATCATCCCTTGTCAATGGTTTCAGAGTTTTGGATGACTTGTCATAGTGTGATTTCTGTTTCAGCTTTAACAGTTGAAGGCCTAGAAATTGGGTTTTGGTCTTGCCAGGGCTGTAGCGCCAGAAAGTTTGCGCCAGCGGTAATGCGGCAGCGCGCGACGAAAATTCTGGTGCGCCGGGCCCAGACGGCGGCGGGCGCTAAAACCCTCCTTTAGCGCCTCAAAATGGGCGTGAACTTGGGTTTCCCGGCGCTAATCCCCCGCTGCGGCACCAATCCCCCGCTGCGGCACCCGATGCGGTGCGGCAGGCGGGGGAACTGCAGGCCTCCTCCTCCTGTTAAGGAGGAGCTGCCTGCAGCCGACAACTGTCCGGCGGATTGACCCGACATCTGAGCCCGGCACCTCGGGGAAATGCCGGGCTCGCATCAGACACTGATCAGGGCCGCGGGGGGGAATGCAGGAGTCCGGGAAGGGAGGTGCGGGCAGGCGGCCGCCGGGAACGTGGCCGGCCGCCACTCCACCTTTATGCGCCGGCGCACACTGGGGGAAGACTCTGTTGCCAGAGTCTTAGTTGCGCCTGCCACGGGCGAGGCGGGCACAACTGAATTTTGGCTTGGGGCCGGGTTACCACGGCAACCGGGACGCTGCGCACACCGATGACGTCATCGGTGCCGGCGCAGCGCTACCGGTGCAATGCCGATTTAGGGCCCCAGGGAATTTCTCAACTGGCCATAACTCCGGCGCTAGGCCCTCTAGCGCCTCAAATGCGGCGCTAAGCCTACCGAATTTCTAGGCCGAAGTCTATGTCTCAGTTCCTTACTCTGCTTTTCTTTTACACAGCAGGGTAGCGTGGTGCGCAACTTGTGACCCATTAGGAGTTCAGCAGGTGAAGAATCACAGTCTAAAGAGGAGGCTTGGTAGCTCAGCAGGGCGAGATAAGGATCAGACTTGCTTTCTGTTGCTTTCTTCAGTAGCTGTTTGAGAACTTGAACACCTTTCTCTGCCTTACCATTCGACTGAGCATACAGAGGTCTGGATGTGATGTGTTGAAAGTCATAATGTGCTGCAAATTGTTGCCACTCCTTACAGTTGAAGCACGGACCATTGTCGCTAACGGCAGTCCTGGGAATTCCATGTCTGGCGAAGATGGATTTAACATGCATTATGACACTGCTTGCTGATGTACTTGAGAGCAGCGCCATCTCAGGATAGTTAGAATAGTAGTCAATCACTAATAGATATTCTTCACCATTCAAATGAAAGAGGTCCATACCAACCTTTTGCCATGGTGCTGTTGGTAAGTCAGCTACTATCATTGGTTCCTTTGCTTGTTTGTTTTGGTGTATCTGACATGTCTCACATTCGCCTATCATGTTCTCAATGTCCTTATTTATGCCAGGCCAATAAACAGTGTCTCTTGCTCTCCTTTTGCATTTTTCAATTCCGAGGTGTCCCTCATGAATCCTTTTGAGCATGTCTTTACGTAGAGCCTGTGGAATGACTATTCTGTTCTGTTTTAGTAATAGTCCACTTGCGACACTCAACTCTGACCTGATGTGATAGTACTTTGGACAGGAACCTTTTGGCCAACCATGATGAATGTTCTCTATTACTGTTTGTAACACTGTGGCCTAGAAATTGAGTTTTGGCTTAGCCAGGGCTTTAGCGCCGGAAGTTAGTGCTGGCGCTAAGTCCCCCTGCGCGCGCCAAAAATTCAGCAGGGCCGCGCCCAAACGGCTGCCGGCGCTACTGAAGGGTCTTTGCGGCGGTAAATCGGCGCTAACTGCCGTTTCGCGCCGCAATTCCGGCGCTGCGGCACCCGATGCGGTGCGGCAGGCTCGGGAAGTGCAGGCCTCCTCCTTCCCTTAAGGAGGAGCTGCCTGCACCCGGCCGCGGCCCGCGAAAATCTTTTTAAAAATGAGCCCGGCACCTCGGACAAGTGCCGGGCTTGCTTCTGTTCCGGGGGGGGGGGGAAGTCCGGGGAGGGAGCTGCGGCCAGGCGGCCGGCTGGAAAGCGGCCGGCCGCCGCGGGGCCTTTAATGCGCCGGCGCAAAGACTTGTAAGACTCTGTTGCCAGAGTCTTAGTTGCGGCTACCACGGGCGAGGCGGCCGCAACTGAATTTTGGCGCTGGGGCCCGTCGGCATGGCAACCGGGACGCTGCGCACACCGATGACGTCATCGGTGCCGGCGCAGCGCTACCGGTCTACCGCGGCGGAAGGGCCCCAGGCAATTTCGGCGCCGGCGCCAATTGCAGCGCTAGGCCCTCTAGCGCCGCAAAATCGGCGCTAAGGGCACTCAATTTCTAGGCCACTATCTTTTACTGTTTCTTCTGCTATTTGCTTTGATTTTGTCTCTGACACGGGCAGTGCAGCAGTGCCCATACTCACATGAACATCCACGTCTTCCTCAGTAGAGCTCACATGACTCATTGTGGGTACTCGGGATAGTGCATCTGCTAACACTATGTATTTCCCTGGTGTGTAGATCAGTTCAAAGTCATATCTTTGCAGCTTCATCATGAGTCGTTGAATCCTTGGAGACATCTCATTCAGGTTTTTTTTTATGATGGCAACCAGTGGGCAGTGGTCTGTCTCAACTGTGAAGGTGGGAAGTCCATATATGTAGCCGTGGAACTTTTCTAGTCCAACTACCAAGCCTAGACATTCCTTTTCAATCTGGGCATATCGACACTCAGAGTCAGTCATAGACCTGGAGGCATAGGCAACAGGCTTCCAATCTTCACCCTCTGCTTGTAGCAAGACCGTGCCTAGGCCATCTTTTTATGCATCCGTTGACACTTTGATTCTCTTTGTTGGGTCAAAGAAGGTGAGTACAGGTGTCGTTGTCAGCACTGTTTTGAGGTTCATCCACTCTTGTTCATGTCTTTCTGTCCATGCAAACTCATTTGTTTTATGTAGCAGGTCTCGCAGACAGGCTGTCTTGGCTGACAAGTTAGGAATGAACTTTCCAATGAAGTTTATCATCCCCATGATGCATAGCACTCCTTTTTTGCCAGTGGGTCGGGGCATTTTGAGTATGGCCTTTACTTTTTCCATACCTGGCTCTATTCCTTTACCAGATAGATTATCTCCTAGGAAAGTGACATCCTGGACGCCAAACTGACACTTGGCTTTGTTGAGCTTCAGTCCATTCCGGCGTATGCTCTGTAGCACTTTAGTCAGTCTCTCATTGTGTTCTTTCAGTGTGGAGCCCCAGATGATGATGTAATCAACATAGACCCGAACTCCTTCCAGACCTTCAATTATGTGTTCCATCGCTCTATGAAAGATTTCAGATGCAGATATTATCCCGAAAGGCATTCTGAGGAAACAATACCTGCCAAATGGTGTGTTGAAGGTACAGTATTTGGTGCTCTCTTCATCCAGTTTTAGTTGCCAAAATCCTTGTGAGGCATCGAGCTTTGTGAAGTATCTGGCACCTGACATTTCACTGGTGATTTCTTCTCACTTGGGAATCTGGTAGTGTTCACATTTTGTGTTTGCATTTAAGTCCTTTGGATCCATGCATACTCTCAGATCATTGTTCTTTTTCTTTACACATACCATGGCGTTAACCCAGTCTGTTGGCTCTTTGACTTTCCTGATGACTCCTAGTGTGGTCATTCTGTCCAGTTCTTTCTTGAGCCGGTCACGCAGGGGTGCTGGAACTCTCCGTGGAGCATGTACCACTGGCTGAGCATTCTCCTTTAGCTGGATCTTGTAAGTGAATGGTAGAACTCCAAATCCTTTGAACACATCCTGGAAATTACTCACTACAGAATCCACTGAGTCATCTGGTTTGCTTATGGCACAGTTTATACGGTAGACTCTCTTGACCAGTTCTAAGTCCTCACAAGCTTTGTCACCTAGTAGTGAATCAAGTCCTTCAGCCACAACAGAAAACATGAGATGATGCACTTTGTCTTTGACTGTCACTTTAAGTCTGCATACACCTAAGCTACCTATTTTCTGTCCATTATAGTTCTTCAGTAATACTGACTTTTTCTGTATTTTGGGCTTTTCTTTCATATTGTTAATGTCACTCATACTGATTAAGTTTGCTTTTGCCCCAGTGTCTAGTTTCAATGTGACTAATGCTCCATTTACCTGCAGTGGCATCATCCATTTGTCCTCTTTTACTGCATTAACTTTATGTTCAGCATTGTCCATTCCTGAGGGCTGCACATTTTCTGTATCCTTTTCTATATTGTCACATGACGCCATTCCTACAAAAAATGTCTCACTTAAATCAGTGTCCTCAATCACATTGACTTGTTGCCCTTGCTTTGTTTTTACTTTTGGAAAGCATTGTTTGGCAAAGTGATTCTTTCCATTACATTTTATGCACATTTTCCCAAACGCTGGGCATTGTCTTGACTGGTGCTGGTAACCACAGCGTTTACAATTGAAAATTCCATCCTCCGATTGCTTTGCATTTCTGTTCTGCCCACGTTTCTCCCCTTTGTAGGACACAGCACCGACAGCAGCACTATCACTTACTACATTCGCATTATTATTAAATTCACTGAAAGTCTTTGCGTGCTGTTGAACTAGCTCACTGGCATGGCATATTTTCACAGCATCCTCCAATGTTAGTTTGATTTCTCTCAACAAAAGTTCCCTGACCTTTTTATCATGAATACCAAACACAATCTGGTCACGAATCATGGATGATTTCAGTTCAGAGAAATTACATGTCTGTGCTTTCAGTTTCAGATCGGTCACAAAGCTATCAAAAGTTTCATTTTGCTGCTGTGTCTGTGAACGGAACACGTACCTCTCATATTTCTCGTTCTTTTTGGGAGAACAATGTGTATCAAATTTCTTTAGCACATCGTCCATTTTTTCTCTGTCCTCCTCTTGATCAAATACAAACGTATTAAATACCTCTATTGCCTGTGGGCCTGCAACCGTGAGCAGTAACGCTATTTTCCTTGCGTCTGGCTTTGTACCGAACCCGATGGCAGCAATGTAGAGTTTGAATTGTTGTTTGAAAGTCCGCCAATTGCAGTCGACATTCCCTGTGAGTTTCAAACCCTCCAGTGGCTTCAAATTCTCCATGTCGTGTTTCGCAATATTCAACAGATATTACCACTTCTGGCACCCTGTTATGTTCATAAATAAATAGATGTTTTCATTATGAACAGCTAGCTTGAGCTAGTCATTTATTCAGCCATGTGGACTAGTGTACAGGCATCCATCTTGACTACTGCCTTGTGGGTAGCCCCCCACTAAACATACAGCTCCACCTAGTGTACCATTCTAGAATGACATGTTACTGATCATTACAGACACATAAGTTTAATCAAGTTCTCCTTGCAGAGTACCATAGAGTTAAAAACCTACTCCGGAGAAATCCTAAAGACATGTGGACAAATGGAATGTACAGTTCAACACTATGGCCAGTCAGTAAAGTTGCCTATTATTGTAGGGAGCTTCAACAACAGGCCAAATCTCATGGGAAAATGACTGATTGAGAAAGTTAAAACTAGACTGGAAAAACATCTTCAGTGTCGATGTTTCAAAGAAGTGACTCAACACAATGGTGAACAAGTATAAAAGCATGTTCACAGAGAGTTATGGGGGCATCACTGGGTATGACGTGCATATCCGCACCAAGTCCAATGCGAAACCTGTCTATTGTAAGGCAAGGCCGGCCCCCTATGCGTTGAAAAGTTAGGTGGAGGAAGAGCTAGCGAAGCTCAGAGACAATGGAGTGTTAGTAAAAACTGATAAAAATGAATGGGCTACCCCGATTGTTGTAGTGCCCAAAGCAGACAAAACTGTACGCTTGTGCGGTGACTAAAAAGTTACTATTGTAGGAATTGACGAATTCCTAACTAATAATTAAGGTCAACTCAGGTGATCAATCAAACAGGTCTTTAATGTAAAATGAAACGAGTTCAAACAGTTTGATGAGATCGATACAGGAGAACCACGAAAACCGGTCTTAACAAGATGGAGCTTCCACGAGGACTGCCAGGGCAGTCCCGTGGATGGCGTCATGATGTCATCACATTTTTCCCACGCTTGGGGGTCACGTGATTAGCGGCATAACATCATCGCGTTTGCCCGCGTTTTACTGCGGTCTTAAAGGGACCATGCCCCGTACATGCAAACAGTATGTGCAAACACAGAAATAACTAACAGACTGGTACAGGCTTAGGTTGGAGTAAAACATCGTTAAAGGGAACTATGTACAGTTGCTCAGAGTCCCTCAGTGGCTCTGCCACATGCGCTCCCCCAGAATTCTCTTTAATGGAAAAAACCAAACAGTGAGCGGGTCTGACAAGCCTGTCAGAACGACTCCTGTACTCCCGAAGCGGAGGCTGCTGGACGGCTGGCGGTCGAGCGGGCGATTGCACTTGGTCTGGCGTGATGACGATGGGTGGCCGACCTCGTGTTGGCGGCTGTGCTGTCTTGATGGGGCGGTCGAGGTCCAAGTGTGCTGGCTTTAAACGGTCGACTGAAATGTGGTCCAGTTTACCACCGACATCTACCGTGAAGGTTTTGTCTCCTGCCTCTAACACGCGGAAAGGACCTGTATACGGGGCCTTGAGTGGATCCTGATGTGCAGCATGGCGAATGAAAACGTATTCAGCCTTTTTTAGCTCTGTGGGAACGTTTGATCTCTGAAGTCCGTGGCGCAATGTGGGGACCGGCGCGAAACATCTGGCCGCCTCCTGGTGACTGTTAAGCTGGCCTGACGCGGACCATGGCTCCGTCGGTGTTGGCAGGAAATCCCCTGGGACTTGCAGCGGCTGACCATATACCAACTCTGCAGAGGAAGAGTGAAGGTCTTCTTTGGGGGTCGTGCGAAGGCCCAACAGGACCCACGGTAGCTTGTCCGCCCATCCAGCGTCCTGGAGGCTGGCCCTCAGGGCGGCTTTCAGCGATCGGTGAAAACATTCACAGAGGCCATTCGCTTGTGGGTGGTAGGCTGTGGTGCGGTGTAATTTGACACCGAGTCCCTGGGCCACTGCATTCCAGAGTTCGGAGGAAAACTGTGGTCCCCGATCCGAAGAAATGTCAGCGGGCACTCCAAAACGGGCGACCCAGGAAGAAATGAATGCCCTGGCCACGTCCGCCGAAGTAGTGGCCATCGGGTGGTGCGGTCTACCTTGGTCAGTATGTGAGAAAAACCATGGGAAGGTGGGAGTGGTCCTACCAGGTCCACATTGACGTGGTCAAAACACCGCTCCGGAACTGAGAAGGTGGCCAATGGGGCCTTGATGTGGCGCTGTACCTTGGCCTTTTGGCAGACGACGCAGGTGTTGGCCCAGTCACGGACATCTTTGCGCATGCCATGCCAAACGAATTTAGCTGACATCAGCTTCTGAGAGGCTTTCATTCCCGGGTGTGACAACCCATGTATGGCGTCGAACACTTTGTGGCGCCAGCTGGCCGGTATGACAGGGCGAGAGTCCCGTACGGAGACGTCACACAAGAGCGTGGTACCTGCCGCATGGAACTTGATGTCGGCCAACTGGAGGCCAGTGACAGTGGTTTTGTAGGCTTGGACTTCTGGGTCCGAGGCTTGATCCGCTGCCATGAGGGCGTAATCGATGCCTAAATGAACCGAATTGACGGTCGCGCGGGAGAGGCAGTCGGCCACCAGGTTGTCCTTACCGGCCACGTGCTGTATATCCGTGGTGAACTCGGAGATATAGGTCAGTTGACGTTGCTGTCGGGATGACCACAATTCGGCGGTCTTGGCCATGGCGAAGGTGAGCGGTTTATGGTCCACGAAGGTGGTGAAGGGACGTCCTTCGAGGAGGAAGCGAAAATGGCGGATGGCCAGAAAAAGAGCGAGCAACTCCCGGTCGAAAGTGCTATACGCTCTCTCGTTCCGCCGTAGTTGACGGCTGAAGAATGCCAACGGCTGCCACGTCCCTTTCACCCACTGCTCTTGTACGGCGCCGATTGCGTAGTCTGACGTGTCGGTGGTGAGGGAGATGGTGGCTCCTGGCAGCGGGTGCACCAGCATAGTCACATTGGCCAAGGCGTTTTTGGTGTCAGCGAATGCCCAGGCCATGTCATCCGTCCAGTCTACCGTATCCTTGCCAGTCTTGCCCTTGAGGGCCTCGTACAGGGGCTGCATGAGTAGTGCTGCCTTAGGCACGAAACGGTGGTAAAAATTTACCATGCTTAGGAATTCCTGCAGGGTCCTAATGGGTTGTGGGCGTGGAAAGGCTGTCACCGCCTCTACCTTCGCTTGTAAAGGAACCGCTCCCTCTGAAGTGATGCGATGCCCCAGGAAATCAATTTGTTGCAGGCCACACTGACACATGGCCGGGTTGATAATCAGGCCGTGTTGGCTGAGACGTCGAAAGAGGGTGCGTAGGTGACAGATGTGTTCTTCTTTATTGGGACTGGCAATGAGAATATCGTCCAGGTAGACGAAGAGGAACTTGAGGTCCCGCAGCACGGAGTCCATCAGGCGTTGGAAAGCCTGGGCGGCGTTCTTCAACCCAAAAGGCATTCTTAAAAATTCGAACAGGCCGAATGAGGTGATGACTGCGGTCTTCTGGACATCTTGGGGATGAACGGGGACATGGTGGTAGCCCCAGACGAGGTCGACTTTCGAGAAGACAGTGTTCCCTGCCAGATGGGCGGAGAAATCCTGGATGTGGGGGATCGGGTACCGATCAGGAGTGGTGGCATCGTTTAGGCGTCGATAGTCGCCGCATGGCCGCCATCCGCCGCCAGACTTCGGGACGATGTGGAGGGTGAAGACCAGGGACTATTCGACCAGCGAATAATCCCTAATCGTTCTATGGTCGTGAACTCCGCTTTTGCGACCGCCAGCTTGCAAGGTTTCGGGCGCCGGGCGCGCGCGTAGGCCGGGGAGCCGTTGGTGGTGATGTGGTGTTCCACACCGTGCTTCGTGTCTGTGGAGGAGAACGTGGGTCTGGTGAGGTCGGGGAATTCACCGAGCAGGCGAGCGTACTCACCCGGAGCCGGAAAAGCACAGGCGACGGTGCGCGACGTAGTGTTACTGCGGTAACAAGGGATAGAATGAAAAGTTGCCGCGTTGATCAACTGCCGGTTCCGCACGTCGACCAGGAGGCTGTTGGCGCACAGGAAATCTGCACCGAGAATGGGTTGCGAAACCTTAGCCGTAACAAAGTCCCAGTAAAAGCGTTGGCCCCCGAAACAGAACTGCACCCGCCGTCTGCCGAAGGTCCTAATTGCTCCACCATTGGCCACTTCAAGGGCGAGGCCGTGAAACCCGATCTACACGTCGAGGGCGGACATGGGTAAGATGCTGCACTGCGCTCCGGTGTCGCACAGAAAACGACGACCGGAGAGAGTATCGGTGATAAACAGCAACTTGCCCGCGTTGCCGATCGCCATCGCGGCTGCGGGGCGCCCGTTAAACCTGTTCCCTGGTGGTCATAGTCATTTTTTTGGGGGGGAAACTGCAGGGAGGGCGGCAACATTGTGCTTTCGCGCCAAACTGTGCGTGGTAGAAACACAGCCCAGCAGGCTGATGAGCTGGGACGGCATCTGTGGGGGATGGTCGCCTCGTGGCGGCGCAGTGCTGCTGAGTAACAGCAAAAATTTTGTCCGCCTCTGCCGCGAGTGCAGCGCAGTCCTCAACTTCGGATCTGGCCAGGGCGGCTTGCACCTGCTCCAGTAGCTGGCTGAGGAATATTTCTCGGAATAGGAAGCATTCTGGTTCAGAGCCAAGGAGTGTGAGCATTTGGCTCATTAACTCCGAAGGCTTGGAGTCCCCGAGCCCGGGCATAGCGAGCAATTGACGGGCGCGCTCTGCCTTAGTGAGGCTGAAAACTTGCAGCAACCGCGCCTTGAGTGTTTCATACTTGCGGTCCGCTGGAGGGCTCTCGAGGAGGCTGACGATCCGCGAGGCGGTAGAGCCGTCGAGTGCGGAGACCACATAGAGATATTTGGTCTGATCCGCAACGATATCCCTCAGGGCAAATTAGGCCTCGACCTGAATGAGCCACGAATTCGCTTGCTGCTCCCAGAACTGCGGTAGCTTCAGTGAAATGGCGTTGGTCTCCATGCTGTGTCCTTTTTGCGAAAAACGTTCACAAAAGACGGGGTCACCAATGTAGGAATTGACGAATTCCTAACTAGTAATTAAGGTCGACTCAGGCGATCAATGAAACAGGTCTTTAATGTAAAACGCAACAAGTTCAAACAGTTTGATGAGATCGATACAGGAGAACCACGAAAACCGGTCTTAACAAGATGGAGCTTCCACGAGGACTGCCAGGGTGGTCCCGTGGATGATGTCATCACATTTTTCCCACGCTTGGGGGTCACGTGATTAGTGGCATGACATCATTGCGTTTGCACGCGTTTTACTGCGATCTTAAAGGGACCACGCCCCGTACATGCAAACAGTATGTACAAACACAGAAATAACTAACAGACTGGTACAGGCTTAGGTTGGAGTAAAACATCGTTAATGGGAATTATGTACAGTTGCTCAGAGTCCCTCAGTGGCTCTGCCGCACTATCAACCAAGCGGTTGACGATGAGCAGTTCCCGTTACCTACATCGCACGATTTGTATGCAGTACTCTCTGGGTCAAAGGTTTTCTCCAAGCTTGACCTGTCGCACGCTTATGCTCAACTGAATGTTGACAAAGAGAGTCAACAGTATCTCACCATCATCACTCACAGGGGACTGTACTCAAACACCAACCTGCTGTATGGTGTAAAGTCCTCCCCCAAAATCTTGGTCTGAAAGTTGATGCAAATGGCTTGCAACCAGTGAAAGAAAAGGTTGATGCTGCCATCAATGCTCCAAAGCCACAGAACGTGCCTGAGTTAAGATCTTTCCTTGACATGGCCCAGTACTATGCACGTTTCTTACCGGAGTTAGTGACCATGTTAGCTCCATTGCATGAGCTCCTCAAGAAGGATGTCCAGTGGAAGTGAATGAAAGCGCAACTGGAAGCTTGCGACACTTGCAAGAGAAGTCTCTCTAGTGATGCTCTACTTGTGCACTATGACACAGAGCGTGAGCTGAAGTTAGCGTGTGATGCTTCCAGTTACGGTGTGGGAGCTGTCATAAGCCATGTAATGGATGACGGCCAAGAGAAACCAATTGCGTTTGCATTGCGAACTCTCACAAAGAGCGAAAGAAACTACGCGCAAATTGAAAAGGAAGCACTCGCCATAGTGCTTGGAATCAAGAAATTCTAATAGTTCCTGATCAGCAGAAAGTTTACCCTGATAACCGATCACTAACCGCTCCTAGCAATATTGGGGCCCAAATCTGCCATCCCTGCAATGGCCACATCAAGAATGCAATGTTGGGCAGTGTTGTTGTCACAATATGACTATACGACAGAATGCCGCACTTCAAAGCAAAATGAAATTGCAGATGCCTTGTCCAGGTTGCCACATGAGGACTCATGTGTTGGGAGTGAAAGTGCTATTTTCACACCAGGTGCAGTTGACGAAGGCTTTCCCGTGAGAACTGAGATTGCAAATGAGACTCAAAAGGATTCAGTACTGAAAATAGTGTATGAAAACACCTTGAATGGATGGACTGATCAGTGTTTGGACACAGAATTGAAACCATTCCATAACCATCATACTGAATTGTCTTGTGAGCAAGGTTGTATCAAGTGGGAAAACAGAGTGGTGGTACCTACTTCTTTGCGAGAGAGAGAATTCTGGCCGAACTTCATACTGAACATCCAGGGATCGTCAGTATGAAATCAATTGCAACAAGCTTTGTTTACTGGTCTGGATTGGACAGTGATCTTGAATCACTTGTCAGCAAATGCAGCATTTGCTAAAATTGCAGAAACAAACCACCCAAAACTCCACGAGAACCCTGGTCATGGCCAAGTAGACCTTTTCAGAGAGTACATGTAGACTTCTGTGAGAAAGCAAATGATTATTTCCTGGTACTTGTAGATAGTCACTCAAAGTGAATTGAAGTGAAACACATGGGTTCAAATACTACAACTGAACGTACCATAGATGAGTTGAGGTCTATCTTTGCATGTCATGGCTTACCTGAAGAGCTTGTTTCTGACAATGGCCCTCAGTTCCATTCTGGCTCTATTCCAAGAATTCATGAAATGGAACGGTATCAAACACACTCTCATTCCACCATATCATCCAGCTTCAAACGGAGGAGCTGAAAGGTCAGTCAGAATAGTAAAAGAAGCTCTCAAAAAGCAGGTGCTGCAGGGTTGTTCGGGACTCAGCATGAAGCAACGTTTGGCAAATTTCTTGCTGAAGTACAGAACTACTTTGCACACTACAACTGGATATACCCCAGCAGAACTCTTGATGAAGAGGAGATTGAGAACATGATTCAGTCTTGTTAAACCAAATTTGGCACCAAGAGTTGAACAGAAACAGTTGAGTCAGAAATGTTACTATGAAAGCAATCAGAAAGAACGCAGTTTCAGACAAAACGAGTATGTTCATGTTCTCAGTCCCCTGGGCAAGTCGAGTTCACACAAGTGGGATGTAGGAACCATAGTAGACGTTGGTGGAACCAAGAGATACTTGGTTGAAATTGGTGACAACATCCGAAGTGTTCATGTGGATCAAATGATCTCTGCTAGAGATGAACCAAGACGTGATCTTGAACCACTTGATCATGAACACATACATGAGTTTGACTCTGTTGAGACTTCACTAACTGCAGTATCAGGTTCAACCAAGTCAGTGATAGAAACAGGATCATCTTTGAGTTCAGAACCAAAATAAAACAGCCCTAAAATTGGTTCAATACCAGAACCTTCTGTAAGATCAGGAAGGCTCCTGTTATTAAACTGGATTTGTTGTTCATTTGTAGGATTTGTAGTTCATTTAAAAGAAAAAAAGCCAGTAATTTTTTTTATGTGGTACATCTAATGCTGGGAAAGGTGGGACCATAGTTTTGTTGTATTTGAGAGGGGAATACATACATTGGGGCAGAAATTCGGGTCGGGGGCTTGCCGCGCGTGCAAGCCCCCGATCTGCGCTTACCCGATGCGCCTGCCGTTCACCTCCAGGGACGCCTGGAATTCCTTTATGAAAGAGAAGAATCCCGGGCAGCGTATGACGTCACGCCGCCCAGGAGTACAGCCAGCGCGAAGCCTGTAGCGCGCTGTGCAACTGAGACACGCCCCTTAAGGTCTCATTGTAATAGGACACGCCCCCAATCTTTCCAAGCAGCTGCAGAGGACTTTGTAGTTACACAGCTGCAGGGAAAGTAGGTTATCTGCTATTTTATGAATGTTTTGTGAACTTTTATAAAATTTTAAAAACGTTTAAATGATTTTGATGACTCTTAGATAGTTTTAAAGAGAATTGAAGCTATTTAAGCATTTTTTAAAGCCTTGAAAACATTCTATTAATTCTTTTCAGTTAATTAGCAAAGTGAAATGGCTGGAATTAGCACATTTCACGTGATTAAAAGAACTCAGAACTTCACTGATGATGACCTCAGCAATCTCCTCAACGTCACAGTGCAGAGCCACTTTGGTCCCAGGAGCCAGCAGCTGCGCCAGTCATGATGCAGGGCAGTGTAGCATTGCCTCAGCAACAACTCTTTCCTCAAGCCGCTGCTGAAGAGCAGGAACAATCTGACAGGGCCCTTGCAAATAGATCTGGAGGGCTCCAGTCACGGGTAGTGAAAAGGCGCAGGAAACGTTAGAGTGTCACCTTCAGCTCACTCCGCCACCTTCAACCCTCAGTCACACAGGCCAGTTGGCAAATCGTTAAATAGTTATATTTTTCACTTTATTTAAATGTTAAATGTTTTCTTACATATTTAAATTCAAGTGTTTATTTATGAAGGAAAGGATAGGTAACCTTATCGTTTCAGCAGTACACCCAGTAATCAATGTTGAAAGAATTTAAACATTTATTTAACTTCAAAAACTTTTACAACAAATGTTACAAAATTATAAAATAGCTAGTTTGCACTGTATTGCAGTAAGAAAGTAAAAATTACTGTAAAATGTTTACACTTTCTTTTCTAACAGTCACCATTTTGCACATGTTTGAAAACGTTAAAAGAGGTAGTTAGCATCTTAATTTTTGTAATTTCACTAAGAATCAAACACAAATGAGTTAAACCTGTTTACAAAGTGATTTCAAAATTGTTAACGTTAACATTTTTAAATTGCATAAAATAGGTCATTAACATCCTTGAACGAAGAAAGAAAGACAAGTAAAAGCGAACTCTTTCCAATAACACTTCCTCACAGTTCCTGTCCATAAATTTTTTTAAAGTTCATAACTGTTACTTAAAATTTACAAGTTATTCACTTTATACATTGAAACTGAATCTGAAAAGTGTTTGATTATGCAATAAAAGGTCACTGTTTCACTTCAATGGGGCAGAAATTCGGATCGGGGGCTTGCCGCGTGTGCAAGCCCCCGATCTGCACTTATCCGACGCGCCTGCCATTCACCTCCAGGGACGCCTGGAATTCCTTTTTGAAAGAGAAGAATCCCGGGCAGCGTCTGACGTCACGCTGCCCAGGAGTGCAGCCAGCGCGAAGCCTGGAGCGCGCTGTGCAACTGAGACACGCCCCTTGAGGTCTCAGTTTAATAGGACACGCCCCCAATGTTTCTCACAAGCTGCAAAGCATTTTTACATGCAGAGCAGCATTTCAAATAGGTTTTTGGTATTTTTATGAAGCTTTTGGTAACTTTTATAAACTTATAAAAACGTTTACATTATTTAGAAGAATCTGAAGTAGTTTTAAACAGAATTAAAGCAATTTAAATACTTTTAAAAGCCCTGAAAGAATTTTTTTCATTCCATTTATTTATTTAGCAATGTCGTCGTCATACGTGTCTTCACACTGTTCCCTTTGGGGATCTGTATGAAGTGGTGGAAGGATTTATGGCCGTGATTAACGCTCCTTCCGTGACCGTAACCATCTTTGTACCAGCCATTAGGGTGGTTAGTCCTATGGTGGGAGGGTTTTACGGGCTCCCACAAGCTATACGAGGAGGGGGGGCCACCCACACCCATGGACGCAAATAGCCCACTGGATGTCAACGCAGAATTTAGAGCCGGAGCTCCGACTCCACTTGCCGGGACTGTCTGGAGCGGGGTTCGAAACCCTACCCCGTCTGGCCCAGCGGCGGGGATCCTACCGCTACGCCAAAGGCCCACTCCGATTAGCAACGTGAAATGGCTGGAATGAGCACAATTCACGGCTTAAAAGAACTCACAATTGAACTGATGATGACCTCAGCAATCTCCTCACCGAGGTGGAGGCGCAGCGCCTGCTCATCATTGGTAATGAGAAGTCCAAGGCACCGCAAAAAGGACAGATGATAGCTTGGTCTTTCAAGTGGCAGCATAGGGCTCCAGTCACGGGGAGGGAAAAGGCGCAGGAAACGTATGGGTGTCACCTTTTGCGCGGAGTGGGCCTTTTGCGTAACGGTAAGCATCCCCGCCGCTGGGCCAGAAGGAGTAGGGTTTCGAACCCCGCTCCAGACAGTCCCGGCAAGTGGAGTCGGAGCTCCAACTATAAATTCTGGGTGGACATCCAGCGGGATACTTGCGTCCGCGGGAGTGGGTGGCCCACCCCCCTCAGATGGGTTGTGGGAGCCCGTAAAACCCTCACGCCATAGGACTAACCACCCTAATGGCTGGTATGAAGATGGTTATGGTCACGGAAGGAGCGTTAACGTGGCCAGAAATCCTTCCACCACTTCATACAGTTCCCGAAAGGGAACAGTGTGAGGATACGTACGACGATGACCTCTTGTGCAATGCACCTCCTTGGACCCTCAGTCGCAGATGCGAGGGGGAAAATCGTGCAATTGTTAAATTTTTCATTTTATTGACATGTAAAATGTTGGCCCAGTAATTCCGTTCCAAACGCGTGAGTACGGTCGGGGTACCCACGCGTCTGGCCGGAGGAAATGCCGGTATTCAGCATGCACAGCGCATGCGGGGAAAACCGGCATTTCCTGTCCTCTGAACAAAGGGGTTCAGAGGCAGAACGCGTGTGACTGCACAGGCAGCGCGTGCGCAGTAAAATTCGCCGGTTTCATTCATGCTTTCAGTGAGGTTGAGTCCTTACAACTTACACATGAAAAAAGCATGAGTACAGTTGCTCCAGAGGCTGCGGAGGAAGTTATATTTTATCGTGGAGCTTCTGAAAGGCAATATTTTTGTTTGGGAAAGGGAGGAAAGTTATTTTAAGAAATGCTGAGGTAAGTTTTAAAGTTTATTTTTGTTTTTTTAAAACGGGTTTTCAGTACTGTAGGTAGAAGGAGCAATTGTGGCTATGTGAATTAAATTTGCTGTGTTTATTAAATGTGAAAATGACTCCAACATTTTTAAGAAAGAAACTTTTCATCAGTAATATATTCTTTTAAGTAATTATGTATGTATGTCTGTATATATTCCTTTGCGTATATGTATGTATGTATATATTCCTTTACTTATGTGTATGAATGTATGTATTTAATTATGACTTTCAGAGAAAGTAACTTATTGGAAAATCATAATTAAATACATACATTCATACACATAAGTAAAGGAATATATACATACATACATATACGTAAAGGAATATATATGGACATACATACATAATTACTTAAAAGAATATATTACTGATGAAAAGTTTCTTTCTTAAAAATGTTGGAAATGTTACATTACTCATTTTAGAACAGTCATTTTCACATTTAATAAACACAGCAAATTCAATTCACACAGCCACAATTGCTCCTTCTACCTACAGTACTGAAAACCCGTTTAAAAAAAAAAAATTAAACTTTAAAACTTACCTCAGCATTTCTTAAAATAACTTTCCTCCCTTTCCCAAACAAAAATATTGCCTTTCAGAAGCTCCACGATAAAATATATCTTCCTCCGCAGCCTCTGGAGCAACTTTACACATGCTTTTTTCATGTGTAAGTTGTAAGGACTTAACCTCACTGAATCCATAAATGAAATCGACGAAGTTCACTGCGCACGCGCTGCCTGTGCAGTCGCACGCGCTGTGCCTCTGAACCCCTCCGTTCAGAGGACAGGAAATGCCGGTTTTCCCCGCATGCGCTGTGCATGCTGAAAACCGGCATTTCCTCCGGCCAGACGCGCGAGTACCCCGACCGTACTCACGCGTTTGGAACGGAATTGCTGGGCCAATATGTGTCTGCTTCTGTCTTTGCCTTGCGGGGGGAGGGGTAGTTGCAGGGCGTAACTACCGCGTAAAGGTGTTGGCTACCAGCAGTTCGTGAGCAGCCTTAGATTCGGCAGCACTGGGCTCCTCCCCATGAGGCCTGGCAGCATGCACATTGACATCGCCTTCATCCTCCATTTCAACAGGCAGCTGTTCCTCATTGTTAAGGGTCAGTCCTTCCTGCAGGGCAAGGTTGTGCAAAGCACAACAGGCCAGCACAATCCTTGCCACTTTCTGGTGAGAGTACTGCAATGTCCCCCCTGACCTATCCAGACACCGGAAGCGTGATTTCAGAACTCCAATTGTCCTCTCCACCACTTGACGTGTAGACGCATGTGCATGGTTGCATCACAGGACTACTCCTCACACAGACGTACCTGTTCGGAGTAAATGGAAATAGTTGTTACAGTTATTTTAATAAACTGAGTGCCTATAACATCAACTCGGCCTATGCCAGGAAGCATGCTTTAACGGCTTGCAAACACATCCTTCCCGCCTGATGAATATCACAGGCCTAGATCCTTTGCTAATAAATTACATTTGCAGAAATTCATCATTACATAAATACATTCATCCACGTACTGAAAGGAATACATACATAAATGCACATCCTTAATGGAATATATACAGACATACATACAATCATACATACATACTTACTAAATATTACTGATGACAATTTCATTTTGTAAGCATTTTATTATTTTTAAAACAGTAAATTTCACATTTTATAAAAATAACTTCAATGAGGCCTTGTCCACAACAGCCACAATTGCTCCTTCTACCTACGGTACTGAAAAACCGTTTTAAACAAAAAAATGTTTTTAAACTTACCTCAGCCTTTCTTAAAATAACTTTCCTCCCTTTCCCAAACAGAAATAGAGTGACTTTCAGAAGCTCCACGATGACAGACTTCTTCCTCCGTAGCTTCTCGATAGCTTTGCTCCTGCTTTTTTCATTTCCAAGTTGTCAGGACTTACCCTCACTGAATCCATGAATGAAATCGACGAAGTTCACTGCGCACGCGCTGCCTGTGCAGTCGCACTCACTGTGCCTCTGAACCCCTTCGTTCAGTGGACAGGAAATGCCGGTTTTCCCCACATGCGCTGTGCATGCTGAAAACCGGCATTTCCTCCGGCCAGACGCGTGAGTACCCCAACCATACTCACGCGTTTGGAACGGAATTACTGGGCCATTATTTTTAAGGGGAAAGCAGTATTATCACATGGTTTGTCACATGGTTTAGTATGAGCATGCTCAGTTTGCTCTGACCTAATATACAAGCACGTGGACTAGCAACTCATCCTGTCTCTGTCCTTCATTTGTTCTACCCACATATATTACAGACCTGGAGTGGAAATCTTGGCTAAGTTTAACCCCCTTTAACCCAGGGGAGCTGAGACCAATTGTAGTGCTGCTACTGCTGCCCTGGCTGAGATCAACTAACTCAGCACGGATTGAAGATTGATCGTGGGGACTTATTTGTATGACTCCGCTATTTAGGTTATAAACTCACTGAGCCATTGGGGAAGCCATGATATGTTATTTTGACAAAGAAAGTAGCTCCTTTGTATTTTGTGGAAGCAAATATTTTTGTTTTTGATCAGTCTTGTGATTATGGGGGTGAAATTTAACTCACGGCCATCCATTTTTCACCTGAAAAAATGGGTGGCCAGGAGTCGAAAATCGGAGTGGAGGCACGGTGGCTTCCCCATTGATGCCCAAGGCCTGCCTGATGCCATATTCAGGTGGGCCAGTAAATGAGCAAGCAGCCTGCCCACCTGAAATAGGTGCAAGGCTGCTTTTCCATTAAAATTGGGATCCCGCAAGAACCTGATTCAGGAAATTCAGGTACAAATGAGAGGAGATTGCATGGGGCAAGCTCCGCCTACTTGTACCAGGTGTTGAGCGGTCTAACCAGTGGTCCTTAAAGGGACTGCTGGAGGCTGGTCAAAAAATGGCTACAAAACATTTTAAAAGTATATTTTTCTGGAGCACAAGGTGCAGGTGTGTTCCTCCTGGCTCCACACAAATACTGCAGGCCGCTACTGGCCGGGGTTTGCCTCCCCCGCTGGCTTTATCACCCTCCCTTCCAGGAAACACCTGCGGACCGGCTCAGCGTTAGAGCTGGTCTGAATCCGTCAGTCGAGCTGCATCAGGATGCCCATTTTGCAACTGCAGCTCACCACTTCTAATCAAATGAGGGCTGATGCCTAATTTGGCTCGAGCCTCAGGCCGGCACACACTGGCATGCAGATCAGTCACTCATCTGACTTGTCGCTTATTTTGGGCAAAGTTGAATTTCTCCCCCTATATTTTTGATGGTTTTCGTGTTTCTTGTGGTGAGGATGTTAGCACTGAAAGATAGAACATGCTGTCCATTTTGAGCACCTACTGTTGGCACAAAGTATTCTGCAATAAGGCATCAAACAGACAGATCAGAATAAAACTGTCCTACTACCCACTTCACGGCTGGCTGTGCAGGTTTGCTTACAGAGAAAAGTTACAAACTAGACATAAGAACATAAGAAATAGGAGCAGGAGTAGGCCAATCGGCCCCTCGAGCCTGCTCCGCCTGCTCCGCCATTCAATAAGATCATGGCTGATCTGATCCTAACCGCCAATCCACTATCACAGAACCACCACCAAGGGACCAGGGAATAGGCTAGTACTAGTGCCTACGGATCAGGTGCTGTATCAGAGGGTACACTACGCGGTAGCCTCCATGATTTTAAACCTCACCGAGGTACACTTACCGGAGTGGTGCCCCAAAGAGACAGAACAGCTATACCAGGACCTGTTAAAAGAGATGTTTAGGAAATTTTACAAGTTCGATTTTGCCAACGTGGATAAAACAGAACTGTACACCACACACCATGAGTTTTTGGGTAACATGGGGAGGCAAAGAAGGGGAGCAAGGAATTATGTTTTTACAGCGTTTAACACAGGGTCCTCTGGCATCAAAAGTCTGGATGACATAGAATTGCAGACACAGATAAACGGTTTAAAAACACAGTTAAAGAAAATCTTGATGGATGAAAACAAGGTGGTGGGCTCAGAGTTGCACGAGGACCAGGCCATGACGGTCCATTTAAAAGAAATTATAGCTGAGCTGGAAAGACACGCCAAAACCGTGAATGCCCTTATAAGAGAGGACAGAAATGCTTCGGATCAGGCTGCGCAGAATGAGGTGTGCGTGCTGTATGGGGCGTGGTTGCTGGGTGAGGGCCGCAGTAATCTGGAGGATTTAAAACAGGGTTTAGTCCCCTCCTGAATCAGCAACAAACACCTCGCAGCCCTCCATCCATCCTGTGCCAACTCCGGCTAACTTCTGAGGCCTACCCCGTCCCAGTAGATTGTGGACAGTCTAATCATACCATCATGGGTGTAGTAGTAAGGATGCCGGTCATGGGTGAGACAGCCCGACCCGCACCGGTATACAGGGTAGAGAACATTGGAGTCATTCAAGGGGGTGCACACATCCGTTTCACAGCGGTCCAACGTTATCTCATAAAGTGGGAGCACGCTATGACAGGTACTGACCTCTCGGGGTGCCGGAGCCGGGGAGCACATATAATATTGTGTCCCCAGCACTTGAACGCCTATTCAAAACCACAGTGCAGGTTTAAAGCTGCTGGCGCAAAACCTATAAATTGTACCATGGAGGTAATGGCACAAGACCATGTTCCCCCACAGGTAGCATATATAGGAGGTGGGACATATTGTGTCACCACAGGTGCGCCCCACTACCAGCATAGCTGGTGTCCAGTAAATGACAGCAGTTTCTGCTTTAAACCCGAGGCAGAAGTTCAATTGGCCCAGGAACGAATTGTCCCCATTCCTGAACCCTCCACTGTTCACCTCACTGTAAAAGAGAATTTCACCAACCTGCAAAAGTATGTAGCGCATTTTGGCTATGAAATCCCCAGAAAATCTTAACAAAATACTCAAAGCAGTAATAGTCTCACAGAAACATTTCTACACTCTGGAGCAGAAGACAGTAGAGATAGGGGCCAAGATATTGGACATTGTAGTTCCACCCTGGTGGGACATTTTAAAAAATATAGAGGTCCCTTCATGGATTAGACTGGCTTCCCACATTCTCGTGGTTTGCCATCTGGGGATAGTATTGTACCTAGTGTGCACTCAGTGCAAGGGAAAAGGTCAAATACTCGAATTCTGAAACCAAAAGACCTGGAAAGAACATTATGTTAAGGTTGAGGGAGATACACCTGTTTGAATTTTTTGCGTGTTTCTGAATAAAGATTGTTTTTTTGTGTTCTTTTTGTTATTTTTAATAAAGATTTTCGATGTGTTGTTTTAATAAAGATGTATGTGTACGAAGTGGTGCAGGGGTGTTGGACCCCCTCCATGCTTGGATGTGTGTAAATGCCTGTATTTCTGTCTATGTATGCTTATGTACACTACATTTTTACAGAATGGGAAATGCATGTGTCGTGGGATCGTAGATAGGTAATCACAGGGAAGGTTGACTATGGAGGGTCGGAAACTTTGCTCACCTTGTTAGGATGATACTTAAAGCGAGTTTAGTATCAACAGGGGGGAGTGTAGGGTTCTCAAAATTCCCACATTCCCCAAAGTTATGGATAAAGGGACCCTGTATGGACAAGTTATTAAAAAGGGTACCCAAAATGGCTTCTGAAACCTCGTGACCAAAACCGACAGGATTTTAAAAGCAAGGCCGTGCAAAAGGCAGGCCTTACAAAACCTGAAACGAAACCTAACATGCATGAATCTGTGAAAGACTTTGTGAAGCCAGACAGCTAGGCAAACACAGAATATGCATTCTTCATCTTGGAACAGATCAAGTCAGGATGGGCCTAATCTTGAGGCCATCAACTTTTTGCATACATAATCGGTAACAGATCAATATGGCCACCGAGCCAGGAAAACCCGATTAAACTTCATAAATAACAAACAGCCAGGATATCGAAGCCATTAAACCAGGACAAATGTAAGAAGTCACACAACACCAGGTTATAGTCCAACAGCTTTATTTGAAATCACAAGCTTTTGGAGCGCTGCTCCTTCGTCAGGTGAAGTGGAGAAATGCATAAAGACACAGCTTATATAGTCAGAGAATAATGTCAGATGTTTACAGGTAATCTTTCCAACTGCCATTTATCACACCTCGGCAAAGAGATAATCACAGCAATCAAAGGTGTGAATGGTTATTCTCTGACTATATAAGCTGTGTCTTTATGCATTTCTCCACTTCACCTGACGAAGGAGCAGCGCTCCGAAAGCTTGTGATTTCAAATAAAGCTGTTGGACTATAACCTGGTGTTGTGTGACTTCTTACATTTGTCCACCCCAGTCCAACACCGGCATCTCCACACCATTAAACCAGGAGACAGCTGCCCCAGAAGTCGTTAAAGTAAATGACTGTAATCACTTTAAACGAGCCCGCCAAAAGTTAGACAAAGAACTGACCTGATTTGGCACGCAGATAAGGGATGAAGAACCGGGTATAATTGTAGGCCCACCGGTAGCCAAGGTCTTGCTTCTCTCTTGCCTCTTGCTCGGCCCCTTGCTCACTCCCTTGCCTCTTGCCGAGGACGCCCATTACAACACCGGGGGCCAAACGGGGAAAAAGAACGAAACCGAATCGAGCATGCACAGGACACACGGGGCCACGAATGGGTAGACAAAACGAGATGAGACGAGAAAAATGGTAAAACCGGTAAAGGCAGAGAAGGGCAGCGGAAAGACGCACTGGGGGACAAACGGCTTAGTTATAAGCTGGCGTTTGATGAATAAGTTGGACTTTGAAGCATGGATAGTCAAGTCAATTAAGAATAAGCTGGTGTTTGAAGCTTGGGTAGAAAAATCAGAGTAACGATAAAAACCGCCAACCGAGACCCAACCGCAGCAAAACCGTCGGTGACCGAACTGCCCGAAGAAGAAGAAGACCCATCGTGACAAGGTACTCAACGAAGACGTTAACGGAGGAAAAGGAGGGTGCTTTGCACAAACAACTCCATCGCAGCACCCTGTGACCACGTGGCAATGGCACACCCCAAAAGACAGCAAGAGTGAACCCCAAAACTCACAACCAGTTAAGCTCAACAGGTTTCGAATTTGGTGAGCATGAATTTCTGGCCCCTCGTAGCTTAATCTAGTTAGGTATTGGGGGTGGGATAAGGATAAGGGGATTTTTAATGCATTTGTTTCCCTCGATGTGCCGTGTGTTCCCCATTCCCATATCAGTGTAATTGTATATGCCTGTAATTATTTCAGTGATTCTCAGTAAGATTGTGACTTTATTTGCCTTTAATAAAAATCACGGTTTTCTTGCACCAAACCAATTGTCTACTCGATTTTCTGTATCGCCGCCTGTACCTAAGTCTAGAACCCAGGGGTGTGGGAGCGATTTGAACCGCTCAGGGACAGTCAGGGGCAGAGCTGACTGGGCACACGCCACCCCCCTACATGAGATGGCAAGATGGTGGCGGGAGGGGGGTTGTGGGGGGGTGGGTGCTATGCAGGCTGCAGGTTCGTGACTGCAGGCCAAGCCACTCACCTGTTACAGCCCTTTAAA
Organism: Somniosus microcephalus; assembly: GCF_052327205.1. Lineage (NCBI taxonomy): Eukaryota > Metazoa > Chordata > Chondrichthyes > Squaliformes > Somniosidae > Somniosus > Somniosus microcephalus. The sequence continues at coordinate 156,699,469 of NC_140996.1, read as the reverse complement.
ACTGCAAGCCAGCAGAAAAGTCATCACGTTTCACTGTCTCCTCATTTTTTCTGGGTTTTGCATACCCTTTCTTAGCTCATGCCCTCTTTACTTGCAGATTCATTACAGCAAATGGACGTAGATGAAGAAGCCCTGGAGGATGATGAAGATGAGGAGGGGATGGAAAATAATCTTTCGCATTGATTATGGTGATGATGATGATAAGGATTAGGATGATGATCAGGAAACCTAGGAGTCACTGGATCCAGATCCTGCCTTAGGTTTCTCTGCCCAAACTCCTTGGTATAACCACTATGTCCCATCCTTACTGAAATTTACACACCAGCTCAGATACTTTCAACCGGAGGGATGTAGATAGTGTAAGTGAGGATGTGGCAATGGGTAATTTACAGAGCACGAGGGTGTTAGAACAGTGGGGAGTGGCCCATTGCCCAGTGCAGGCTGTGAAGATGGCAATCTTTGGCTATGGAGTCATGGGACTCAAATCCCATGGGCCCAAATCTGAAAAGATGTTTGAGGAAGATCTTTCCTATGTGCAGACTCTGATTTCGATCTCACAGGATGTTTAGCAACTTACAAGTGGGACTCTGGAGTCTAGAGCCTTCATTCGCAGTAATATCAGAGAAGCTTTTCCCTTGCTGCAGATATCAACAGGGCATGTGACAGCTTCACTAGATTTTGTTTTATTCGTTCACTGGATTTTGACATCGTTGGCAAGGCCAAGATTTATTGACCATCCCCAATGGGAAGGCGGTGGGGAGCCGCCCTCTTGAACCGCTGCAGTCTGTGTGGTGAAGGTACTCCCACAGTGCTGTTAGGTAGGGAGTTCCAGGATTTTGACCCAGTGACGATGAAGGAACGGCGACATATTTCCAAGTCAGGGTGGTGTGTGACTAGGAGGGGAACTTGGAGGTGGTGTTGTTCCCATGCATTGCTGCCCTTGTCCTTCTAGGTGGTAGAGGCTGCGGGTTTGGGAGGTGCTGTCAAAGAAGCCTTGGCGAGTTGTTGCAATGCATCTTGTAGATGGTACACCCTGCAGCCACGGTATGCCGGTGGTGGAGGGAGGGAATGTTTAAGGTGGTGAATGGGGTGCCAATCAAGTGGGCTGCTTTGTCCTGGATGGTGTCAAGCTTCTTGAGTGTTGTTGGAGCTGCATTCATCCAGGCAAGTGGAGAGTATTCCATCACACTCCTGACTTGTGCCTTGCAGATGGTGGGAAGGCTTTGGAGAGTCAAGAGGCGAGCCACTCGTCTCAGAATACCCAGTCTCTGACCTGCTCTTGTAGCCACACTATTTATGTAGCTGGTTCAGTTAAGTTTCTGGTCAATGGTGACCCCCAGGATGTTGATGGTGGGGGCTTCGATGATGGTAATGCCAATAAATATCAAGTGGAGGTGGTTAGATTTTCTCTTGTTGGTTATAATCATTGCCTGGCACTTATGTGGCGCGACTGTTATTTGCCACCTACCAGCCCAAGCCCAACCTTCCCGTGCAAGCGCAGGAGATGCAACACCTGCCCTTATACCTCCCCCTTCCCACTGTCCAGGGCCCCAAACACCCCTTCCAGTTGAAACAGCAATTTACTTGTACTTCTTGCAATCTAGTATACTGTATTCGCTGCTCACGATGTGGTCTCCTCTACATTGGGGAGACTAAACGCAGATTGGGTGACCGCTTTGCGAAACACCTTTGTTCAATCCGTAAGGGTGACCCCGAGCTTACGTTCGCCTGTCATTTTAATTCACCGCCCCATTCCCACTCAGACCTCACTGTACTCGGGCTCTTGCATTGTTCCACGGAAACCCAGCGTAAGCTCGAGGAACAGTGCCTCATCTTCCGATTAGGCACTTTACAGCCTTCTGGACTCAATATCGAATTCAACAATTTCAGATCATAACCTCGGCCCCTATTACATTTTTATATATATTTTTTATCCACTCCTTTGTTTTGTGCCCTTCCCCCTTTTTTTCTCTCCCACATGGCAGCTGTCTCTCATTCTGCCAGTGCATTTCACACCTCATCTAGAGCTGCCTTTTGTCTCTTTACTAGTCCTATCACCATCTCGTCTCGTTTTGAATACCTCTTAATGTCTCTTCACTTCTCTTTTGTTCTTTCATCCCCATTTCCCAGCCCCCAAACTGGCCTTTTAATCTGTTTCATTTCCTGTGTTTTTTCAGTCCTGACGAAGGGTTTTGACCTGAAGCGTTGACTCTATTGCTCTCTCCACGGAGGTTGCCTAGCCTGCTGAGTTTTTCCAGCATTTTCTGTTGTTATTTCGGATTTCCAGCATCCGCAGTATTTTGCTATCATACTGAATATTGTCCAGGTCTTGCTGCATGCGGGCATGAACCGCTTCATTATCTGAGGAATTGCGAATGGAACTGAACACTGTGCAATCATCAGCAAACATCCCCACTTCTGACCTTATGATGGAGGGCAGGTCATTGATGAAGCAGCTGTAGATGGTTGGGCCTAGGACACTGCCCTGAGGAACTCCTGCTGCGATTCTGCAACAGACCTCACTTCAGAAGTGGTCCAGGACCAGTTGGTGCCTCCTCCTCCATGGAAGCACAGACAATAGTTCTGGAGGCATGAGAGGATGGGTTAGAAAGAACACTACATTCCACCTTTAGACATTGGGGGCCAGGATACAGGTCACACTTTCTGAGGGCTTTCAGTATCTGGTTGCAACCATTAGATCTGCCATCCTGCTGCTCAATAGCCACCCAGATCTTGGGTCCAGTAGAATGGTTATGGTTGGAGTCGACATACGTAAAGCTGCCATTTCTCAGGGCAGCAGCATATGCCAAGCATTCAGTCAATCCCCTCTGAGGTCTATGAAAATGACTCATAGAAGGCAAGACCATGCTGCCCAAGCAGATGGACAAAAGATGCAGCCATATCCTTCCAAGGACCAAGAACCACTTCAGTCCCACGAAGCTTTTGTAACAGAAGAGCAGCCAATCATGTCTCACAGTACTGGTCCTCAGCTTGCACGCAGAAGAAGCAGAAAAATAGGAACGAGCATATTTAGCCACACAGAGCAAAAATAGCGTGAAGAAATAGTAGTCTGTATAATGTAGATGTATAGGAATTGTGTAATAAAATATATACACTATTGCTTTTACTCAGTTATTTACAATGTCTTGCAACATCTGATATGATGTGCAGTGAGGCTGTAAACTGTGCTCTGCATTGAACAATTGGACTTGTCCTGAAGGCACAGAAATAGAACATAGAGTCATACAGCCGAGAAAGAGGCCATTCGGCCCTCTCTAAGGTCTTGACATCTTTCCTGAAGTGTGGTGCCCCGAATTGGACACAATACTCCAGCTGAGGCCTAGCCAGCAATTTATAAAGGTTTAGCATAACTGCCTTGCTCTTGTACTCTATGCCTCTATTTCTAAAGCCCAGGATACCATATGCTTTTTTTTAACAGTCTTAAAAACTTGTCCTGCCACCTTCAAAGATGTGAATTACCAGGTCTCTCTGTTCCTGCACCCACTAGAAAATTGTACATTTTAGTTTAGATTGCCTCTCTTCATTCTTCCTGTCAAAATGCATCACTTCATACCTCTCTGTAATAAATTTAATCTGCTACGTATCTTCCCATTTCACCAGTATATCTATGTCCTCCTGAAGTCTGCTACTATACTCCTCACTGTTTACTACATTTCTGAGTTTTGTATGATCTGCAAACTTTGAAATTATGCACTTTATACTCAAGTCTAGGTCATTAATATATATCAAAAAGAGCAGTGGTCCTAATACCGACCCCTGGGGAACACTTCCCTCCAGTCTGAAAAACAGCCGGTCACCATTACTCTCTGCTTTCTGTCTCTTAGCTGATTTTGTATCCAACGTGGTAACAATAGTGGCGACAAAGGGAGACATTTAAACAGATGAGAATGCATCAATAATAAATTGTATATAAATTCCCCTTGCTGAGAACAATGAATAATCCTCTTACTATGGGTGGGGCTATGTGAAAATTTCTGAGTTAAGTGCAAATCCACCTCTGTATATAATCAAAGCAAGAAAAGTTCTCCAAAATATGACTTCTAAATCCAGATATAACCCAAGTAGTTTTTCAAGACTGAGATTGCAAACAGGAGGCACTTCCACCAGTATCATTTACACCAGGTGCAATGGCAGTGCAAATCATGTAATTTGGGCCATCTCTGTTATTAGCATATATTTAAATGATTGGGCAGGTGGTGGCGTAGTGGTTATGTCACTAGACTAGAATGCCAGAGGCTCAGTCAAATGCTCTGAGGATATGGGTTCAAATCCCACCACGGCAGCTGGTGGAATTTAAATTCAATTCAATTTAATTCTGGAATTAAATGCTAGTCTTAGTAATGGCGACCATGATTGTCAATTGTTGCAAAAACCCATCTGGTTCACTGATGTCCTTTAGGGAAGGAAATCTGCCGTCCTTACCTGGTCTGGCCTACATGTGACTCCAGACCCACAGCAATGTGGTTGACTCTTAATGCCCTCTGAAATGGCCTAGCAAGCCACTCAGTTGTAAACAACCGCTACGAAAAACAATAAGAATAAAACCGGACGGACCACCCTGCATCGACCTCGGCACCGAAAACAACAATGACAACGACAATGGCAAACCCAGCCCTGTCGACCCTGCAAAGTCTTCCAAACCAACATCTGGGGGCTTGTGCCAAAATTGGGAGAGCTGTCCCACAGACTAGTCAAGCAACAGCCTGACATAGTCATAATTACCGAATCATACCTTACAACCAATGTCCCAGACACCACCATCACCATCCCTGGGTATGTCCTGTCCCACCGGCAGGACAGGCCCACCAGAGGTGGTGGCACCGTGGTATACAGTCAGGAGGGAGTAGCCCTGGGAGTCCTCAACATTGACTCGGGACCCCATGAGGTCTCATGGCATCAAGTCAAACATGGGCAGGGAAACCTCCTGCTAATGCCCTCCCTCAGCTGATGAATCAGTACTCCTTCATGTTGAACACCAATTGGAAGAAGCACTGGGAGTAGCAAGGGCACGAAATGTCCTCTGGGTGGGGGACCTCAATGTCCATCACCAAGAGTGGCTTGGTAGCACCACAACTGACCGAGCTGGCTGAGTCCTAAAGGACATTGCTGCCAGACTGGGTCTGCGACAGGTGGTGAGGGAACCAACAAGAGGGAAAAACCTACTTGATCTCGTCCTCACCAATCTACCTGTTGCAGATGCATCTGTCCATGACAGCATTGGTGGAAATGACCACCGCACAGTCCTTGTGGAGATGAAGTCCCGTCTTCATGTTGAGGATACCCTCCACCGTGTTGTGTGGCACTACCACCATGCTAAATGGGACAGATTTTGAACAGATCTGGCAACTCAAAACTGGGCATCCATGAGGCGCTGTGGGCCATCAGCAGCAGCAGAATTGTATTCAACCACAATCTGTAACCTCATGGCCCGGCATATCCCTCACTCTACCATTACCATCAAGCCGGGAGATCAACCCTGGTTAACGAAGAGTGCAGGAGAGCATGCCGGGAACAGCACCAAGCATACCGAAAAATGAGGTGTCAACCTGGTGAGGCTACTTGCATGCCAAACAATGGAAGCAACATGCGATAGACAGAGCTAAGCGAGCTCACAACCATCGGATCAAATCAAAGCTCTGCAGTCCTGCCACATCCAGTCGTGAGTGATGGTGGACAATTAAACAGTTAACAGGAGGAGGAGGCTCCAAAAATATCACCATCCTCAATGATGGTGGAGCCCAGCACATGAGTGCAAAAGACAAGGCTGAAGCATTTGCAACTATCTTCAGCCAGAAGTGCCGAGTGGATGATCCAGCTCGGCCTCCTCCTGAGGTCCCCAGCATCACAGATGCCAGTCTTCAGCCCATTCAATTCACTCCACGTGATGTCAAGAAACGGCTGAAGACACTGGATACTGCAAAGGCTATGGGCCCTGACAACATTCCGGCAATAGCACTGAAGACTTGTGCTCCAGAACTAGCTGCGCCCCTAGCCAAGCTGTTCCAGTACAGCTACAACACTGGCATCTACCCGGCAATGTGGAAAATTGCCCAAGTATGTCCTGTCAACAAAAAGCAGGACAAATCCGACCCGGCTAATTACCGTCCCATCAGTCTACTCTCAATCATCAGCAAAGTGATGGAAGGTGCCATCGACAGTGCTATCAAGCGGCACTTACTCAGCAATAAACTGCTAACTGATGCCCAGTTTGGGTTCCGCCAGGACCACTCAGCTCCTGACCTTACGGAAACGTGGCTCAAGGATGGCCAAGACTGGGAACTCAACATTCAGTGGTATTCGATATTTAGGAAAGATAGGTAAAAAGGAAAGGGAGGTGGGGTAGCATTACTGGTTAAAGAAGGGATTAGTACAATTGTAATGAAGGATATTAGCTCTGATGATGTGGAATCTGTATGGGTAGAATTGAGAAATACTAAGGGGAAAAAAACATTAGTGGGAGTGGTATATAGACCTCCAAACAGTAAGGCAGAGGTTGGGGATGGCATTAAAAGGGAAATTAAAGAAGCGTGCAATAAGGGCACAGCAGTCGTCATGGGTGACTTTAATCTACATATAGATTGGGCCAACCAAATTAGTAACAATACTGTGGAGGAAGAATTCCTGGAGTGTTTACGGGATGGTTTCCTGGACCAATATGTTGAGGAACCAACCAGAGATCAGGCCATCTTAGACTGGGTATTATGTAACGAGAAAGGATTCATTAGCAATCTTGTTGTACGAGGCCCCTTGGGTCGGAGCGATCATAATATGATCGAATTCTTCATTAAGATGGAGAATTAATTAGTTGACTCAGAGACAAGGGTCCTCAATTTAAATAAAGGAAACTACGATGGTCTGAGGAGCGAGTTGGGAAGGATTGATTGGGAAATGGCACTCAAAGGGTTGATGGTGGATAGGCAATGGCAAACATTCAAAGACCGAATGGATGAGCTACAGAATTTGTTCATCCCAGTTTGGCATAAAAATAAAACAAAAAAGGTGACTCAACCGTGGCTAACAAGGGAAATTAGGGATAGCATAAGATCCAAGGAGAGGACATATAAATTGGCTAGAAAAAGCAATAATCCTGAGGATTGGGAGCAGTTTAGGAGTCAACAAAGGAGGACAAAGGGATTAATTAAGAAAGGGAAAATAGAATATGACAGTAAGCTATCAGGGAACATAAAAACTGACTGTAAAAGCTTTTATAGATATGTGAAGAGAAAAAGATTGGTGAAGTCAAGCGTAGGTCCCTTACAGTCAGAATCAGGGGAATTTATAATGGGAAACAAGGAAATGGCAGACCAACTAAATACATACTTTGGTTCTGTCTTCACAAAGGAGGACACAAATAACCTCCCAGAGATGCCGGGGAACATAGGCCTAGAAATTGAGTGCCCTTAGCGCCGATTTTGCGGCGCTAGAGGGCCTAGCGCTGCAATTGGCGCCGGCGCCGAAATTGCCTGGGGCCCTTCCGCCGCGGTAGACCGGTAGCGCTGCGCCGGCACCGATGATGTCATCGGTGTGCGCAGCGTCCCGGTTGCCATGCCGACAGGCCCCAGCGCCGAAATTCAGTTGCGGCCGCCTCGCCCGTGGCAGCCGCAACTAAGACTCTGGCAACAGAGTCTTACAAGTCTTTGCGCCAGCGCATTAAAGGCCCCACAGCGGCCGGCCGCTTTCCCGCCGGCCGCCTGGCCGCAGCTCCCTCCCCAGACTTCCCCCCCCGCCCCCGGAACAGAAGCAAGCCCGGCACTTGTCCGAGGTGCCGGGCTCATTTTTAAAAAGATTTTCGCGGGCCGCGGCCGGGTGCAGGCAGCTCCTCCTTAAGGGAAGGAGGAGGCCTGCACTTCCCGAGCCTGCCGCACCGCATCGGGTGCCGCAGCGCCGGAATTGCGGCGCGAAATGGCAGTTAGCGCCGATTTACCGCCGCAAAGACCCTTCAGTAGCGCCGGCAGCCGTTTGGGCGCGGCCCTGCTGAATTTTTGGCGCGCGCAGGGGGACTTAGCGCCGGCACTAACTTCCGGCGCTAAAGCCCTGGCTAAGCCAAAACTCAATTTCTAGGCCATAGGGTCTGATGAAAGGGAGGAACTGAAAGAAATCAGTATTTGTAGGGAAATGGTGTTAGGAAAATTGATGGGACTGAAGGCCGATAAATCCCCAGGGCCTGATGGTCTACATCCCAGGGTACTTAAGGAAGTAGCCCTAGAGATAGTAGATGCATTGCTGGTCATCTTCCAGAACTTGATAGACTCTGGAACGGTACCCATGAATTGAAGGGTAGCTAATGTTACCCCACTATTCAAAAAAGGTGGTAGAGAAAAAGCGGGGAATTATAGACCGGTAAGCCTGACAACGGTAGTGGGGAAAATGCTAGAGTCTATTATAAAAGATGTAATAGCAGAGCACTTGGAAAGCAGTGACAGGATCAGACAAAGTCAACATGGATTTACAAAAGGTAAATCATGCTTGACTAATCTACTGGAATTTTTTGACAATGTAACTGGTAAAATAGATAAGGGAGAACCAGTGGATGTGGTGTATTTGGACTTTCAGAAGGCTTTCGATAAGGTCCCACATAAGAGATTAGCGTGCAAAATTAAGGCACATGGGATTGGGGGCAAGGTATTAACTTGGATAGAGAACTGGTTGGCGGACAGAAAGCAAAGAGTTGGAATAAACAGGTCATTTTCCGAGTGGCAGGCAGTGACTAGTGGGGTACAGCAAGGATCGGTCCTAGGACCCCAGCTGTTCACAATATATATTAATGATCTGGACGAGGGAATTGGATGTAATATCTCCAAATTTGCAGGCGACACAAAGCTGGGTGGGAGGGTAAGCTGTGAGGAGGATGTCGTGAAACTCCAGTACGATTTGAACAGGTTGGGTGATTGGGCAGAAACATGGCAAATGCACTATAATGTGGATAAATGTGAGGTTATCCACTTTAGTGGCAAAAACAGGAAGGCAGATTATTATTTGAATTGCAATAGATTGAGAGAAGGGGAAGTGCAAAGAGGCCTGGGTGTTATTGTGCAGCAGTCGCTGAAGGTAAGCATGCAGGTGCAGCAGGCGGTTAAGAAGGCAAATGGTATGTTGGCCTTCGTCGCAAGAGGGTTCGAGTACAGGAACAAGGATGTCTTGCTACAGTTGTACAGGGCCTTGGTCAGACCGCACCTTGAGTATTGTGTGCAGTTTTGGTCACCTTACCTGAGGAAGGACGTTCTTGCCATGGAGGGAGTGCAGCGAAGATTCACCAGGCTGATACCTGGGATGGCAGGAATGACGTATGAGGAGAGATTGTGTCGATTGGGCTTATACTCACTGGAGTTTAGAAGATTGAGAGGGGATCTCATCGAAACCTATAAAATTCTGTCAGGTCTGGACAGACTAGATGCAGGAAGGATGTTTCTGATGGCCGGGGAGTCCAGAACCAGGGGTCATAGGCTAAGGATAAGGGGTAAGCCATTTAGGACTGAAATGAGGAGGAATTTCTTCACCCAGAGAGTGGTGAATCTGTGGAATTCTCTGCCACAGAGGGCGGTGGACGTCAGTTCATTAAATATATTCAAGAAAGAGTTGGATATATTTCTTGAGGCTAAAGGGATCAAGGGATATGGGGAGAAGGCAGGGACAGGGTACTGAAATTGGATGATCAGCCATGATCTCATTGAATGGCGGAGCAGGCTCGAAGGGCCGAATGGCCTACTCCTGCTCCTATCTTCTATGAATCTATGAATCTATTACAGCCTTGGTCCAAACATCGACAAAAGAGCTGAACTCAAGAGGTGAGGTGAGAGTGACTGCCCTTGACATCAAGGCAACATTTGATCGAGTGTGGCATCAAGGAGCCCTAGCAAAACTGAAGTCAATGGGAATCAAGGGGAAAACTCTCCATTGGTTGGAATCATACCTAGCACAAAGGAAGTTGGCTGGGGTTGTTGGAGGTCATTCATCTCAATCACATGACATCACTGCAGGAGTTCCTCAGGGCAGTGTCCTAGGCCCAACCATCTTCAGCTGTTTCATCAATGACCTTCCCTCCATCATAAGGTCAGAAGTGGGGATGTTCGCTGATGATTGCACACTGTTCAGCACCATTCGAGACTCGTCAGATACTGACGCAGTCCGTGTCCATATGCAGCAAGACCTGGACAACATTCAGACTTGGGCTGACAAGTGGCAAGTAACATTCGCACCACACAAGTGCCAGGCAATGACCATCTCCAACAAGCGAGACTCTAACCATCTCCCCTTGACATTCAATGGCATTACCATCGTTGAATCCCCCACTATCAACATCCTGGGGGTTACCATTGATCAGAAACTGAACTGGACCAGCCATATAAATACTGTGGCTACAAGAGCAGGCCAGAGGCTGGGAATTCTGCAGCGAGTGTCTCACCTCCTGACTCCCCAAAGCCTTTCCACCATCTACAAGGCACAAGTCAGTAGTGTGATGGAATACTCTCCACTTGCCTGGATGAGTGCAGCTCCAACAACACTCAAGAAGCTCGACACCATTCAGGATAAAGCAGCCCGCTTGATTGGCACTCCATCCACCACCTTCAACATTTACTCCCTCCACCACTGGTGCACTGTGGCTGCAGTGTGTACCATCTACAAGATGCACTGCAGCAACTCGTCAAAGCTCCTTCAACAGCACCTTCCAAACCCACGACCTCTACCACTTAGAAGGACAAGGGCAGCAGACGCATGGGAACATCACCACCTACAAGTTCCCCTCCAAGCCACACACCATCCTGACTTGTACCTGTATCGCCGTTCCTTTCTGTTGCTGGGCCAAAATCCTGGAATTGTGGGTGTACCTGCACCATATGGACTGCAGCGGTTCAAGAAGGCGGCTCACCACCATCCTCTCAAGGGCAATTAGAGATGGGCACTAAATGCAGGCCTAGCCAGCGACGCCCACATCCCATCAATGAATTTTTTAAAAAGGTGGAGAAAATGGAGCCCGCCAGGCAGACTGAAAATTATGCCTCTATGGGGCAGAAACCCAGTGTAAACAGGACCCATCCCAATTTGTGTCCCACAAAATGCTGTTGTGCCATGCTCATAATGATGAAATGATGGAAACAGCGAGTAAATTTGGCGATTGTGACAGCCAACAGACAGAGAATGGATGAATGGGATTTGGTGTGAGTTGGGACACCGGCAGCCGAGTTTTGGATGACCTCAAGTTTATGGAGGATGGATGATGGGAGGCCGGCTAGGAGTGCGTTGGAATCTAGAGGTAACAAAGGCATGGATGAGGGTTTCAGCAGCAGATGAGCTGAGGCGGGGCGGAGTCAGGCAATGTTATGGAAGTGGAAATAGGCGGTCTTAGTGATGGCGTGGATATGTGGTCGGAAACTCATTTTAGGGTCAACTATGACACCACGGTTACAAACAGTCTGGTTCAGCCACAGACAGTTGCCAGGGAAAGGGATGGAGTCAATGGCTAGGGAATGGAGTTTGTGGCGGGGACTGAAGACAATGGCTTCGGTCTTCCCAATATTTGGAGTTGGAGGAAATTTCCAGTGCTGGATGTCAAACAAGCAGTGTGACAATTTAGAGACAGTGGAGGGGTCGAGAGAGGTGGTGGTGAGGTGGAGCTAGGTATCTCCAGCGTACATGTGGAAATTGATGCTGTGTTTTCAGATGTCGCCGGGGGTAAATTGTAGATGAGAAATAGGAGGGGGCCAAGGACAGATCCTTGGGGGACACCAGAGGTAAAAGTGCGGGAGTGGGAAGAGAAGCCACTGCAGGTGATTCTCTGGCTATGATTAGATATGGTGTGGAGATGCCGGAGTTGGACTGGGGTGGACAAATGTAAGAAGTCACACAACACCAGGTTATAGCCCAACAGCTTTATTTGAAATCACAAGCTTTCGGAGCAGCGCTCCGAAAGCTTGTGATTTCAAATAAAGCTGTTGGACTATAACCTGGTGTTGTGTGACTTCTTACATTTGTCCACCCCAGTCCAACTCCAGCATCTCCACACCATGTTTTACTTGTTAAGTCATCTTGCTCTGTACTGCAAGGCACTGTATTGACTTTGCTACCATGTGCACAGCCATTGGCTGCATGCACTATGTTAACATATGCTTCCTTTCTCTTTGTGCAGGGGTCTTTTTCAGATAAAGAAACTTGCAGCAGGGCCCATCACATGAGCACCTGTCCAGCAATCCCACCCCACACGCACCAGCCCAGAAACATCCACTTCAGGTTATCAGATGGCAGAGGGGGGAGTCAGGAGTGAGCACTTTGGAGGGCACTGACAAGCAATGAGCAGAAGCAAGTGGGGGTGGCAGAAGAGTGGCAAGCAGAGGAGGGGAGGGTTAGGCTCAGACAAGCAGCTGCTATTGGACTCATGACTCATCTTACAAGGGTTCATACTGAGCTGCACTGATTAATCACCTGAAACTCTTCCTGCACTCCTTTGAAAATCTTCAGAACTCCCTGTTTGTAATGCCAGAGAACATGCAGCAGAGCTATTCCAATATCTGTAGGCATGCAAGAGGTTTTGGGGAACCTGCAGAACACCATGGAGTGGTGGCAATTCCAGGGCGCCCTGCGCGGTGCCCTCAAGCACTGTTGCAGTTTTGCTTGCCAGCAAAGCATTTGCCACAATTGAGATGACAATGGAATGAAAATTGGGTGGATTCTACAAGGGGCAGGTGATTCACTCACCAGGTTATTACTCACCTGGTGAAGGTGAAAATCACCCCTTGGGCTCCAATTTATAAGAGGCTATAAATTCTTGTCCACAGTGACTATGGGATCAGCTTGAGCACATGTTGATGGCAGACTTTAGTAGAAGTCAGGGGACTATCCCTGTACAGATCCTTGGTTATCCACAAAGGGCTGCCAGCAGCTATGGCATGAGAGGAAGAAAGACAGATGAAGACTTGACCACTCTGGCCTTCTAGCCAGCCCTCTCAGAAGAATGCACGAGGCAGTTGGGAGACAAAGGCAGTCAGCTGGTGTAGATGCCAAGGTGCTGGCAGTAGTGGCACAGCCATCTCATGATCCAGCAGAAACAAGGCATTCACCACAGGGGAGTCACCAGGTCTCGAGTGAGGAGCAGCAGTGAGCCATCACACTAGCTCCTCCCAGAGGTGGCATTTAGAAGGAAATAAGATTAGAAAATGGGTGACATTCTCCCTATATTTTGTCAGCAAGGGTAAGCTCTGAGGAAGCATATATTGATGCAGGAACAGACACGTGGAGCAGGGCAATAAGGTAGTTGCGTCTGTTCATGTAGGGGCTCAAAGGCTGTTTTTAGCTAAAAGTCATGTCGATTACTCCTAGACACATCAGCTTGCATGGTTGTGCATCAGCCTGGGTCATTTGTCCATCCTCCTCCAAAGCCAAGTTGACCATACGCAGCCTCAATTGAATATCCATGCTGAGTGTTGGTACATAAGAACATAAGAAATAGGAGCAGGAGTAGGCCAATCGGCCCCTTGAGCCTGCTCCGCCATTCAATAAGATCATGGCTGATCTGATCCTAACCGCCAATCCACTATCACAGAACCATCTCCTGAATCTAACCGAATTAGACACACGAAATAGGAGCAGGATTAGGCTACACGGCCCCTGGGCCCGCTCCGCTACCCACAGGGCCATGACCGATCTGAACCTAGACTCATGTCCAAATTCCTGCCCGCTCCCCGTAACCCTTAATTCCCTTTACTTCTAGGAAACTGTCTATTTCTGTTTTAAATTTATGTAATGATGTAGCTTCTACAGCTTTATGGGGCAGCATATTCCATGGACCTACCACCCTCTGAGTGAAGTAGTTCCTCCTCATCTCAGTTTTGAAAGAGCAGCCCCTTATTCTAAGACTATGCCCCCTAGTTCGAGTTTCACCCATCATCGGGAACATCTTCCCCGCATCCACGCGATCCAACCCCTTCACAATCTTATATGTTTCAATAAGATCGCCTCTCATTCTTCTGAACTCCAATGAGTAGAGTCCCAAACTACTCAACCTCTCCTCATATGTCCATCCCCTCATCCCCGGGATTAACCGAGTGAACCTTCTTTGTACTGACTCGAGAGCAAGTATGTCCTTTCTTAAGTATGGACACCAAAACTGTACGCAGTATTCCAGGTGCGGCCTCACCAATACCTTGTACAACTGAAGCAATACCTCCCTATTTTTATATTCTATCCCCCTAGCAATGAAAGCCAACATTCCATTGGCCTTCTTAATCACTTGCTGCACCTGCATACTAACCTTTTGAGTTTCGTGCACCAGGACCCCCAGATCCCTTTGTACTTCAGTACTTTCCAGTTTCTTGCCATTAAGATAATAACTTGCTCTACGATTTTTCCTGCCAAAGTGCATAACCTCACACTTTCCAGTATTGTATTCCATCTGCCAAATCTCTGCCCACTTACTTAGCCTGTCGATGTCCCCTTGCAGGTTTTTTATGTCCTCCTCACTCACTACTTTCCCTCCCATCTTAGTATCATCTGCAAACTTTGATATGTTACACTCGGTCCCCTCCTCCAAATCGTTAATATAGATTGTAAAGAGTTGGGGACCCAGCACTGACCCCTGCGGAACACCACTAGTTACTGATTGCCAGTCTGAGAATGAACCATTTATCCCAACTCTCTGCCTTCTGTTAGATAGCCAATCCTCTATCCATGCCAGAATATTACCCCCAATCCCGTGATTTTTTATCTTAAGCAATAATCTTTTGTGTGGCACCTTGTCAAATGCCTTTTGGAAGTCTAAATACACTACGTCCACTGGTTCCCCTTTATCCACCCTATACGTTACTTCCTCAAAGAACTCCAGCAAATTTGTCAAACATGACTTCCCCTTCATAAAACCATGCTGACTTTGTCCTATTAAATTATGATTATCCAAATGTCCTGTTACTGTCTCCTTAATAATGGACTCCAAAATTTTACCTACCACAGATGTTAGGCTAACCGGTCTATAGTTTCCAGCCTTCTGCCTACTGCCCTTTTTAAATAAGGGTGTTACATTAGCAGTTTTCCAGTCTGCCGGGACCTTTGCCGAGTCCAGGGAGTTTTGGAAAATTATTACCAATGCATCCACAATCCCTACTGCCACTTCCCTCAAGACCCTAGGATGTAAGCCATCAGGTCCAGGTGATTTATCCACCATGAGTCCCATTATTTTACCGAGTACCACTTCCGTAGTGATTTTGATCGTGTTTAGCTCCTCCCCCCCTTTAGCCCCCTGTTGGTCCAGTGTTGGGATATTCTTAGTGTCTTCTACTGTAAAGACTGATGTAAAATATTCATTCAGTGTTTTTGCCATCTCCATATTTCCCACCATTAATTTCCCGGTCTCATCCTCTAAGGGACCAACATTTACTTTAGCCACCCTTTTTCTTTTTATATAACTATAAAAACTCTTACTATCTGTTTTTATATTTTTTGCTAATTTACTTTCATAATCTATCTTCCCTTTCTTAATCAATCTTTTTGTTATTTTTTGCTGTCTTTTAAAGTTTTCCCAATCCTCTATCCTCCCACTAGATTTGGCTACCTTATATGTCCTTGTTTTTAGTCGAATACTATCCTTAATTTCTTTACTTAGCCACGGATGGCTGTCTTTTCTTTTACACCCTTTTCTTGTCAGTGGAATATATTTTTTTTGGAAGTTGTAAAATAACTCCTTGAATGTACACCACTGATCATGTATCGTCTTACCCTTTAATCTATTTTCCCAATCCACTCTACTCAATTCCGCTCTCATACCTTCATAGTCTCCTTTATTCAAGCTTAGCACGCTTGTTTGAGATCCAACCTTCTCACCCTCTAATTGAATATGGAATTCAACCATGTTATGGTCACTCACTCTAAGGGGATCCTTTACTAGGACATTTTTAATTAATCCCGTCTCGTTACACAGGACCAGATCTAAGGTTGCTTGCCACCTGGTCGGTTCAGTTACATACTGCTCAAGAAACCCATCCCTAATACACTCAATGAACTCATCCTCAAAGCTGCTCTGCCCAATTTGATTTGTCCAATTAATATGATAGTTGAAATCCCCCATAATTATCGATGTTCCCTTATTACAAGCCTCAGCTATTTCCTGATTGATACTCCATCCAACAGAGTTGCCACTATTCGGAGGCCTATAGACTACGCCCACTAGTGTTTTTTTCCCCTTATTATTCCTTACCTCCACCCAAACTGTTTCATTGTCCTGATCTTTTGACCCAATATCATTTCTCTGTATTACAGTGATTCCTTCCTTTATTAACATAGCCACCCCACCTCCCCTTCCTTCCTGCCTGTCCTTCCTGATCGTTAAATAACCTGGTATGTTTAATTCCCAGGCATTGTCACCCTGCAGCCATGTTTCTGTAATGGCCACAAGATCATACCCATATGTAGTTATTTGTGCCATTAACTCATCTATTTTGTTCCGAATGCTACGTGCATTCAGATAGAGAACTTTCAAAGATGTTTTGTGACACTTAGTTCCTGCTTTTGCCCTTTTTATTACTTTACCTTTTACTCCATACCTTCTGCCCCTTCCTGACACGCTCTGGTTTTTAATTTCCCCACTGCTACCTAAGTCTATGACCTTCTCTGTTGTCATTTGTATTGTTTGCTCTCTAGGAACCTCCCCCCCACTAGTTAGTTTAAAGCCCTCTCTACAGCCCTAGTTATATGATCCGCCAGGACTCTAGTCCCAGCACTGGCCAAGTGAAGCCCGTCCCAACGGAACAGCTCCCTCCTGCCCCAGTACTGGTGCCAGTGTCCCAGGAAGCAAAACCCATTTCTCCCACACCAGTCTTTGAGCCACGCATTTAACTCTCTAATTTTATTTGTCCTAGCCAAATTCGCTCGTGGCTCAGGTAGAGATTATTACCCTTGTGGTTCTGCCGGCAGTAAGAATGCTCCTGTTGGAGGTGTGCACCAAACCCGTGCTAAACTGCAGGAAAACAGTGGCAAGCAGCAGAAAAAAATTGCACCATCACCAAAGTTCAGTTTGGCAAGTCAAAAACAGCAGTCAACAACAACAGCAACAACTTGTATTTATATAGTGCCTTTAACATCGTAAAACATCCCAAGACACTTCGCAGGAGCATTATCAAACACAATTTGACACTGAGCCGCATAAGGATATATTAGGGCAGATGACCAAAAGCTTGGTCAAAGAGGTAAGTTTTAAGGAACGTCTTAAAGGAGGAAAGAGAGATAGAGGCCTAGAAATTCAGTGTAGCCACTTTTGGGGCGGTAAAGTTGGGCGGCCGCTGAAGTTTGCGCCCGGCGCAAAGTCGAGGCCACTTCGCCGATATTCAGTAGCATCGCCCTAAGAGGTTGCTGCTGCGCTAAAATTGGCGATGCACGTCTATCTTTAGGCGCTAAGCCAGCGGTGCTGAGTGATACCGCTGAGGCCCCGGCCAGCTCTTAAAGGGGGAAGGGTCGATTTGTTTGCCTGCAACGCCCTGGACACTGCAGCCCTCCACCTAGGCCTGAGCACTGCTGCTGCAACTCTTTACCACCCAGGACGATGCAGAAGGCCCGGGAGAGAGCGCAGCGCTTCAGCGAAGGTGACCTGAGGCTACTGGTTAGCTCAGTGGAGCGAAGACGCCATGTTTTGTTTCCTGACAGTGGCAAGAAGCCGCTGGCCAGCGTCTACCGCAAAGCCCGGAGGGATGTCTCCAACAGGGTGACATCCAACAGCGTGGTTGCCAGGAATCCTGTACAATGCAGGAAGAAGTTCAACGACCTCACTCGGATTGTCAGGGTGAGTACCCTTTCCAGTGTCCTCCTCATCCTTGCATGTGCACCTCACATTATGGACAAAGGGACCTGAAAGCCCTAATGGCCAGCCCTCATCCAGCAGC
Organism: Somniosus microcephalus; assembly: GCF_052327205.1. Lineage (NCBI taxonomy): Eukaryota > Metazoa > Chordata > Chondrichthyes > Squaliformes > Somniosidae > Somniosus > Somniosus microcephalus. The sequence goes on along the minus strand of NC_140996.1, from coordinate 156,681,593 downwards.
TATGGGACTGGCATGAACATCAATTGCACATTCTGCACTTTACACACTGTCCAAGCTATTCGACCATGGGAGGCAGTGCAGACAAGATCAGGGCTACACACCGTACTTAGAGGCCGTCCTTTCTCTTGCAGGCCAAGCTGGCTAACAACAAGCGTAGCCAGATTGCGACTGGGGGAGGCCGACCTCAGCTCCAAGAGCTCACCGACCTCGACCAGCGCGTGGAGCGCATTATGGGAGTCCGGGTGATTGGCCCCATTGCCACTGGAGATGCCGACCCTGTTCTGGGCACCAATGGTAAGGACATCACCTTTTGGACCTCTCTCGTTCCACTTGCGCATCAGATCAACATCCTTTGCCACTGTCCGACCAATGCGGTGAATGGCACCACTCATGCCTCCCTCTCTGACGCCCTGTCCTCACTCTAAAGCTACTCTTGTGCCTTCCTGCTTTCAGATGGTGACTCGCCAGGTGAGGAGGAGGCCCCTCAAGCTGCCAGTGTCAGCCCCTCGGAAGAGGAGGAGGAGGAAGAGGAAGCCGGCCCATCAGTGGCACCCTCAGCCGCGCCAGCCCATGGCAATGTAGGGGACACGGCTTCCCTGGAGGGGAGCCTGGGGGAAGGGTCAGAGGAGAGTCAAGTTCCGGGGCCCAGCGGCCTGCAGCAACGCGGGAGGGGTGGGGAAGCTCGGCGGCCTTCTCCCCAGAGGGTGAGTGTGGTGTATGTAACCTGTTCCACCTTAAGAGAACTTAAGCCTGTTCCACCTTAAGAGATGTACTACTTTCTCTGGCTGCTGTATACGTAATACCGGTGGTGACCACCGGTATATAAGTACTGTGTAGTGATATTGCTGTTAGTATAGCCCTGACCTCCAACTAGTAAAGACCTGTTGAAACGTTATTCTTGTAGTCTGTGTCAGTAATTAATCTTAAATACAACTAGAACACACAGACTTAGCAGTGGTGACGAGTCCGATTCTTACCCTGCGGCAGTTTATATCCACGACGGCTTCGTCCACAGAACGGGCATCGAAGAGAGGCATCCACCCTCATCACCCTGCTGGAAGACACGTCACGCGGCAGGCATCGAGAACCCGGAGTGCAGAAGATATCCTGAACTCGAAGCCTCCATCAGCGGCAGTCAGCTATCTTCCTTCTACCTCGGTGGTGGGTAAGCCGGTCAGCGACGCGAGCAGAAAGTCGGCCGCGTTGGCTGTACAGACGGGGAGGGAAGACGGAGGAATAAGGGTGGTGAGATCGATCGCGACCGGAGATAAGGGCCGGGCCGCATTCGGGCCAAAAAGGCGCAGCGTCTGGGGTGACTGAAGGCGCGAGAGCCGTGGTGAAGGCGAACGCAGCCGGTGCTAATAACCGGGCTGCAAGAAGGGCTGTGAGGCGCGACATCGGGGAAGCGCGAATGCCCGAGGGAGCCGCGGTGAAGCGGAGACAGCGTCGGGGGAGTTACTAACCGCTGGGAAAGGGGAGCAGCAGCGGCACGCCAAACGCCATTGCAGCCAGCGGGTGAAGAAGGCGAGCACGGGAAAGACCGCCAAGCACGGGAAACCGCCATTTTGTAGGCGGAGGATGAAGACAAGAGCGGGAAGCCACCATCTTGGAAAAAGGGAAATCACTAAAAAAAAAAAAAAAAAAATTGCAACGATGCCTAAACATGGGAACATTAATACCTTTGATAGCGACATCGAAGATTGGGCCACGTATGTAGAATGCATACAAAATTATTGTAAAACAAATAAAATCCCAGATGATGAGAAAGCAATAACTTTATTAAACTTAATGGGTGCGAAGACATACGGGCAATTGAAACACCTTTTATCACCAGATGAACCGGCGGAGAAGACGTTCGAGGAGATTGTTACTGTCCTGAGAAATCATCTAAACCCCACGCCGCTGATGCTAGCGGAACGATTTAAATTTTACAGCAGAAAGCAGCTGAAAGATGAAAGCAATGCTGAATATTTAATGGAATTGCGTAAGCTAGCAAAGTACTGTCAGTTTGGAACGGGACTAACAGATGCGCTAAGAGATAAATTTGTGTGTGGATTATTAAAAGAAGATACACAAAAGCGACTGCTCGAGGAGAATGAGCTGACGCTTGAGAAAGCGGTCACTATGGCAGCATCACACGAAGCCGCAGCGAGAGGCACGGCAGTAATGCAGCTACGGTCACCGGAACTCAGTACAAATCAATTGGTTTTGAGTACTGTAAAATGTTATCGTTGTGGAAAGACAACGCACGATCAGAACCAGTGTTGGTTTAAAAACCAAGAATGCAGAACGTGTGGCAGGCTTGGCCACATAACTAAAGTATGCCGGTCAGGAAAGAAGACCAGCAACAAAAAGTCACCGCAAGGAAAATACATAAAGGTACACAAGGTGACAAAGAACAGTTCGAACGAACAGAAGTCAGATTCAGACGCCAGCAGTAATGAACTGGGTAGCTTAAGAGTACACAACGTTGGTAAGGATACAGATCTCCAGACAATTTGGGTCACTCTTCAGATAGCAGGAGTCCAAGTAAAGATGGAATTGGACACTGGATCGGCATTGACGGTCATGAATAAGAAAGATTACAAAAGGTTATTCCAACATATTCCCCTACGGGATACGGAGATTATATTGAAAACATACACGGGGCAAAGAGTGTACCCCATCAGAAAGATAGAGGTAAAAGTGGTCCACAAGGGCAAAGAAAGCCAAGTAATGGACTTATATGTGCTACCTGAAGGAGGTCCACCACTACTGGGACGGGAGTGGATTAGGAAAATGAATATGGACTGGCACTCCTTAAAGGCACTAACGGTAGATTCCGGGGAAACAGACGTCAAACCTAAACGATTGTCCAGAATATTGGATGATGCTAAAGAGGTGTTCCAGCAGGGACTGGGAACACTGAGAGGAATTACGGCAAACATCAAGATTGATGAACATGCGCACCCAACATTTTTCAAAGCCAGACCGCTACCCTATGCAATATGACCTGCTGTAGAAGCGGAACTGGAAGCGCTAGAATGTTCAGGTGTACTGTCTAAGGTAGATTGGAGTGAGTGGGCTACGCCCATTGTTCCCGTTATGAAACGTCCTTCGAGCAACAAGCCAGGAGAACCAGGGAAGGTTCGCATCTGTGGAGACTTCAAGATCACCGTTAATCCGGTGCTTCACACGGTGCAGTATCCGCTTCCGCGGATTGAGGATATTTTTGCTTCGTTGTCTGGCGGGAAACACTTCACCAAGATAGACCTGGCGCAGGCGTACTTGCAGATGGAGGTTGAAGAAGAGTCACGCCAGTACCTCACGATCAACACGCATAGAGGTTTGTACCGGTATAATAGGCTGGTTTTTGGAGTGGCATCGGCTCCAGCAATTTGGCAGAGGGCCATGGAGCAGGTATTACAGGGAATTCCAGGCACACAATGTTACCTGGACGATATTCTGATTACAGGAGATGGTGATGAAGAACACCTCGCAAACTTGGAACTGGTGCTCAACAGACTGAAAGAGTATGGACTTCGAGTTAATTGGCAGAAATGTGAGTTCTTTCAGAAGCGGATCTCGTACTGTGGTCATGTCATTGACCGGGAGGGGCTTCATAAGTCTCCTGACAAGATAGAGGCAGTTGTAAAGGCTCCCGCTCCGGATAATGTCTCTCAGTTGAGGTCGTTTCTAGGATTGATTAACTATTACCATAAGTTTCTACCGAATCTATCCACGGTACTGCACCCGCTGAACGCTCTTTTACAGAAGGGGGTACCATGGGAATGGAGCGAAAACTGTAAGAAGGCATTTCGCAAAAGCAAAGAATTGATCACCTCAGAGGAAGTGTTGGCTCACTTCAACCCGACACTGCCTATTCGGTTGGCTTGTGATGCTTCTCCATATGGTATTGGGGCAGTACTCTCACACAAGTTGCCAAATGGCACGGAAAGGCCAGTCGCGTTTGCATCCAGATCATTGACCTCCGCTGAGCGCAACTATGCGCAGATCGATAGGGAGGCTCTCAGCCTTGTATGGGGAGTGAAGAAGTTTAATCATTACCTGCAGGGCCAAAAATTCACACTTTTGACAGACCATCAGCCGTTGGTATCCATTTTTAACCCTAAGAAGGGTGTTTCGGTGATGACAGCACAGAGACTCCAGAGATGGTCCCTTTTCCTAGGGGCACATCAATATCAAATAGAATTCAAAGGTACAAAGCAGCATGGCAATGCTGATGGGCTGTCGCGCCTGCCACTACCTGAAGAAGAAGAGACGACGAAAGTTGACCCTGTTGAGTTATTTCATTCGACCATCATCGAGTGTTTACCAGTCACCAATGCAAGTATTGAAAGAGAAACCAGGAACGACCCGACACTGTCCCGAGTCTACGAGGTGACAGTGAAGGGATGGCCAACACATGGTGATCCTCTGTTACTGGCATTCTCGGCAAGGCGAGACCAGCTGTCCGTCTGCCATGGTACTTTGATGTACGGGACAAGAGTGATTATTCCTCCCAAGTTAAGGGAAAGAGTTCTAAAGGAACTGCATGAAGGTCATCTGGGGGGAGTTAAGATGAAAAGTCTTGCTAGGGCTTATGTATGGTGGCCGGGTATTGACCAACAGATAGAGGAGTTGACGAAAAGCTGTGCTGGGTGCCAAAAAGTGCAAAATGCACCTCCGATCACACCGCTACACCCATGGGAATGGCCTTCAGCCCCATGGCAACGCGTACATATTGACTTTGCTGGTCCATTCATGGACTTCATGTTCCTAATTGCGGTGGACGCACATTCCAAATGGCCAGAAATGATCAAGATGAATACCACTACTTCAGAAAAGACAATTGCGGTGTTAAGAACAATATTCGCAAGGAACGGATTGCCAGAACAGATATGTTCGGACAACGGACCACAGTTCATGTCGGAAGAATTCCAAAAATTCTTAAAGAAGAATGGGGTGAAACATTATACCTCTGCCCCATATCATCCGGCGACAAACGGGTTGGCCGAGAGATTTGTCCAAACATTCAAAAAGGCAATAAAGGCCATGAACGATGATCAGATTCTGCTACAACACAAGGTGGGCAATTTCCTAATGGCATATCGAAACGCCGCTCATGCAGTAACTAACCAAAGTCCTGCCATGATGTTTTATAACAGGAGGTTGCGGTCCAGGTTGGACTTGTTAAAACCAAATGTGCGGAGGGAAGTGGAAAACAAACAGTTCCGGCATATTAATAACAAGACCACTCGAAGTTTCGACGTAGGACAACCAGTGTTGGCAAGGGACTATGGAAACGAAAAATGGCAGTCCGGAACAATTCGGGCCAGACAAGGACCTCTGATGTACACAGTAGATATTGGTAACAATGTGATAAGGCGTCATGCGGATCAACTGGTAGAATCGAGAGCAAGGGTCGAACCCATGGTTGCGACAGAGACAACTGTGGAAGACGTTAATGAACCTGAAGCATCTACCTCGGCAGGGAATGTACCTGATGATGACGTCCAATACATAGGAAACCAACTAGAGGAGTCACCTCAGCAACAAGAATCAGAGACCACTGAAAGGCGTTATCCAACCCGCATCAGAAGGCCTCCTGAGAGACTGAACCTTTGAACTGTTTATACCTGAAGTTATATATGTATATATGTTATTATGTTATGTTAAATGGGGATATGACTGTTAAGCTAAAAAGGGAGGATTGTGGTGTATGTAACCTGTTCCACCTTAAGAGATGTACTACTTTCTCTGGCTGCTGTATACGTAATGCCGGTGGTGACCACCGGTATATAAGTACTGTGTAGTGATATTGCTGTTAGTATAGCCCTGACCTCCAACTAGTAAAGACCTGTTGAAACGTTATTCTTGTAGTCTGTCAGTAATTAATCTTAAATACAACTAGAACACACAGACTTAACAGTGAGTGCGGCCTCCAGTCCTGCGACGGTCAGCGCAGAGGAGGTGCGCCTCCTAGAGGAGATGGCCGTCGACTCTGAGCGTAGGCACACTGAGCTCATGGTGGTAGTGGCACGGATGCCTGACTCCATAGAGTCACTGGCTAAGAGTGTCCAGGAATTCGGGGCAGCACAGGCCAGGAGTCTGCAGGAATTCGGGGCAGCACAGGCAGCTAGTATCCAAATGCTCAGTCGTGCCGTCCAGCCACTGGCTGGTCTCATGCGGTCACAGACCAGGGCAACACGGGCACTAACTGCTGCCACACTCGCTGCGTCAGGCAGGCATCGCCAGGGCACCCGCCGCGCTGCAGCAGCACAGCGGTCTGTCCTTCAGCAGATTGCTGCGCATGCTGCAGTGCTGGCCCGGGCGAGTGCCACTGTATCAGGCAACCAGCGAGCACCTGCGATCAGCCAGCTTGCCCCCACTCCTGCAGCCGCCACTGCCACTCCACCAGTGCAGCTGCCACGAGCTGCTGGACAGACTGATGCCGCCCAGCCACAGCTGCAGCAGTCACCAGCCGGCCCCTCGAGGGCCAGAGCTCGTGCAGGCCGACCCCCAAGGGCATCTGCCATCACGCCATGTGCCCCTCAGGAGCCTTCCCCCAGCCTTGCTGCAGCCACTGGGCTCACATTGAGGAGGAGCAGCAGGGTGGCCAGGGGCCACACAAAGATGCGGAAGGCATCGCCCTCGCGGGGCAAAAAGTAGAATGTGTGGGCAGTTGTGTTTGTTTGTTATGAAGGCCGAGGATGTTGTGTTTGGTTTTTATGAAGGCCGAAAATGTTATGTTTGTTTTTTATGAAGGCCGAGGATCACGGTCATTTTTGTTTCACTGTTTTGATCATCCTCTCCAGGTTGTGGGAGCCAGTTATGTGTCTGACTGTTTTTTGGGGTTTTTTTCTGTTGTTGTTTGTCATGCGGGAAGGGCACAGAGTTTGTGAAATAAACAATTTTCTTTATTCAGATTGTCCATGTTTGAACTTTGAAGTCTTTGTTGCCTTGACCGGCTGAGGGCTTGCGGAGCGGCTCCATTCATCTTCTTTCATTGGCACAAGCCATTCCCTGAGAGGGGGCCTAGAACCTACGTTCAATAAGCCGCCGACGGGCGGCCCTTGGACCTTGTGCCTCCCTCCTATGCTGGTCCTCCTCCTCCTGCTCCTCCTGCTCCTCCTCCTGAGGTGGTGCTCCAATCTGTGGTGGCAGTGCCTGAGTCCTGCGGATAGCCAGGTTGTGCAGCATGCAGCAAACGACCACGAAATGGGAGACTCGCTCCGGAGAATACTGCAGGGCTCCGCCGGAACGATCCAGGCAGCGGAACCGTTGCTTCAGGACGCCGATTGTTTGTTCGATGATGTTCCTGGTCGCTTGATGGCTCTCGTTGTATGCCTCTTCAGCAGGGGTCCTGGGCGCGCGGAGCGGGGTCATGAGCCAGGTACACAACGGATAGCCTTTGTCCCCGATAAGCCATCCTCGTGGCCGAGGCTGTGCCTGGAACATGTCAGCCACAGTAGTCTGTCGCAGGATGAAGGCATCGTGGCTGCTGCCTGGAAAGCGGGCATTGACAGCTAGGATGAGCTGCCTGTGGTCACACACCAGCTGCACGTTCAGCGAATGGTAGCCCTTCCGGTTGCGGTAATCCTCGGCATTCTCCACAGGTGCCCGCAAAGCCACATGCGTGCAGTCAATGGCGCCCTGCACCATGGGGAAGCCCGCTATTCTTCCAAATCCCATTGCACGCTGTTGCTGCTTGTCCAGGGTCATGGGGAAGGAGATGAACTGACGTCTCCTTCTGAAAAGGGTATTGGTCACTTGGCGGATGCAGTAATGCACGGCGAACTGGGAGATGTTGGCAATGTCCCCTGCAGCGGATTGGAAGGAGCCGGTGGCATAGAAGTTGAGAGCCACCGTCACCTTCACTGCCACCGACAGAGACGTCCTGCACCTCAGCTGTGGCTGCAGATCTCTCTGAAGCAGCTGGCAGATCTCTGTGACCACCTCCCTTCGGAATCGCAGCCTCCTAACACACTGCTCGTCAGACATGTTGAGATAGGAGAACTGCTGGCGGTATACCCTGGGTGGGTAAGGCCTCCCTTGCCGACGCCTGTTGCCCCCTCTCCGTCTAGCCAGGGCTGCCACTCTCTCATGGCATCTGTGAGCCCTTTGGATGTAATTGTGAAAGCCAGCGTTGACACCCATTGCAGCCCCCATAATATGCTGGCAAACAATGAGATATCAATGAAGGCAAAGACAATTGCAAAGCTGTGGCCTGAAGCCAGAAGTACCTGTCCTAGTGTTGGGCCAAAGCAGTAAGCTCTCTACCTTGGTCTCTCTCCAAAGATCCATTTCACAAGAATGAGTGCTGCAAAATGGCAGCCTTTTATAGTGCAGGGGAAGTGCCCTTTAATTTGCGCTCCCCGCGGCCCGCATCGGCTGAGCACCGTTCCACTCAACAGTCGCTAGGGCCGCCCGGCGCACAATGGGCCGGCGCGACTGAAGATCCAGTTGGGGGTGCACAAAGGGCGTTGCATGAGGAAATGACATCATGATCTGCGCGCGCAGCTGAGCGTGCGCAAAGACTTTGCGCTGGCGCTAAATGTCTACTGAAGTTGGGGCGAGGCGCAGATCGCGCTGTGCCCGGGCGCTAAGCGCCTAGCGCTCGACATCTACTCCTCCTAAGGCGCTAACGGCTGGCGCAACCAACTGAATTTCTAGCCCAGAGAGTCAGAGAGGTTTAGGGAGAGAATTCCAGAGCGTAGGGCCTTGGCAGCTGAAGGCACGGCCATCAATGGTGAAGCGATTAAAATCAGGGATGCTCAAGAGGCCAGAATTGGATGGGCGCAGATATCTTGGAGGGTTGTAGGGTTGGAGGAGACTACAGAGATAGGGAGGGGCAAGGCCAAGGAGGGATTTGAAAACAAGAGTGAGAATTTTAAAATTGAGGTGTTGCTTGATCGGGAGCCAATGTAGGCCAGTGAGCACAGGGGTGATGGATAAATGGGACTTGGTGTGAGTTAGGACACGGGCAGCAGAGTTTTGGATGACCCCAAGTTTACAGAGGTTAGCAAATAGGAGGCCGGCCAGGAGTGCATTGGAATAGTCAAGTCTAAAAGTAGCAAAAGGATGGATGAGGGTTTCAGCAGCGGATGAGCTGAGCCAGGGCTGGAGTTGGGCGATGTTACGGAGGTGGAAATAGGCGGTCTTAGTGATGGTGTGGATATGTGGTCAAATATGACACCAAGGTTGTGAACAGTCTGGTTCAGCCAGAGACAGTTGCCAGGGAGAAGGATGGAGTCAATGGCTAGGGAATGGAGTTTGTGGCGGGGACCGAAGACAATCGTCAGCGTACATGTGGAAACTGACACTGTGTTTTTGGATGATGTCACCGAGGAGCAACATGTAGATGAGAACTAGGAGGGGGCCAAGGATAGATCCCTGGGGGACACCAGAGCTAACAGTGTGGGAATGGGAAGAGAAGTCATTGCAGGTGATTTCCTGGCTGTGACTGGATAGGTAAAAATGGAACCAGGTGAGTGCAGTCCCACCCAGCTGGACGATGGTGGAGAGGTCAAGAAGGATGAGGAGGGATAGTTTACCTTTGTCACAGTCACATAGGATATCATTTTTGACTTTGATAAGAGCTGTTTCGGTAATGTGGCAGGGACGGAAATCTGATTGGAGAGATTCAAACATGGAGTTCCGGGAAAGATGGGCAGGGATTTGGGAGGCAACAGCACGTTCAAGGACTTTGGAGAGGAAAGGGAGGTTGGAGATGGTGCGGTAGTTTGCAAGGACGGAGGGGGTCAAGGGTTGGTTTTTTGAGGAGAGGGATTGATGGCAGATTTGAAGGAGAGGGGGACAGTACCTGAGGAGAGAGAACTGTTAACAAAATCAACTACAGAGTGACTGCTGCCAACGAACTGAAATCTGCCTAGAAGCATTCTGCTCATAAATGTTAACTTTGATAACTTTCATAAGCTGATAGAAACACCAATTCAACTTTAAATTTTTATTTTCTTCTCCTGACGTGTCTCAGTTCGGCAGCAGCGATGAATTTTCCCCACCCCCTCCCCTCCTTTCTCACTAATCTGTGGGAAGTCTGGCGAGAACATCCAAAAACCCACTGGAACTGCGCATGTGCAACTACTTTATCTCATTGGCAGCAGTCGCGTCCTATCACCTAACAATTAAGCCAGGAAGGGATGTTGGGTGGTCAGCAGTTTAATGGGAATAGGGTCGAGGGAGCAGGAGGTGGGTCTCATGGACAAGCTGAGCTCGGAGAGGGCATGAGGGGAGATAGAAGGGAAACTAGAGAAAGATGTGAGTTCAGGGCTAGGGTGGGGGGAAGCTTAGAGGAAGTTTGGCCTGGTGGGCTAGGGGAATGGAAGGAAGCGGCAGAGGCAGCTGAACGGATGGTCTCAATCTTAGTGACAAAGAAGTCCATAAGCTCCTCGCACTTGTTGGAAGTGAAGGTGGAGGCAATAGGGGAGAGGGGTTTAAGAAGCCCTTATGTAACTCATTGAGCAGCTTGCAGGCCTTGCAACGCCCATGCTATACAGGTATTCAGTGTATCCAGAGTTGCAATGCAGAACAGCACAGGCAATTCATTGTAAGGCAAATTAATCATGCATTTACATAATTTGTAAGTTACTAATGAGGCTGTGTACGTTGGCAGCATGGCCTTTAAAGGGAAAATTATTGCTTCCCGCAGAATTGGGAAGTTTAGTGCTAACTGCAGTGATGCCTACTTTCCTGATTCTACAGGTGGTGAGGGGCTGCTCTGTGGGCGGTGAGGGGCAATTTCCCAAGTGCTATATCAGGGAATCAGCTCTTATATGTTATTGTGACATATTAGATTGAAGCATATTGTCAAATGAGAACATGAGAATATACGGAACAAGAAATGGCCCATTTTCATCAGTCCTGTTCCATCCACAGAGCATGTACAATTTAGCCTATCATTGAACCCACTCAATATTCAGAGGGAATTAATGACAATATGCTGAATATGACCCTAGCAATGAATTTCGTAGGGTTAGAATAACTGTTATGACTTACAATTGGATTCCCAAATGCCAAGCAGTTTGATTACTGCATGCATGCTTCCTTTATTCTATGCAAAAGAACAGGTCCAGTAAGAGCCGCACAGAAACACTCGAGCAGATGCCATGTCATCCATTAAGTTAATTGGTATGTGGGGAAAAAGACAAAAGAAAATATATTAGCTATCCAAAAACCAGCTGGCACTCGGACAAAATTGCATTATGACTTTCATCGTCTGTACTTTGTGAAAAATTCTACATGACATTGTTGGGAAATCTTTCATGACCCCAATTTGAAAGATACTGAATTATTGGGAAAGTAATTGCAAAATATTATCAATCTCTGCTCTTGTGCATAATACTTAGACTGCTAGTTCTGTTACAATTTTAGATGGGTATTTTTAACATTAGGTATTGCTTCTGTGTGCATAAATCAAACCTATTAAGCATCTGTTTGGTTATATATACAGCTAATGCTTTATGAAGTTCAAGGTCTCAGATAAAAGATGTCAGGACATTGTTATTTCAGTGGTCAGTAAAAGTGACATTGAGGCATTGAAATCGCATTTTTAAGAAGCTGGAGTGTTTCACGGAAGATGCCACATTTAAAAAGGATTTCTGAACGTTTAGTGACTTATATTTGGCCAGTTTAGGTTAATTTACTGGGAGGCCAAATTTAATTTAGTTATATTATATATATATATATATATTGCTGTTAAAGATCAAAGTTAAGCATCTACACCAGATGTATGCCATCATTTTACCCATTTCATGTTTTGCCACGTTTATGGTGGACTGCAGATGAATGACTGCCATGTGAATCTGAATAAGAGAGGACATCTCATCCATAGAAAGAAATGACAGGTGCCTTGGCTGATGCACAATGTAGACTGAAGTCAAGCATAATGAAAGAAAGAAGGTAATAATTGGTTGCTGACCTCTACACAATAGACAAGAAAATAATTTTACAGACCAGAGAAAAGCCAGAACATTAATCATAGGGGATGTCAGTTACTCAACCGTTGACTGAGAAAACCATAGTGGAAATACTAAGGAGGATGCCTATTCCTAGAGTTGGTGCAGGTTTGCTTCCTTGCTCAATTTTTCATATAGTGACTTGGTCGGAAGCTATCCTGGATCTAATCTTTAGTAATGATCCATGTATGCTACATAAGGTAGGAGGAGGGGAGCACATAGTATCCAATGAACATATCGCTGTTAAAAATATTGGCATTTAGAACAACAGAATTTACAAAAAGAGTTTTTTTTAAAGATAATTGAAATAGAATAATGGTTTGATTGTGTTCTCATTAAGAGTTCCTTTAACACAAACAAAATTTATTCTGGCCAAATCAGAACAGCTCAAAAGATAACTGTCTAGAGGTAAAAATTGAAATGGTGGATCAACACAGGAAAGGCTACAACTGTCAATATTTCCTATGAAGCAGGAGTCCCACCCCCCCGCCCCCCCCGCCCGTTGTTTTACATTATCTGGTCGGGCGATTTCATATTTTCTATTATAATAAGGATGTAAGAACACAAAGTATAGAATCAGAAAGTCAATTCAATCCATTGAGCTGGTTCCTTCCAAAGATCATGTACAATGTGCAGTGTCATTAAGTCAAATCAGATGTTGAATCATCGGACATGAGCGAATAAGAACAGATACAACTTCCAAGAAAATAAAGGCATAAATTACTCTTTCGCCACTGAATATTAAAGGGAAAGCTCCAGAGTATCAATTTAACATTCTGATATAATACTCATCCCTGACCAGCTACATTCCACAAATGGCACCCTGAAGGTCCCAAGAGGATTAGAAGTATTGTGTTCCATGTAATATGTGACCATTGTCTGCCTTTTGCCTTACAGCCTTGAAACTCTTTATTAACTCGATAGTTGGCCAAGACTTTCTAAGGAATTAACTGATAAGGTGTTGTTAGCTGCTCAGCCTACATAATCGCTATTCTGTGAGAAAGTCTTTTTAACATCTTACCTCACTTGAGGCTTGTCATAGAATTATAGAAATTTACAGCACAGAGGGAGGCCATTCGGCCTATGGTGTCTGTGAAAAGATATGTCATGTTGTACTCATTCTCTAGTTTTGTGATCACAGTTTCAATCAAATAATCTGCTTTCATCTGCATCAGCTGTGATTTTCAGCATTTAAAGACCCAGATGGTAGCTCTTTTTTATCTTTTCTCCAATAAAAAAATCAGTTCTGTAAGCCTCTTACAACTTAAGGTTTTAGGTTTTGGAATAATCCTTGTGAATTCAGTGAACTCTATATAAGACATCAATGCACATTTTAAAACAGGGGGCTCAAAACAACACACAATGTTCCAAGTGTGACCTTATCAGTAGACTTTATAGAGGATTCAAATAAATTGTTTTAAATTGTGCTTAAATAATATAAAGACACATCCCAGTACTTGATGATAGGTGTATATTAATTGGATAGTTTCAATTAATGTTTGATAATCACATAAAAATACTTCTCTTTTTCCACTGTTGAAATTGATAACGTATCCAGGATGCACATACTTTTCATCCGGGATCTTACCTGAAGAGGCGCGTTGGGGGCGGGACTGCTGCCTTTCAGGTTCTAGTCCCGCCCCCAGCGATGTCCGATGCACAGACGCTATTTTGCGTCAATTGACCTTGTTAAGCCCACCCTGCGGGCTTGCCGGCCAATTAAGAGAAAGCCGGTGTCAGATGATGTCAGTTGATGACGTGTTATCTGCCGGTTTTCTTAAAGGAGCCACCACCATTTCTTTTTGACATATGGGCCTAGAAATTCAGTATAGCCACTTTTGGGGCGGTAAAGTCGGGTGGCCGCTAAAGTTTGCGCCCGGCGCAAAGTCGCGCCCCCTTCGCCAATATTCAGTTGCATCGCCCCAAGAGGTTGCTGCAGCGCTAAAACAGGCGATGCACGACTATCTTTAGGCGCTAAGCCGGCGGTGCTGAGCGATACCCCCGAGGCCGGGCGCAGCGCCGGTGCGGCGAGTTGCTGATTGACGGCAGACACTCTGGTGCCGGTCAGCTCTTAAAGGGGGAGGGTGGATTTGTTTGCCTGCCACGCCCTGCACACTTCAGCCCTCAACCTAGGCCTGACCACTTCAGCTTCACCTGCACAACGCCCAGGGCTATGGAGAAGGCCAGGGAGAGAGCGCAGCGCTTCAGCGATGGTGACCTGAGGCTGCTGGTTGGCCGAGTGGAGCGCAGGCGCCATGTTCTGTTCCCAGAAGGTGGCAAGAGGCCGCTGCCCAGCGCCTACCGGAAAGCCTGGAGGGAGGTCTCAAACAGGGTGTCTTCCAACAGCGTGGTTGCCAGGACTCCTGTGCAATGCCGGAAGAAGTTCAACGACCTCACTCGGGTTGTCAGGGTGAGTACCCTTTCCAGTGTCCTCCTCATCCCTGCATGTGCACCTCACTTTATGGGCAAAGGGACCCGAAAACCCTAATGGCCAGCCCTCATCCAGCAGCTATGGGACTGTCATGAAAATCACTTGCACATTCAGCACTTTACACACTGTACAAGCTATTCGACCATGGGAGGCATTGCAGACAAGATCAGGGCTTCACACTGTCAGGGCCAGTCCACCATGGGAGGCATTGCAGACAAGATCAGGGCTTCACACTGTACAAGCTATTCGACCATGGGAGGCATTGCAGACAGGATCAGGGCTTCACACTGTACAAGCTATTCGACCATGGGAGGCATTGCAGACAGGATCAGGGCTTCACACTGTACAAGCTATTCGACCATGGGAGGCATTGCAGACAGGATCAGGGCTTCACACTGTACTTAGAGGCCGTCCTTTCTCTTGCAGGCCAAGGTGGCGCACAACCGGCGGAAACGAACTGAGACCGGGGGAGGCCGTCCTGACGTCAAAGAGCTCTCCGACCTCGACCAGCGTGTGGAGCGCATTATGGCAGGCCGGCTGATTGGCCCCGTCGCCAGTGGAGATGCCGACCCTGTTCTGGGCACCAATGGTAAGGGCATCACCTTTTTGACCTCTCTCGTTACACTTGCGCCTCAGATCAGCATCCTTTGCCACTGTCCGACCAATGCAGTGAATGGCACCACTCATGCCTCCCTCGCTGCCGCCCTGTCCTCACTCTAAAGCTAGTCTTGTGCCTTCCTGCTTTCAGATGGTGAATCGCCAGGTGAGGGGGCGGGCCCTCAAGCTGCCACTGTCAGCGCTTCGGAATACGAGGAGGAGGAAGAGGAAGCCGGCCCATCAGTGCCACCCTCAGCCGCGCCAGCCCATGGCGATGTAGGGGACACGTCTTCCCTGGAGGGGAGCCGGGGGGAAGGGTCGGAGGAGAGTGAAGCTCCGGGGCCCAGCGGCCTGCAGCAACGCGGGAGGGGTGGAGAAGCTCGGCGGACTTCTCCCCAGATGGTGAGTGCGGCCTCCAGTCCTGCGACGGTCAGCGCAGAGGAGGTGCGGCTCCTGGAGGAAATGGCCGTCCAGGCTGAGCGCAGGCACAATGAGCTCATGGCTGCAGTGGCAAGGATGCCTGACTCCATTGAGTCTTTGTCAAGGAGTGTGCAGCAATTTGGAGCAGCACAGGCCAGGAGTCTGGATCAATTCAGTGCAGCACAGGCCAGGAGTCTACAGGACTTCGCGGCAGCACAGGCGGCGTCGAGCCAAGTGCTCAGTCGTGCCGTCCATTCACTGGCTGTTGTCATGCGGACACAGACCAGGGCCACACGGGCACTAACTGCTGCCACCCTCGCTGGATCAGCCAGGCATCGCCAGGGCACTCGCCGCGCAGCAGCAGCCCAGCAGTCTGCTCTTCAGCTGTTTGCTGCGCATGCTGCAGTGCTGGCCCGTGCGAGTGCCAATGTCTCAGGCGACCAGCGAGCACCTGCGATCTGCCAGGTTGGCACCATTCCTGCAGCCGACACTGCCACTCCGCCATTGCAGCTGCCACGAGCCGCTGGACAGATTGCTGCCGCCCAGCCAGAGTTGGAGCAGTCAGCAGCCGGCCACTCCAAGGCCAGAGCTGGTGCAGGCCGACCCCCAAGGGCATCTGCCGTCTCGCCATCTGCCCCTCAGCAGCCTTCCCCCAGCCTTGCTGCAGCCACTGGGCTCCCATTGAGGAGGAGCTGCAGGGCGGGCAGGGGCCAGGCAAGGATGCGAAAGGCATCGCCCTCGCAGGGCAAAAAGTAGAAGGTATGCACAAATGCCTGGTGCTTTTTGTAAGGCCGAGACTGGTGTCTTTCTTTCTTTTTGTAAGGCCGAGACTGGTGTCTTTCTTTCTTTTTGTAAGGCCGAGACTGGTAGTTTTGTGTTTTTGGAGGGGGCTTCTCCACATGAGGATGTAATGTGGGAAGGGCAGAGGTTTGCAATAAATTATTGTTGTTAAATTGCACTGTGCATGGTTTTTTTGTTAAGTCCTGGTTGCCCTGCTCGGCTGAGGGCTTGTGGAGCAGCTACATTCATCTGCTGACATTGGCACAAGCCATTCCCTGAGAGGGGGCCTAGAACCGACGTTCAATAAGCCGGCGACGGGCGGCCCTTGCACTTTCTGCCTCCCTCCTGTGCTGGTCCTCCTCCTCCTCCTCCTCCTCCTCCTCAGGTGGTCCTCCAATCTCTGGTGGCAGTGCCTGAGTCCTGCGGATAGCCAGGTTGTGCAGCATGCAGCAAACGACCACGAAATGGGAGACTCGCTCCGGCGAATATTGTAGGGCTCCACCGGAACGATCCAGACAGCGGAACCGTTGCTTCAGGACGCCGATTGTTTGTTTGATGATGTTCCTGGTCGCTTGATGGCTATCGTTGTATCCCTCTTCAGCAGGGGTGCTGGGCGCATGGAGCGGGGTCATCAGCCAGGTACACAAAGGATAGCCTTTGTCCCCGATAAGCCATCCTCGTGGGTGAGGCTGGGCCTGGAACATGTCTGCCACAGAAGTCTGTCGCAGGATGAAGGCATCATGGCTGCTGCCTGGAAAGCGGGCATTGACAGCTAGGATGAGCTGCCTGTGGTCACACACCAGCTGGACGTTCAGCGAATGGTAGCCCTTCCGGTTGCGGTAATCCTCGGCATTCTCCAGAGGTGCCCGCAAAGCCACATGCGTGCCGTCAATGGCGCCCTGCACCATGGGGAAGCCCGCGAATGCTGCAAAGCCCATTGCACGCTGTTGCTGCTTGGCAAGGGCCATGGAGAAGGAGATGAACTGACATCTCCTTTTGAAAAGGGCATTGGTCACCTGGCGGATGCAGCAATGCACGGCGAACTGGGAGATGTTGGAAATGTCCCCAGTAGCGGATTGGAAGGAGCCGGTGGCATAGAAGTTGAGAGCCACCGTCACCTTCACTGCCACCGACAGAGACGTCCTGCTCCTCAGCTGTGGCTGCAGATCACCGCCAAGCAGGTGGCAGATCTCTGTGACCACCTCCCTTCGGAATCACAGCCTCCGAGCACACTGCTCGTCAGACATGTTGAGATAGGACAACTGCTGGCGGTATACCCTGGGTGGGTAAGGCCTCCTTTCCCGACGCCTGTTGCCCCCTCTCCGTCTAGCCAGGGCTGCCACTCTCTCACGGCGTCTGTGAGCCCTTTGGATGTAATTGAGAAAGCCAGCGTTTACACCCATTGCAGCCCCCATAATATGCTGGCAAACAATGAGATGTCAATGAAGGCAAAGACAAGTGGAAAGCTGTGACCTGAAGCCACAAGTACCTGTCCGAGTGTTGGGCCAAAGCAGAAAGCTCTCTACCTTGGTCTCTCTGCAAAGATCCGTCTCTCAAGAAGGAGTGCTGCGAAATGGCAGCCTTTTATAGTGCAGGAGGAGTGCCCTTTAATTTGCGCCCCCCGCGCCCCGCATCGACTGAGCACTGTTCCACTCTAACAGTCGCTAGGGGCGCCAGACGCACAATGGGGCATCGCGACTGAATTTCCGGTTTGGGGCGCACAAAGGGCGTTGCACGAGGAAATGACGTCATGATCTGCGCGCGCAGCTGAGCGCGCGCAAAGACTTTGCGCCGCCGCTAAATCTTGAGTGAAGTTGGGGCGAGGCGCAGATCGTGCTGCGCCCGGCCACTAGCCGCCTAGCGCCCGACATCTACTCCTCCTAAGGCGCTACCGGCTGGCGCAACCAACTGAATTTCTAGGCCATGGTTTTTTCAGTGTTTGACAGAATTGAGGTGCTGACAAATCACTGTACAAAGGTGAGCCCTTTCACCCAGGCTCTCCAGTGACTCTCTCCTTAGGCTAAAACAGATGGCAGCAGCAGGTGAGGTTACAGAAGCGATCTGTTACTGATGAGAGAGGTTCTCCCAATGAGGTGGGACTACACAAACACTTCAAAGCTTGTCACATACATAAAATTCTAAACACATTAAAAATGAGTTTCCCAACATTTTCTTACTTCTGCAACTCACCAGTGTCCCATTGGATCCTTCACACCACTTCTGCAGCAATCATCTATACACAAACATTACAGTGGACACACAGCATGCCACCCTTCCCCTGGCAGGGTTTCCCGACGTCGGGAAGCCCGCAGTAGAAGTGTCAAAATTGGAAAAAGCCTCTTAACGGCCTGTTAACGACCTGTTAAAAAGCAGTTAAGTGGCTATAACCCTCTAGGAGTCGGGTCCCTGCACAAATCGTGGACCTGGCTCCCGGGAAGATTGATTGGAGGCGGGTTGGAAGCGGGTTCGGGACTCGCTGCCAGTCTTTTTGATTTTGCCAGCAGTCCTGACCCCAAACCCACCCCTGAGCGCCAGCAAAGTCGCCCCCTTCATGTTTTCTGAACCAATGTGAGTTATCTTACATTTATTCATATTATTCAAAAAAAGCATTAGTTGTGACGATTAAAGCCCATGGCATTAAAGGTAAGATGGATCGAGGGGTGGCTGAAGGATAGAAAACAACTAGAAAGAGAAAATGGATGGCTGTGAAATTCGGTACCTTAGTGCCGGCTGAAAAGGCTGGTTTTGGAGAAAAAGTGGCGACCGCCGCTCTTCCGCCCACTTCTGCCGAGTCCCACGGTGGCCGCCATTTTGGGCAGATCGGCAGCGCAGCCATTGCCTGCACTCGCTAGAGAAATGGTAATGAGGCAGATCGTGACATCAGTCAATGTGCTACGCTGATTTGACGTACGATCTGCCATTTTCAACATCGCCACTCCATTCAATGCCCTCTCCAAATCACAAACAGCTGAACATGTATTCAGCAGCAGGAAGAACTTGCAGGTGACTTGCTTTTTGATTTGCACTAGCTCTGTATAAGTTTGTGCAATTGTTTGGAGCTCTCTACAGTTATTTAAAGTTGGTGAGGTGACAGGGAATGGTGCTGCAAGTGGAGAAGGCCTTGCT
Source organism: Somniosus microcephalus (assembly GCF_052327205.1). NCBI lineage: Eukaryota > Metazoa > Chordata > Chondrichthyes > Squaliformes > Somniosidae > Somniosus > Somniosus microcephalus. The sequence goes on along the minus strand of NC_140996.1, from coordinate 156,662,282 downwards.
TCTGATTTCAAGGGTTCTGCTCAGACCATTTGCTCCTAGTCATGGGGGCTCTACTCGTAGTCCCCTTCGTGCTCGAGTATAATAGGGAAATGGAGCAGAGGCAGCGAAGAAGAGGACAAGCTGCTCACACAGGGAGGAGGAGCAGGGGCAGGAGGGCTCTCAGCAGGAGGCCTTATCCACCTAGGGTCTTTCGAGAGAACTTTTCCTACCTGCACTTAAGCCAGGAGCAGTGTTTTAGGAGGCTCCGCTTCACCAAGGGTGGTCACAGAACTCTGCCACCTCCTGGAACCAGTCCTGCAAGTCTCAGAGCAAGGCAACAACGGCACTGCCAGTGGGGCTCAAGGTCACCATGGCCCTCAATTTTTTGCAACCGGTTTCTTCCAGTCTGGAGCAGAAGACATAGCTAACATCTCCCAGTTTGCTGTCCATTCTTTCATCCGAGATGTTACAGAGGCTCTGTGCTCCATGAGAAGGGACTTCATTGTCTTCTCTTTGAGCAGAGGAAAGTAGGGGGAGTGCGAATGTGGCTTTGCCTAGATATCAGGCTTCCCCATGGTGCAGGGCATCACCGACTGCACACATGTGGCTTTGCAGGCATCGCATATCAATCCTGAAATGCACCATAACTGTTAAGGCTGCACTCACTTAATGTGCAGTTGGTGTGCGACCATGCCCAGCACATCATGATGGTGAATGCCTGGTATCCTGGCAGCAGTCATGATGCCTTCATCCTGCACCAGTCCGATGTGCCAGCAATCTTCCAGCCACCACATCAAACCTGAGGGTGGCCGCTCGGAGATAAGGGGTATCTGCTCTACACCTGGCCGATGATTCCCCTCCGCAACCCCACCACTCGTGGCCAGCACTCATATAATGAGAGCCATGCTGCCACGAGGAACCTCATCGAGCAGACCATCAAGGTTCTGAAGAAACGATTCCGCTGCCTTGACCACTCATGAGAAGCCTTCCAGTACATGCAGGTGTCCCATTTCATGGGATTGCACCCTCCACAACTTGGCCATCTTGGGGGCGTAGCCCTTTCCACCATGGGTTCCGTGACCACCTCAGGAGGAGGAGGAGGAGGAGGAAGAGGAGGAAGGGAGGAGGTGGGCAGCTGATATCCATTCCAGACAGGCTGTCTGTGAGCACCTCCTCAGAATCCGGTTGCCCTGAATGAAACCACAGATCCCCGTTGCTCACCACTTCCCCACCTTACCATCACTCTGTCACGGAACATCACAGCATCCTCTGGGCACAAAGCTGAATGAGAGCCACCACAAAACAAATATTCCAAACATAATTTATAATTTACAACAACATTAACTAATCACCCTTGCGCATTCCCTTAGTGTCTGTCTTTCATGTTCCTTTGCCTATTCTAGTGCTCCTACGAAATGCTACCCCAGTGGCTGCAGCATGGCTGGTGAAAGGTTGCTGACTTTCCATGGGGGGAATCTGCAGCTGGCCTTGCAGGATGACCTCGAGCAGTTCTGGGCCTAGAAGGCCCAGCTGTAGACTGCACCACCTCGGCATGGGCGGCAGCAGTCTGGGCTGGCTGGCTCACAGGCAGCAGCAAGGGCACTGGTGGAGTGGCAGTGGTGGGAGTAGGAATGCTACCATCCTGAGTGAGGACAGCAGGTTCTTGTTCCACGGAGCCACTGCCACTCCCCTGGAGCGGCACTTCAACATTCCTAACCATCTGTTGGAGCACAGATTGCTGGACTGCTGAGACCCAGCAAGCACCTTTCCGCACTTGTAAACCCAGCCACGATGGCATCAGTCTGAGCTTGCGTGGCAGCAAACTGAGCTGGCATGAGAGCAGTCTGAGCTTCCACTGCAGCACTCAGACATTGGGCTGCTTCCACTTGTGCTGCAATGGAAGCTACAAGATCGCCCATCACACCCAGCATCATGTTTGGGGCCACAAGTGTCCTAATGGAGTTGCCTATCATTTCTCTCCTGGAAATCATGGGCTCCAAGCTCTGCCCAAAGCCCTGTGCAATGATGGAGCCAGATTCCTCCATGCTCTTTGTCACTGACAAGAGGCTCTCTGGCAAGCTTGCCATTGCACCGAGTATTTCTGTGTACATGGCCATCACCCTTCTTCTGAAGGCCACACCAACGAAGTCGTCATCTGAGTCCTGTGCAGCAGAAATCATGCGCAAACTCACCCTCCGGGGAGCTGGCACCCGAGCTGCCCTTTCCCTCAGGCCTGGCTACAGCCCACTCCTGCCCAGTGACTCACAACTTGCAGATCCAGCCTCCATACTACCCCCTAAATACGCGCAGTGAAGGATTAAGTATGAGGGCCGGAATTTTCTTGCGTCTGTGCGGGTGGGATTGGGGGTGGGTCGGGAGTGAAAGTTTAAATTATTCGGAGCGGGTCGGGAACCCCCCGCTTCCTCTTGCCTTTCACTTGGGTGTGACTGCAACCCAAATGGCAGAGGTGGCTGAGCTAATTTAGATCATTAGTACGTACTTGTTAGGCCCTTTAAGCATCTTTTTAACCCTATCTTTCCACTTTCACTGCATGAGCACGGGAATCACGCAGCTCGGGAACCACGTCTGTGAACCAGAGGCAGAAGTTCAGTGGCCATTGATCCAGCTCATTACTGCACAGCATGGAAAGCACAATAAATACTCCCACCTGACACCTGGTTAGTTTCCTAAGGCAGATGGTGTTGCTGAGTGCACTGTCAGCACAGATTTAGCTTTCTAGAGGCTTCAAGTATTTTCAGCAAATTCGGGAACCACTGTCACCTCATTGGTACAACCTTTCACACCACTGACAGATTGCTTCTCTCATCTCTACTTGGCCTGCCTTCTATTACATCAGCATGGGTGTTATTTATACTGTCTCACCTTGGTCCTCGGAATCGACCACAATGAGCCCCAACACCATCAGCACCAACAACACCACCAACCTTCTCCTCAATGACTGGATGCTGCACAGGACAGAGGGCATGAGCGCAGGGCTGCACCGCGCCGGAGGCGATACCCCCAACACTAGGGTATACAGGCAGAGGATGAGCTTCCTCAACATGACTGAGCAGCTGTGCCAAAGGAGGCTCAGACTATTGTGCCAGGTCATTGCAGACATTTGCAGTTTGCTGGAGCAAGACCTGCAACCCAGAGGAGCGGGTGGATACGCCTTACCAATGACTGTCAAAGTCACCAGCACCCTCAACTTCTTCACCTCATTCTCCTTCCAGGGATCTGTGGCAGACATTTGTGGCATCTTGCAGTCGGCCGCCCACAGATACATCATACAGGTCACCGATGCCCTGTTTGACAAGTCAGCCAATTATATCGACTTTGGCACTGATAAAACCAATGATACTGAGCGTGCGCTGGGCTTTGCCACTCTGGCTGGCTTCCCATGGGTGCTGGATGTCATCGACTGCACACATGTGGTCATCAGGGCACCCCATCATCACCCAGGAGTGTTTCTCAACTGCAAGGGCTTCCACTCCCTCAATGTGCAGCTGGTCTGCAACCATAGGAAGATCATCATGCATGTGTGCGCCAAATTCCCTGGCAGCTGCCGTGATTCTTTTGTTCTGCGCCAGTCCACCCTCCCTCAGCTCTTTGTTCCTCCAAACAGACATCCGGCTGGCGGCTTGGAGACAAGGGCTATCCATTGAAGACGTGGCTCATGACACCCTTGAGGAGGCCAAGTACTGAGCCCCAGGAGAGATATAATGAAAGCCACATTTCCACCAGATGTGTCATAGAGCAGACAATAGGCATGCTGAAAATGTGCTTCAGGTGCCTTGACAGATCTGGAGGAGCCCTTTGTAGGGGGTGGTGTGTGTGTCAGCTTCACCCCTGACTCCTTTGAGCAGTTCGAATCACTCCCACTCCCTTGCTTCTAGACCTGGACTTATTTGGGGGTTGTAATGAAATTGCAACAGACAACTGAGTTGGTGAAAAGAACTTGGATTTTATTTGAGACAAGAAAATATACACAGCACAATAAATTTTATCACTCTAAAAGGGGGAACACTTCGGAATATGCGAGGGAGAATGACAATAGACAAAAATACCTTACCCCTCCCAATCCCACTATACTAACTAGGTTGAATTCCAGAGGACCAGGAAATGCTCACCAAACGCAGGAATAGTTTGTAGAGTGGGAAAAACTTGCAGATCTTCGGTTTCTTCCAGGTTGGTTTCTTGTTGGTTGCGGTAGCCCAATATTACCTAGTTGTTGGTAATATTGTTGGTTGTTTGTTTCGTGGGGCCCTTGGTTGCTGCGATTCCTTCCGTTCTCCTTCTGTTGTCCCAAGGCTGATGTCTTTCGAATGAGCTGTGCCTTTTTCTGTGTCTGTCCGAACTGTACTGATTGAACCCATCGAATGAACTGCCTTCTTGTGGAGACAGGTCTTTAGTTTATACGAAAACAAAGCCTGCTAATCTTGTTAGATTTTTGGCTGGCTCGTTAAGGGCCACTTGATTGGCCCCATTTAGTTAACTGGTTTTGGGATAGCTTCCTGAGTAGTTGAAGAAGGTGTAAAGTGGTTTTGAATGTCTCAAACAGTATTTTAATCTTAGATTTCCTGTAAGGCCTTCAAATTCTGTGCAGGTTCTTTTATGCATGGGTTTTAATGGGCTTTGGGCTTTAGGTGAGGCTGGGGTTTTCATTGATTTATTGATTGAATGCAAATTCCCAGATAGGGGCTGAGTTTCATTTATTGTTCTGCCCAGACAGTCTGGCTACTTTTGAATACACAGACTGTTCCTCTGCAGAGGTCAATCCCACATTCTTGTCGCAGCCTTTTCCTACAAGTCTGAACATGTCTTTTTTTTAAACCAGCCAAATCTTCCTGGGATTTTGATTTAAATCCTTTTTGCCCAATAACTCTGAAACCAGTCCAAAAACCTCTTCCTTAAATTAAACTCTTTGAAATCCTTCTGTTTGGCCCAACCACACTGTTGTCTTTTTTTATAGATTTCTTCTGTGATGTTCCAAAATCACTTTAAAAATGACCTTTCCTTCTGCTCTGGGGTTCTGCAGAAATTTTGAGAACCCTACACTCCCCCCTGTTGATACTAAACTCGCTTTAAGTATCATACTTTCAAGGTGAGCAAAATTTCTGATCCTCGGGAGCCAACCTTCCCCTGTATTACCTAAACTAATAATACCCACAACAAAACACTCTCCCATTCCCTTTAAAAATGCAGTGTACATAAGTATACATAGGCAAGAATACAATTATTTACATACGTCCAAGCATGGAGGGGTGCAACACCCCTGCACCACTTGGTACTCATACATCTTTATTAAAAATAACAAACCAAAGTCTTTATTAAAAACAACAAAAGAACATAAAAAACAATCTTTAATCAATGATACAAACAACAAATTCAAACAGGCGTATCTCCCTCCACCTTAACATAATGTTCCTTCCAGATCCTTTGGTTTCGGAATTCCAGTATTTGACCTTTTCCCTTGCACTGAGTGCATACTAGGTACAATATTATCCCCAACTGGCAAACCACGAGAATGTGGGAAGCCAGTCTGATCCACGAGGGGGCCTCTATATTATTGAAAATGTCCCACCAGGGTGGAACTACAATGTCCAATATCTTAGCCCCTATCTCTACTGTTTTCTGCTCCAGAGTGTAACAATGTTTCTGTGAAACTATAACTGCTTTGAGTATTTTGGTAAGGTGTTCTGGGAGAGGGGGAATTTCATAGCCAAAATGCGCTATATACTTTTGCAAGTTGGTAAAATTCTCTTTTACAGTGAGGTGAACAGTGGAGGGTTCAGGAATGGGGACAGTTCGTTCCTGGGCCACTTGAACTTCTGCCTCGGGTTTAAAGCAGAAACTGCTGTCACTAACTGGACACCAGCTATGCTGTCCATGCTGGTAGTGGGGCGCTCCTGTGGTGACACAATATGTCCCACCTCCTATATATGCTACCTGTGGGGGAACATAGCCTTGTGCCATTGCCTCCATGGCACAATTTATAGGTTTTGCGCCAGCAGCTCTGAACCCGCACTGTGGTTTCGAATAGGCGTTCAAGTGCTGGGGACACAGGATTATGTGTGCTCCCCGGCTCCGGCACCCTGAGAGGTCAGTACCTGTCATAGCGTGCTCCCACTTTATGACGTAAGGTGGGACCGCTGTGAAATGAATGTGTGCACCCCCTTGAATGACTCCAATGTTCTCAACCCTGTATACTGGCATGGGTTGGGCTGTCCTACCCATGACTGGCATCCTAACTACTATGCCCATGATCGTGTGGTTAGACCGTCCACAATCCACTGGGACCGGGTAGGCCTCCAAAGCTAGCCGGAGTTGGCACGGGCTTAATGCATTCTCTAATGGATGGAGGGCTGCAAGGTACTTGTTGCTGATCCAGGAAGGGACTAAACACTGTTTTAAATCCTCCAGATTACTGCGGCCCTCGCCCAGCAACCACGCCCCGTACAGCACGCACACCTCGTTCCGCGCAGCCTGGTCAGAAGCATTTCTGTCCTCCCTTATGAGGGCGATCACGGTCTTTGCGTGCTTCTCCAGCTTGACTATAGTTTCTTTTAAATGGACCATCATGGCCTGGTCCTCATGTAACTCCGAGCCCACTACTTAGTTCTCATCCATTAGGATTTTCTTTAACTGAGTTTTGAAACCGTTTATCTGAGTCTGTAATTCTATGTCATCTAAACTGTTGATGACAGAGGACCCAGTATTAAACGCAGTAAAAACATCATTCCATGCTCCCCTTCTTTGTCTCCCTGCATTACCCAAAAGCTCATGGGGTGTGGTATGGAGTTCGGTTTTGTTGACATTGGCGAAATCAAACTCATAACATTTTCTGAACATGTCCTTTAATAGGGCCTGGTATAGCTGCTCTGTTTCTTTGGGGCAGCACTCCCCTTGGGTGTACCTCGGTGAGATTTAAAATCACGGAGGCTACCGTGTAGTATACCCCCTGGTACAGCACCTGATCGGTAGGTACTAGTACCAACCCATTCCCTGGTCCCTTGGTGGTGGCGGGGCACCCTTTCCTGTGTGTCCTCGCCGCCTGCGTCGTGGGCGGGGCACAAGATCAGTGGCATTGACTGGGATCGGGGAGTATAGGACCGCGCACACCTTCAGGCTGGTATCTCACTTCATCCCCTCCCCGGCGTCTTGCCACTGCCGGTGGAAAACGATGGATATGCCTGTGGGGCAGACCCTCTCTGACCCCCACATACAGACATAAATCCCTTGATCCGGTTCCCACCACTTGTCCCAACACACATTAATCCCCCGTGAGTCCCTGTAATCGTCCGATGGGTATTGTTCCCCAACCGTTCCCACTCGACTGCGGGGTTTCTCATATCTTTGCTCAGCTTTCTGAGCCACCATGACCTATCCAAAGGAATGTGTCCCTTGCCCGTTAAACATACACGTTTCACTACAGTGACGCTAACCCTTGTGGTAACAACCTGTACCCTGGGGCACAGGATGGAGGCCTCCCCGTACGTGGGGATCTCATTGAAACTTATAAAATTCTGACAGGACTGGACAGACTAGATGCAGGAAGGATGTTCCCGATGGTCGGGGAGTCCAGAACCAGGGGTCACAGTCTAAGCATAAGGGGTAGGCCATTTAGGACAGAAATGAGGAGGAATTTCTTCACCCAGAGAGTGGTGAACCTGTGGAATTCTCTACCACAGAAGGCAGTAGAGGCCAATACATTAAATATATTCAAGAAGGAGTTGGATATATTTCTTAAGGCTAAAGGGATCAAGGGGTATGGGGAGAAAGCAGGGACCGGGTACTGAATTTGGATGATCAGCCATGATAGCATTGAATGGTGGAGCAGGCTCGAGGGGCCGAATGGCATACTCCTGCTCCTATCTTCTATGTTTCTATGTTACGTGAACCCGGTCTGGCTGGAGTACTGAGACGAATTGGACCCCAGCCACCCTGGCCACCTTCCCTCGTGGACGTAGACGGCAGTCTCCTCCACGTCCCGTTCGCCACTTCCATCGGTTACTGTAGGTGCTCTCTCTCCTGAGCACCCATTGATGTGGGATTCCTCCACGTCACCTCGCTTTCCAATGCTGAGTCCTATCAGGGCGAGTAGGATTATGCCCCCCTTCATCCTGAAAATCTTTCTGCAACAGATACAAAAACATACAGCCAGGTCCCCAAGAGATTCTCTGGCTTGGGTGAAGCATAGTCGGGTCTCGCGACCTCGACTCAAATACACACACTCTTAGCAGATTATTACTTATTTAAAACTACCCATCACCTTACTTAACTTAAGCTAAACACCCAAACTTAATAATACCTAAACTTAAATTACCTAAACTATATACATCCGCCGCCCGTCTCCGGGCGGCCAGCCTAATCCCTGTTAGGGCTGCGGCACACCGCTCCCTTCGCTGTGGCCGCACTGTCCTGCACTTCCGGTCCCTCGCAGCCTGTGGCTGCTGGCTGGGGACCTCTGTCTTTGGACTTACCCCTGACTCGGAAGGCTGCCCCTTTAAAATGGGGAGCCAGTACCCAGGGTTTCCTTGGCTGGGGCGTCCGTGAGGATCTTCTAGGGACTTTGGCGGGTGGGGTTTTCTTGGCTGGTGGGCCTTTAACCCGAACCGCTGTCCCCTCCGGTGCGGTCTGTGGGCTTACCACTGCTGCTGGCCGGGGATCTTCTTCCTCAGGCTTTACCTCTCCCGAACCTGGGCTAGGGGCAGGTAACTCTTTGCAGCCTGTTGCTGCAGGCTGAGAGTCTCCGCCCCCAGGGCCCAAACCTGGGTCCGGGGCGGGGTCTTCGCCTTCGGGTCCCTCCTCCTCTAAACCTGGGTCAAGGGTGGGGTTTTCGCCCTCGGGTCCCTCCCCCTCTAGATCTGGGTCAGGGGCAGGGTTTTTGCCCTCGGGTCCCTCCCCCTCTAGATCCCAGAAGAGTGGGGGAGTGTCCCAATCAGTGGGCAGGATGGCCCCTCCCCTTGAACAAGCCACAGCGCCTGCCTGTGCAGTCTGTGAACTTGTTCCCGCTGCAGGCTGAGGATCTCTATCCTCAGACCTTACCCCAACTGACTGCTTTCTCGTCTTGGGTTTAAACAGTTTACACCGGTTGATGTGAAACCATTTGGTACGCCGAGCCATCTTAATGGTGTATACCATGGGGCTGGCTTTGTCTACAATGCTGTAGGGCCCCATGTATAATGGTTCCAAACTCCCTACTCAGGCATAGTTCCTCACCATGACCTGATCTCCTACCTCCCACTCGTAGCGTTTACGGAGTTCGAGCAGCAATCGGTTACTCCGATGCTGCCTTCCCATGCTCCCAGCCGCCTGCCCGTGGACCTGTTTAAGGTGCTCGAAGAGGTTTCGGGTGAACCTGTCCCGGTTTACCTCTCTGATCTGACCTTCTGTGAGCACCGGGGCTAGTACATGGGTGGGGGTTCGCATAACCCTGCCAGTCATTAGCTCGTACGGGGAGTACCCCGTGCTTTTTGACTGGCTGGCCCGGATCCCCATCAGAACCAACAGTAGGACCTCGGCCCATTTACGGGGCGAGTCCACCGTCTCCTTCCTCAACCTTTCTTTTAGGGTCCTATTCATTCTCTCCACAATCCCTGATGACTGTGGGTTGTGGGCCACGTGCCACTTCCCCTCGATGCCTAGCAGCATAAGGGTATTCTGCATCACCTGTCCGGTGAAGTGACTCCCTTGGTCGGACTCCACATACTGTGGTAGCCCCCACCGCGAGAGCACCTCCCGGACCAGGATCCTGGCAGTACCCAGAGCTGTGGCTGTTCTGCAGGGAAGGCCTCTACCCATTTGGTGAACACATCCACCAAGACTAGGCAGTACTTATAGCCTCCCTGGGTGGTGGGTAGGGGCCCGATGTAGTCGACCTGTTTCAACTGCCATGGTCCCTCTACCCTCCTGATGTGTCCCATGGGCACCTTCCTTTTGTGGGGGTCAGGGTTATTAGCAGCGCACACCAGACAGCTGGCGCAGAACTCGCGGACATCTTCCCTGAGTCCTGACCACCATCCCGCCTGTTCCACCCGCTGCCAGGTGGTCTCAGGCCCGGGGTGTCCCGCTCCTGGACCCTCATGGGCCAGTTGAAGGAATTCCCTCCGGTGTTGCTGCGGCACAACCCACTGCTCCCCCCGGAACAGCATGCCCTCTTTGACGGAGAGGGTTGCTGTGCCGTAAGGACCCTCTACCCTTTTTCCCTCAGTCACTGCACTGAGAACTGCTTTGAGGATGGGGTCTTGGGCTTGGACCGTCTTAAGGTCTGGGGCTAAAGCTACCCCTGCACTCCCTTGGGTCCCGTCCCTACCTCTGACTGCTGCCATGGGTCTGGACCCATACGGGTCCCAGAAAGTGCTTGTGCGGGCACCTTCCTTGGCGAGCATGTCAGCCTGCTGGTTGCCTTGGCCGCGGGGTTCTGTGGAGGAATGGGCTTTCACCTTATGGATGAAAACCTCCCCTTCCTCCCCCACTGCTGCCAGGATTTTCTCCAGCAGGGGTTTCACTGTGAGGGGTCTCCCGTCGGCAGAGGTGTATCCGCGGCGGGACCAAATGGCCAGGTACTCCGTACACGAATTGCACGTAAACATGCTGTCCGAGCAAATCGTGTATGGGGTAGGGAAGATTTCGGGGTGTGTAACGACGTACACTACCGCGGACAGTTCAGCCTGCTGGGTGCTCATGGTGCTGGGGAGCTTAATCGCCAGGGCAATGTTTGCCACTGGGTCATAACCTCCACACCCTGTGAGACGCTCGCCAGCAGATACCGTGCTGGAACCGTCTACATAGATCTCGCGGCCTGTGGGATGTATCCCAGCCCGTAAACCTATGTTCACTTCCCAAACCCCTTCTATGGAACACCGGTGGGCTGTTCCAGGATATACCAGGTTGGTTGCGAGCTTTGGCTCGCAGAAACCCTTCACCTTGAGATCCATCTGTGAGAGGAGCAGGGTCCAGCGGGCAATGCGGGCACTGTTCACTGTTCCATCCTTGATCCTCCCATCCAGAAGCATCTGGGTGGGTGTGTGATGGGTGAGGAGGGTGATGGGAGAGGTGCCTGTGAAGATGAGTGATCTCTTCACAGCCCAATGTGTGGCCAAGAGGTGCCGCTCACAGTTGGAGTAGCTCCTCTCCACATCCATGAGTATCCTGGAGGAGTAGACCACCGGCTTCAGCCTGCCGTGCCGCTCTTGGAGCAGCACAGCACTCAGGCTATCTCCGCCGGCTGCTACCTCCAGGAAAAACTCTTTCACCCCATCTATGGCCCCTAGAGCTGGTGCGGTCTGCAAGTCCTTCTTGAGCCTGACGAATGCTGCCTGGCAACCCTCATCCCAAACCCACTCCACTCCCTTGTGTAGGAGTCAGTGTAGGATTCGCAAAAATCCATGAAATACAGTATACAGGTAGGGCCCCTGAAGTGGCCACATTGTGAGAACACAGAATGGGGTTGGCAGTTCTCATGGCCCAGTTCAAAAGGACACACACACGGTACCTTAAAGCAGTTTGAGTCATCATCGATTAGAAGAATCCAGAACCTTACTGTTTTTGATATTGTAATGTGGTTACAGCAGTAAACAAAACTATTAGCACCTGGAGGTGCGCTAATCGCTGGCAGAGTGGTAACCGATCTCAGAAACCGCTGAGCACACACAAACGAAGGGACACTAATCGGATTCCCATTAGTTCGATTTGCGAGCAGTTAAAATTAATGTGCTTGCTTTTGTTAAAGCAACCTTAACAAAGGAAAACGGTTGATTTGGCGCCAAGATTAGGGCCAGAAAAGAGTATAACCATTCAGGTAAATCGTCAGCAAGCCAGTCTAAGATTCGACCAGAGTAAGGAAGACTCCTCCGGAGACGGTTCACACCGTGAAGTCCAAGTCCAGTTACCATCAGGAGTTCGAGGACCGTGCGGAACGGAAAACGGCTCGAGGATTTCGGAGGACTTCCAAAGTTTGTACAGGAGAGTGAGTCCAGGAGTCGGTCCCATAAGGAAGGTCGGAGGTCCCGGACGACACCAAGTAACAGGGTCCAGGAGCCGGTCCCATAAGGAAGATCGGAAATTCCAGACATAACAAGAAGTACCAAGGTCCAGAAGGGTTTTGAAATTCTGGTGAGCATAAAGGCCCAACTCTACCTAACTGACATAATTGAGGTGTATTCAGTAACGGGAGGGTTTGTAACGTTAAGGGTATTTGTAAGTCAGGAGTGTGATTTATCCCTCGATGTGTCCGTGCGCTTCCCTCACCCCCGCTTTTAGCTTATTGCTATTTTAGAACTGTTTATATGCTTTAAAGTTATTTTTCTCAGTGTATAATTTAGTCCTCTGTGAGAAACGTTATTTTTCGTCTGCATTTATTCTTGCCACTTTTCTCTGTGTACATTCTCTTTCGAAAATAAAGATTGTTTTGATTTAAAACTCAATCTGTCTCATCTGACCATTTGTCTTCCGAGTCACGAGTTGGGCCAACACACAAAGGTTGTCTGGCAATAAGCCCAGTGTCTAGAACCGTGAGGGGGGAGCGCTTCGAAACCGCTCATGAGTAGTGCGAAAATCAAAACCGATTTAGCACACCATAAGCTCGTTAAAACGACCCCTTACATCAGAGCAGAGGGGCTGCTGTGGCTGCATATTCTTCAATGAAGTCTCTGCAGTACCCGATTAGCCCTAAAAATGACCTCACACCCGTGACTGTGTTGGGGACCGGTAACTCTTGTACCGCTTCTCTCCTAGCCTTATCTATGGTCCTTTCTCCAGCGCGTACGGTCAGGCCTAGGAATTTCACCTCCTGCTGGCTGATCTGCGCTTTCTTGGGGTTTACTTTGAAACCCTTCTGCTCGAGCAGCTCCAGCAGTTTGGCCAATGATGGGCCATGCTCCTCTCTCGAATTGGTGAAGAGAAGCAGGTCATCCACATGTTGTACCAACTGTCTGGGCTGACTGAAATCCTTTAAACTGTTTGCCATGCACTGATGGAAAATGCTGGGGCTGTTATGGAAGCCCTGAGCAAGCAGTTCCACATGTACTGTTGCCCTTTAAGCATAAAGGCAAACTTGTACTGATCCTCCCTCCTTAAAGGGATGGACCAAAACCCATTGGAAATATCCAGCACCGTGAAAGTGGTTGCGGATGCTGGGATACTTCCTATCAGGTCGGCGACTGCTGCTACCGTGGGTGCATAGGCTGGGATGTTACTATTGAGCACTCGATAGTCCACCGTGGCCCTCCAGGAATTGTCCAGCTTTCTAACTGGCCACAGCGGAGAGTTTACGTGGGTGGCTATCGGTCTCAGAACCCCCTGCTGTACCAAGGAGGACATGGTTGCTTCCATGTCTGGCTCTGCTTCCCTGGGGAAGTTATACTGTTTCTGTGGTCGGGCCATGGGGTCCCCGTCTACGCTGACCTCGAACCCTTTGACCCTCCCGCAGTCTTGTTTGTGTGTGGCAAATGTGGCCAGGTGGGCCTGCACAAATGCCTGGAACTCCAGTGGGGTGTTACTGACCATAAGCTCGAGCTTATAACCCTCTTTGTGCTTCATGGTGCATAGGGTCCCCTTCCCTTCTTTCCCTGGGATTATTACTATCTCGCCGTCCTTTCCTGTACTTGCCCCCCATAGGCAATGATTTCTTAAATCGACTAGGATCCCATGGCCTACAATAAAGTCGGCCCCCAGGACCCCTCTTCCACCTTCTACTTCCCATTTCATCAGGACACAGGTCCACTTGGAGAGGAGCGGTCCTAAACAAATGGCAAGCGGGATGGAAAACGAGCCGGCCTGTTCTTTGCCTGTGAACCCCGACAGACTATATGGGATCCCGTTAGATAGAGGCGAGGTGGTGGGGTTAGCTGAATGGACCACGATGCATGATGCCCCCGTGTCCAACAGATAGGTCCCCTTCACCTTTTCCACCTCCATCTCCACGAGGGGTCTTTTCCATTCATCGTATCGAAGGGAACACAGGTAAACAGGCTGCGCTGGCTCTAGTCACGGCTGTGGGTTGGATGGGGCTGATGGGGTCAGAGCACCGGTAGTGGCTGCTACTCTCCCGTGGCCAGTCAATAGGACCTCATGGTGTCCAAGAATGACTCGACCGCTGTGGGAGGGATTCCTGCCTCCGCCTTTTGGGCTGGGGCTGTGGAATTCTTTCCCTTGTTGTCTTTCCAAGGGTTCTTGCGCTCCTTCCGCCAGTGACCATCCTTCCCACACCCGTAACAATTCGACTTTGGATTGGGGGGGTTATTCCCTTCCTGATGCCACTCTTTCCTAATCAGTCTGGGTTTTACCTCATGCACCTTCCCCTTGGGTGGGTGTGCATCGGTTCCCCTACCGTTCTTATAGGTTAGGGTCAACTGTCTGATCACCGTAAGTTCGGTGGTCTGGGGATTCTTGGGGTCGAACCAGACTTCCGCCTTGGCCCGGACCTGTGGCAAGCTGTTTGCCACCAGGCACCGGAGCCAATGAGCCAGTGGATCCCCGTTCAGGAACGCCCGGTTAGGTGTCCCCGGACAGGCACTCCGGTACACCGGCCATAACCTGTCCGCGAAAGCCTGCAGGGTTTCCCCTGTGAGCTGGACCATCTTCTCCACACGGGAGAAAGGACTTCCCTCATTCATCCCCATGGCCTCCAGAACTTCACCCCTAAGCGCCTCATACCCACTCGGCCCCTTCTTACACTCGTCAGAGAGGGATTGGAGGAGCCTACTCTCCAGGGAGAATAGCAGCATTTTGGCCTGCTCAGCGCCATCGCAGTCGTTGATGCTGGCTGCCTGCTCTACTTCCCTGAAGTGGATCGAGGGGTCCCCCTTTTTCGGAGAGCTTTGGGATATGGCTCACCATAGCCCTAAGCTGTTGGGTGCTATAGGGTAATACGAACTGGTTTTGGAGGGGTCCCTCATTGTCGCCATTGACGGGTGGGCCGAACCTCCAATGCCGGGCTGGGCACTTCGGTCCTGGCTCCGACCTCTCTGGCGGGGTTTGCTCCACCTCCGCTCCCACCTCTGGCTCCACCCCCCCTTGCTGCCAGACCTCGCTAAAACCTGGCACTACGGGTGGTGGTCGTGAGACATCCTGTTCCTCAACCGGGTCATCCCTGGGCACTACTAATTATGTTTGAACCGTCCTCCCCTCGTTCCCCATAAAATCTGCCTGGCCTGCCTTTGGGCTTATGAGGCACACCATGCCTTTTGCCTTCCTCAGGGCCAGGCTCAGATTTTCTATCTGCTCCTTGCAGGGGCCATGATTGGCATCTTCAAACCCCTGTTCACTTGCTAGCTTGTAAGCTGCCTTTACTTCTTTTACTTTCTCCTCCTGCTCTCTAACTTGCCTTGCTAGGCGGGCGTTCTTTTCCCTCAACCTTAACTCATTACCCTTGGCTTCCGTGACTTGGCACTATAGGTATTCCAACTGGGCCTTATATTCACCCATTAAATACAACCTCTCCTGATTCAGGGCCCGCAATGCTACCAGTAACTTCTCCCCTGCTAGAGCCTTGTCCTGGATCTCCAGGGCTGACTCCTTTAACTCAGCTGCCTGTGCTGCATCGAGCCTTTCCAAAAGCTGGACCTGCTTTTTGAAACACATCAGCCAGACTGCCTTCTCTAAGGAGTTCTTGTGTTCCCTCCCCTTTGTCCCTTAGCTGCTGCATCTACCGGACGCCCAGCCTTTAACAGAGTGGTGATCCACTTCTTTGTGATATTCACCTTGCTAAACACATAATCAGAAATCCTTTCCTCCATCATGGTTTGCTCATCTGAACCATTGTCTACTGTATCGCAACCCTGTTGCCGGAGTTCTGCCGCGGTCGCCATTCTGTAGGGGGTGGTGTGTGTGTCAGCTTCACTCCTTTGAGCAGTTTGAATCGCTCCCACTCCCTTGGTTCTAGACACCGGACTTATTTGGGGGTTGTAATGAAATTGCAACAGACAACTGAGTTGGTGAAAAGAACTTGGATTTTATTTGAGACAAGAAAATGTACACAACACAATAAATCTTATCACTCTAAAAGGGGGAACACTTCAGAATATGCGAGGGAGAATGACAATAGACAAAAATACCTTACCCCTCCCAACCCCACTATACTAACTAGGTTGAATTCCAGAGGACCAGGAAATGCTCACCAAACGCAGGAATAGTTTGTAGAGTGGGAAAAACTTGCAGATCTTCGGTTTCTTCCAGGTTGGTTTCTTGTTGGTCATGGTGGCCCAATATTACCTAGCTGTTGGTAATATTGTTGGTTGTTTCGTGGAGCCCTTGGTTGCTGCGATTCCTTCCGTTCTCCTTCTGTTGTCCCAAGGCTGATGTCTTTCGAATGAGCTGTGCCTTTTTCTGTGTCTGACCGAACTGTACTGATCGAACCCATCAAATGAACTGCCTTCTTGTGGAGACAGGTCTTTAGTTTATACGAAAACAAAACCTGCTAATCTTGTTAGAGTTTTGGCTGGCTCGTTAAGGGCCACTTGATTGGTCCCATTTAGTTAACTGGTTTCGGGATAGCTTCCTGAGTAGTTGAAGAAGGTGTAAAGTGGTTTTGAATGTCTCAAACAGTATTTTAATCTTAGATTTCCTGTAAGGCCTTCAAATTCTGTGCAGGTTCTTTTATGCATGGGTTTTAATGGGCTTTGGGCTTTAGGTGAGGCTGGGGTTTTCATTGATTTATTGATTGAATGCAAATTCCCAGATAGGGGCTGAGTTTCATTTATTGTTCCTCCCAGACAGTCTGGCTACTTTTGAATACACAGACTGTTCCTCTGCAGAGGTCAATCCCACATTCCTGTCGCAGCCTTTTCCTACAAGTCTGAACATGTCTTTTTTTTAAACCAGCCAAATCTTCCTGGGATTTTGATTTAAATCCTTTTTGCTCAATAACTCTGAAACCAGTCCAAAAATCTCTTCCTTAAATTAAACTCTTTGAAATCCTTCTGTTTGGCCCAACCACACTGTTGTCCTTTTTACAGATTTCTTCTGTGATGTTCCAAAATCACTTTAGAAATGACCTTTCCTTCTGTTCTGGGGCTGTGCAGAAGTTTTGAAAACCCTACACCTTCAGTATGCACCAGCCAGGATCTCCAGAATTGTCGTGGTCTGCTACGTCCAGCACAACATAGCACAGCAGTGAGGATTAGTGCTACATGAGAGCAAGGTTCTGAGCGCACAGCCTCTTTAGAGGAGGAGGAGGAGGAGCAGGAGCATCAGTTGGAAGATGAGGAGGAGGAGCAGGAGCAACCTGCGGTCCAGATCCCACCAGCACCCGAGCACATTGCTGCTTGGGAGGCCAGGGATGGCCACATCATGGCCAGATTTACTTAACTTCAGGCATTGGACCCATATGGCTGCCACATGCTGCGCCAGGCTCCCAATACCCCACAGCAACACCATTGAGTGACAGTTTGAAGGTCGAGAGCTGGAGAGACAGTTTGAAGGACGAGAGCTGGAGAGACAGTTTGAAGGTCGAGAGCTGGAGAGAGGACAGTTTGAAGGTCGAGAGCTGGAGAGACAGTTTGAAGGTCGAGAGCTGGAGAGACAGTTTGAAGGTCGAGAGCTGGAGAGACAGTTTGAAGGTCGAGAGCTGGAGAGACAGTTTGAAGGTCGAGAGCTGGAGAGACAGTTTGAAGGTCGAGAGCTGGAATGACAGTTTGAAGGTCGAGAGCTGGAGAGACAGTTTGAAGGTCGAGAGCTGGAGAGACAGTTTGAAGGTTGAGAGCTGGAGAGAGGACAGTTTGAAGGTCAAGAGCTGGAGAGAGGACAGTTTGAAGGTCGAGAGCTGGAGAGACAGTTTGAAGGTCGAGAGCTGGAGAGACAGTTTGAAGGTCGAGAGCTGGAGAGACAGTTTGAAGGTCGAGAGCTGGAGAGACAGTTTGAAGGTTGAGAGCTGGAGAGACAGTTTGAAGGTCGAGAGCTGGAGAGAGGACAGTTTGAAGGTTGAGAGCTGGAGAGACAGTTTGAAGGTTGAGAGCTGGAGAGACAGTTTGAAGGTCGAGAACTGGAGAGACAGTTTGAAGGTCGAGAGCTGGAGAGACAGTTTGAAGGACGAGAGCTGGAGAGACAGTTTGAAGGACGAGAGCTGGAGAGACAGTTTGAAGGATGAGAGCTGGAGCGGAACCCGGTTACCAGGCCGCCAAGTTGGACAGCCAGGGGTAATGTGCAGGCCAGGTGTGTGGAGGAAACCGAGGGGAAACATCGAGAAAAACTGAGAGGAAACATCGAGAAAGACAGAGGAAACATCGAGAGAGAGAGAGGGGAAACATCGAGAGAGACCAAGATGGAAACATCGAGAAAGACTGAGGGGGCACTTTATTTACTTAATTTAATTAATTAATTAATTAATTAAATTTATTTAATTATAAGTTGTGAGTTCCTCACGATGCTCTCCCAGTGCGGCCACCCTGTAACCAGAGATTATTCTAGAAGCCTGGGTAGAAATATCAATGTAATTACTGTAGAAATTACTTTTTTTTACATTATTGCTTGTTCATTTTATGTGCTGTCTTTTTATGTCTTTTATTTATTTTATGTCTGCTTTATTTATATTTAAAGTATGTATGCGTGTATATGTCGGTATGTGTTTTTTTGTGATGGCGCCGATGAAGATGGCTGCCGTCCTTGCGAGCTCCGTGCGTACCAGGCAGCTAAGTGTTCTTGCTGCTTGGTGCTCTCGGCTCGTCAAGAAAAAAGCATTTCACTGACTAGATTACACTTCTTGTATTTAGTTATGTGACCAATAAAATTGTAATTGTAATTGTAGTTGTAATTGTAAAGCATCCCTACAATGACCAGGCCATTCCTTTCACACTGACCACCATTGCTGAAGGCAATATTATGTCTCACCATACACTTCAACTCACTAAGCCACTTCTAAAGTTGCAGACAAAATTGGCCATGACCGGAAAGTAGTAAAAATAGTTTAATATGTGACATCAGAGTAACGGAAGCTTAGCACAAACAGTAATTAAAACACCCAAGTGCTTACCCTTGTGCATCTACTTGTGTGTCATCTTTCTCGTACACGGGCTTCTATGAGGTGCAACTACTGTGGCTTCAATAGAGGAAGAGGCAGCCTGCTCATTTCCCTGCTGCGACTGCATAGACATATTTGGCGGATGTCCTCTGGGTCTTGGAGCCTGTGTAGGCCCCGCCAAAGTCTGCTCCTTTTGCAACTGTGCAGGGGCAGACTCTGCCATCGTGTTCCCAGGAGGCATTTGGGGCTCTGACTGAGGGGGATGCAATGGGAGAGAAGTGTGAGCACTTTGAGAGGAGCCTCCACTTCCATGTCCCCTCTCACGTCATCCCTCTCATGGGCCACCCGCACTTCCCTGCTAGCAAGGAGCTGGAGAGCACCTTGCTTCACAGCAGTGGGGCCATGAGGACCCAAGCCTACGTTGACATCCTTCCTAGAGAGAAAGTCTATGAACCTCTGCCATCTATTCTCCATAGATAGCATGTGCTCATGTGAGTGGCGCATTAGTTGCTCCATGCAGGTGGCCATTCTATCCATGGACGAGCCTACAGTCGCCATTGCCTGCGACATGGTGCTGCTCATGTTGGAGATGGACTCCTCCATTCTCTGCACATTTGCTGACATCACGGCCGCAAAACCTGTCAAAGCCTCCTGCACTTCTTCCTGCACCTCCAGGATTGCCCTCTTTCTGGATGGCCCCCGAAGCTCAGCGTCTGCATGCAGTTGAGCAGAGCTGGGAGTGTCCTGCGTCCTCTGACGAGGAGTCTCCACTGCTGTCCCTGTCTCCTCCATCTCCTCTTGCTCACTTGTGACTTGTGACACACCAGGTGACAACTACTCTATCTCGTGTGGGACCCATTGAGGTGTGCATATCTGTGCTGGTGCTGGGTGCGCTTATGTCTGCTAATGCTGCATCCTCAGAGGCTGGAGGCTCCTCTGAGAAGTTGTCTTCCTCTTCCTCCTGGACAGTGGGGGGCGGGGGGGGGGTGTTGCGGGGCGGGGGTGGAGGGCTCTTGGTGGACCTGTGGGAAAGTAAAGAGATGATTTAGAAATGTCATATCAAGAGTGGGTAACGAGACCAATATACGCATGATAAACATTCACTGGCTGCTGACATCAGCCACCATGTGAGTGACTGTTGTATGCCATGTGGCTGTATGAGATGTAATTCTGTCACCAGGTTGCTGAGATGCCCCCCTCTCTCTGTCTACCACCGCTAGCTGCTCTGCAATTCCTGAGACTTCCAGGGCGACCTCCTCTGCTGCATTTAAGATGGCCAATGATGGAGGGCCACCTCCGGTTCTCTCTCTCTTATTGTGGACTCTCTTCTCCTGCAAGGAGGGAAAGAAGAGAAGGTTGAGTGAGAATGATGGATTGAGTATAAGGAATGGATGGGTTACATCTTTAGAGGGTGACTATGATGGAGTGGAGTGCCAATGCCAAATGGTCTCCTGGTGTGTTGTTAGTTGGTATGATTGCCCTAGGATGAGGGTGAGCGTGAGGGGTGGCTAGTCAGATGGGGATGTGATAATGTAGATAGGGAGAGAGGGATGGGTGGAGGTGCAAGGTATGTTGGTGTGAGTAATGCAGGATTAGGGTAGGGAAGGCGGAGTGATGGGGATGTGATGAGAGGCATAGCAGGATGAAGTTGAGTGTGGCTTTGTACTCTCCTTTCCTGATCTAATGAGATAATTGAAGCGTTTCCGGCACTGTACCCGGGTCCTCCTGACAACATCCCTGCTGTTCACCCCCTCTTCAATCTCCAACCAGGCTCCTTTGGTGTACTGGGGAGGTCTCTTCCACCCATCAGAAGGGAAGAGGACCTCCCTGCGTGCTCTTACTCCCTCCACAAGCATATGGAGGGAGTCATCTGAGACCCTCAGTGCAGCCCTCTGCGTCTGTGCAGTCATGTTTCTATGGCCTTGCAACACTCCAATGCTCCAATACAGTGCCTGCACAATCCTAGATGAACCTTCAAATGCAATATGGCCAAGGCTCCTTTAAATATTCCAGCTGAAAATGAGTAATCAATGACGTCATCAGACCCGCAATATTTAATAGGGCCGGGTAATACGCACGGCTGCCTTAATAGGCGCCATTAAGGGAAAGTCGCTCTAAGGAGCGGCATGAAATGGGGGACAGGGTCTTGACCCGCCATGCCAACCACCTGCACCTGACCTGCCCAGGTAAAGAAAATTCCGTCCGAGCATACCGTCATCAGCAATGCTTTCAGCCTGATATGTGTAGTGTATGTACCTTTAAGGGGAGAACTACTTTTTACTGCTCCTGTATACTGTAGTACCAGCAGTGACCACACCTGTATATAAACCCTGAGTAGGGATCTGTACGTTTAGTTTTAGAGTAACCCTCATCCAGTAAATACCTGTTGATTGTTTCCTGCAGTCTCGTGTCTAGTTATTGATGGACACACAACATCAAAATACACGGATCTAACATTGGCGATGAAGCAGATTCGAACCTACCTGCAACTCTGCATTACCTCCCAGGGATTCGCTCCTGGAGAACAGTGGAAGAAAGTTGAGGCCAGAAACACGGGCGTCGACCACGAGCAACCGCCCAGTCATCCAGTGGAGATTTGAGCATCGCAGGGGAGGCTGTTGAGAGCTGGGCTTGGTTCTCCAGTCACGGTGGTCCAGCAAAATGGGCTGGCAATGGGTACGGCGCAGACCCTTCCCGGACAGCGGCGGCTAGAGCCGACCGACGGCACAGAAAAGGCTGAGCAGCGTCGACGGGAGAAGAGAGAGGGTAGAGCGCACAGGGCACAGCCGGTGTTCAGGACCGAGCGGCGTCGACGGGAGAAGAGAGAGGGTAGAGCACACAGGGCGCAGCCGGTGTTCAGGACCGAATGGCGTCGACGGGAGAAGAGAGAGAGGCGCGAAGGAAAATGCGCAGAGCGCAGCCGGTGTTCAAGGGACGAGCAGCGTCAGCGGGGAAGAAAGGGAAACGTGCAGAGTGCAGCCGGTGTTCAAGGGCCTAGCAGCCGCAGCGGAGAAGAAGGGAGAGCGCGGGAAATGCCATTTTAAGCCGCAGCGGAGAAGAATGGAGAGTGCGGGAAAGCGCCATTTTGAGCCGCAGCGGAGAAGAAGGGAGAGCGCGGGAAAACGCCATTTTGAGCCGCAAGAAGAAGGGAAAGCGCGGGAAAATGCCATTTTGAGCCAGTCTAACCACACCCAGGGATGCCGAAGAGTGGCAGTATCACAGCGTTCGACAATGAAGTCGAAGATTGGACGACATATGTCGAATGCATAGAAGTGTACTGCAAGGCGAATGAAGTGCCAGATGAGAGGAAAGCGCTGGTATTGTTGAATTCCATGGGTGCAAAAACGTATGGCTTACTGCGATACCTAGTAACCCCAGAGAAGCCAGTGGAAAAGGATTTTGGAAACATAGTGTCAATCCTACAGAACCACTTAAATGCCACACCGCTGCTGATAGCAGAAAGATTTAAGTTTCACAAAAGGAACCATCATAAAGATGAAAGTAATGCTGAGTATTTAACGGAACTGTGCAAGCTATCGAAACACTGCCAGTTTGGAACGGGACTAGCAGATACTTTAAGGGACAAGTTTGTGTGTGGGCTTCAAAGTGAAGGAACCCAGAAACAGCTTCTATCAGAAAAGGATCTTACGCTGGACAAGGCTTTCAGCATGGCAGTATCACACGAAGCAGCCGCATGGGGCGCTGCAGAGATACAACGGAGACCGCAAGAATATGGCACAAATGAAATGTCATACGGAACAGTGAAGTGCTATCGCTGCGGCAGAACAACACACGACCAAAATGATTGCTGGTTTAAGGACAAAGTGTGCAGACAGTGTGGAAAAGTAGGACACATAGCAAGAGTCTGCAGGTTGGGAAAGAAAACCAGCAGCAAGAAATCTCCACAGGAGAAGTACAAGAAGGTACATAAGGTGACGGAGAGTAGTTCAGACGAACAGAGAAGTGATACAGACTCTGGAAGCAAGGAGCTGGGTTGTCTGAAACTACATAAGGTGATCCAAACGGAGGATCACCAAACTACCTGGGTCACGCTCAAGATAGCTGGAGTCCAAGTGAAAATGGAATTGGACACAGGATCAGCCCTAACAGTCATAAACCGAAGGGACTACAAGCGGCTATTCTCACATATACTCTTGAGAGATACAGAGATTGTCTTGAAGACGTACACGGGGCAAAAAGTCTAACCCAAAGGAAAAATAAGGGTGAACGTTGTATATAACGGTAAGGAAACACCAAAAATGGACCTATATGTATTGCCAGATGGAGGACCACCACTACTAGGACGTGAATGGATCCGGAAGATATAGCTAGATTGGCATTCCATACAAGCACTGACTGTAGATGCCAAAAAGGATGATGACGCCACACATAGACGACTGTCAAAAATGCTAACTGACGCACAAGAAGTGTTCCAGGAGGGACTTGGAACACTAAAAGGCATAACAGCGATGATCAAAATAGAGGAAAATGCAAGCCCAAAGTTTTTTAAGGCCAGACTGGCGCCTTATGCGATCCGCCCAGCCGTCGAAGCAGAGCTGGAAGGTTTGGAACGTTCAGGAGTACTGTACAAAGTGGACTGGAGCGAGTGGGCCACACCCATCATTCCTGTAATGAAGAGGTCGTTGAGTAATACGCCTGGGGAACCAAAGAAAGTTCGCATCTGTGGGGACTTTGTGACAGTGAACCCAGTCCTTCACACGGTACAATATCTGCTTCCGCGGATTGAAGATATTTTCGCCTCGCTATCTGGAGAGAAACGCTTCACTAAGATTGATCTGGCCCAGGCGTATCTGCAAATGGAGGTAGAAGAAGCCTCGAAACAGTACCTCACGATCAACACTCATAAAGGTCTCTACCAATACAACCGGCTGGTGTTCGGGGTAGCATCAGCTCCGGCTATTTGGCAAAGGGCAATGGATCAAGTCCTGCAAAGGATTCCAGGGACCCAGTGTTATTTGGACGACATCCTGGTCACGGGCGAAAATGACAGTGCTCACCTTGCCAAACTGGAGCAGGTGCTCACTAGATTGAAGGAATATGGGCTCCGAGCAAATCGCCACAAATACGAGTTTATCCAGAAGCAGATCTCGTATTGTGGCCACGTTATTGATGAAGAGGGGTTACATAAGTCCCCTGAAAAGATTGAGGCAGTAGTCAAGGCTCCAGCACCAGAAAATGTGTCACAACTGAGGTCGTTCCTCGGGCTGGTGAACTACTACCATAAGTTCTTGCCGAATTTGTCTACAGTACTACACCCACTGAACACCCTACTGCAAACGGGGGTACCATGGAAGTGGAATGACGAATGTAAACGAGCTTTCCAGAAGTGCAAAGAATTGATCACATCAAAAGAGGTGTTGGCTCATTTCAACCCAGCACTACCAATTTGGTTGGCGTGTGATGCATCACCCTATGGCATTGGAGCGGTGCTTTTGCACAAGTTCCCGGACGGCTCGGAGAGGCTGGTAGCCTTTGCATCTCGGTCACTAACCTCAGCCGAGCGTAACTACGCCCAGGTTGACAGGGAGGCCCTCAGCCTAGTGTGGGGAGTGAAAAAGTTCAACCACTATCTGCACTGGCAGAAGTTCACCTTGCTGACTGACCACCAACCACTTGTCTCCATCTTTAATCCAAAGAAGGGCGTGCCGGTGATGACTGCGCAACGGCTACAAAGATGGTCCCTTTTTCTAGGGGCGAACCAATATGAAATCGAGTATAAGGGCACGAAACAGCATGGAAACGCTGATGGGCTATCACGCCTGCCACTGCCTACTGCGGAGGAAGCACCAGCAGTGGACCCTGTCGAAATATTTTATTCGACTATAATTGAACGCTTGCCAGTAACTAACGCTGATATAGATAAGGAGGTCCGAAATGACCCGACACTGTCTCGGGCATATGACTTGACGGTGAAGGGATGGCCAACACATGGCGACTCACTGTTGCCAGCATTCTCATCCAGAAGAGAACAGCTGTCAGTATGCCAGGGGACCTTGATGTGTGGATCCCGAGTGGTAATTCCACCCAAGTTAAGGGAGAGAGTGCTAAATGAGCTTCACGAAGGCCATCTGGGAGGGGTGAAAATGAAAAGCCTTGCTAGGGCTTATGTGTGGTGGCCGGGGATCGATCAGCAAATTGAGGACCTGACAAAGAGCTGTTCAGGATGCCAGAAGGTCCAAAATGCACCACCACATGCCCCTCTACACCCATGGGAGTGGCCCTCATCTCCATGGCAACGGGTGCATATTGATTTTGCTGGTCCATTCATGGACTCAATGTTTCTAATAGCCGTGGATGCGCACTCGAAATGTCCTGAGGCGATCAAAATGTCGTCCACCACCATGGAGAAAACTATTGCAGTCCTACAGACCGTATTTGCCAGGAACGGCTTGCCAGAGCAGATTTGCTCTGATAACGGACCACAGTTTGTGTCCGAAGAGTTTCGAAGATTCATGAAAAGGAATGGGGTAGGGCATTACACATCCGCCCCGTATCAGCCAGCCACAAATGGATTGGCTGAGAGGTTCGTACAAACCTTTAAGAAAGCAGTAAGGGCCATGTGCGATGACGACATTCCACTGCAGCATAAGGTGGACAATTTCCTGTTAGCCTACAGAAATGCGACACATGCAGTCACCAACCAGACCCCGGCCATGATGTTCTTTAACCGAAGGTTGAGATCTCGTCTGGATTTGCTCAAACCAAATGTACGAAGAGATGTTGAGAATAAGCAATTCCAGCACATCAATGAGAAGCCGACATGGAGCTTCAATGTAGGGCAACCAGTCTTGGACCGCGACTACCGAACAGAGAAATGGCAACCAGGAACGATATGCACACGGCAGGGGCCACTAATGTACACAGTGGATGTTGGGGAGAACATTGTGAGACGTCATGTCGACCAGATCCTAGAGTCACAGGAACGAGTCAAACCCATGTCTCGCGCACCTGGTGATGAACCCGACATACAGGTAGCATCTACCCCAGAAACAGTAGCATCGGAAGCTGATGAACCAACTGACGACAGGGGGCCTCCGCACCAAGAACAAGACACTCAGGAAAGGCGCTATCCAGAAAGGATCAGGAAGCCGCCCCAAAGACTGAATTTATAAATGGACTATTTTCAGTTAATGTGCATGTTAAAAGTGTTAATTGTTAAATGAATGTTATGGTACTGTCAATCTAAAAGGGGAGGAATTGTAGTGTATGTACCTTTTAAGGGGAGAACTACTTTTTACAGCTCCTGTATACTGTAGTACCGGCAGTGACCACACCTGTATATAAACCCTGAGTAGGGATCTGTACAGTTAGTTTTAGAGTAACCCTCATCCAGTAAATACCTGTTGATTGTTCCCTGCAGTCTCGTGTCTAGTTATTGAAGGACACACAACATCAAAATACACGGATCTAACAATATGTGCCTGCCATGGTTGAATAGCTGGCAGTATGTGAAAGGTCTGGGATGTGGGTATGAGTCTTGCAGCAGTGCTAAGTGTGTGAGGGTGAGGTGAAGCTATGACTCTGAGGTATGAGTTGTGATTGCTAGAGATTGTTGGTAGGTGAGTGATGGGGGTGTGGTGTATTGAGTAGCGTGAGGCTCGTGGGGCAGTTGGAGGGATATGGCATTCACTCACCTTGACCAGTCGTGTGAAGTCATTAAACTGCATGCGGCATTGGATCCGGGTCCTATGGGCAACACACGTGGCACTAATGGCTTGTGCTATTTCCTTCGACCGCCTTCTGGTGCGCTGCCTGGAAGGTCTCCTGCCTCTCTGTGGGTAGAGGACCTGATGTTTTCTGTGAACCCACAGCACTAAGGCCATTAGTGCTGCATCTAAGAACATCCTTTTCCTCATTGCGATTGAGCCATGGATTCAGAGTGACAATTAGGTGCTTCTGCAACAAAACACCTCCCTTTTAAGTAGTGCAGAGAGCCAAGGCAAAATCTTATTGGCCAGTAGACTGCACCCAATATTGGCCCCTCCTGTTGTGCTCTAAGCCAACCAGCAGCACGTTTAGTGCTGAGATCAGCGCTCTAATCATTATAATGAGCAGGCTGCATGAATTTTGTGTGCTGCCTGCACCACTTTGAACGGGTGCAGGCAGATAGAGCTTTGGGCTCCCTGCACCCGTTTTTGAGCTTCATCCAATATTTTTTAATCTTTCATGGGTTCTGGGTGTCACTGGCAAGGCCAGCATTTATTGCCCATCCCTAATTGCCCTTGAAAGGTGGTGCTGAGCTGCCTTCTGGAACCGCTGCAGTCCGTGTGTTGAAGGTAATCCCACAGTGCTGTTAGGGAGGGAGCTCCAAGATTTTGACCCAGGATGTTGATGGTGGGGGATTTGGCGATGGTAATGCCGTTGAATGTCAAGGGGCGGTGGTCATACTCTCTCTTGTTGAAGATGGTCATTGCCTGCCATTTATGTGGTGCGAATGTTACTTGCCACTTATCAGCCCAAGCCTGAAAGTTGTCCAGGTTTTGCTGCATGCGGGCACAGACTGCTTCATTATCTGAGGAGTTGCAAATAGAACTGAACACTGTGCAGTCATCAGCGAACATCCCCACTTCTGACCTAATGTTGGAGGGAAGGTCATAGATGAAGCAGCTGAAGATGGTTGGGCCTAGGACACTGTCCTGGGGAACTCGTGCAGCGATGTCCTGGGGCTGTGATGATTGACCTCCAACAACCACAACCATCTTCCTTTGTGCTAGGTATGACTCCAGCCAATAGAGTTCACCCTCAATGATTTTTGCAGTGGCAAGATGCAGCTGATGGTGTGCTTCCGGGATTTGTGTCAGGATCTCTTGTGTTGTCCACATAAATAAATAGTTTGGACATGGAAAAGGTTCCCAGACTTTCTTGCTGAGAACCCTCTTCGGAGTTTCACTTCCCATGTGCCCCCCTCTTTCTAAGAATCAGTGGGGGAAAAATTTGTCCCCTTAGAGCCTCTAGTTAGTGCCAGCAGATGGCGCTAATGGGGTGCTAGACCAGTATCGCTAGGGTGAGGCGAATCCAGTGCCGCACGCCAAATTCCGCCCCCCATAGCGCCGCTGGTAAGAGGTATCACTGGGAACATCAATGGCAGGTGGATTGTGACGTCAGTGAGTGTGCAATGCTCACTGACCGCCCGATGTGCTAAATTGATTCTCGCCACTTACCTTAGTGCCTGGAGTAAACACCAACAGGGCGAGCTGGTGTAAAGCACCAGGTAGCCGGCTCCAGGGACGTTATTTAAAAGGATCAGCAGTAATCATTTGCAGCTGTCAGGTTAGTGCAGTTTCAGTGGTTTCTTATCAGTTTCACCCACTGCAACAGTTTCATTCAGTAATTTCAAGATTCTTTTGTATCAGGAGTCTTGTGGCAACTAAAAAGTAGCTACATTTATTCTTCAAAGAATCAAACTGCTACGCTTGGTAACATTAATGGGGGCTGTACTGGCATGCCACCTCGCCTTCCAGGATCCATGGTGGAGGGTGCAGAGGCAGCGAGAAAGACTGGAACATGTGCCCAGAGGGAGGAGGAGGAGGGCCATCAGGGATCTCAACAGGAGGCCTTACCCTCCAAGGGTATTCCGAGAGCACTTCTCCTACCTCCAATTAGCGAGGAGCAGTGTATTAGAAGGCTCCGCTTCACCAAGGAGGTGGTCACAGAACTCTGCCACCTCCTGCAACCAGACCTCCAGCCTCAGACCAGGATGACCACGGCTGCCCCAGTGACAATCAAGGTCACCGTTGCCCTCAATTTCTTCACCAGTGGATCCTTCCAGTCTGCAACAGGAGACATAGCTAACATCTTGTATTTCACCGTCCATCGTTGCATCCGGGAGGTCACAGAGGTTCTCTACAATAGGAGAAGGGACTACATTTCCTTCCCCATCACCAAAGAGAAGCAGGACGAGCGTGCATGTGGCTTTGCCAGGATAGCGGGATTCCCCATGGTGCAGGGTGACATTGACTGCACCCATGTGGCTTTGCGGGCACCGCATAACAATCCTAAGATCTTCCGTAACCGCAAAGGCTACCACTCACTTAATGTGCAGCTAGTGTGCGACCACGCAGCAGCCACGATGCCTTCATCTTGCATCAGACCGGTGTTCCACCACTCTTCCAGTCACCATGTCAAGCTCGCGGCTGGCTGCTTGGAGACAAGGGCTATCCGCTCTCCACCTGGCTCATGACTCCCCTCCGCAACCCCAACATTCCTGCCCAGTACTCATATAATGAGAGCCATACTGCCACCAGGAACATCATTGAGCAGACCATCGGCCTACTGAAGCAACAGTTCCGCTGCCTTGACCATTCGGGATGAGCCTTCCAGTACTCAGCTGAGTGGTTGTCTCATTTTGTGGTGGTCTGCTGCATGCTCCACAACTTGGCCATCATGAGGGCACAGCCCTTGCCACCAGGGATTGTGGGGCCACCTCAGGAGGAGGACGAGGAAGAGGAGTGAGGGAGGAGGCAGCCATTCAATCGGCCTTCCAGAAGGGCGGTCTGTGACCATCTCATCAGACTGCGGTTCGAATTAATTAAACCCCAGATTCCCATTGCTCACCACATCCCCATCATTCCATCCCTGTCACAGGCCATATCACAGCGCAAAGCTGAAATGAGACACACCACAAAAGAATCCAAATTGAATTAATAAATTGATCAAAAAATCGGTGAACACGTATTTGCACCAAAAGTATTAACTATTCACCCTTGTGCATCCCTTAGTGCCTGTTGTTACTCTGCCTTTGCCTACTCTTTTTTTATTCGTTCATGGGATGTGGGCATCACTGGCAAGGCCAGCATTTATTGCCCATCCCTAATTACCCTTGAGAAGGTGATGGTGAGCCACCTTCTTGAACTGCTGCAGTCCGTATGGTGAAGGTACTCCCACAGTGCTGTTAGGGAGGGAGTTCCAGGATTTTGACCCAGCGATGATGAAGGAACGGCGATATACTTCTAAGTCAGGATGGTGTGTGACTTGGAGGGGAACTTGGAGGTGGTGGTGTTCCCATGTACCTGCTGCCCTTGTCCTTCTAGGTGGAGGAGGTCGCGGGTTTGGAAGGTGCTGCTGAAGAAGCCTTGGCGAGTTGCTGCAGTGCATCTAGTGCTTCTACAAAGTGTTGGCACAGTGGCTGTAGCAGGGCTGGTGGAAAGCTGCTGAGTGTCTATACGGGAGACTACAGATGGCCTTGCAGGATGCCCTCGGCCAGCTCTGGACCGGGAAGGCTCGGCTGCAGATTGCACCACCTTAGCATGAGTGGCAGCAGTCTGGGCTGGCTGGCTGACAGGCAGCAACAAAGTCAATGGTGGAGTGGCAGTGGTGGGAGCAGGAATGCCGTCATTCTGAGAGAGGACAGCAGGTTCCTACTCCACTGACCCACTGGCACTCCCCCGGGGCAGCACCTCAGCATCCCTAACAATCTGTTGGAGCACAGTTTGCTGACCTGCTGTGACACCGTGAAAGCCCTTGTCGATGGTAGTAGACCCAGCCACGATGGCAGCAGTTAGAGCTTGCATGGCATCAAGCTGAGACTGCATGAGAGCAGTCTGAGTTTGGATGCCACCAAGCAAAGACTCCATTACAGCACTAAGATGTTGCGTCACTTCCACCTGTGCTGCAATGGAAGCTGCCAGATCGCCCATCAACACGTCTGGGTTGCCACGGTCTCTCTGGGAGTCTACCATAGTTGAATAGCTGTCATTGTGTGCAAGGTGTGAGATGTGGATGTGAGTGATGGTAGGTAGAGATTGTTGGTTGGTGAGTGCTGGGGGTGTGGTGCTTTGTGAAGATTGTGGCTCAGATGGTGGTATGTAGCATTTGTTGAAGCATTCGCTCACCCTGATCACCCAAGTGAAGTTGTTAAATTTATTCCTGCATTGTGTGTGGGTTCTGGGGACCAGAATGCTGCCCTAGATGTGCTGCACTACCTCCCTCCGCATGGTGCGGAAGATTTGTGGCGAGGGCTTCCTGCCACTTGCCGGGTAGAGCACTGCCCTCCATCTCGTCACAGCAAAAACCAATGCCTCCAATGCTTCGTCGCAGAATTTGCGGACTCTCTTCCTGGGGCGTGGATCTGCCAATGAGCACACCTGGTTCAGTCCTCCGGCTCCTTCTCCTTGCCCTGCTTCTGCTTCTGCTTGTTGAGGCAGCTGCACAGCCAGCAATGCTGAGAATGAAGTACTGCAGCATCAATGAACCTCCTCCTTAAGTAGTGAAAACAGCCTGTGGCAATGATGAGCTGCGATTAGACTGCACCTGATAATGGTCTACCCTTTGAGTGTAACGCCAATGAGCTTGGGTTTTAAGACTTGAATTAGGACTCCAATCATTTTTTTGAGCAGTGAGCACAAATTTTGTGTGCAGTCTAAAGCATTTGTGCCTGGTGCTAATTCTTCAACTTTTCTACTGACACCACCCATTCCTTGGCTATAATGAATTTCTAGCCCCTTATTTTTAAATGGAACAAGAGGATTTTATTTTCTGGGCTAACATATACAGTAATAATGGTATCATTGTCAAACTCATACCCATAGTATAACCACAGGACAAACAACGTTCAATCTATGGGAAGATGGTCCTGGCTCAATAAAATGGGCTTTATTAGTAAAAGTAACAACCTTTTGCAATAGAAGTCTCCCAGGCTTGGCCTAGAATCCAGGAACTCGATTGAACTCTGCTCAAGCAATTCACTGATTAATTATTACCTTGCTCTGCGCGCATTGAAACCGTCCCAGTCGTGAGTGGGCCCCACCACCCGCTGCTGCAGCAAGAGCTGGATATGTGATTGGTGTCCCAGCCATTGCTGCTGTCCAGGAGGAGCAGGGCGATGTCCGGCCACCGATGTCCTGCTCGTGTGGATCTGTACGTTCCAGCTTGAGCCCAGTTTGAGCTCCAGCTTGTCCCTTGTGACCACTGCCATTTGACTACCTCATGAATAGATTAAAGTATATTTTTAATCCCTCTTCCTATTTTCAATAATTTTTCTATTGTTCGTTTGTGCTTCTAATATGTGAGCTTCAAAATTATTTAAATTATTGTGACTTGATTTTTGGAATGGGGATTAGCTGGTTGCAAATAAAATCAAAGATAAACACACTATTCACACAGCAATGTAACTATATGGGCTGCTAAAACAATCACAATTCCATATAAAGGCCTAAATGTGCACCATGTAGAAAATGTTGATGTTTTTTGGTTGCTTTTTGTTTTCGTGACAGCCTTGAACCTCAGTTTAACAGTCAGTTTGTTCTGTTACTTTTTACGCCTCATTAATTAAGTGTGAACTTATTTACGATCATTTAGAGAATTTAAAGAAAGATATATTTGCCTAACTCAAACAAATAAATGAACAATTAACAGATTCAATATTGAAAAATGGGTTGTGGAGTGCGCAACTGTATAATTAGAAGGAAAATTATTCTCATCATAATTTTAACACATTGTTTTTCAAATAAAAATGACAAAGATAATTTTGATCTTCGAAACAGTTGACCAAAAAGTAAGTTGTTCTTACTGTCTGACCTATCTTTCTCTTTCAGATGCTGACCAACCAGTTGTGTATTTCAGTATTCACAATTTAATATTTTATTTGGTCGAGTGTATTTTAACATGTATGCAGATATGGAGGAAATATAACACACTCTCCTGCTACATGACCACCTGGCATTTCCTTGGTTTTATGTGAAAATAAAGCCCCTTATGCTTTTGTGAGTGATACACTGGATAAAAATGCAGAATTAAAATGTGCTAAAGAGTCTTGAATTAACTTGTGGTCGTAGACCGGAGGAAGTGCATTCAATTAGATTTAGTTGGGGAAATCTGGCCAATGACTCTGTACAGATACAAGTGCTGGATGCACTTTTGTATTTCGAAACCATCCTTTCAGTGCATGTTGCGAGTGTTTACTTTTATCATAACAACCATATTGTGCAATCTCTGACCTGCTTTTCACATCATTAAGATATTGCATTGCACTAGTATGATCATCTGCTTCGGTTATCTCGTGCTGTGCAATTCCTTGCCAGCTGTCTAGTATCCTCCAAATCCCTCCTTTCCACTGAATTTGTTTACAAGTTGTCTGCCCAGTCACCTATGTGGAGCTGAGACCTGTTTCCAGCTGGGGAAGGGGAAGGGGACTGCAGGCAACAGGAAGGATAAAGTGAACCAGCTTTCACTGAGAAAGAAGAATTTTTTCCAATGAATATCCAAGTAACTCAGATATACTAGACAGGCCTTTGTCTGCTAATTTGGTTACCTTGTTACCACGTTGACTGCCTCTTATAACATCTCTGAATAAATACTTTTATGTTTCTGCCACATTTTAATTTCCTCATAATATTTCTACCTGCAATGTGCATAACTTTCCAAATGTAGCTTTTTCGATGAGTTGTAAGAGGAATGATAGAGGTATAAAGTGCCCTTATGATGCATTCTTAAATGAACAATCTGATCTGTCACATTCTGACTACTTCAGAAATAAATAAGAAGATTATTTATGATCTCTCTTCTAAATAGCAACAATTCAGTTTTCTATTGTTTTCTTGTGCTTGTAATACTGATTTTAGTTATCAATTAGCTTTTGTATGACTCCCAGGTCCAAACATTTTAAAATTAATTTGGGGACAGAAATTGCAGTTGGTGTTGGTCTTGTATGACTCTTAATGAGTTTGTACCAAATTCTTCTCCGTACTATTTTAAAGTAGCTTTAATGCCTACTTCAGTGCAGTACTGAAGGAGTGCTGCACAATCAGAGATGACATCTTTCAAATGAGATGTTAAAATAGAATGTTGGCCCTTATTGCAAGGGGGATGGAGTATAAAAGTAGGGAAGTCTTCCTACAACTGTACAGGGTGCTGGTGAGACCACATCTGGAGCACTGCGTGCAGTTTTGGTCTCCTTATTTAAGGAGGAATATACTTGCATTGGAGGCTGTTCAGAGAAGTTTCACTAGGTTGATTCCTGAGATGAAGGGGTTGTCTTATGAAGAAAGGTTGAGCAGGTTGGGCCTATACTCATTGGAATTTAGAAGATTGAGAGGTGATCTTATTGAAACATATAAGATTCTAAGGGGGCTTGACAAGATAGATGCAGGGAGGATGTTTCTCCTCGTAGGGGAATCTAGAACTAGGGATCATAGTTTCAGAATAAGGGGTTGCCCATTTAAAACGGCGATGAGGAATTTTTTCTCTGAGTGTCGTGAATCTTTGGAATTCTCTACGCCAGAGAGCTGTGGAGGCGGAATCATTGCATATATTCAAGGTGGAGATAGACAGATATTTGAGCTACGGGGAGTCGAGGGTTATGGGGAACGGGCGGGAAAGTGGAGTTGAGGCCAAGATCAGACCAGCCATGATCTTATTGAATGGCGGAGCAGGCTCGAAGGGCCGAATGGCCTACTCCTGCTCCTATTTCTTATGTTCCTATGTTACAGCATGGAAGAAGGTCATCCGGCCCGTCGAACCCGCGTCGGCTCTCTGTAAAAGCAGTTCAGTTAGTCCCGCTCCCCCACCCTTTCCCTGTAGCCTTGCAAAATTTTTTCCTTCAGGTACTTATCCAACTCCCTTTTGAAAGCAGTGATTGAGTTTACCTCCACCACCCTTTCAGGCAGTGCATTCCAGATACTAAACACTCGCTGAGTAAAAATATTTTTCCTCATGTCGCCTTTGGTTCTTGTGCCAATCACATTAAATCTGGGTCCTCTGGTTTTCGACCCTTCTGCCAATGGGAACAGTTTCTCTCTATCTACTCTGTCTAGACCCCTTATGATTTTGAACACCTCTATCAAATCTCCTCTCAATCTGCTCTGCTTTAAGGAGAACAACCCCAGCTTCTCCAGTCTATCCACGTAGCTAGAGTCCCTCAGCCCTGGAATCATTCTTATAAATCTTTTCTGCACCCTCTCTAAGGCCTTCACATCCTTCCTAAAGTGCGGTGCCCAGAATTGGACACAATACTCCAGTTGAGGCCGAACCAGTGTTTTATACAGGTTCATCATAATTTCCATGCTTTTGTACTCTATGGGCTGGATTTTGTCAATGGGGATGTGATGGAGGCGGGACTCCCACTTTTTGGGTTGTAGTCCCGCCTCCATCAATTTGTGGCCAACCCACGCTATTTTCCCTTGATTGACCTTGTTGAGCCCGCCCAGCGGGCTCAGCAGGCCAATTAAGGGACACCTGGTTACAGGTGACATCAGGGATTGACATTTCATCTGTCAAGAGCTTTTGACAGATGAAATATCAGTGTTTGACAGTTCTGTGAAGCTGTCAAACACTGACAATCTGACTTCTAACTTGAGTCCTTCTCCACAGACTCAGTTAGAAATCTCTCCAGAACAGAAAGCAGAATGCTGCAACTTTTGACAGCTCGCGGCCATTCTGCTTTCTGTGCCGGTGAGATGAGGGACTCCCGAGACCTGAAGGAAGGAAGCCTGCATTAGTAAGTAAAGGTAAGTAAAACTTATTTAAACACTTTACACACACCAAACACACTTACCTCTGCACTCATGCACCCATCACTCACCTGAACACCGGACATCTCGAACCCTCCAAGCCCTTCAGCCTGACGGTCCGCATCGCTAACTTGGCGTGGTTTGGAGCCGTTGGGCAGCCCACACTTCAGGGCTAAAAATAGGGATTAGGCCAAAAACTGCCTGTTAATTACCTATTAACAGGCAGTTAATTGGCACTAATCCCCTTCCCGCCTTGGGCAGGTGGCTCCCAGCACGGGTCGGGTACCCGCCTCCTGGGAAACGGGCATGGAGGCGGGTTGGGGGCGGGAAGGGTTCGTGCCCCCCGATTCTGCAATTTTCCCCCCACTCCCGCCTCCAAACCCGTCTCCATGGGGCTTGGAAATTCGAGCCCTATACCTCTATTCATGAAGCCCAGAATCCCGTAAGCTTTTTTAACTGCTTTCTCAACCTGCCCTGCCACCTTCAACGATTTGTGCACATATACCCCTAGGTCTTTCTGTTCATGCACCCCCTTTAGGAGTGTAACATTTAGTTTATATTTCACTCTTCATTCTTTCTACCAAAATGTATCACTTCACACTTTTCTGCATTAAATTCCATCTGCCACATGTCCGCCCATTCCACCAGCAAGTCTATATGCTCTTGAAGTCTATCACTATCCTCTTCACTGTTCACTATATTTCCAAGTTTTGTTTCATCTGCAAATTTTGAAATTATGCCCTGTATCTCAATCTCTCCTCATAGGATAATCCCCTCATTCCAGGAATCAATCTAGTGAACCTTCGGTGCACTCCCTCTAAGGCAAGTATATCCTTCCTTAGGTAAGGAGACCAAAACTCTATGTAGTGTGGCCCTATATAACTTTAGTAAGATTTCTTTACTCTTATACTCCAATCCCTTTGTAATGAAGGCTAACATATCATTTGCTTTCCTAATTGCTTGCTGTACCTGCATGTTAACTTTCTGTGATTCATGTACAAGGACACCCAGGTCCCTCTGAATACCAAATTTCCCAATCTCTCACCATTTAAAAAAATTCTGCTTTTCTATTTTTCCTACCAATGTGGATAACTTCACACTTCTTCACATTATATTTCATATGCCATGTTTTTGCCCACTCACATAACCTGTCCACATCCCTGTGCAGCCTCTTTGTGTCTTCCTCACAACTTATTTTCCACCTAACTTTATATCATCAGCAAACTTGGATATATTACATTTGGTCCCCTCATCTAAGTCATTGATATAGATTGTAAATAGCTGAGACCCAAGCACTGATGCTTGTAGTAACCCACTAGTTACAGTCTGCCAACCTGAAAATGACCCGTTTATTCCTACTCTTTGTTTTCTGCCCATTAACCAATCCTCAATCAATGCTAATATATTACCCCTAACCCCATGAGCCCTTATCTTGCATAGTAACCTTTTGTGTGGCACCTTATCGAATGCTTTTTGGAAATCCAAATATACTACATCCACTGGTTCCCCTACTAGTTACATCCTCCAAAAACTCTAATAAATTTTTTAACACGATTTCCCTTTCATAAAACCATTATGATTTTCTAAGTGCCCTTTTACCACTTCCTTAATAATGGATTCCAGCATTTTCCCAATGACTGATGTCAGGCTAACTGGCCTGTAGTTCCCAGTTTTCTTTCTCCCTCCTTTCTTGAATAGCAGGGTTACAATTGCTACCTTGTAATCCACTGGGACCATACTAGACTATAGGGAATTTTGGAAGATCACAACCAATACATCCACTATCTCTGCAGCCACCTCTTTTAGAACCCTAGCATGTGGGCCATCAGGTCCAGGGGATTTGTCGGCTTTTAGTCCCATTAGTTTCTCACGTACTTTTTCTCTACTGATATTCTTTAACAGGGCTGAGTTATGGTAACGTTTCTTCAACAACTGCAGCATGTGGGAGTTTGTGGAAACCAGCGAGATCCTGAGCAACCACATCTGCGGTAAGTGTCTGCAGCTTGAAGAACTTCGGTTCAGAGTTGTTGAGCTGCAGTACGAGGTGCAGACATTGCGGGGCATCAGGGAGGGGGTGAGTTACCAGGACACATTGTTCCAGGAGGCAGCCACACCCTTGAGATTAAGTAGAACTTTAGAGTTCATCAATGGTCAGGGACAGGAGGGTGTGACTGCGAGTCAGGATGGCATGGGAACCCAGGATGTAGTGATGGAGGAGCCTCGGCCCTTGACTTTGACCAACAGGTATGAGATACTTGCTACCTGTGGGGATGAGAACAAGGACTGCAGGGTGCATGAGCAAACCGGCCATGGCACCATGGTACAGGAGGCCATTCAAGTGGGGGAGATGAAAAGGAATGTAGTAGGGTAGGGGACAGTATAGTCAGAGGGTTAGTTACTGTTCTCTGCAGC
The DNA here is from genome assembly GCF_052327205.1 of Somniosus microcephalus. Classification (NCBI taxonomy): domain Eukaryota; kingdom Metazoa; phylum Chordata; class Chondrichthyes; order Squaliformes; family Somniosidae; genus Somniosus; species Somniosus microcephalus. The sequence goes on along the minus strand of NC_140996.1, from coordinate 156,624,467 downwards.
CATGACCGGGCGTTCCGAAGGTTCTGTTGCCTGCCAGGGTAAAGGATGTCTCCTCGCGGCTGGAGAAGAACTTGGAGTGGGAGGGGGAGGATCCAGTTGTCATGGTACATGTAGGAACCAACGATATAAGAAGAACTAGGAATGAGGTTCTGCTAAGAGAGTTTGAGGAGCTTGGATCGATATAAAATGCAGAATCTCACAGGTAATAATCTCTGGATTGTTACCTGAGCCACGCGCAAATTGGCATAGGGACAGACAGATCAAAGATTAAATGCGTGGCTCAAACAGTGGTGTGGGAGGAAGGGGTTTCAATTCATAGGGCACTGGCACCAGTACTGGGGAAAGAGAGCTATTCCGTGGGGATGGGCTCCACATAAACCGGGCTGGGACCAGTGTCCTGGCAAACCAATTAATTAAGACAATAGCAATGGCAAACATTTAAAGAAATAATGCATAATTTGCAACGAATATACTTTCCCTTAAGGAATAAAAACACCACGGGAAAAATGGTCCAACTGTGACTAACAAGAGAAATTAAAGATAGCATTAGATTAAAGGAAGAGGCTTATAATGTTGCCAAAAAGAATAGTAAGCCTGAGGATTGGGAGGATTTTAGATTTCAGCAAAGGAGGACCAAGAAATTGATTACGAAAGAGAAAATAGAATATGGGAGTAAACTAGCAAGAGATATAAAAACAGACTGTAAAAGCTTCTATAGATATGTAAAAAGGAAAAGTTTAGTGAAAGTAAATGTGGGTCCCTTACAGGCTAAGACAGGAGAAATTATAATGGGGAATAAGGAAATGGCAGAAAAATTGAACAAATACTGTGGGCTGGATTTTGCCAGCCCCGAGGAGGCGGGTTTGAAGGTGGATCAGATGGGACAATTGCAAAAAATGGCAGCGGGCTCCGATCCCACCTTCAACCCACCTCTGCGCAACTTTCCCAAATGCGGGCTTGCAGACTCCGTTTCGGTCCCACCTCCAAGCGGCGGGATAGGCCCTTAAGGCACTTAACTACCACATAAGTACCTCTATAATCCCATTTTGAGAGGCCTTTCAGAGTTTACCACATTTCCCGTGTGCTGCACGTCTCCCCTGGAACACGCCAACTAATCCTGTCGGGTTCACAAGTGGTTGGCTTACTAACAGCTGCAGCTCCACCATAAAAATGGAGTTTTCCACAATGATCATTTGCAGGTGGTAGAACTTTCTTTTCTCAAGTCTTGGAGAACTTTTTGCAGGTCTACTGATTTTGGAAGTGTTGAAGCTGAGATCCATCTCCACTGTGACCTCCTGGGAAAACCCTCTCTCCACCTTGACTGAGCGCTTCCTCAACTGAGGTATATACCTGCAGCATGGGAACCATTTATTTCCTTTCCTCCTGGACCTCAGATTCTGACGAAGACCAGCCGTGGCAGCAGCAGAACCCAGAACAACAGCAGCACCAACCGCAGCAGCAACAGCAGGAGCGCCAACCTGCTGCGCAGGGAAGCACGTCGCCGCAGGAGATACCCCCAAAACAGGGTTTGCAGACAGAGGATGAGCTACCTCAACATCACTGAGCAGTAGTGCCAAAGGAGGCTGAGACTTTTGCGAGAGGTAGTGGGTGACATCTGCGCAATGCTGCATGCAGCAAGACCTGGAGCCCAGAGGAGCGGGTGGACACCCTTACCAGTGGCCGTAAAAGTCACCACTGCACTCAATTTTTTTGCTTCAGGCTCATTCCAGGGATCAACAGCAGACATCAGCGGCATCTCCCAGGTGGCTGCACACACTTGCATCACGCAGGTAACCGATGCCCTCTTTGCAAGGGTGCAAGGGATGTTAGGGTCAAGTGGGATGTGGAGGAGGAGGTTGACAATGTAGAGTGCTGGTGATGAGAGTCGATGGGGAGCAGATTGTGGGTCATGGTGATGTCATACTCACTTTTCCTGTGCGGAGAAGGTCATTAATCCTCTTTCTGTGCTGCAGCCAGGTTCTGCTACACAACAATATTGCACTGACCTCCTGTGGCACTTGCAGCCACACAGCTTTGGTCTGCTGGGGAGGTTTCTTCCTCCCAGAGGAAGGAAACAACACCTCTTTCTGAGCTCTGGCTCCCTCCAGCAGAGCATGGAGGGAGTCCTCATCAAAGCGGGGTGCGGCCTTGGACCTTGAAGTTGATATCTCTGCAGCACAAATCCCTTAGAAGAATCCCACATAAAAGTTCTAAGGCAGAAAATGAACCAAGGCTGCTTGCAGGCCTTAAATGCAGCTGCATAAATGACATCATCAGAGGCGAATTTCAGGACCAAAAGACTCATTGGGCCAGGGGTTCACACACGCTGGGAATCAATTGCCCAATTAGGGCAAAATCGCTAAATTATCCCACCTGACATCGGAGGCGGGAGCGGAAACCGCTGACCACCTGACCCCCAACCTGCCCCCAATAGCAAAATCCAGCCCTTTGTATCTGTCTTCACTGAAGAAGACGCAAAAAACCTCCTGGAAATAGTAGAGAACCAAGGGAATGAGGAATTGAAAGAAATTAGTATTAGTAAAAAAATTGTACTGGAGAAATTAATGGGACTGAAAGCCAATAAATCCCCTGGACCTGATGGCCTACCTCTTGGGGTTTTAAAAGAGGTGGCTATAAAGACAGTGGACGCATTGGTTGTCATCTTTCAAAATTCCATAGATTCTGGAATGGTTCCTGCAAATTGGAAGGTAGCAAATGTAAACCCACTGTTTAAGAAAGGAGGGAGAGAGAAAATGGGGAACTACAGACCAGTTAGCCTGACATCAGTAGCAGGGAAAATGCTAGAATCTATTATTAAGGACGTGGTAACAGGGCACTTAGAAAATAATAGTAGGATTCGGCAGAGTCAACACGTGTTTATGAATGGGAAATCAAGTTTGACAAATCTGTTAAAGTTTTTTGAGGTTGTAACTAGCAGAATAGATAAGGGGGAACCAGTGTATTTGGGTTTTCAGAAGGCATTCGATAAGGTGCCACACAAGAGGTTATTAAACAAAATTAAGGCTCATGGGATTGGGGGTAATATACTAGCATGGATTGAGGATTGGTTAACGGACAGAAACAGAGAGTAGGAATAAACGGGTCATTTTCAGGTTGGCAGGCTGCAACTGGTGGGGTACCGCAAGGATCAGTGTTTGGGCCTCAGCTATTCACAATCTATATCAATGATTTGGATGAGGGGACCAAATGCAATATATCCAAGTTTGCTCATGATACAAAACTAGGTGGGAATGTAAGTTGTGAGGAGGATGCAAAGAGGCTTCAAGGGGATATGGATAGGCTAAGTGAGTGGGCAAGAGCATGGCAAATGGAATATATTGTGGAGAAATGTGAAGTTATCCACTTTGGTGGGAAAAATAGAAAAGCAGAGTAATTTTTAACTGGTGAGAGATTGGGAAATGTTGGTGTTCAGAGGGACCTGGGTGTCCTTGTACATGAACTACTGAAAGTTAACATGCAGGTACAGATAACAATCAGGAAAGCAAATGGTATGTTGGCCTTTATTACAAGAGGATTTGAGTATAAGAGTAAAGGGCCTAGAAATTCATTATAGCCACTTTTGGGGCGGTAAAGTCGGGCGGCCGCTAAAGTTTGCGCCCGGCGCAAAGTCGAGGCCACTTCGCCGATATTCAGTTGCATCGCCCTAAGAGGTTGCTGCTGTGCTAAAACAGGTGATGCACGACTATCATTAGGCGCTAAGCCGGCAGCCCGGGGCGCTAACACCGGAAGTTGGGCGCAGGGCAGGTGCGGCAAGCTGCTGATTGCTGGCAGACACTCTGGCTCCGGTGAGCTCTTAAAGGGGGAGGGTGGATTTGTTTTTTTGACAGGCCGAGACGAGTGTATTTGTGTTTTTGGGGAGGGCTTCTCTCCATCACTTTGTTCCTCCTCCTCCTCCTCCTCCTCCTCCCAAAGAAGGAGTGTTGCAAAACGGCTGCCTTATCTACTGCAGGAGTGCCCTTTAATTTGCGCTCCCCGCGGCCTGCCTCGGCTGTGTACCGTTCCACTTCACAGTCGTTCGGGCCGCCAGGCGCACAATGGGGCGGCGCGAGTGAAGTTCCGGTTCCGGGCGCACAAAGGGCGTCGCACGACGAAATGACGTCATGATCTGCGCGCGCAGATGAGCACGTGCAATGACTTTGCGCCGGCGCTAAATGTCTACTGAAGTTGGGGCGAGGCGCAGATCGCGCTGCGCCCGGGCGCTAAGCGCCTAGCGCTCGAGATCTACTCCTCCTAAGGCGCTAACGGCTGGCGCAGCCAACTGAATTTCTAGGCCAAGACATCTTACCATAATTATATAGGGCCTGGTGAGACCACACCTGGAGTATTGTGTACAGTTTTCCTTCTCAAGGGCAAGTAGGGATGGGTGATAAATGTTGGCCTTGCCAGCGATGCCCACATCCCATGAACAAATTAAAAAGAAAAGTTTTAGGCCTAGAAATTCATTATAGCCACTTTTGGGGCGGTAAAGTCGGGCGGCCGCTAAAGTTTGCGCCCGGCGCAAATTCGAGGCCACTTCGCCGATATTCATTAGCTTCGCCCTAAGAGTTTGCTCGAGCGCTAAAACTGGCGATGCACGGCTCTCTTTAGGCGCTAAGCCGGCGGTGCTGAGCGATACCGCCGAGGCCGGGCGCAACGCAGGTGCGGTCATTTCTTGATTGACAGCAGACACCCTGGCGCCGGCCAGCTCTTAAGGGGGAAGGGTCGAGTTGGTCTGCTGCCATGCCCTGGACACTGCAGCCCTCCAGCTAGGCCTGAACACTGCTGCTGGACCCAAATAGCGCCTGAAAGAATGGAGAAGGCCTGTGAACGAGCGCAGCGCTTCTCAGAGCATGATCTGAGGGTGCTGGTTGGCGCTGTGGAGAAGAGACGCCATATCTTGTTTCCGGACAATGGGAAGAAGCCGGCGGCCCGCGTCTACCGGAAAGCCTGGAGGCATGTCGCTACCAGGGTGACATCCAACAGTGAGGTCCCCAGGAGCTCTGTACAATGCCGCAAAAAGCTAAATGACCTCGCCAGGATTGTCAGGGTGAGTACCCTTTCCAGTGTCCTCCTCATCCTTGCATGTGCACCTCACATTATGGGCAAAGGGACCTGAAAGCCCTAATGGCCAGCCCTCATGCAGCAGCTATGGGAAAGTCATGAACATCAATTGCACATTCTGCACTTAACACACTGGCCAAGCTATTCGACCATGGGAGGCAGTGCACACAAGATCAGGGCTACACACTGGCCAGGCTATTCGACCATGGGAGGCAGTGCACACAAGATCAGGGCTACACACTGGCCAGGCTATTCGACCGTGGGAGGCAGTGCACACAAGATCAGGGCTACACACTGGCCAGGCTATTCCACCATGGGAGGCAGTGCACACAAGAGCAGGGCTACACACTGTACTTAGAGGCCGTCCTTTCTCTTGCAGGCCAAGCTGGCCAATAATAAGAGGAGCCGGACTGAGACCGGGGGAGGCGGACCCCAGATCCAGCAGCTCACCGAGCTGCAACAGCGCGTGGAGCGCATCATGGGTGCCCGGGTGATTGGCCCCGTTGCATCTGGAGATGCCGACCCTGTTCTGGGCACCAATTGTAAGGACATCACCTTTTGGACCTCTCTCGTCCCACCTGCGCATCAGATCTACATCCTTTGCCACTGTCCGACCAATGCGCTGAATGCCACCACTCATGCATCCCTCGCTGACGCCCTCTCCTCACTCTAAAGCTACTCTTGTGCCTTCCTGCTTTCAGATGGTGAGGAGGAGGCCCCTGAAGTTGCCAGTGACAGCCCCTCAGAAGAGGAGGAGGAGGAGGAGGAAGAGGAAGGCGGCCCATCAGGGGAACCCTCAGCCGCGGCAAGCCATGCCAATGTAGGGGACATGTCTTCCCTGGAGGGGAGCCTGGGGGAAGTGTCGGAGGGGAGTGTAGCTCCTGGGACCAGCGGCCTGCAGAAACGCGGGAGGGGGGTGGAAGCTCAGCGGCCTTCTCCCCAGAGGGGGGAAGGGTCGGAGGGGAGTCCAATTGCTGGGCCCAGCAGCGTCCAGCAACGCAGGAAGGGTCGGGCAGCTCGGCGGCCTTCTCCCCAGAGGGAGAGTCCGGCCTCCAGTCCGGAGACGGTCACCGCCGAGGAGCTGCGCCTCCTCGAGGACATGTCCGCGGACTCGGAGCGCCGGCACACGGAGCTCATGGGGGTAGTGTCACGGATGCCTGAGGCCATCGAGTCCCTGTCTCGGAGTGTGACCGAATTCGGGGCCTCACAGGCCACCAGTTTGGCGGAATTCGGGGCAGATCAGGCAGCGAGTCGGGCGGAATTCGGGGCAGCTCAGGCAGCGACTGGCCAGGTGATCAGTGGTGCCGTGCAGTCACTGGCTGCTCTGATGCGGTCACAGAACAGGGCAACACGGGCACTCACTGCTGCCACACTCGCTGTGTCAGCCAGGCATCGCCAGGGCACCCGGCGCGCTGCAGCAGCACAGCGGTCTGTCCCTTGGCAGATTGCTGCGCATGCTGCAGTGCTGGCCCGGGCGAGTGCCAGTGTCTCAGGCGACCAGCGAACGCCTGCCAACCGCCAGCTTGCCCCCATTCCTCCAGCCGCCACTGCCACTCCCCCAGTGGAGCTGCCACGAGCTGCTGCAGCGACTGATGCTGCCCAGCCACAGCTGCAGCATTCACCAGCCGGCCCCTCGAGGGCCAGACCTCGTCTAGGCCGACCCCCAAGGGCATCTGCCGTCACGACATGTGCCCCTCAGGAGCCTTCCCCCAGCCTTGCAGCAGCCACTGGCCTCACTTTGAGGAGGAGCAGCAGGGCGTGCAGGGGCCGCCAAAGTTTGCAGAAGGCATCGCCCTCGCGGGCCACAAAGTAGAGGGTGTGGCCAAATGTTTTGTTTTTTGGAATGGGTGTTTTGTGAAGGCCGAGGATGAAGGCCATTTTTGTTTACATCTTTTGTTAATCCTCCCCAGGTTGTGGGAGTGAGTCATGTGTGTGAGTGTTTTTTGGGGGTTTCGTCTGTTTTTGGTTTTCATGTGGGAAGGGCCCTGAGTTTGTACAATAAACCATTTTCTTTATTCAGATTGTCCATGTTTGATCTTTGAAGTGTTTGTTGCCTTAACCGGCTGAGGGCTTGCGGAGCGGCTGCAATCATGTTCTTTCATTGGCACAAGCCATTCCCTGACAGGGGGCCTAGAAGCGACGTTCAATAAGCCGCCGATGGGCGGCCCTTGGACCTTCTGCCTCCCTCCTGGGCTGGTACCACTCCTCCTCCTCATGCTCCTCCTCCTGAGGTGGTGGTCCAACGTGAGGTGGCAGTGCCTGAGTCCTGCGGATAGCCAGGTTGTGCAGCATGCAGCAAACGACGACGAATTGGGAGACTCGTTCCTGCGAATACTGGAGGGCTCCACCGGAGCGATCCAGACAGCGGAACCGTTGCTTCAGGATGCCGATTGTTTGTTCGATGATGTTCCTGGTCGCTTGATGGCTCTCGTTGTATGCCTCTTCAGCAGGGGTCCTGGGCGCGCGGAGCGGGGTCATGAGCCAGGTACACAAAGGATAGCCTTTGTCCCCGATAAGCCATCCTCTTCGGTGAGGCTGTGCCTGGAACATGTCAGCCACAGTTGTCTGTTGCAGGATAAAGGCATCGTGGCTGCTGCCTGGAAAGCGGGCATTGACAGCTAGGATGCGCTGCCTGTGGTCACACACCAGCTGTACGTTGAGGAAATGGTAGCCCTTCCGGTTGCGGTAATCCTCGGCATGCTCCAGAGGTGCCCGCAAAGCCACATGCGTGCAGTCAATGGCGCCCTGCACCATGGGGAAGCCCGCTATTCTTGCAAATCCCACTGCACGCTGCTGCTGCTTGTCCAGGGTCATGGGGAAGGAGATGAATTGACGTCTCCTTCTGAAAAGGGCATTGGTCACCTGGCGGATGCAGCAATGCACGGCGAACTGGGAGATGTTAGCGATGTCCCCAGCAGCGGATTGGAAGGAGCCAGTGGCATAGAAGTTGAGAGCCACCGTCACCTTCACTGCCACTGACAGAGACGTCCTGTGCATCAGCTGTGGATGCAGATCTCTGTGAAGCAGCTGGCAGATCTCTGCAACCACCTCCCTTCTGAATCGCAGCCTCCTAACACACTGCGCGGCAGACATGTTGAGATGGGAGAACTGCTGGCGGTATACCCTGGGTGGGTAAGGCCACCCTGGGTGGGTAAGGCCTCCCTTGGCGATGCCTGTTGCCCCCTCTGCATCTAGCCAGGGCTGCCACTCTCTCACGGCGCCTGTAAGCCCTTCCGACATAATGCTGGAACTCAGCGTTGGCACCCAATGCAGCCCCCATAATATGCTGGCAAACACTGAGATCTCAATGAAGGCAAAGAGAATTGTAAAGCTCTGGCCTGAAGCCAAAAATACCTGTCCTAGTGTTGGCCCGAAGCAGTAAGCTCTCTTCCTTGGTCTCGCTCCAAAAATCCGTTGCACAAGAGTGAGTGCTGCAAAATGGCTGCCCTTTATAGTGCAGGGTAAGTGCCCTTTAATTTGCGCTCCCCGCGGCTCGCCTCGGCTGTGTACCGTTCCACTCAACGGTCGTTAGGGCCGCCCGGCGCACAATGGGGCGGCGCGAGTGAAGTTCCGGTTCCGGGCGCACAAAGGGCGTTGCATGACGAAATGACGTCATGATCTGCGCGCGCAATGACTTTGCGCCGGCGCTAAATGTCTACTGAAGTTGGGGCGAGGCGCAGATCGCGCTGCGCCCGGGCGCTAAGCGCCTAGCGCTCGAGATCTGCTCCTCCTAAGGCGCTAACGGCTGGCGCAGCCAACTGAATTTCTAGGCCTTAGTCTCCTTACCTAAGGAAGGATATACTCGCTACAGAGGGAGTGCACGAAGGTTCACCAGACTGATTCCTGGGACCGGGGGATTGTCATATGAGGAGAGATTGCGTAGACTAGGCCTATATTCTCTAGTGTTTAGAAGAATGAGAGGTGATCTTATTGAATTCTAAATTCTAACAGGGCTTGACAGGGTAGATGCAGGGAGGATGTTTCCCCTGGCTGGGGAATCTAGAACCAGGGGTCACAGTCTCAGAATAAGGGTTCGGCCATTTAGGACTGAGATGAGCTGAAATTCCTTCACTCAGAGGGTGGTGAATCTTTGGGATTCTCTACCCCAGAGGGCTGTGGAGGCTCAGTTGTTGAGTATATTCAAAAACAGAGATTGATAGATTTTTGGATACTAAGGGAATCAAGGGATATGGAGATAGTGCAGGAAAGTGGAGTTGAGATAGAAGATCAGCCATGATCTTATTGAATGGTGGAGCAGGCTCGAGGGGCTGAATGGCCTACTCCTGCTCCTATTTCTTATGTTTTTATTTAGCTCCCAAAGGCCTGCTGCTTGCCCTTAAAGCTCTATCAGGAAAAATACTATTGGAGTAAGCCATCAGAGTCAACTACTCCTTTCCAGGAAGGTACTTTGGAGGCGCAGCTGCAAAATGTCCTGGAAAGAAATGATAATTTTTAGAGCTGAATGCTATGTTGCAGTCAACAGCTGTAGCAGAACATCCTGCATGGAGGTGAAAGATAAAGTCAATGACACCACAACTATATTACCTGAAGATTGTCTGATTTAAAGAGTTGAATTTATATAGCGCCTTTTACGACCACCAGATGTCCCAAAGGACAGCCAATTAAGTACATTTTAAAGTATAGTCACTGTTGTAATGTAGGAAATGCGGCAGCCAGTTTGTGCACAGCAAGCTCCCACAAACAGCAATGTTATCATGACCAGAAAATCTATTTTAGTGACGTTGATTGAGGGATAAATATTGGCTAGGACACCAGGGATAACTCCTCTGCTCTTCTTCGAAATAGTGCCATAGGATCTTTTATGTCCACCTGAGAGGACAGACGGGGCCTCGGTTTAACGTCTCATTTGACAGTGCAGCACTCCCTCAGTACTGCACTAGAATGTCAGCCTAGATTTTTGTGCTCAAGTCCCTGGAGTGAGACTTGAACCCACAACCTTCTGACTCAGAGGCGGGGGTGGTACCCACTGAGCCACAGCTGACATTGATCGCCAAATATTCAAATTATTGTGTCTTTTTTTGGAAGAGGGAGGTGATTAGTTGGTTATGAATAAAGCTAGAGATAAACACAGTATTTACCGAATAATATATATATCTGATTTACTAAAACAATCACAATTCCATATAAAGGCCTAAATGTGCACCATGTAGAAAATGTTGATGTTTTTTGGTTGCTTTCTGTTTTCGTGACAGCCTTGAACCTCAGTTTAACAGTCAGTTTGTTCTGTTACTTTTTACGCCTCATTAATTAAGTGTGAACTTATTTACGGTCATTTAGAGAATTTAAAGAAAGATATATTGGCTTAACTCAGACAAATAAATGAACAATTAACAGATTCACTTACAATATTGAAAAATGGGTTGTGTAGTGCGCAACTGTATAATTAGAAGGAAAATTATTCTCATCATTTTAACACATTGTTTTTCAAATAAAAATGACTAAAAGGTCATTTTAATCTTTGAAACAGTTGACCTAGGAGTAAGTTGTTCTTACTGTCTGACCTATCTTTCTCTTTCAGATGCTAACCAACCAGTTGTGTATTTCAGTATTCACAATTTAATATTTTATTTGGTCGAGTGTATTTTAACATGTATGCAGATGTGGAGGAAACATAACTGCTACATGACTACCTGGCACTTCCTTGGTTTAATGTGAAAATAAAGCCCCTTATGCTTTTGTGACTGATACAATGGATAAAAATGCAAATTAAAATGTGCTAAAGAGTCTTGAATTAACTTGTGGCTTTAGGCCGAAGGAAGTACATTCAATTAATATAATGTTTGATCAGCTCATTAACACGATCTTGTGCCACTCCTGGTGAACATGTCGTGACCAAAATTGAATGCAATTTTCAAGGTGTGTTAGTACACAAAGTACACAGAACATTAACAAATATGTGAAATCTATGTGAGAGAGCAGTGTGAACACCTGTTCCTTAGAAAGTTAGGCACTATTCCCTACCATTGTTACTCAAGGATGATTGATAGGTCAAACTTCAAAGGCTTCCTACCTCTCATTGCGACTCTGCATTATTTTATCTGTAAAAAAAATCAGACAGTTAGTTTTAGCCTGTACACATTGGTTTGATGGTATGTCATTTTTTGACAGGAGAACGTGGTGGGCCTCCCATGTGATCTTCGATGCACTATAAACAATAGCTGTAAGGTAATTGTTAATCACATTTTTGTAAAAGTAAATTAATAAATGAATACAGCAGTAGACACTAGTGAATTAAAGGAGAGGCAGGATGCAATGAATTCATAAATTCATGGAATAGCAGGCACACCAATAAATCAGGGAAATAATGGAGCAGCAGACATTGGTGCATTAATACAAAAGCAAAGGATGATTGATAGGTCAAACTTCAAAGGCTTCCTACCTCTCATACCTCTGGTGCATTAATGATTTTTTATTTGTTCTCAGGAGGTGGATGAGGCTGGAAAAGCCTCATTTATTGCCTATACCCAGTTGACCCGAGGTGGTGGTGGGCCTTCTCTTTGAACTGTTGCAGCCCTTGTACTCATGGTGCTTCCATGATGGTGTTAAGTAGAGAATTCCAGAATTTTGACCAAGTGATGAGGAAGAAATGGTGGTCAATGTCTAAATCAGGATGGTGTGTGACTTGGAGGGAATCTTGAGGGTGATGCTGTTCCCATGAAAGTGTGTGCTACATTGAATTTACAACATGGAAACAGGCCATTTGGCCCAACCAGTCCATGTCGACATTTACCCCCCTCATAAAAGCAAATAATCCAAATTACATTTACCCACCCTGTTTCCATATCCCTTCATCCTTTTTTCCTTCGTCCACTGATATAATCTGTAATGACACTGCTGCTCTTGTCCTTCTTGGTGTCAGAGGTCGCAGGACTAGGAAGTGCTGTTGAAGTGAGCTTGGCAAGTTGCTGCAGGGTATCTTGCAGATTTTATATATTGGGGGTGGAAAGAGCAGATCTGAAGCTCAGTAGCACAGTGCCGATCAAATGGTTTGCTTTGTCCTGGATGGTGTTGAGCTTCTTACGCTAAAATCATAAAATAATAGCACAGAAGGAGGCCATTCGGCCCACCGAGTCTGCGCTGGCTCTTTCGAAGAGCAATCTAGTTAGCCCCACTCCCCGCTCTTTCCCCATATTCCTGCAATTTTTTCTCCTTCAAGTATTTATCCAATTCTCTTTTGAAGGCTACTATTAAATCTGTATCCACCACCCTATCAGGCAGTGCATTCCAACCACTCGTTGCGTAAAAAGGTTTTTCCTCATGTCGCCTCTGGTTCTTTTACCAATCACCTTAAATCTGTGCGCTCTGTTTATCGAACCTTCAGCCATTGGAAACAGTTTCTCTTTACTTACTGTATCTAAACCCATCATGATGTTAAACACCTTTACCAAATTTGCTTTTAGCCTTTTCTGTTCTAAGGAGAACAACCCCAGCTTCCCCAGTCTATCCACGTAATTGTAACCCCTCATCCCTGGAACCATTCCAGTAAATCTCTTCTGTACCCTCACCAAAGCCTTCACATCCTTCCTAAAGTGGGTGCCCACAATTGGACACAATGGCCTAGAAATTCACTGGCCTTAGCGCTGCTTTTGAGGCGCTAGAGGGCCTAGCGCCGAAGTTATGGCCAGTTTAGAAATTGACAGGGGCCCTAAATCGGCGTTAGGCCGGTAGCGCTGCGCCGGCACCGATGACGTCATCGGTGTGCGCAGCGTCCCGGTTGCCATGGTAACCCGCCCGAACTCGGAAATTGAGTTGCGGCCGCCTCGCCCGTGGCAGCCGCAAGCAACGTTCTGGCAGAGGTGCCTTACAGAACTTTGCGCCAGCGCATTAAAGGCCCCGCGGCGGCCGGCCGCTTTCCCGCCGGCCGCCTGGCCGCAGCTCCCTCCCCGGACTTCCCCCCCCCCCCCCCCCCCCCAGAACAGAAGCAAGCCCGGCACTTGTCCGAGGTGCCGGGCTCATTTTTAAAAAGATTATCGCGGGCCGCGGCCGGGTGCAGGCAGCTCCTCCTTAACGGAAGGAGGAGGCCTGCACTTCCCGAGCCTGCCGCACCGCAGCGGGCGCCGCAGCGCCGGAATATCGCCGCAATGCGGCGCGTGGCGCCAGTTTTGAGGCGCTGAGACCCCTCAGTAGCGCCGGCAGCTGTTTGGGCGCGGCGCTACTGAATTTTTGGCGCGCGCAGGGGGACTTAGCGCCGGCACTAACTTCCGGCGCTAAAGCCCTCGCTGCGCCAAAACCGAATTTCTAGGCCAATACTCCAGCTGGGGCCGAACTAGTGTTTTATATCGGTTTAGCATAACTTCCTGGCTTTTGTATTCTATGCCTCTATTTATAAAGCCCAGGATCCCATATGCTTTATTAACTGCTTTGTTAACCTGTCCTCCACCTTCAAAGATTTGTGCACAAACACCCCCAGATCTTTCTGTTCTTGCAACCCCTTTAAAATACTACCATTTAGCTTGTTTGGTCTCTCCTCATTCTTCCGACCAAAATGCATCACCTCACACTTTCCTGCATTGAATTTCATCTTCCATGTCCGCCCATTCCATCAGCCTGTCTATGTTCTCTTGAAGTCTATTCGTATCTTGCTCACTGTTTACTACACTTCCAAGTTTCATGTCATCTTCAAATTTTGAAATTGTGCCCTGTACCCCCAAGTCTAAGTCATTAATTAATGTATATCAGAAACAGCAGTGGTCGAAGTACTGAACCCTGGGGAACTCCACTGTATACCTCCCTCACTTCTGAAAAACAGCCATGCACCACAACTCTCTGTTTTCTCCCCAAGCCAATTTTGTATCCATGCTGCTACTACCCCTTTTATCCCATGGGCTTCAATTTTGCTAACAAGCCTAGTATGTGGTACTTTATCAAACATCTTTTGAAAGTCCATATACACAACATCAGCTACACTGTCCCCATCCACCCTCTCTGTTACCTCATCAAAAAACTCAATCAAGTTAGTCAAACAGAATTTGCTCTTAACAAATCCGTGCTCGTTCTCCTTTATTAGTCCATGCTTGTCCAAGTGGTTGTTAATTTGCACCCGGATTATTGTTTCTAAAAGCTTCCCCACCACCGACCTTAAACTGACTTGTGTTTGCCAGGTTTATCCTTCTCCCCTTTTTTGAATAACGGTGTTGCAGCTGCACCCATTCAGGCAAGTGGTGAGTCATGCTCCTAACTTGAACCTTGTAAATGGGAGAGGCTTTGAGGGAGCAGGGCGTGAGCCACTCATTGCAGAGCACCCTGACATATTAATGCAAATCCAGGCGCAATTTCACACTGTGGAATTTCAGGATCCTGCAATGTATGATTTACTTCTCCGAACATAATTACCTAAAAAGGACTAAATGGCTACCTGTTTTCTTGAAGCTCAGTTTAACAGTCAGTTTGTTCTGTTACTCTCTACGCATGATTAAGTACGTGTGAACTTATTTACGATCATTTAGAGAATTTAATGAAAGATATGTTGACTGAACTCAGACAAATAAATGAACAATTAACAGATTAAAAATGCGGTTGTTGGAGTGCGCAACTGTACAATTAGAAGGAAAATTAATCTCATCACAATTCTGATATACTGGTTTTCAAATAAAAATGACTTAAAGAGTATTTTGATGTTTGAAACAGTTGGCCTAAAAGGTAAACTGTACTTACGGTCTAACCTATCTTTCTTTCTAAGATGTTGACCAACCTGTTGTGTATTTCTAGCATTTTCTGCTTTGATTTAAATTTTCAGGCATTTTGTTTTTCCTTTTATCTGGGCATCTGTGAATCTTGATCCTACAATCTATTGAGTCAGAGATCAGAGTACTACTAACTGAGACAAATGGACAACTGATATATTATGAGCTTTGTGATATTATTTTAACATAATTAAAATCAATAAAATATTTCTCACAAAAAAGTGAATGATGTCAGTGGTGAAAATGAGTTTTCCTCAGAACTGCCAAATTTCAATACAGTATGCAGAGTTGGAGTATCCATAACACGCTTCCCAGTTACAGGGCTACCTGGCACTTACTTGGTTAATATGAAAATAAAGGCCCTCCTGACTCTTTGACTGATAGAATGGATAAAAAGAGGGCAAGTTTAAAATCTGCTAAGAAGAGTCTTGCATTAAGCTTGTGGTTGTAGGTTAGGTGCAGGTTATTCAACTAGATTTAGCTGGGGAATTCTGGACAATGACCCTGTACAGGTACAACTTGGGTCCACTTTTGTATCTTTTAAACTATCCTTGTAATGCAATTTGTGATCATTTACCTCTATCACAACGATCATAATGCACAATTCTCTAAACCACTTCCTACACCTTTAAGATAATGCATACTCCAATAAATGATCCTCATGCTGAGGAATTCCAAGTTCCTCCTTTCCACTCAATTTGTTTACAAGTTTTCCTCTCATTGTCCATTTTGGAACTGAGACCCCTTCCAGTTCATAGGGCAAGATGGGGTACTTATAGCACATGACCTATGAGGAGGGGGAGAGTAAAGAGGGCTGGCTGTATTGAGAAAATAATTTTTTTCCAGTGTTGCCAGCCAATCACTCAGAAGACCAGAACATACTGCTCAACTTGAAATAGCTGAGAGGTCTACAAGCATTTCACACAGATTTTACCAACTTGGTTTCTGTATCTAAGGCCACGAATGTAATAGTGCAGAGGGGGCGGATTTTGGAGGCGGGTCCACTGTCAAAATAGCAAAGATTGACAGCGGGTAGGAAGCCCGCTGTCAACCCGCCTCCACGCGGGTCTCCCAGGTGTCGGGTCTGTCAGCGGAGAACTGACCTGACATCAAACGGCGGGGGAGACAATTCACCTAGTTAAATGGCTTGTTAAGAGCCAATGTAAGACTATTTTGAGGCTTACTTCTAATTTTACGTTCTCCCCCATGGGTCACCCGCTGTTCGGGGAACACGTCAGCTTACCCTGCCGTGTTTTGAGTCTGCTCAGCTGCAGAAGTGCTGTAAAGGATGCCATGTTGCGGATGGTGAGTTTCAGAACGCAGAAAATGTTGGTTACTGCATTTTTAATACATACAGAGATTTCTTTAGCTTACAAGTTTTTATATCCAACTGTATGTCCAGTGCCACCTCATTGGGAGAACCTCTCTCACTATTGACAGATCGCTTCTGTCATCTCACCTGTCAGCTGCCATCTATTCCAGCAACATTTGAGCCAATGAAACAATCAGACCTTGGTCCTCCGAATCCTTCCACGATCAGTCCCAACACCAACATCACCAGGCACACCAACATCACCAACAACATCACCAACCTTTTCTGCCATCACCTGATGCTGCACTGGACACAGGGCATCAGCCCTTGACAACATTGATGCCTGGGAGGCCAGCGATGGCATCACCATGGCCAGATTTACTTCACTTGATGTTGTAAACCCTGGCTGCCACATGATGCGCCAGGTTGACACCATCCCACACCAGCACTGTGAAGCATCCCTTTAATGTCCAAGCCATTCCATGCACACTCATCACTATAGTAGGGTGGGGGGGGGAGTTATGACTGACACTCACTGGAACTCAGTAAGACACTTCTCAAGGTGCGCTCAGATCTGTGCAATAAGGGGCACTTTTGGAAAAAGAGTTTTCACTGTATGACACCACATTCAGAACAGATCCAGCAGCTTAAAACTGGGCATCCATGAGGTGCTGTGGGTCATCATCAGCAGCAGAATTGTACTCCACCACAATCTGTAACCTCATGGCCCGGCATAGCCCTCACTCTACCATTACTACCAAGCCAGGGGACCAACCCTGGTTCAATAAGGAGTGTAGAACAGCATGCCAGGAGCAGCACCAGGCATACCTAAAAATGAGGTGCCAACCTAGGGAAGCTGCAACACAGGACTACATGCATGCTAAAAAGTGGAAGCAGCATGCTATAGACAGAGCTAAGCGGTCCCACACTCAACGGATCAGATCAAAGCTCTGCAGTCCTGCCACATCCAGTCGTGAATGGTGGTGGACCATTAAGCAACTAACGGGAGGAGGAGGCTCCATAAATATCCCCATCCTCAATGATGATGGAGTCCAGCACGTGAGTGCAAAAGACAAGGCTAAAGCATTTGCAACCATCTTCAGCCAGAAGTGCAGAGTGGATGATCCGTATCGGCCTCCTCCTGAGGTACCCACCATCACAGAAGCCAGTCTTCAGCCAATTCGATTCACTCCACGTGATATCAAGAAATGGCTGAGTGCACTGGATACAGCAAAGGCTATGGGCCCCGACAACATCCTGGCTATCGTGCTGAAGACTTGTGCTCCAGAACTAGCAGCGCCTCTAGCCAAGTTGTTCCAGTACAGCTACAACACTGGCATCTATTCGACAATGAGGAAAACTGCCCAGGTATGTCCTGTCCACAAAAAGCAGGACAAATCCAACCTGGCCAATTACTGCCCCATCAGACTACTCTCAATCATCAGCAAAATGATGGAAGGTATCATCGACAACGCTATCAAGCGGCACTTACTTAACAAAAACCTGTTCACTGATGTCAAGTTTGGGTTCCGCCAAGACCACTCGGCTTCTGACCTCATTACACCCTTGGTCCAAACATGGCCAAAGGAGCTGAATTCCAGAGGTGAGGTGAGAGTGATTGCCCTTGACATCAAGGCAGCATTTGACTGAGAGTGGCATCAAGGAGCCCTAGTAAAACTGAAGTCAATGTGAATCGAGGGGAAAACTCTCCACTGGCTGGAGTCATACCTAGCATAAAGGAAGATGGTTGTGGTGGTTGACGGTCAATCATCACAACCCCAGGGCATCACTGCAGGAGTTCCTCAGGGCAGTGTCCTAGGCCCAATCATCTTCAGCTGCTTCATCAATGACCTTCCCTCCAACATAAGGCCAGAAATGGGGATGTTCGCTGATGACTGCACAGTGTTCAGCACCATTCACAACTCCTCAGACAATGAAGCAGTCCATGCCCACATGCAACAAGACCTGGACGACATTCAGGCTTGGGCTGATAGGTAGCAGATAACATTCACGCCTCAGAAGTGCCAGGGAATGACTATCTCCAACAAGCGAGAGTCTAACCAGCTCCCCTTGACATTCAATGGTATTACAGGTAGACTATCCTTTATCCGAAAACCTCGGGACCAGCCGAGTTTCGGATAAAGGAGAATTTCGGATTTCGGAAGGTGGGTCGGCGGGGGTCGGCGGGGGGGTCGGCGGGGGGTCGTGCGCACGACTTACGCTGACGCTCAGCGTAAGTCAGTCGGGGTCGGCGGGGGTCGGGGCCGGCGGGGTACGCGGGGGGGGTCGGCGGTTGTCAGGGCTGGCGGGGTCCGCGGGGGGGTCGGCGGTTGTCGGGGCTGGCGGGGTCCGCGGGGGGGTCGGCGGTTGTCGGGGCTGGCGGGGTCCGCGGGGGGGGTCGGCGGTTGTCAGGGCTGGCGGGGTCCGCGGGGGGGTCGGCGGTTGTCGGGGCTGGCGGGGTCCGCGGGGGGGTCGGCGGTTGTCGGGGCTGGCGGGGTCCGCGGGGGGGTCGGCGGTTGTCGGGGCTGGCGGGGTCGGCGGTTGCCGGGGCTGGCGGGGGGGGTCGGCGGGGGGTCGTGCGCACGACTTACCCTTTATCCGAACTTCCGCAACTGGAACCCTCTAAAAACCGAAGGTTTTTTCGTTCAGCGTAAGTCGTACGCACGACTTACGCTGAACGAAAAAACCTTCGGTTTTTAGAGGGTTTCGGTTTTCGGAAGTCCGGATAAAGGGTAGTCTACCTGTACCATCACTGAGTCCCCCACCATCAACATCCTGGGGGTCAACATTGACCAGAAACTTAACTGGACCAGCCACATAAAATACTGTGGCAACAAGAGCAGGTCAGAGGCTAGTTATTCTGCGGCGAGTGTCTCACCTCCTGACTCCCCAAAGCCTTTCCATCATCTACAAGGCACAAGTAAGGAGTGTGATGGAATACTCCATGCCTGGATGAGTGCAGCTCCAACAACACTCAAGAAGCTCGACACCATCCAGGACAAAGCAGCCCACTTGATTGGCACACCATCCACTACCTTAAACATTCATTCCCTCCACCACTGGCGTACTGTGGCTGCAGTGTGCATCATCTACAAGATGCACTGCAGGAACCCGCCAAGGCTTCTTTGGCAGCACCTCCCAAACCCACAATCTCTTCCACGTAGGAAGACAAGGGCAGCAGATGCATGGGAACACCACCACCTCCAAGTTCCCCTCCAAGTCACACACCATCCTGACTTAGAAGTATATCACCATCCTTCATCGTCGCTGGGTCAAATTCCTGGAACTCCTTACCTAACAGCACTGTGGGAGTACCTTCACCACACGGACTGCAGTGGTTCAAGAAGGCAGCTCAGCATCACCTTCTCAAGGGAAATTAGTGATGGGCAATAAATGCTGGCCTTGCCAGCGATGCCCACATCCCACAAACGAATAATTTTATTTTACCAGAAACTTCACATGGACATTGGCTAAACCTCTCAAGTGCCTACCCTTGTGTGTTGTTCATTGATATGATTGGACTAGGATGAGGGTGTGTGTGAGGGGTGGCTAGTGAGATGGGGATATGATAATGTAGATAGAGTTGGGTGGAGGCGCATTGTAAGTTGGTCTCCTGGGGAGGTCTCTTCCGCCCTTGGAAGGGAAGAGAACCTCCCTGCGTGCAGTGACTTCCTCTATAAGCATATGGAGGGAGTCATTGGAGAGCCTGGGTGCAAACGTTCACCTTTGTGCTGTGATTGTCAGTGTTTGCAGCACCTCAATGCTGTCAAACACTGACAGAACAACTCTCAAACGTCATGTAGACGTGGTCCCTTTAAGGAAACCAACTGACGACGCATCATCAAACGCCGTCATCAGACCCACTTCTTGTTACTTGGCCGGGAAGCCCGCAGGGTGGGCTTAACGAGGCCAATCAAGGGAAAATCACGTCTACAGAGCAGATGCAGCTGGGAGCGGGACCAGAACCCGGAAACCAGTTCTCCCGCCACCATCCTGCCTCCTCCATTAAATTCGCGGCCTAAGGTTCCAGTACTCACTTCAAATTGAAATACAGAGGTATTTCCATTGCTGCTGAATGCTAGCACACTGTCGATTTGTGGCTTTGTTTTGTTTCGATCTCTAGCTGACCAAAATCACTTTCAAATATTTTCCTTACTGATTCTGAAGTGAAAAAATTAAGATAATTCCCCCAAGAATTCCTTCAGGGCTTTTGCAAGAAAAAAAGAAAGAACTTGCACTTATATAGCACCTTTCCCACCTTTTCAGTAGCTTAAAATTGGATAGTTGCCCTTTTGAATTGATCATTAAACTGTTGGAACAAAGAATCTGTGAACTCCTACTTAAAAAAATGTAGTGAAGCCACTGTTGGTACGAGACTGAGAGGTCCCACAAGACAGCATGAGATGCAGCACAAGCTGCTTATATTTTTGGGTGATTCTTTTACAGGTAGTAGAATTTGCACTTGAACACTGCAGAGAATTAGGAACGATTGGATTATATATTAGTGGCTCTTTTATTGGATACACTCAGTATTGGGTAGATAATGTAATCTCAAGTTTATAGTAAAAGTGAGTGGGGTTTGGGGGTGGTGTTGGATAGATTAGTTGGATGGGTCATGGATAGTACAATGGGATAAGCTATGAGTTGGTTATAAGAATGGGTAAGAATAGCTATTAGGTCATGAAACTAATTCGGGTAAATTTCCATGTGTCTGATTCCATTGGGAGGGAGGCTGATGCTGCAAGCTTACCATATGCCTGGTGGAATCCATGTGAGGCTCAACCAATTTTCATGATCGGGCCTCATTAGATTCATTTCAGCGGCTGCCAATGCTGAATGAGCACAGACAGACAGCTCCACTTGGCAGGGAATCCTCCGCCAGGTGGAGCGGGAAGCACGAACTTAAAGGGGGAGGCAAGCCTGTGGGTGGGAGGAATGGCAAGATGGGTGAAATGGCAGCGGGTGGGAAGATGCTATTCATGCCCCACAAAAATCAGTGCCACAGTGGTTTTTTTTGCGCGTTTATGGAGTGGCCTTCAGTGGTCCCTTTAAGGCCCACTAGTTCAGCCGCTCAACGCTCAGTTCCACTGTGTGGCATGTGCAGAGAATGCACTCTGGCCAGCAGAACTCTGAAATATATTGGGGGTCTTAAGTACATCGGAGGAACCTGATTTACATGCTTATTTAGGCTTCTGTCTGTCTCAGGTGGGTGTGCTGATCTCCTGGTTCCCAACCTGCAAATTTACAGCAGGTCGGATGTTGGTGGGAGTGGGCGGTAAGTGCTGCATCGAGATCTTTGGCCGGCTACCACCCCCTTCCCACCTGAAAACGGGGGATTAAAATTGGCCCCATTATGTTAAAAACGTTTCTTATAACACCTTCATATGTTTGACTGTAAAAATGCATTCAGTACTATGTGCATTCTCAGTTTCACATAAGAACATAAGAATTAAGAGCAGGAGTAAGCGATTCGGCCCTTCGAGCCTGCTCCGCCATTCAATAAGATCATGTCTGATCGCCATATCCCTTGATTCCCCTAGAGTCCAAAAATCGATCTATCTCAGCCTTGAATATGCTCAATGACTCAGCATCCACAACCCTTTGGGCTAGAAAATTCCGAAGAGTCACAACCCTTTGAGTGAAGAAATTCCTCCTCATCTCAGTCTTAAATGGCTGACCTCTTATCCTGAGACTATGCCCTCTAGTTCTAGATTCTCCAGCCAGGGGAAACAACCTGTCAGCATCTACACTGCCAATCCCCCTCAGAATCTTACATGTTTCAATGAGATCGCCTCTCATTCTTCTAAACTCTAGCGAGTATAGACCCATTCTACTCAATCTCTCCTCATAGGACAACCCTCTCATCCCAGGGATCAATCTAGTGAACCTTAGTTGCTCCATCTCTAAGGCATGTATGTCCTTCCTCAGATAAGGAGACCAAAACTGTGCACAGTACTTCAGGTGTGGTCTCACCAAAGCCCTGTACAATTGTAGTAAAAATTCCTTACTCTTGTACTCCAGCCCCCTTGCAATAAAGGCAAGCATGACATTTGCCTTCCTAATTGCTTGCTGTACCTGTATGCTAACTTTTTGTGTTTCCTGTATGAGGACACCTAAATCTCTCTGAACACCAACATTTAATAATTTCTTCCCATTTTAAAAATACTCTGTTTTTCTATTCTTCCTACCAAAGTGAATATCCTCACATTTCCCCACATTATACTCCATCTGCCACCCCATTGCCCACTCACTTAACCTGTCTATATCCCTTTGCAGACTCTGTGTCCTCCTCACAGCTTACTTTCCCACCTAGCTTTGTATCGTCAGCAAACTTGGATACATTACAGACGGTCCCTTCATCTAGGTCATTAATATAGATTGTAAATAGCTGAGGCCCCAACACTGATCCTTGCGGCACCCCACTAGTTACAGCCTACCAACCTGAAACCCACCCGTTTATCCCTACTCTCTGTTTTCTGTCCATTAACCAATCCTCTATCCAAGCTAATATATTACCCCCAAGCCCTTATCTTGTGTAGCAAACTTTTATGTAGCACCTTATCGAATACCTTTTGGAAATCCCAATATACTACAGCCACTGGTTCCCCTTTATCTACCCTGCTAGTTACATCCTTGAAAAACTCTAATAAATTTGTCAAACACGATTTCCTTTTCATAAAACCATGTTGACTCTGCCTAATGATATTATGATTTTCTAAGTGCTCTGTTTCCACTTTCTTAATAATGGATTCCAGCATTTCCCCAACGACTGATGTCAGGCTAACTGGCCTGTAGTTCCCTGTTTTCTCTTTCCTTCCTTTCTTGAATAGTGGGGTTACATTTGCTACCTTCCAATCCGCTGGGACCGTTCCTGAATCTAGGGAATTTTGAAAGATCACAACCAAAGCATCTACTATCTCTGGGCCACCTCTTTTAGAACCCTTGGATGTAGGCCATCAGGTCCAGGGGATGTGCCAGCTTTTAGTCCCATTAGTTTCTCAAGTACTTTTTCTCTACTGATCTTAATTACTTTAAGTTCCTCACTCTCATTAGCCCCTTGGTTCCCCACTATTTTTGGTAAGCTTTTTGTGTCTTCTGCTGTGAAGACAGATACAAAATATTTGTTTAAAGTCTCTGCCATTTCCTTATTCCCCATTATAATTTCACCTGTCTCAGCATCTAACGGACCAACGCTTACTTGTACTACTCTCTTCCTTTTAAGATACTTGTAGAAGCTCTTACAATCTGTTTTTATATTTCTTGCTAGTTTACTCTCATATTCTGCTCTCATATTCTATTTTCTCCCTTTTTATAATTTTTTTTGGTCTTCCTTTGCCGGTTTCTAAAGCTCTCACAATCATCAGGCTTACTACTAATCTTTGCAACATTATAAACCTCATCTTTTAATCTAATACCATCCTTAACTTCTTTAGTTAGCCACGGATGGATCACAAGGGCTAGAGACTGCCTAGTTTTGAATGATTTATATACTTTTTTTGCAGAATGCAATTCACCTTTAAGAGCTAGAGACTGCCTTGAAAACTAACAGCCTAGCTTTAAAGAAAGACAGAGTCGCTCCAGCGATGCGAACTTGGGCCCCCCTGCTGAGCACACAGCCCGTCAACAGCGCGATAGTCACTGGGCTGTGCGCTAAAATCATTTAAATTAGCAGGCAGCACCAAATTGATGTGCTGCCTGTGCCTTGTGAGCGGGCCCGGGCATATCTCGCATAATTTGAATGTGAGACCTCGGCTTCCCGCCCACAGCCCGACAGCTTGAGAGGCTGGCTGGCTGTGGGCAGGTAGGCCTCAGTTGCAATGGGGTCAGTCCGGGGGAAGGGGGCCGGCAATCAGCAGGAGTTGGGGGATGGGAAGTGGGAGGGGGTCACTAATCGGCGGGAGGGGGTCGGCAATCGGCGGGTGGGGGTTCAGCAATTGGCGGGAGGGGGTTCGGCAATTGGCGGGAGGGGGTTTGGCAATTGGGAGGGGGTTCGGCAATTGGGAGGGGGCCGGCAATCGTCAAGTGGAGAGAGGATTTGTGGGGGGGTAGTTGCAGGATCAGCAGGGGATCGGTGATCGGCAGGCGATGGGGGGGTGGTTAGGGATCGGGGAGGTCGGCAATCGGCAGGCGATGGGGTTTGTCGGGGATCGTGGGTGGGGGGATCGGGGATCGCGGGGGGGAGTCAGCCAGGGATCGGGGGAGGCAGAGGATCGGCAGGTGGGCTGGAGGATTGGGGCCGGCCTCATCATCATCATTGTGGCGGGGGGGGAGGCCTGGGGTGGGGGGGGGCCTGGGAATGCGATCGGAGGCCTTGAGTGGGGGTGGGTATGGTGGGGACCCTGGATCTAAGAGGTAAGTATAAAGCTACTTACCTCCTGGGTCCCAGGTCCCCACCCTCCTGGGTCCAGTAGTCCCCACCTCGGTTTAAGTGCCGGGTTTTACGAATTGTGTGAAACCCGCCCCAGGCAGTTAAATTCAAAATGGAGGGGAAAATAGAGGCTTCCAGCCTCATTACAATATTTAAATTGCAGCAACGCGCCCTGGAAGTGAGTTAGCAAAACTGGAAGTGGGCGGGTTGGAGGCGGGATCAGGTTGGGAATCCCATTTTTAACAATTTAACTGCCTCCACGATCCAAAGCCACCAGTTTTTTTAGTGGGAAAATTCTGACCTATATGTTTATTCAGAATTTGTGTATTGCCTCAGTATGTCCATCGTAATTCTAAAAGAAAATAGCTACATTAATAAAAACAGTCATAGAGGAGGTTTTCTTTTGTTCTGTGCCTCCAAGAGAAGATGTGCCCCTTACAGAATAAATTATGCTTTGCATCTTTTGTCCTGATAGCATAGTTGCAAGTAAGATATGACCAGTTGTGGGATCTGACACTCACTATGCTATCAATTAATCGGCTGCACTTTTAGGCTGAGTTTTTGCAATGATTTTCTCCTCTACTGACTCAGCTAGCATCCATCAGTCACAGTAGATGATGTCTCTGGGAAAAAATGATGCTACCCTTCACCTTTCTGTTAGGCCTTAATCTTGACTGGCTCACTTTCAATCACGGCTAATGGCTGCTCTGGCAGAAATGTGTTTTAGCTTATAAAAGAAAGCTGAATCATTTCAAGCAGTTTAATGGTGGGGCATGTTACATCATGCAGAAAGCCTCATTTATCTGTACACTTAAAATGGAAAAAAAAGTGGGTTCTCAATAGTGTACAGCAGAGTAGCTCAGTGCTTTCTAAAATAGCCATGGTAATTTAATCAGTGAGTGATGGAATGGTTGTCTTAGGATGCCAAAATAAAATGAGCAACCATTCAGATAAACATGTTATACAATCTTGCACTAAATGTCTGCTACGTACACACGGTAATTCAGTTATGGCAGTGTAATAACATTGAAGGCATGACACATAGTAGACGGGATGATGTGAATCTGAGAGGCTTAAATGATCTTAAAACCCACATTCATTGTATTAAACAGCACTAGCAGATTACTTGGACAGCAGACATTCCTAATATTAAATCTAATTCTAAGTATGGTGTCTGCCTTTTAAATAAAAATGATAAATAGAAAGAGAGAGCTAATTGATTATTTCACTATTCTTCATGTTCCTTTGCACAATTTTTTGAGTGAGTGAGAAATGTATCTTTTTAGTGTTGAACTTGAGAAAGATCAGGCTAATGAGTTAATCCTTACAGTACCATTAGTGATAATCCACAGTACTTATATGTACCTTTACTAATAGAACAGGTAAGTACAAGAGAAGTATAATGGTAAACAAATCTTTATGCCCGGATAAAAATTAAGTGTCCAGTTTTAAACCTTTATTTGTCACAAAGTTTGACATTTATTTATGGAAAAACTAATGTGTGAATTCTTATTTTTCTAAGGGCTCTTTAATGCTTTTTGGAGTCGCAATGGTTTAAAAATCTTAAATTTGCCTCAGCTTGGCATGTGTCATGAAGAATTGATCTTAAATTGAAGGCAAGTCTTCATCTGTATCGCATCCGACAGGTGAGAGAATATGAAACTATGCTTTTACTGAATGTAAACACTGAGGAGTTCTTGACCCCAATTTTCTTTCTCTATTTCTCTGTTTTCCATCAGGAACAGGGTGATAGCGAGACCAAAATCATGTCTAACAGTTACCGCCATCTTCCTGCCCAAGGCCCGTGCGCTGTCGGCTTCCCCATTCAAGCAATGGCGAAGCCAACCAACAAGCCATTTTGCATTTGTGAAAAGGTTCTGCCTGAATTCCTTTTTTAGTCCTGAATTCTTAATTTTTGATTGGTATTCCTTGGTATTTGAACCTTTCACTAAAGGGAGAAATAAAATATAACTGAGGATACAATTTGAATATGGAGAGATTGTTTTAATATGTTTCTATAATATTATGTAAACTGCCTTTCACCTGTCCAGAGCTGCCATATTGAACATTAAATAAGTGGCCCTGTGTTGCCTCTAAATACAACAACAACTAGTATTTATACAGAGCCTTTAACATAGAAAAATATCCTAAATACAACTTGTTTCAGATATAAGTCATCAAGCTGAGAAGAATTTTTAGCTTGATACAAGCAAAAGTACACTTGTAAATTAACCACAGTGTGTGCTAAGTAAGGCCCAGTACTAATGACTTCTGGAAATAATAAAATGGGATACTGATTGAAAACAGACTCTAATTGTGTGCACAGAAAAGAGACTGATTAATCATTCTACTGAATCTTACTTCCCCTAAGGATTTTTTTTCAGCGAGAAAACTCTCTACCTGATAATTTCTGTATTTTAGATCCAACTGCATTTTACTATCTCAAATTTTTCAGGATAAAAATATTTTAACTACTGCTATTTCATCGGCTGGAGTAATTCAGCAATCTTATTCCAGGCAATGAAAATGTATCAAAGCAAACAAAAGGAAAAATCTCTTAGATATTAAAGATTGATACAAAAATCTCATAATCCCTCCCCTCATAAATCTCTTCAGTCCTGAGGAGTGCAGGAAAGACACCTGTGGTGACTCTTTTCTCAATTTTCCCTTTCTCCCTGTGGAGAGGCACTGATCTCCTGCTTTGCAATTCCTTACATTTCTGAAACAGAGAACTGAATGACACGAGGGATTGAAATTGTGTTCCACACTTTGCGGCCCTGCATCTTGGTGCACCAACACTGCCTGTTGTGCTGCCGTCATTTATGAACTTTCACGTGGTAAACATATCAGGAGCATCTTTTTTTTACAGCAGTAGAAGACTTAGGGGTCCAGGTACATAGATCATTCAAATGTCATGGACAGGTACAGAAAATAATCAAAAAAAGCTAATGGAATGCTGGGCTTTACATCTAGACGACTAGAATACAAGGGAGTAGAAGTCATGCTACAGCTATACAAAAGCCCTGGTTAGACCACACCTGGAGTACTGTGAGCAGTTCTGGGCACCACACCTTAGGAAGGATATATTGGCCTTGGAGTGAGTGCAGCGCAGATTCACCAGAATGATACCCAGACTGCAAGGGTTAAATTACAAGGAGAGATTACAAAAACTAGGGTTGTATTCTCTGGAATTTAGAAGGTTAAGGGGTGATTTGATGGAAGTTTTCAAGATATTAAGGGGAACTGATAGGGTAGATAGAAACTATTTCCGCTGGTGGGGAGTCTAGGACTAGGGGACATAGTCTAAAAATTAGAGTCAGATCTTTCAGGAGTGAAGTTTGGAAACACTTCTACACACAAAGGGTAGTAGAAGTTTGGAACTCTCTTCTGCAAATGGCAGCTGATGCTGGGTCAATTGTTAATTTTAAATCAGAGATTGATAAACTTTTGTTAGCCAAAGGTATTAAGGGATATGGGGCAAAGGCGGGTATATGGAGTTAGGTCATGATCAGCCACAATCTCATTGAATGGTGGAACAGGCTCGAGGGGTTAAATGGTCTACTCCTGTTCCTATGGTCCATCGTGTAAGAAGGTCTGCAACCAGTATCAATGCTGAATATTTTTTCAGAAGCATCCACAAGATACATGCTGTGGCACATTGGCATGGTACTGCACAGAAAATAAAGAGTAAGATGTTTAGTGAAAGCCTTTCAAAAATAGAACAAATACCGATTGCAACATACTTAGGAACTCTCCCCACGGCTCCTGCTGGCTTCTCTGAGATTTTTGTACAGAAAGGCAGAGTACAAAAGATTATTGTTTGTGTTCTTTTTGTGTTTCCTTTAACTTCTACTTTTAACAAAATTATAAAGTGACAGAATGTGATGTAAGAGCCAGACCACCATTCAGTATATATCTTTATCTCTGCATTTAATTAATGTTTAAGAATTTATGATCCAATTCAAAGCAATTCCACTCACTTGGGTGTTCTTTACATGAGCATTATCTTTGTACATCTGGATCACATTTCATATAGAACTGGCTCGCTGGTGCCATTACTAGCTGCCTGGGATTGGTTCTTCCTGAAATACAAACAAACAATTGCATTTTGAATACATGCACCAATTATTCACAAAATTAATGAAGAAATGCTCGGGAAAGCAGGCAATTATTATCATAATTGTCGTAAACTATTTAGATTGCTGCTTCAAAAGTTGTCAAGAACTTATTTGGCCGCATCAGTTACGTTGTGCAGTATTGCAGTATTGCTGGACCATGGCAGCTGGCTTGTGCATATTTTGGAAAGATTTTTTCGATAATGTCACACGCACTGGGAGAGGGCGGAGCTGGAGGAGTTCTTCACATCACAAGTAACACAACACGGATGAAGAAATTGAGAAAAAGACATTTTGGTGAGAATCATGCAATGTAGCAGTTTTGCCCTTTATTTTTTATAAAGTACTTGCTCTACCTCTGAGAGACAAATGCCTCCATGATACCTTCCTCGGTAATGCATTCACAACTTAGGGAGGGAATGTGCGCAAACATTTTTTTTTTCAGATTGATACCATTGTTGAGCACCCAATAATTGATAATGGATTCCCTTTGGAAATTCAAAGAAGTTCTAGTCATTCTTTCTCAGTGGTTCACTGCACTTGGGGTGAATTTTTTTCTAATATAAATAGATATCTAATAATGATTCAAAAACTGTCTTGAAATCTGAGGTCAGTAGTCAATTTTTACAGAGCAATGCACAGGTATAGATGGTGTTGTGAAGTGTTAAATTCATTGCAATGATGAATAGCCAATAAACTGTTATGCCCAAGTGCATGGCAGTTCATGAAGTATTACACAATGACATCTGTGATTCTTGGAAGCAGTTACTTTGAGAGGTTATTAAAATAAACAAATCATATTTTTGCTGCGTCCCAGATCCCAGGAGCACTCGCAGCCTTCCAGTACTTTGCTCAAGTGACCACTCTTGACATGTCAACATAGGCTGGCTATTTGACACCACAGCCCAGCCCAATCATGTCTATAGCTGACTGGAAGTTTGACAAAAAAATGAAACCTGAAGAGGACATGTACTACTATCCATTAAAAAGGTACAATATACCTTCCTGTCAATCATCATTAAAGTACCATAGGAATACTGGCCAAATAGTATTCCTGAGTATGGAGTGCGTGATAAGATCAAATTTTAGCTGTTGAAATAAAAAGGCTAGAGAGATGTGATATCCGAGTGGTAAGGTCAGAAACTGAGATAAGCGAGATATTAGGAACAAAACCCAACTGTTTAATTACCCGGTGTAGCAGAGAAACATCTCTTACCAGCTGGAAGCAAAACACACAATTCCAACTGCACGATGGCAAGATGGAGGATTCACCTCTGAGTCATACCCATAATGGAATGCCACATTACCTTAATAACTGGTGTACCAGGACATTGAGTACATGACCCATTACCTTAAATACTGGTGAATGTGAAACCTTAATCTTTGGCTCCATCTGGTGGATAACTTAAACATTACATCCCAGATTACTATATCAGACTTCAGTTATAATTAAAAGGTGAAGTAACTTAGGAAAGCGTAGGAAATCTGTCGTTAGCTACTTTTGGACATAAACTATAAAATGGAACACCAGGAGCATCCAATGCCAGACACAATTACATCATCTCTAATGTCTCCTTAGAGTGAAGTTTGCATCTTAAACTGGCAACAAATTATCTTTGGGTTTAAATTTGCATATCCAAATGGCAGATCGGCCAATCGCTCAGTTTGGCTTTAATATGTGATTTATTGTATGTATGTCAATCCGTACCTTTAAATGGTTTTCTGATATGTGTCACTTTCCTGATCAGAAATTGTCACTTCTAAGATTTCCCTGACATTGACAGTTCTAAAATGGTGAAAGCCAGAAATCCAGTCACCTGAATTTAAAAAGAACTGTTCACTGTAACCAGGTTGAGCTGTTACAGGCTATTACTCCAACCAGGATCAATAATTTCTCTAGTCTCAGGCTGTAAATTTATTATGATGCTACCGTTTAATTGAATATTGGAGTTTGCTGACACACATTTGTATTTGAGCAATACTGGGCATCCATGAAGCTTTAGACCAAGGGGGGAATTTCTTCAGGGCTTCTCCCAGTCCGCTGCTGTATCTTCAGCGGAAACCATGTTTATGCACAAAATGGGGTGTCAGATGATCTTCCACCCTGAGAATGGACTATAGGTTGTCAGTCTACCATTTTATCAAGTTGGCAAAAAGGTATACAATCATTTATTTATTATTGTTTTAATGTAAGTAGTATTGGGCAGCTATAATTACTAACAGATAGATTCTCAACAAGTAAACATAAATATACATCGCAGTCTTGACTGTTTTTCCAATCAAGCTTCCCTTTGGTAGTGCATTTGCCAGTGCAGACCTGTCTATTTGCAGGAGTACGGTCTCTTGCCTTGCTCATATAAACTCCTTGATGTACCAATGAAGATGAACATTGAACAGCACCTGCGACAATGTCCACAGGTTGGACCAACCAGAAGACAGTGTGGGAGGAGATGAAGGCACTTGGGTAGATACATTCAATTAAGAGTAAGTGAGAAAAATGATTTTGAGCCAAGGCTATATATTTCCAGTTTGAATAAATATTGTTCTCTTGCACGTAGATGAATAAAATATTATAATGAAGGTTATGCTTGAACGAGTGCCATGTTTATGAAAGTATGGCGACTGAATCCAAAGTATGCATTATTATAGATGTTTTAGTACAGTAACTACAACCTGTAACTGAAAATGTATTTATAAGAAGCATTATTTCCTGCCTTTCCTGATTTTAACTGATTCCGTATTGTAACCTGCACAAGAAATTCAAAATTAATTACTTACTAGAGTTTCCAATATCTGTGTGGAATAAGAAGAATATTATCTCATCCTGCACACATATGGAAGTCTTACTGAAGCTTGTTTGCTTTGTTGAAGTTTGAATTGTGTACTTGTCACTTGCTAAACCAACTGCTTTGACAGGCAGTTGAGGCTGCTCAAAAACTGAAAGCACAGTAGAGCAAAAATAATTACATCACCATTGGTTTCATTTCCACATACTATATTTTGTACATTTAAAATCTAATGTTGTGAAACAAAGTTATTTTTTCCAGCACATTTTCAGTGTCCCAATTTCCATACATTCCAATGGACTACCACTGAAGTTACAGCAGGAGTCCACTGGAATAGCCGCTGATTTGGGGGGCTTCTATGTCCTGTCAAGTACTGTAACTGTACATGCAGCAATGACAATAGTCATTTGAATTCCATATTTCACGTATTTAGAGTGAGTTAAGCCCTTTACAGCTAATCTATCAAATGGCATAGCTACGGGAGATGCAGTCACTTAAAGTATCAGATCCATTGACACAGCAACGATGAGGGGAAGGTTACAAAGACCCATCAGCTCAGAATCAGATCTCTTTAGAAACCCTTTTAGCTGATCAACGTGAAACAATGTCAGAAGTAAGCGAGCTTGACATTTATATAATGGCATAATTAAATTATCTGTAAAGTCAGTCAAAACTCAAGAGATTGTAATGAACAATCAAATATAATCTGGGGATCTTCAGGGTCTGTTTATCTTCAGCTTGAAGGTCACAAAAACTGAGGATTTAAATGGCCAGCCACAAAAGAATGTTTAGTTAGCAGCTGTGCAATACTGAGGCAGATCTTATTTACAATAATTATTGACCAATTTATAAATGACTGTTAGAGACTTGAAATGCTGGCCCAAGATGTGCGAACTGTACGTGCATCACTGCCTACACCAAATTTTCTTTTCTTTAAGCAGATATTTATAAGTAAGCAACGTGTGGTTAAATGGAGCTCACTGAGGAATTCCAAAACTGCTGAGTTTAGACTCACATCGATAAGGTAATGGTGCTCACCAGAACACTAGTTACTAGCTAAGGCGTTTAAAAAGTATTTTTATCAGTACTGGGAAAAGTCATGCCAAGGAATGAAACAGGATGTATGATGTAGGATGAAAGATTAGATTTTTTTCCTTCAATTTTGTTTGATTTACATTTAATGGGATGGGGGTGGGGTGGGGGGAGAAGGAAAACATTTGCAGGACCTTTTCTTCGGAGCCAAATGGTTGAGTTAAGTCAAAGATAGAATAGATAGGATTTAAATTGAGCTGATCTTATTAGAATCTGTTTGTTCATTTGACACTTTGTACTGTAAAAAAAGTCATAAACTATGCCAAATTATCTAGGATATTGCTGGACTCCTTTTCCTTTAATTTAATAAAGTGGCGCTTACAAATTTAAAGGTGCAGAGAGAAAAACCGTCCTGTCTGCCTGTCCTTACTCCTTCGCTTTCTTTAGAAAAGTAGCAAAAAAATCAATGTGAATTCATTGCTAGAGCTGATGACTGAAATCTGTTTGTAGCCAATCTATAAAAGGAGACGAGTTTTCCTCCCTCAAGGCCTAGAATCTATATCACCAATTATGTGTCACAATTAAGTGACTGACAGGAATGATATTTTTCAACTTCAATACTTCTTGACCCTATAAAATGACAGCTGATTACATAATGTAGATGATATTAGGGAAAGGCAGTATCACAGCATCTTATTTAACTTGCATGACCCAAACTGTTATTGATCCTTGTGACACTTTGCTTCCAAATAAAATTTAGTGTTGGTTAAGTAAAACCTGCAATGATGTAGGGTGCTACAGTTTTTTTTTACACACAGCTGATTTAGAAACCCTCATCCTTGCCTTTGTTACCTCTAGACTTGACTATTCCAGTGCACTCCTGGCCGGCCTCCCATCCTCCATCCTCTATAAACTTGAACTCATCTAAAACTCTGCTGTCCGTATCCTAACTCGTACCAAGTCCTGTTCACCCTGTGCTCACTGACCTACATTGGCTTCCAGTCTGTCAACACCTCGATTTTAAAATTCTCATCCTTGTTTTCAAATCCTTCCATGGCCTTGCACACTCCCTACCTCTGTAACGTCCTCCAGCCCTACAACCCTCTGAGATCTCTGTGCTCCTCCAATTTTGTCCTCTTGCGCATTCCCGATTTTAATCACTCCACCATTGGCGGCTGTGCTTTCAGCTACCTGGGCCCTAGGCTCTGGAATTCCTTCATTAAACCTCTCTGCATCTCCACCTCTTTCTTCTCTTTTAAGGCACTCCTTGAAACCTACTTCTTTGACCATGTTTTTGGTCACCCGTCCTAACATCTCCTATGTGGCTCGGTGTCAAATTTTGTTTGATAATACTCCTGCGAAGTGCCTTGGGACATTTTACTACGGTAAAGGCGCTATATAAATGCAAGTTGTTGATGTTTGCTCATAAGAAATAAAAACAGATCCATAAATTCCATTGATTTGTTGTTGAAAGCATTAAAAGTAATTTACTTATATAGCACAGATGGGAGCCGTCAACTCATTACCACAAACATATTTAAGGTTGCTGGCACAAATCCGATTAAATTTGGGAGTTGTGATAAGATAGAGTTCTTTGGAGATTTCTCTTTGTGCATCTGTTGCTAAACACATGGTTGGATGACATGAAGCTTTTGAGAGCAGTGGGCTGTTATAGAAGTAAATGGTTATGCTATAATATAAATTAAGTAGGCATCTCATTACATGAAACCAACAGATATTACCTTGCCATATTTCCATTCCAGTATTGGGACAGCATAAATTTTAAAAATAAACCAGAGAATCAATATCTCAATAGCAGATTCAACTTGACTGCACTTAAAATAATTAAATCGCACGCCTGCTGTGAGGTCCTCCCATTCTTACTTCAGTGACCCTTCAGTAATTATACTGATTTTCTCTTTTCCTTTTTATTGTCCCTTTGAAACAATACCATCTGGATTGCTTTAATTACTGCCTCAACATTATGAAATATTGCTTTACAAAATGACAGTGTTACATTATTAATAATGACCTCACTTAACTGAATTCTAATCCAACACAACTTTTTTAGAGCTGTTTAGTTAAGTAATATGCTCAAGGTTTTGGT
Source organism: Somniosus microcephalus (assembly GCF_052327205.1). NCBI lineage: Eukaryota > Metazoa > Chordata > Chondrichthyes > Squaliformes > Somniosidae > Somniosus > Somniosus microcephalus. Next base: position 156,589,982 of record NC_140996.1, on the reverse strand, counting down.
ATCTGTATAGATATGGTAAGATCTGAAGGAGGTAACAGGCTGTCACACTGCAAAAGGAATGATTATACATGATACATAGGGGCTTTCTCACTTCTGCTATTTTTTGCAACTTTGAGATAAAGAAGACTGACTTTCCAAGAATAAAAGCACAGAATTTGCAAGGCTCTGTTGGCGGTGTGCAGCTTCGCTGGGTGTCAGTGCCGATTGGGAAATTGGACGCTGCAAGCATGTCCCCAATTCACAGCACACCACATCTTACAGTGAAGAAAAATGACAGCATGGGGAGGCTGTGCTGCTGGATCTTGGAAGCCTCATTGTAATATGTTAAGTCTGTGTGTTCTAGTTATTGTTAATAAGAATCACTGCACACAGACCACAAGGGTAAATTCAACAAGTCTTTACAAGTCGGAGGTCAGGCTGAACTGCACAATAAATCATTACACAGCACTTATATACCGGTGTGGTCACCACCGGTATTACAGTATACAGCAGCCAAGATAAAGTAGTGCATCTCTTAAAATAGTTCTCTTAAAGGTGGAACGGTTACATACACAACAATCCTCCCTTTTTAGCTTAACAGTATATATTCCCCATTAAACATAACATAATAACATATATACACAACTTCATGTAAAAACAGTTCACAGATTCAGTCTCTGAGGAGGCCTCCTGATCCGAGACGGATAACGCCTTTCAGGGGTCTCTGGTTCTCGTTGCTGGGGTGACTCATCTAGTTGATCCCCTATGGATAGGACATCATCATCAGGTATATTCACTTCTGAGGTAGATGCTTCAGGTTCACTAACTTCCTCCACGGTTGTCTCTGTCGTAACCATGGGCTCGACCCTTGTTCTCGATCCCACCAGTTGGTCAGCATGACGTCGCATTACATTTTCACCAACATCTACCGTGTACATCAGGGGTCCTTGTCTGGCCCGAATTGTTCCAGATTGCCATTTCTCGTTTTTATAGTCCCTGGCTAACACCGGTTGTCCTATTTCAAAACTCCGAGTGGGCTTGTTATTGATATGCTGGAACTGTTTGTTTTCGACTTCCCTCCGCACATTTGGTTTTAACAAGTCCAACCTGGACCGCAACCTCCTGTTATAAAACATCATGGCAGGACTTTGGTTTGTTGTTGCATGGGTGGCGTTTCGATATGCCAGTAGGAAATTGTCCACCTTGTGTTGCAGTGGAATCTGATCTTCGCTCATGGCCTTTATTGCCTTTTTGAACGTCTGTACAAACCTCTCGGCCAGCCCATTCGTAGCTGGATGATATGGGGCAGAGGTATAATGTTTCACCCCATTCTTCTTCAGGAATTTCTGGAATTCCTCTGACACGAACTGTGGTCCGTTGTCTGAACATATTTGCTCTGGCAATCCATTTCTTGCAAATATCGTTCTTAGCACCGCGATCGTCTTCTCCGAGGTAGTGGTAGTCATTTTAATCACTTCTGGCCATTTAGAATGTGCGTCCACCGCAATTAAAAACATGGAATCCATGAATGGACCAGCAAAGTCAATATGTACACGTTGCCATGGGGTTGAAGGCCATTCCCATGGATGCAGCGGTGCAATTGGAGGTGCATTTTGGACTTTTTGGCACCCTGAGCAGCTTTTCGTCAGATCCTCTATCTGTTGGTCGATACCCGGCCACCACACATAAGCCCTAGCAAGGCTTTTCATCTTGACTCCCCCCAGATGACCTTCTCTCTTAACTTAGGAGGAATAATCACCCTTGTTCCATACATCAATGTTCCCTGACAGATGGACAGCTGTTCTCGTCTTGCTGAGAATGCCGGTAACAGTGGATCACCATGGGCTGGCCATCCCTTTACTGTCAATTCGTAGACCCGGGACAGTGTCGGGTCATTCCTAGTCTCCCTTTCAATATTTGCATTGGTGACAGGTAAACATTCGATGATGGTCGAGTGAAATAACTCCACCGGGTCAACCGTCGGTGCCTCCTCCTCAGTAGGTAGTGGCAGGCGCGACAGCCCATCAGCATTACCATGCTGCTTTGTACCTTTGAATTCTATCTGATATTGATGTGCCCCTAGGAAAAGGGACCATCTCTGGAGCCTCTGTGCTGTCATCACCGAAACACCCTTCTTAGGGTTAAAAATGGATACCAACGGCTGGTGGTCTGTCAGCAGTGTAAACTTCTGGCCCTGCAGGTAATGATTAAACTTCTTTACTCCCCACACAAGGCTGAGAGCCTCCCTATCTATCTGAGCATAGTTGCGCTCAGCGGAGGTCAATGATCTGGATGCAAATGCGACTGGCCTTTCCAAGCCATTTGGCAACTTGTGTGAGAGTACTGCTCCAATACCATAAGGAGAAGCATCACAAGCTAAACGAATAGGTAGCGTTGGGTTGAAGTGAGCCAACACTTCCTCTGAGGTGATCAATGCCTTGCTTTTGCGAAAGGCCTTCTTACAGTCCTCGCTCCACTTCCATGGTACTTCTTTCTGCAAAAGAGCGTTCAGCGGGTGCAGCACCGTGGATAGATTTGGCAGAAACTTATGGTAATAGTTAATCAACCCTAGGAACGACCTCAACTGGGATACATTTTCCGGAGTGGGAGCCTTCACAACAGCTTCGATCTTGTCAGGTGACTTGTGCAGCCCCTCCTGGTCAATGACATGACCACAGTACGAGATCCGTTTTTGAAAGAACTCACATTTCTGGCGATTAACTCGAAGTCCATATTCCTTCAATCTGGTGAGCACCAGTTTCAAATTTGCAAGGTGTTCCTCATCGTCATCTCCTGTAATCAGGATATCGTCCAAGTGACATTGAGTGCTTGGAATTCCCTGTAATACCTGCTCCATGGCCCTCTGCCAAATTGCTGGAGCCGAAGCCACTCCAAAAACCAGTCTATTATATCGATACAAGCCTCTGTGCGTGTTGATTGTGAGATACTGGCGCGACTCTTCCTCAACTTCCATCTGTAAGTACGCTTGCGCCAGGTCTATCTTGGTGAAGTGTTTCCCGCCAGACAATGAAGCAAAGATATCCTCAATCCGCGGAAGCGGATATTGCACCGTGTGAAGCACCGGATTAACCGTGATCTTGAAGTCTCCACAGATGCGGACCTTCCCCGGTTCCCCTGGCTTGTTACTCGATGAACGCTTCATGACGGGAACAATGGGCGTGGCCCACTCACTCCAGTCCACCTTAGGCAGTACTCCTGAACGTTCCAGCCCTTCCAGCTCAGCTTCCACAGCAGGTCGTATCGCATAAGGTACCGGTCTGGCTTTGAAAAATTTTGGGTTTGCATGTTCTGCAATCTTGGTTTTTGCCGTAATTCCTCTCAGTGTTCCCAGTCCCTGTTGGAACACCTCTTTAACCTCATCCAATATTCTGGACAATCGTTCAGGTTTGACATCTTTTTTTCCGGAATCTACCGTTATTGCTTTTAGGGAGTGCCAGTCCATATTTATTTTCCTGATCCACTCCCGTCCCAGAAGTGGTGGACCTCCCTCAGGTAGTACATATAAGTCCATTCCTTGGTGTTCTTTGCCCTTGTGTACCACCTTGACTTTTATCTTTCCGATGGGGTATACTCTTTGCCCCGTGTATGTCTGCAATGCTATCTCCGTATCCCATAGGGGAATATGTGTGAATAACCTTTTGTAATCTTGCTTATTCATGACCGTCAACGCCGATCCGGTGTCCAATTCCATCTTCACTTGGACTCCTGCTATCTGAAGTGTGACCCAGATAGTTTGTAGGTCAGCTTCCTTACTCACATTGTGAATTCTCAGACTACCCAGTTCCTTGCTGTTGGAGTCTGAATCCGAATTCTGTTCATCCGAACTCTTCTCAGCCACCTTATGTACCTTTCTGCACTTTTCCTGCGGTGAATTTTTGTTGCTGGTCTTCTTTCCTGACCGGCATACTTTAGCTATGTGACCAAGCTTGCCACATTTTCTACATTCCTGATTTTTAAACCAGCATTGGTTCTGATCGTGTGTTGTCTTTCCACAACGATAACATTTCGCTGTACCCAAAGCCATTTGATCTACGCTGAGTACCGCTGCCTTCAGCTGCATTTCCACAGTGCCTCTCGCTGCGGCTTCGTGCGATGCTGCAATAGTGACAGCCTTATCAAGTGTGAGATCATTCTCTTCAAGTAGCCGCTTTTGTGTTCCTTCTTTCGACAATCCACACACGAATTTGTCTCTCAGTGCCTCTGTCAGTCTTTCCTCAAACTGACAGTATTTCGCTAGCTTACGCAGTTCAATTAAATACTCCGCGTTGCTTTCCTCTTTCAGTTGCGTTCTCGCATAAAATTTAAATCGTTCCGCTAACATCAGCGGTGTGGGGTTCAAATGATTTCTCAGGACAGCAACAATATTAGCGAAAGCCTGATCCGCCGGTTTAGCTGGTGATAGAAGATGCTTCAATAGCCCGTATGTCTTCGCACCCATTGAGTTTAGTAAGGTTAGTGCTTTATCTTCATCTGATATTTTATTTGCCTTACAATAAATCTCTATGCGTTCTACATACGTGGCCCAATCTTCAACATCGGGATCGAAATCGTTGATGTTACCACGCTTAGGCATCCTCGCAATCTTCTTGAGAAACAAAAATAATTTTTCTTTTTCCCAAAATGGCGGTTTCCCATGCTTGTCTTCTTCCCCCGCCTACGAAAATGGCGGCTTCCCACGTTTGCCTTTCTCCCCCGCTGGCTGTAATGGCGATTGCCGTATTGCTGCGTTCGCCCTCCCCAGCGGTTCTCAAATCGTGCCTCCCAGCCCCTCTTGCAGTCCGGTCCTTTCCCCCGGCTGCGGCTGAGTTCTCCGCGTTTTTTTATTTTTTATTTTATCCCGCACCTCGCGGCCTCGGTAGCTGCCCGGCCTTTTTCCCCGGTCGCGGTCGAGCTCTCTCTCGACGCTGTTGCGTCTCCCAGCCCGCTTGCAGCCCGGTCTTTTACACTGGCTGCGTTTGCATTCACCGCGGCTCCCGTGCCTTACGCTGCCCCAGTCTCAGCGCCTCTGGCCCCGACTTCTGTCCGGCTCTTTTCCCCGGCAGTGGTCGAGTTCTCCGCCCTTATATCCTCCGTTTTTCCCTCCCCTACTTCACAGCCAACGTGGCCGACTTGCTGCTCGTCGCTAATCGACTTACCCACCACCGTGATAGAAGGGATGATCACTGCCTGTTGCTGATGGAAGGCTTCGTGTCAGGATTCTTCCTTGCTCTTCAGACTCGAGTCTTTTCTCAGCAGGATGATGAGGGCGGATGCCTCTTCTCGACGCCCGTTAAACTGCCTTGGATATATCTCTGCCGCAGGGTAAGATCGTCATCGTCGCCACTGTTAAGTCTGTGTGTTCTAGTTATTGTTACACAGACCACAAGGGTAAATTCAACAGGTCTTTACTAGTCGGAGGTCAGGCTGAACTGCACAATAAATCATTACACAGCACTTATATACCGGTGTGGTCACCACCGGTATTACAGTATACAGCAGCCAAGATAAAGTAGTGCATCTCTTAAAATAGTTCTCTTAAAGGTGGAACGGTTACATACACCACATAATACTACAATGAATTTAATGAGGTCCCAGGCCAGAATTCATGTTCTTCTCATACGTTTTGTCCCTGTGCTCCCTTCACCCACAAAAAATGCATATTTGACTGATCCCCTGGTATGACCTGGATTCTTGGAGCTTGGTTTCAGTTGCAAAAGCTGATTGCAAACTTATGCTTTTTTTTTGGAAGAATCAGTAATATTTAAGTTGCATTATTCTTTCTGTTGCTGTGGTGGATACCACTTTTAAATATTGATTACATTACCTTCCTATAGTATTATTTCTTGATGCAGCAATTGAACTTGCAGCAAACAAAATGCCAAAGACAGGAATTCCTTATTTTTTAATTGTGCTTTTAGCATTAAAATTTCAACAACCCTGCCAAACTCAGATGCAGCTGCCCAAGACCTGCCTGTAAATTTGTGTTGTGCGCTCTGGGGTGGAGACTTGGCATTTTTTCTCCCGCTTATAACTCAGATCAAACACTGATGGGAAACTACTGTAACATGAGAAATCAGCTCCATTCACTGTATGCCCATTTCCAATTCATTTATATTGCTCACTGTAAATCAGAGGATTTGTTGTTTTCATAAAAATACAAGTACTTATGCCGTGTAGGGGATAATATCTGAGCCACTGATTTGGCTGAATGAGTCAAATTCCATTTCTTTTAAAATATACTGTATTCTGGGAGTTTTACTATTGCTTTGGGGATTGAAGTTCACAACTCTGTACATCATTCAGTGGAAACTGTTAATGAACAGCTATATATTTAAATATATTTATATAAAAATACCTATATACTTAATTTTTATCCCTTACCATTTTTAAAGCTGAGAATATACAGCAAGATGGCATGCAAGATGCACCAATTGGAGGTAGCTATCTGAGGGTAGAATTTCTGAGGAGGTTCTCCCAAGCGTCAGACGTAATGTTGCCAGAAACAGCGTTAATGGGCATTTATGTAGTTTCTTAGATGTTTCCACTGACTCCAGCCATCATTGGGAAGAGGAGCCTCTACTAACAACATCTTCCAAAGTGAGGTTTGCTACCTCTCTCTGTGGATGTTGGGGTGCAGTGCGGGTGCAGGTGTGGGTTTGGGCGGAAGGACCCAGAGCACCTTTTGGCATCCTTCCACTGATCTCCTTTTCCTCTGAGCATGTCACTTTAAAAGATTCCTGGTAGCAAACTTGCTGGTTCCAACAAAGGGAGCTCTTAGCTAAATAAATAAATATTTATCATAATTATCATAATTATATGATCACTGGCCCCTAAAGGTTCTTCTGCCTTCTTGTGCTGTTTATCAGCCAAAACTAGGTTTAGTATTTCATCTTTACTTTTCCAGGAAAATTTCCTTTATAAACCTTCTTTCTCCATTACAAATCCATACACTAATGGGCAGGACAGTGAGGTATTCTTTGTGCATAGCGCACATTAAACGCTATAGCATTTTTCCTAATTGCCTCAGTCTGTTCCTTTGACAAACTTCTGCACCAGAGATTTCAAGCGCTGTCTGCATGATCAAGCTCTGCCTAGAATGCAGCAACTACCATATTTTAGAATTCAGTAGCATAGGTTTTATATTTAATACACATTGTTTTTATATTGGAATAGCCTCATATTAATGAATCTGTAACTCTGCCACATTTCAGTGAGATATTATTTATACCAAATCTCACTAAAAGGCAGAATTATGTGTAAAAAGACATGGCATTATAGTAATGAATCCCAACAAGCTTTATTACAACCCACCAAACAAAGACTACATTACTATTTAAGACAAGAGTGAGATACAATTAACATCTCAGGATTCTATTTTCAGAGTGTTGATAACATTGCTGTTGAGTTAACCCAAATCAGAAATTGTTACTTAGGGTGATAAAGGTCATTTTGCTACGATGCTATATTTTCTGGTTATGGGTTTAACGCAGCATTAAATACTTACCAATGGTAAACTGAAACCACTAATTTAACTAATTGCTAGGTTAATTAATTGACTTGAGCAATTCTGCTATTTTTCAATATTTGAAACCCTTTATGCAACCTATATGTCACAGTTGAATCAGACTTTACCGCAACTAACTTAAGTCAATATTTTACTGTTAAGCAGGAACAAACTTCGAGTTTAAATTCAGCCTAATCGATTAATTATGATACACTTTACAACATTGCTTTGCGTCCAATATGTACAACAAATCTACTGCATCACAATGCCATAACTTGATCTTTCGCTTGATTTCATTCTAGATAAGCACCAGTAAGTAATTTCTTAAACTAAAGATCAATATTTTCCTGGTTTAAAATTTGGAAATGAAATAGTGTTTTCACTTATCTTTTAACGTAGCTGCTTGTTTTGAATGTGGTACTGCTGCAAGATGGCAATAATTTGATTAAAAGCTTGACTAGATTTTTCTTTGTCTTTTCGACACAATGGCAGGATTGTAAGTTGTCTCAATGTAGTGCTTCGTGTTTGCGTTCAAGTTTATTTAATGGTTTGTTTCATTGACAAGTAGAATAGATTCCATAGTCCCTATGAACTCCCAGTTTGTAAAATCCCAGAGAAGGAGTGAGTGCCCAGAATTCCCACTCATGGAATTCCATGTCTCTCATACATGACAACAAGAGGTCAGTCAGCATTTCCAGCACAGTCTTGGCAAAAATCAGCACCCTTCCTGGCTTCTCCCCTCAGCGCCTATCCCATCTCCTCCCTTTTCTGCGCTGTTCTTGGCCTCCTAGTTCCTAAACAAATGAATGCAGCTGCAGATCGTGGGTGGGAATTTTCATGAGATTATGCATTCCTGCTCACAGTGTGCAGCAGTGTTCAATTGCTTAGAGCAGCAACAGGGCGGGAAGAAGACTAAGAGAGGCACTTTGGAGGGGGAGGGAAGAAGCCAGAAGCGAAGCTGAGGTGGGAGAAGAGGAGAATTTTAGCATTAATGGCGGTAGGGAGGTGGAAACTGGATAGAAGGAGAGTGTCAACATGAACTGGGGGGGCGGGGGGGAAGGGTAGTGCCAGCATGAATGATGAATGGGCATGAAGGAGGATGCCAGCATGATCTGAGAAAGAATGAACACATTTCTATAACACCTTTCACGACCTCTGGACGTCCCTAAATGCTTTACAGCCAATTTGAAGAGCTCTTGAAGTCACTGATGTAATGTAGGGAAATGTGACAGCCAATTTGTGCACAGCAAGGTCCCACAAATAGAAATGAGATAAATGACCAATTAAATGGTTTTAGTGATATTAGTTGAGGGAACAGAGGAAGAGAAGGGTGTCAGGTTAAATCAAGGCAAAGGAAAGAAAAGTACCAGCATAACCTGGCGGGGGAGGGGGTTCTGGTGGGAGAGGAGAGCTTCAGCTTCAACTGGGCGAAAGAAGAGTGCCAGTATGAACTGGTTAGGAGGTTGGAAGGGGTACCGTGTCTTTATGAACTATGTCCAGAGGGAATAGAATGCCTTTAAGAACTGCAGGATGGGGGTTGCTGTGGTGTATGTGCCTTTAAGAGCAATTATGGTGTATGTGCCTTTAAGAGCCCCAGGTGTGCGTAATGCCGGTAATTGCCACTTGGGCTATATAAGCCTGTGTATTGTGTATATCCTTTAGAAACCCCCCCGCAGACTTGCTTAGTAAATACCTATGTACCAACTCCTGTCTTCAGTGTCTTTATCTACACACGGACACTACAGTGGCGACGAAGTGGAAATGGACTTACCTGCAATTCGGCAGCACTTCAAGGACATCGATTCCTCCAGCGTCCAGAAGACTCAAGGAAGTAGGAGAAACTGTGGTTTCACCAGCTGGCCAAGCTGGTGACAGGTACTGCGCTAATCCTTCCTGGGTGTCAGGCTGGAGATCCAGCGGCGGGCTCTACAGCTGAGACAGGCAGCGAAATCGGAGGCAAGCAATAACGGACTGGGAGGGTGCACTCGAGAGACGGCCGGCGCGGCAAGCAGGTCAGCGTTTAGACCTCCGTCAGGAACAAGTCTCCAACAGTGAATAAACGGAAACCACAGTAAAACAGCGTTGTTATCGGTAGCAGCGGCGGGAAAGCGCGGGAAGCGCCATATCGTTGCTACAGAGAGAAAAAAAAAGCGCGGGAAGCGCCATATCTTTTCTGAAATGCCTAAATCTGGTAATATTGAGGCTTTTGATGGCGAAATAGAAGATTGGACCACATACGTGGAAAGAGTAGAGGTTTATTGCACTGCAAATGGAATAACAGATGAAAAAAAAGCTTCAGTACTTCTGAACTTAATGGGCGCGAAGACATACGGGCTGTTACGAAATTTAATCACTCCAGCCAAACTAAAGGACAAGACTTTTAAAGAAATTGTTGATACCCTGCAGGAGCATTTAAACCCAACACCGCTGCTGATAGCGGAACGATTCAAGTTCTTCAAGAGAAATCAACACAAGAATGAAAGTAACGCTGATTACCTAACCGAATTAAGAAAGCTATCAAAGTACTGCCAATTCGGAGCAGGACTATCGGATTATCTTCGAGACAAATTTGTTTGCGGTCTCTTAAGTGAAGGAACACAAAAAAAACTGCTTTCTAAAAAAGATTTAACATTGGACAAAGCTTTCAGTATGGCTGTATCATACGAAGCAGCAGCAAAAGGAGCTGCAGAGATACAACAAGAGACACAGGACTTCGGCACCCATAAAATGACACAGGAGTTCGGAAGATGTTATCGCTGCGGCAGATCCACCCATAACCAGAGGGACTGCTGGTTCAAGGGCAAAGCATGCAGGCAATGTGGTAAGATTGGACACATTGCACGGGTATGCCAATCTGGACAAAATAAATCCACTGACAGAAAACAAAAAATCAATAAAGAAAAGTACAGGACGGTACAAATGATGACGGACAATAGCTCCGAAGACCAGAATAGCGATAGCAACTCCGGAAACAAGAGACTAAGCTGTCTCAAATTACATAATGTACTTGCCAAAGAGGATTACCAAACCATTTGGGTTACCCTCACAATAGCAGGGTCCCCAGTTAAAATGGAGCTAGATACAGGATCAGCTCTAACCGTAATAAATCGACGAGATTACGAGAGGCTATTTTCGCATATACCTCTAAAAGACACATCCATTATCTTAAAAACATATACGGGGCAGAAAGTCTACCCCAAAGGAAAAATAAGGGTGCCTGTGATATACAACGGCAAAGAAATACAAAAGTTGTATTTATACATTCTACAAGATGGTGGTCCACCGTTGTTGGGACGTGAATGGATAAGGAAGATACGTTTAGACTGGCACTCCATTCAGGCACTGACGGTGACCAGTAAGGAAAAAAACAATGATGACATCATACCTGAACGATTAAAAGACATCTTGGCCAACGCCAAAGAAGTGTTTCAAGAGAAACTAAGAACCTTGAAAGGCATCACCGCCTCAATAAAAGTGGAAGATACAGCAATTCCAAAATTTTTTAAGGCAAGACCAATGCCATACGCAATATGCCCGGCAGTCGAGGCAGAGCTGAAGAATTTGGAAAAGGCAGGCGTATTATCCAAAATAGATTGGAGCGAATGGGCAACACCCATCGTTCCAGTCATGAAAAAAACATTGAAAAATAACTCTGAGGAACAGAAAAAAATTCGCATCTGTGGGGACTTTAAGGTGACTGTAAACCCGGTCCTTCACACGGTACAGTATCCTCTTCCGAGGATAGAAGATATTTTCGCCTCACTATCCGGAGGGAAACGTTTCACAAAAATTGACTTGGCACAGGCATATCTACAGATGGAGGTTGAGGAGACCTCTAAAAAGTATCTCACAATAAACACACACAAAGGCCTGTACCAGTACAATCGACTGGTTTTTGGAATAGCATCAGCTCCAGCTATCTGGCAAAGAGCTATGGAGCAAGTCCTGCAAGGGATTCCGGGGACTCAATGCTACCTAGACGACATCCTTATAACAGGAGAAAACGACAACGAGCACCTTGCCAATTTGGAGCAGGTGCTCACTAGGCTGAAAGAACGGGGCCTACGAGCAAATCGCCCCAAGTGCGAATTTTTCCAAAATCAGATATCATATTGTGGCCACATAATTAATAAGGAAGGGTTGCATAAGTCACCTGAAAAAATTGAAGCAGTTATAAAAGCCCCAGCACCTGAAAATGTTTCACAATTAAGGTCATTCCTGGGATTAATAAATTACTATCATAAATTTTTACCGAACTTATCAACTATTCTACACCCTCTTAATGATCTTCTACAGACAGGAGTGATTTGGAAATGGAACGAAGACTGTAAACGTGCCTTCCATAAATGTAAAGACTTAATCACATCCGAGAAAATTTTGGCTCATTACAACCCATCACTACCAATCAGACTGGCATGCGATGCATCCCCTTACGGCATAGGAGCGGTATTGTCCCATAGATTCCCTGATGGCTCGGAATGGCCGATAGCTTTTGCGTCACGCTCATTGAACTCAGCTGAGCGTAACTATGCCCAGATAGACTCAGGCCAAAGCGCTGCAAGTGCCCTGTTGGAAATTTGACTGTTTGCCAGCATTTGATGGGGGTTGCATGGGGTGCCAGCGTGGAGTTTCAGCGCCATGTGCGTAGGGCTCGCAGACGCGGGGTCAGAGGGGCAGCCCTGGCTAGAGGCAGAGGGGGCAACAGGCGTCGGCAACATAGGCCTTACCCAGTCAGGGTATACCGCCAGCAGCGCTCCTACCTCACCATGAGTGGCGCGCGATGTGTAAGAAGGCTGAGATTCCGAAAGGAGGTGGTTGCAGAGATCTGCCACCTGCTTCGCAGAGATCTGCGTCCAAAGCTCAGGTGCAGGACGTCTCTGTCGGTAGAAGTGAAGGTGACGGTGGCATTGAACTTCTATGCCACCGGCTCTTTCCAATCCGCTGCTGGGGACATAGCTAACATATCCCAGTTCGGCGCGCATCGCTGCATCCGCCAGGTGACCAATGCCCTTTTCAGAAGGAGACGCCAATTCATCTCCTTCCCCATGGCCCTGGAGAGCCAGCATCAGCGTGCAGTGGGATTTGCAAGACTCGCGGCCTTCCCCTTGGTGCAGGGCGCCATTGACTGTACGCATGTGGCTTTGCGGCACCTCTGGAGCATGGCGAGCAGTATCGCAACCGGAAGGGCTACCATTCTCTCAATGTGCAGCTGGTGTGTGACCACAAGCAGCGCATCCTGGCTGTCAATGCCCGCTTTCCAGGCAGCTGCCACGATGCCTTTATCCTGCGGCAGAGTACTGTGCATGACATGTTCGAGGCACAGCCTCTCCCAAGAGGATGGCTACTCGGGAACAAAGGCTATCCTTTGTGTACCTGGCTCATGACCCCGCTCCGCGCACCCAGGACCGCTGCTGAAGAGGCATACAACGAGAGCCATCAAACGAGCAGAAACATCATCGAGCAAACTATTGGGGTCCTCAAGCAGCGGTTTCGCTGCCTTGATCGTTCCGGCGGATCTCTGCAGTATTCGCCGCACCGGGTCTCCCAATTTGTCGTAGTTTGCTGCATGCTACACAACCTGGCTCTCCGCAAGATTCAGGCACTGCCACCTGACGTTGGACCACCACCTCAGGAGGAGGAGCAGGAGGAGGAGGAGGAGGAGGAGGAGTACGTTCCCAGGAGGGAGCGACAAGGTCCAAGGGCCGTCCGTCGCCAGCTTATTGAACGTAACTTCTAAGCCCCCTGTCAGGGAATGCCTTGTGGCCATGAAGGAAGATGAATGCAGCCGCTCCGCAAGCCCTCAGCCGGCGAAGGCATCAAAGACTAACAAGAACAACCATGGACACTGTCTGAATAAAGATAAATTTTTATTTGACAAAAATGAAACCCCTTCCCACATGAATCCCAAAAACAATCAACGGCCCCCACAAAAAGTGCAACAAACGACTCACTCCCACAACCTGGGGAGGAGTAACTCCACATTTGAACAAACCAGGCCTCAACCTCGGCCTTAACGCAAAAAACATACCCATAAACAAAACAACCATGGCCAAAATAAAGATGTCCACCGCCATATAAAATGAAAGCTGGCCACACCCTCTACTTAGTGGCCCGCGAGGGCGAGACCTTGTCCAGCCTTTTGGCGCCCCTGCCCGGCCTGCTGCTCCTCCGCAAGCTCTGCCCAGTGGCTGCTGCGAGGCTGGGGGAAGGCGCCTGAGGGTCAGATGTCCTTCCACCAGATGACCTTGGGGGGCGGCCTACACGGGCTTTGGGCCTCGAGGGGCCGGCTGTTGATTGGCGCACATGTGCCTGCCCACCATCAGCTCCAGCCGCTTGCCGTTGACGCTCCACTGGGGGAGTGGCGGTGACGGATGGTGCAATGTGGGCAAGCTGGCGTATTGGAGGCGCTGGCTGGTGATGTCGCATGCTGGCACTCGCCCGGGCCCGCACTGCAGGATCTGCACCAATCAGCCGAAGGGCGGATCACTGTGCTGCTGCAGCGCGGCGGGTGTCCTGGCGATGCCTGGCTGAGGCAGCGCGTGTGGCAGCAGTGAGTGCCCCTGTTGCCCTGGTCTGCGCCCGCATCACATCCGCCACTGACTTGACGGCATCAGCCAGCGACTCCATCGCCGGAGGCATCCGTTCCACTACCTCCATCATCATCCGGCCACTCTCGGCATTTGATGCCCCAAACTCCCGCACACTGGTCGCCAGCGACTCGATGGCCTCAGGCATCCGTCCCACCACCTGCATGAGCTCTGTGTGGCGGCGGTCCGAATCCTCGGCCATTTGGTCCAGCTGGCGTGCCTCCTCCGAGGTGAAGGTGGCCGGACTGGAGGCGGGACTCTCCCGCTGGGGAGCAGGGGTCCGAGCTAGGCGACCCTTGCCACGTTGCTGGCGCCGAATGTCCGCAGCAACTGCACTCCCCTCCGATCCTTCCCCCCTCTGGGGGGAAGGCCGCGGCCCACCCGCAGCCCTCCTGGGTGGCTGGACGCCACTGGTCCCAGCAGCTGCACTCCCCTCCGAAAGTTGCTCCAGGCTCTCGTCCAGGGAAGACGTGTCCAACACTTCGCCCTCTGCTGCGGGACCTGAGTCCTCCCCTGATGGTCCGGGTTGCTCTTCCTCCTCCTCCTCCTCCTCCTCCTCCTGTTCGGAGGGGCTGTCACTGGCAGCTTCAGGGAGCTCTTCGTCACCAGCTGAAAGCAGGAAGGCACAAGAGTAGCTTCAGAGTGAGGAGAGGGCGTCAGCGAGGGAGTCATGACTGGTGGCATTCAGCGCATTGGTGGCACAGTGGCAAAGGAGGTAGCTCGGATGCGCAAGTGCGACGAGAGAGGGCCAAAAGGCGAGGTCCTTACCATTGCCGGGCAGCGGAGGGTCGGCTTCTCCGCACACTCTGGGCACAATCACCCGGCCTCCCATGAGGCCACTCACGTGCTCCTCCAGGGGAGTGAGCTTCTGGAACTTGGGGCGGCCTCCCCCGGGGATGTCGCGGCGCTTGCGATTATTCGCAACTTTAACTTGCAAGAGAAAGGACGGGCTCTAAGTACGATGTGGAGCCGTGACGTAGTGTGCACTGCCTCCCATGGTGGAATAGCTTGGCCAGAGTGTAGCCCTGATCTAGTGTGCACTGCCTCCCATGGTGGAATACCTTGGCCAGTGTGTAAAGTGCAGAATGTGCAATTGATGCTCATGACTGTCCCAAAGCTGCTGGCTGAGAGCTGCCCATTAGGCCTTTCAGGTCCCTTTGCCCATCATGTCAGGTGTACATGCAAGAATGAGGAGGAGAGTGGAAAGGGTACTCACCCTGACAACCCTGGTCAGGTCATTGTATTTCTTCCGACATTGCACCTTGTCCCTGGGGGCATCGCCGTAGGACGACACCCTGGTGGCGATCTCCCTCCAGGCTTTGGTGTAGACGCGGTGGGTGGGATTCCTGCCAGTGTCTGGGAACAAGATCCTGCGCCTCTTCTCCAATGCTGTCAGCATGATATCCAGATCATGCTCTAAGAAGCGCAGGGCATGCTCACGGGCCTTCTCATGCGTTGCCATGGCTCCTTGGGCTCAGCAGCAGTGTTGAGGCCTAGTTTGAAAGCTGCAGTGTGCAGGGCATGGCAGCAGACCAAATCGTCCCTTCCCCCTTTAAGAGCTGGCCGGCACCACGGGGTCTGCTGTCAATCAAAAAATGACCGCACCCGCGCTGCGCCCCGCCTCGGCGCTATCCCTCTGCACCGCCGGCTTAGCGCCTAAAGATAGTCGTGTAACGCCTCTTTTAGCGCTCCAGCAACCTCTTAGGGCGAAGCGACTGAATTTCGGCGAAGGGGGCGCAACTTTGGGGCGGGCGCTAAAGTCGGGCGGGCGATAACGTTAGCGCCCCAAAACTGGCAAAACTGAATTTCTAGGCCATTATTTTTAATGTCATATTCAAAATTTTCTGGGGGAATATGTTACCAAAAGCCTCATGAAAATAAATATTATCCCTTCAATACTTGTAATCCTCTTCAGGCTTTTATGTGCTTACAGTTTATTCTCTTCAATATAAGTGAAGCACTGTTAAGTATATTCACAAATTAATTTATAAGCCTGGTCTGACTGTACTTGCAGTGTAATTAATTTTTGCAAGTCATAGGTGTATATTCAGGGCTAGTTTTGAATTGTTAGCAGTTTTAAATCTAGGTAGGCAGATATGAAATCTTTGAATCCATTCAAGAATTGGACACTGTGGATGCTTCTAAATGATACATAGGGATCAGAGACATAACCTCTATAGACTTTATGCAAGTTTTTAAAATTTGGAGCTAATGGGTTAAATGCCATTCATTTATCATGTTGCCATTACTGAGACAATGTTTGCCAACTATAATGGTCTGGTTTTGGCTCCATATTTGATTTGTTAGGATCAGGTTGCACTGGACTCGGGTCAGATCACTCAACCCTGTTATACATTAACATTTGCTAAACACAAACAAACCCAGAGAAGGCTTTACACACAGACCTTGCTGATTAATATTGATTGCCATATAGATCTTATTCTATAATGTCATATTCAAAATTGGTTGCTTCCCTAATGCAACCTATTACTGATTTTGCATTTAGCCTCAAATTTGCATTCAGACTTCATGAAAAGGGACACAGGAGAAAAGCTACTAAACTGGGTTTGGAGAAGATTAAATTAGTTTATCCAGAAACAATCCATAAATCTAATTTGTTACCTTGACTTCCTGCATTGTAACAAATGGAGTAAACAATGAATAACGCTGAAATTAGCATGTGTGTGCAGTTTCTTTTCTTAGCCCTTCCTCAATTAGATAGAATTGCATTATAGATGACTCTGCTTTTGGAGCTCATAAATATTCTTGATGCCTGCTGCCTGATAGAATTTATAGAGATGTAAATATCCTGCTTTCTTTAACCTTTTAGTTTACTCTTGGACGCACAGTAATAATATCCATAAACTGATGGCTTGATATGAGTCACTGCTGATCAGATGGAAAGAACAGTCCCATGCGAGGCTCTATTTTTCTTGTCCCAGCAGCCATTGTCATCTTTTCCATTAACTTTCAATAGCTTGTAGCTGGCAGCATCTTTTAAAGTGGTGGTGTCTGATTATGTGTTTGCCTCAGAAAGGCATTTTATTGTTGAGACCAGGTTTGCTTTAAAGCTATTCACTGAGGCTTTCTTGCCTTGAGGGAGTGTACAAAGAATGTAAAAGGAAAGGGGGTGAAAATGTACTTGCTTTACTACTGAGCAGTACAATTATTTTTGTCCTGCAAGATTCCCAATACTCCAACTGCAGCCTAGCTAAGGCCTTGTACAAGTTCAACGTCACCTCCTCGCTTTTATCTTCTATGCCTTTTGATAGAAAAGTAAGGATTCCATTTGCTTTTTTATGGCCGTATCTACTTGTGTTGCCACCTATAATCACCCCAATATCTGCATACGAAGCTCCCTTTGCTTCTGCATTCCATTTAAAATGTTACCATTTAAAGTGTAGGGGGACAAAATTGGGCTTGATAGCGGCCATTCTTTCACTACAAGTCCCCTTAGGGTTCCAAAATAGTGAAATTTACATGAAAAAACCGCGAACACCACATTGGCCGGACGCCATATTGGTAAAGGGGTTAGCGCGCACTTAACATCCATCAGATGTTTGCAGAGCAGGCAGATCATGACGTCAATCAGCGTGCAACGCTGATTTGATGCCAGCGCTGCCATTTTGGAGTTCCACACTCCAGCCGATGCCCTCTCTAACCTCGCACAGCTGAACACGACGTTAAGCAGCAGGAAGGACCACCCATCAGCGCTATTTAAAGGGATCATCGACTACTTACAAGTTAATTGCTGGTTTATTTTTCCTGGCTGTTGCTGCAATTCTACAAGTTTTTGGTGCTTTCCATAGTTGTTTCAAGTTTTAAAAGTATAGAGGGAGTGGTGTGGCAGGTGCTGAAGTACTTTTTGCTGATTTCAGGCTTCTTGCTCCCAGATATGAGTGCACCAGTACACCTTCCTCTTGGAATTGAGCATGATTGGGAGAATGAACAAAGTCTGCGCAGAGCAGGACAAGCTGCTAGAGGAGGGAGGAGGAGAAAGGCTCTCAGCAGGAGGCCATATCCGCCCAAGGTGCACAAGGAGCAATTCTCCTACCTGAACTTCAGCGACGACCAAAGTTTGAGACATCTGTGCTTCACTAAGGAGGTCGTCACTGAAATCTGCCAACTGCTGCAGTCACAACTGCAACCTCAGAGCAGGGCAAGGGTCACATTGCCAACGGCTGTGAAGGTGACCGTGGCGATGAACTTTTGTGTGCTGGCTCCTTCCAGGCTGTTGCTGGAGATATTAACAACATCTTGCAGTTTGCAGTACGCTGTTGCATAAGGGAGGTCACTGAGGCTCTCTAATCAATGAGAGGTACTGTAACTTAATTTCATTCCCTTTTGCCCAAGAGAAGTAGGCAGAATGAGCACGAGGATTTGCAAGGATTGCAGGCTTCCCCAGGGTGCAGGGTGCCATTGACTGCATGCTCATTGCGTTGCATGCCTCTCATGTGAACTCTGCCATATACCTGAACTGAAAGGGATTCCATTCCCTCAACATGCGGCTGGTGTCATGCAGGTTAATACCTGGTATCCTGGCAACAGTCATGAGGCATTCATTTAGCAGCAGTCCTCTGTGCCAGCTGTATTTCAGCCACCAGGGCAAACCAAAGGGTGGCTACTGGGCGACAAGGGCTATTCGCTGACAACGTGGCTCACGTGCACAGCATGCATACAATGAGAGCCATGCTGCCACATGAAATCTGATAGAGCAGACCTTTGGCGTCCTGAAGCAATGATTCTGCTGCCTGGGCAGCTCTGGAGGAGCCCTGTAGTACTCGGCTGAGCGGGTATTGATTTGGGGTGGTAAGCTGCATGCTGCACAACCTTGTCATCATGAGGGAACAGCCTTTGCCACCATCTATCAGGCGAGAAGCTGAGGAGCAGGAGCATGAGGAGGAGGAGGAGGAGGAGGAGGAGGAAGAGGAGGACGTGGCAGAGGAGGAAGAGGAAGGGGGGCTGCAACCTAGACAGCTCCTTTCTGCCCGGTCTGTACATGAAGAACTACTTCAAGTGCAATACCAGTATCCTCAACCCCAATTCCTCATTCAACAACAGTCCCACACTCCTTGCCTTCCTTCTGTCACTGACCATCACATCGTCCTCGTGGCCACAATGCAAAAATAAAATCCAACACAAAGTACACATTCCAAGCCAAATTTATAAATTAAATAATGCCATAGTGCTGTGGCGACACGCCACCATTGGACATAATCTGCTCACGGCGGCACGGACAGTTTACGCAGGCGCACTGCCGGCAGCAGCCGCCCCCAGCCGGGGGCCCTTTCCTCCGGCAACTTGTTTCCCGCAGGGACAGGCTGCCGGGAGCACTTCCTGTCTGGGGAGTATTAAAGTGGTTGCGCGGGCTTTTCAAGCTCTCTCTTTGCCATGATGTGAATTAAAGCAGTTGTGTTCCATCAACTCTGGTCTCAACTCCCACGTTTGCCGCGGTATCTCAACACTGGTGACCCCGACGCTCAGGACGAATCCTAAGCTAGCATGGCGGATACAAACGCAGTCACGGTTAAACTACCGGACTTTTGGGAGAACCTGGCCGAGGCCTGGTTCGTTCAAGCCGAGTCCAGATTCCGGCTGAGAAGCATCACAGTCGACGCCACGAAGTACGACTACCTCGTCGCCTCTCTCACCTACGCCACAGTCCCCAAGGTTTGGGCAGCGCTGCAGGATCCACCAGAGGAAGGCAAGTACGAACATCTGAAGGCCGCGCTTCTTAAAAAACTTCAGGCGTCCTCTTACCAGCGCAACTGCCAACTCCTCGACCTCCCAGGCCTTGGTGACGCTTCACCATCCGACCTGCTTTCCCACATGCTGTCCCTCTTGGACGACAAAAACCCCGGCGCCCTCTTTCGCACGCTTTTCATTTGGCAGCTCCCCGCCAGCATCCGCCCGCTCATTGTGGAGTCTGGCTCCACGGACCTGAATGAGTTGCCGAAAAGGCCGACCGGCTGCTCTCCGCGCAGACCGCCCGCGACGTCGCGCCCGACCTCACGGCAACGACCACGCGGTCCCCCCGGCCCACTAGGCCCAACCACCCTTCCACTCCGGGTCACTGCTACTACCATACCCGTTTTGGCACAAGGGCCCAACGCTGCACGCCACCGTGCACTTTCAAACCCTCCCCCGCACCGGCCCCCACGATGGCCGCGGGGCAAAAGGGGCCCCTACTGTACATCACCGACGACAGCACCAACCGCCGATTCCTGTGTGACACAGGAGCCCAGCACAGCATCACCCCCGCCTCCGCCCTCGAAATCCAACGTGGCGCACGGGGTATCACGCTGGCCGCAGCCAATGGCTCTGACATCCGCACATACGGCACCTGCATGGTCACGCTCGACCTCGCAGGCCACCGCTACCGCTGGGAGTTCCTCACAGCCAAGGTCCTCTGCCCACTCATCGGCGCCGACTTCCTACGCGCCCACGGCCTCCTTGTCGACATTCCGAGGCACCGCCTCGTCGACATCAACACTATGGCCCCCATCCCTGGCGCATTCACCCCGGCCCGTTCGGCCGGCCTGACGACCTACTGCCTCGCCAGAGCCACGGATGACTACTCGGCACTACTAGCCGAGTTTCCCGCCCTCACTAACCCGACCTTTTCGGCCAAAGCCGCCAAACACGGTGTAGAGCACTATATCCCCACCACCGGCCCCCCGGTCTCTGCCCACGCCCGCAGACTCAACCCGGCCAAGCTCGAAATCGCGCGGGCCGAGTTCACCACCATGGAGCAACTTGGCATCATCCGCCGCTCCAGCAGCCCTTGGGCCTCGCCCCTCCACATCGCCCCCAAGCCCGGTGGAGGCTGGCGCCCCTGCGGGGATTACCGCCGCCTCAACGATGCCACCACCCCTGACCGATACCCGGTGCCGCACATCCAGGACTTCTCGGCCCGACTGGCCGGACGAACCATCTTCTCCAAGGTCGACCTGGTGCGCGGTTACCACCAAGTCCCCGTACACTCCGCGGACATCCCCAAAACAGCCGTCATCACCCCATTCGGCCTGTTCGAGTTCCTGAGGATGCCCTTCAGCCTCAAGAATGCAGCCCAGGCTTTCCAGCGCCTTATGGACTCAGTCCTCTGGGACCTGAACTTCCTATTCGTCTATCTAGACGACATTCTCGTGGCCAGCTCCTCCAAACAGGAACACCTCGAACACCTTCGCATCCTGTTCGGGCGCTTAGCCCAACACGGGCTCATCCTCAGCCCGGCAAAGTGCCAATTCGGCCTAGCCGAGATCGATTTTTTCGGCCACCACATCACCCCTGCTGGGGCCGTCCCCCTGCCCAACAAGGTGCAGGCCGTCCAGCAATTCCCCCGCCCCAAAACCATCAAGGGCCTCCAGGAGTTCCTCGGGATGGTGAACTTCTACAACAGGTTCATCCCCAGAGCTGCAGCCCTCATGAAGCCCCTATATGACTCCCTCCGAGGTAAATCCGGCAAGATGGCAGTAGCCTGGACCGCTGACACGTCAGCCGCCTTCGACGCCACCAAAAACGCGCTCGCCGACGCCACCCTGCTCGCGCACCCGAGGGCCAATGCCCGGGTCGCGCTCACCACTGACGCCTCCGACCATGCGGTCGGAGCCGTGTTCGAGCAGTGGGTCAATGGCGCGTGGCAGCCACTTGCCTTCTACAGCCGCCAACTGCACCCCCCGGAGGTCAAATACTCTACTTTCGACCGCGAGCTCCTCATGCTCCACCTGTCAGTCCGCCATTTCAGGTTCCTCCTGGAGGGCCGCCCCTTTACCGCATACGTGGACCACAAGCCGCTCACATACACGATGGCCAAGAACACCGAACCCTGGTCTGCTAGGCAGCAACGCCAGCTCGCGGCCGTGTCCGAGTTTACCACGGACATCCAGCACGTCTCCGGTAGAGACAACGTTGTTGCCGACTGCCTTTCCCGTCCCGCCATCTGCGCGAATCACCTAGCGGTCGACTACGCGCAACTAGCAGCGGCCCAGCTCACGGACCCAGACCTCCTCTCGGCGGCTACCAGCCTGCCAGGGCTATGCCTAGCCAAGGTCGCGCACGGGCCCGAAGCCACGGCAGTCACTTGCGACGTCTCACTTGGCCAACCCAGGCCGGTCGTCCCTGCAACCTGGCGCCGCCGCATCTTCGACGCGCTCCAAGGGCTCTCCCATCCTGGTTCCCGCGCATCCGTCAAACTCCTCTCCCAGCGCTTCGTCTGGCGCGGCCTCAGCAAAGATGTTTGGACTTGGGCCACCTCCTGCCTCGCCTGCCAACGGGCTAAGGTACAGCTGCACACAAAAGCATCCTGGGAGACTTCGAGGTACCCAGCCGCCACTTCGACCACGTACACGTCGACATCGTCGGTCCTCTGCCGCCATCGCAAGGCCAAACTTATCTCCTCACGATGGTCGACCGCTACACACGCTGGCCTGAGGCAGTGCCGCTGACCTCCACCACCACAGCCGACATCACCAGGGTGTTCGTTAACACCTGGGTCGCGAGGTTTGGCGTACCGGCCGACATAACCTCCGACAGAGGCGCCCAGTTCACCTCCGAACTCTGGACGGCCACAGCACGCAACCTTGGGGTGACGCTCCACCGAACCACGGCGTACCACCCGCAGGCCAACGGGCTGTGTGAACGATTCCACAGGTCACTCAAGGCCTCACTCCGCGCCAGCCTGCAGGACAGTACCTGGACTGACCGCCTACCGTGGGTGCTACTAGGCCTACGCACCGCGGTCAAGGAAGACCTCCAGTCCTCAGCAGCGGGGTTAGTCTATGGACAACCGCTGCGCGTACCAGGCGAATTCCTCCCGGAGGCTACCACGCCTTGGTCGGCCGAACAGCAGCGGCTCAACTCTTTCTCTTCCGCTCAACAGTTCGCCCCACTTCCGGTCAACCGACACGGCGAACTCGCACCTCACGTCCCGCCAAACTTACAGCAGGCACGCTTCGTCTTCGTGCGACACGACGCGCACCGCGGACCCCTGCAACCCCAATACGATGGACCGTACGAGGTACTACAAACCGGGGACAAGGTCTTCAAGCTGCGACTCGGCAACAGGGTCGAAACAGTCTCCATCGACCGACTCAAACCAGCACACACAGAACCAGGGGAACAGGTCCCCGTGGCCCGACCTCCAACTAGAGGCCATCCCGCCAGCAAGCCAGCACAGCCGGCAGCGAACCGCCCGGTCCCACCAACTAGACCGGCGGCCACTCAGAGCCGCTCCGGCAGAACCATTAGACCACCGTCACGACTCGTCCACTCCTCCTAAGCGGATTCTGGGGGGAGCTCTGTGGCGACACACCACCATTGGACATAATCCGCTCACGGCGGCACGGACAGTTTACGCAGGCGCACTGCCAGCAGCAGCCGCCCCCAGCCGGGGGCCCTTTCCTCTGGCAACTTGTTTCTCGCAGGGACAGGCTGCCAGGAGCACGTCCTGTCTGGGGAGTATTTAAGTGGTTGCGCGGGCTTTTCAAGCTCTCTCTTTGCCATGATGTGAATTAAAGCAGTTGTGTTCCATCAACTCTGGTCTCGACTCCCACGTTTGCCGCGGTATCTCAACAGTGCATACAAAATTAAACTAATCATTTTTGTGCATTCCCTAAGTGCCTGTCATCCGTGAGCCTTTGCCTGTCCTAATGCTCCTATGAAGTGCTACCCCAGTGGCTGCAGCATGACTGGTGGAAGGCTGCCGATTTTCAGTGGAGGAGACTGCAGATGGCCTTGGAGGATGTCCTAGGAACATAGTAACACAGGAACTGGAGTAGGCCATTGAGCCCCTCGAGCCTGTTCTGCCATTCAATGAGATTATGGCTGATCTATGACCTAACTCCATATATCCGCCTTTAGCTCTGTAATATCCTTCAGCCCCACAACTCCCGAGATATCTGTGCTCCTCTAATTCTGGCCTCTTGAGCATCCCTGATTATAATTGCTCAACCATTGGTCGTTGTGCCTTCTGTTGCCTAGGTACTAAGCTCTGGCATTCCCTGCCTACACCTTCCCGCCTCTCTACCTCTCTTTCCTCCTTTAAGACGCTCCTTGAAACCTACCTCTATGACCAAGCTTTTGGTCACCTGCCTTAATTTCTCCTTATGTGGCTTCGTGTCAAATTTTTTGTCTTATAATACTCCTGTGAAGCGCCTTGGGATGTTTTACTACATTAAAGGTGCTATATAAATACAAGTTATTGTTGTTGTTGTTGTGTTCTAGTCCTCTAGATATAAAGACCAGCATTCCATTAGCCTTTTTGAATATTTTCTGTACCTGTTCATGACATTTTAATGATCTATGTACCTGGACCCACAAGTCTCTTTGGACAGCCACTGTTTTTAGCTTTTCACCATGTCAAAAGTATCCTGTTCTATCATTTTTAGGTCCAAAGTGGATGACCTCACATTCATTTACCACAGTTTTGACCATTCACTTAATCTGTCAATATCCTTTTGTAATTTTATGCTTTCATTTACATTGCCTACAATGCCGCCTATCTTTTTGTCATCAGCAAATGTGGATATATGACTTTCGAGGCCATCATCTAAGTCGTTAATAAATACCGTGAATAGTTGAGGCCCCAACACAGATCCTTGCGGGACACCACTAGTCACATCCTGCCTATTAGAGTACCTGCCCATTATCCCTACTCTCTACCTCCTGCCGCTCAGCCAATTTCCGAACCAGGTCAATAATTTGCCCTCAATTCTGTGGGCTTCTACCTTAGTTAACAGTCTCTTATGTGGGACTTTACCAAATGCCTTCTGGAAGTTCATATAAATAACATCCTTAGACATTCCCCTGTCCACTACTTTAGTCACCTTGAAAAAATTCAGTCAGGTTTGTCAGGCATTTTCATAAATCCATGCTGGCTCTCTCTGATCAACTGAAAATTTTTGAGGTGTTCAGTCACCCTATCCTTAATTACAGACTTTAGCAATTTTCAGACAATAGATTTTAGACTAACTGGTCTACAATTCCTTGGTTTCCCTCTCTCGCCATTCTTAATTAGCAGAGTGACATGCGTAATTTTCCAATGTAAAGGAACAGTTCCTGAATCAAGAGAACTTTGGAAGATTATAGTTAGGGCATCTGCAATGTGCTCACCTACTTCCTTTAAAACCCTGGGATGGAAACCATCTGGCCCTGGGGATTTCACTCTTTAGTGCCATTATTTATCTTAATTACTGTTATTTTACTTATGTTAATTTTATTGAGTCCCTGTCCCTGATTCAATATTAATTTCCTTGGGCTTTCTGGCATGCTATCCTCTTCTTCCTAAGCAGCAGCAGCAGTGAGAGGGATTAAAGCAGCGGCAGCGGCGAGAGGATAAAGAGCGGCCCGAGAGCAGAGCTGAATTAAAGCAGCGGCAGTGGCGAGAGGATAAAGAGCGGCCCGAGAGCAGAGCTGAATTAAAGCAGCGGCAGCGGTGAGAGGATAAAGAGCGGCCTGAGAGCGGACCTGAATTAAAGCAACGGCAGTGGCGAGAGGATAAAGAGCGGCTCGAGAGCGGACCAGAATTAAAGCAGCGGCAGCGGCGAGAGGATAAAGAGCGGCCCGAGAGCGGACCTGAATTAAAGCAGCGGCAGCGGCGAGAGGATAAAGAGTGGCCCGAGGGCGGACCAGAATTAAAGCAGCGGCAGTGGCGAGAGGATAAAGAGCAGCCCGAGAGCGGACCTGAATTAAAGCAGCGGCAGCGGCGAGAGGATAAAGAGCAGCTCGAGAGCGGACCTGAATTAAAGCAGCGGCAGCGGCGAGAGGATAAAGAGCAGCTCGAGAGCGGACCGGAATTAAAGCAGCGGCAGCGGCGAGAGGATAAAGAGCAGCTCGAGAGCGGATCTGAATTAAAGCAGCGGTAGCGGCGAGAGGATAAAGAGCGGCCCGAGAGCGGATCTGAATTAAAGCAGCGGCAGCGGCGAGAGGATAAAGAGCAGCTCGAGAGCGGACCGGAATTAAAGCAGTGGCAGCGGCGAGAGGAGAAAGAGCGGCCCGAGAGCGGACCTGAATTAAAGCAGCGGCAGCGGCGAGAGGATAAAGAGCGGCCCGAGAGCGGATCTGAATTAAAGCAGCGGCAGCGGCGAGAGGAGAAAGAGCAGCTCGAGAGCGGACCTGAATTAAAGCAGCGGCAGCGGCGAGAGGAGAAAGAGCAGCTCGAGAGCTGACCTGAATTAAAGCAGCGGCAGCGTGAGGTTCTGATTCAAAAACAACATCAAAGAGTGATGTCACAGGAGAGCAGGTAGGTGATTGGTTGGTGAGTATTACAGCTCTTTTTGCTCTCTAAGTTAGGGAAGAGGGTTAAATTAAGAGCTGAGAAACTATAACTTGCTAGTACTTATTAAATTAATAACTTAAACTGAATAAAATAATCAAACAATAAACCTAAAATATCAATTGAATAATATCTTTTACTAATTAATTAATAAATAAAACAAGGTTAGAAATGGCAGGGCAGGAGGCGTGTCATAACTGCAGCATGTGGGAGTTTGTGGAGAGCATCGCGATCCCGAGCAACCACATCTGCAGTAAGTGTCTGCAACTCGAGGAACTTCGGCTCAGAATTGTTGAGCTGGTGTACGAGCTGCAGACACTGTGATGTATCATGGAGGGGGAGAGTTACCTGGACACTTTGTTCCAGGAGGCAGTCACACCCTTTAGGTCAAGTAGTACTTTAGAGTTCGTCAGTGGTCAGGGACAGGAGGGTGTGACTGCGAGTCAGGAAGGTATGGGGACCCAAGATGTAGTGATGGAGGAGCCTCAGCCCTGGACCCTGTCCAACAGGTACGAGGTCCTTTCTACCTGTATAGATGAGGAAAAGGACTGCAGGGAGGAGGGGCAAACTGACCACGGCACTGTGGTGCAGGGGGCCATCCAAGTGGGGGTGGAAGGAATGTGGTGGTAGTAGTAGGGAACAATATAGTCAGGGGGATAGAAACTGTTCTCTGCAGCCGCGAAAGAGAGTCCCGAAGGCTGTGTTGCCTGCCCGGTGCCAGGGTTAAGGATATCCCCTTGTGGCTGGAGAAGAACTTGGAGTGGGAGGATCCAGTTGTCGTGGTCCATGCAGGAATCAACTGTAATGATATCAGCAAATAGTGATGGTATTTGCCTGTTTGATTATTTATGCCTTACCAGCATATTTGCCTGATTGATTATTTATGCCTGACCAGCAGAGGGCATGTGAGAGACAAGCAGTTTAGTTTTAGTTTCGTTTTAGATGGATCTCTAAGATGGTGTCTCCTGTAATGCTGTTAACTGAGTTGAACATACTTTAGATAAAAAGTCATTCTCTTTCATGAATGTGTCATCATTGAACCCACATACAAATCAATACATGGTGTCAGAAGTGATTGAAAGAGATGAAGAGGAAAAATCTGAAGTTAAATCAGCTCTCCACATATTAGCAAGCCAAAAGAGAACATCGTTACTTACCATTAGAGAATAGCTAACGAAGTGAAAAAATGGAAGGTTTACACCCACCGGCGAAGCTTCAGTTGACAGGTAAGGTGGCTGAAAATTGGAGGAGATTCAAACAATGTTTGGAGTTGTATTTATCAGCAATCGGAGCTGACGAGAAAAGTGATAAAATGAAAGTGCCAGTGTTTTTACATGTCGTGGGTGATGAAGCGCTGGAGGTGTATAATAACTTCACATTCACTGCTGATGGAGACAAAATGAAGTTGGATAAAATAATGGAACAGTTTGAGGCCTACTGCATACCAAAACGTAACGTGACGTTTGAGAGGCACAGATTTTTCACATGTGTACAGAAAACGGGAGAGACTATTGATCAGTATGTGACTGAACTGAGAAACCAAAGCAAAACATGTGAATCTTGGGGACTGACAGACTCGCTGATAAAAGACAGACTGGTGTGTGGTATTCCAGATAATGGTCTAAGGGAAAGACTGCTAAGAGAGCAAAATCTAGATCTGGGAAAAGCCATAGCACGGTGTAGGGCTACAGAGACTGTGAAGTCGCAGGCAAAGGAGCTGTTCAGTGACAGTAGCTGCAACGTGGATGCAGTGAGAATGAACGGACACAAACTGTTTAACAAAAAGAGTGCCAATGTGAAAAAAGAGGCGTGGCCAGCGAACAAAAATGAAAGGGGCAATCGAAAGTCATGTAGTCGATGCGGTACATAGCATCCACCAAAAAAGTGTCCAGCATATGGTAAAACATGCAATAGTTGCAACAAAAACAACCATTATGCCCGTTGCTGCAAGAACCAAGCGCAACAAAGCAAGGTCCATGCAGTAGATGAAAGAGAGATAGAGGAGTTCTATGTAGATGTTGTGTCTGAAAACAAAGAAGAAAAAAGAGACTGGATGTTGACACTAAAAGTGAATGACATACACATTCCATTTAAATTGGATACTGGAGCACAAGTTAATGTGATATCAGAGACTGATTTTAAGAAAATTAGACCCAGACCAAAGATACATGGAATAAAAGTGAAAGTGATAGGATACTCAGGTACAAATATACCAGTGAAAGGAAGATGCATTGTCAAAGTGACACACAAGGACAGAGAGCACACGCTAGCATTAATCGTGGTGCCAAAGGATGTGCAAGCCATACTAGGTTTAATAGCCTGTGAGAGACTGAACCTGGTAAAGAGAGTCCTCGTTGTGGAAAGCGAAGGAGAGACAGTCTATGATGAACTCATGAAAGAGTACAACGACCTATTTAAGGGTCTAGGCTGCCTTCCAGGAGAACACACGATCAGAGTAGATAAAAGTATGCCAACGGTCATACATCCATGCAGGAAAGTTCCGTTTGCTCTTCAAAAGCAACTGAAGGCAGAGTTGGACAGGATGGAAAGCCTGAACGTGATTCAGAAGATAGATGAGCCAACTGAGTGGGTGAGTTCCCTCGTCGTTGTGGACAAAAAGAATGGAAAGCTCAGAATTTGCCTGGATCCAAGAGATCTAAACAGAGCAATAAAGAGAGAGCACTTCAAGCTTCCTACACGTGAGGAAATCATGTCACAGTTTGCAAATGCAAAGTATTTCAGCAAGTTAGATGCATCATCAGGATTTTGGCAGATGAAATTGGACGAGGCAAGTTCAAAACTATGCACGTTCAATAGTCCATTTGGCAGATAGAGATTCCTAAGGTTACCATTTGGCATTGCCTCAGCTCCTGAAGTGTATCACAAAACTATCCATATGATCTATGAGCACCTGGAGGGAGTTGATACATCAATGGATGACATCATAGTATGGGGAACCATGAGAACTGAGCATGACGAGAGACTGAAAAAAGTGCTGGAAGCAACAAGGAAAACAAACCTGAAGCTGAATAGAGAGAAATGCCAGCTCGGGGTGACAGAACTGACATTCGTGGGAGATATCCTTAGCAGTGAGGGCATCAGACCAGATCCCAGGAAGGTGTCCGCCATTGAGAATATGCCAAAGCCACAATGCAAAAAGGACGTGCAGAGGTTTAATGGAATGATCAACTACATGGGTAAATTCATATCCAACCTCTCAGAAAAGATGGCGCCACTGAGAAGACTAACTGAAAAGAACATAGAATGGGAATGGAATCATGAGCATGAGAAGTCATGGAGCGATCTAAAGAAACTGCTCACAGAGGAACCAGTTCTGAGGTTTTATGACCCAGCGAGACCCATCAAGATATCATCAGATGCATCACAGAGTGGGCTCAGTGCCGTTCTTCTGCAAAAATATGACTACTGGCAACCTATTGCATATGCATCGCGCTCAATGACAGATGCAGAGACGCGATATGCTCAAATAGAAAAGGAGCTGCTCAGCATCACATACGCCTGTGAAAGATTTCACCAGTTTGCGGCAGGACAAGCAATCAGTGTAGAGACTGACCATAAGCCATTGATTGCATTGTTCCAAAAGCCACTAAATAGCTGTCCGCTTAGAATACAAAGAATGATGATCAGGCTGCAACGCTATACACTGAATGTTGCATACACACCGGGTAAGCTGATGTATACAGCAGACACGTTGTCCAGAGCTGTTGACCCAAGTGAGCCCGCAAACACCAAAATGGATGAAAAAGTGAACGCCTACGTGGACATGATCACAAGTGCACTGCCCATAGCAGATGCAAAAATGGAGCTCATAAAGACTGAGACAAACAAAGATGAAACACTGAGACGACTGAGGAAAAGCATCTTGGATGGATGGCCCAACATGAAGCAAGACTGCTCACTTGACATGGCAGAGTACTGGAACTGCAGGGCGGAACTATCAGTGGTCGAAGACATCATCTACAAAGGAAGTAAAATAGTTATCCCAAAGAGTCTGAGAAAAGAGATGCTAAAAAGGATCCATGGAGGACATCTGGGAATTGAAAAGTGTAAGAAAAGAGCACGAGAGGTGATGTACTGGCCACGAATCAACCAAGATGTGACAAATGAGGTGTCAAACTGCACAATATGCCTGAAATATCGAGCAAGCAATCCGGTAGAACCACTAAAGCCATACCCAGCGCCAGACAGACCTTACCAGAAGGTAGGCGCTGACCTATTTGTATGTCAAGGGAAGGACTATCTTGTAGTCACAGACTATTACTCCCTGTATCCAGAGGTTTGTAGACTGTACACCACCACTGCAGATGCTGTGATAACATGTATGAAAGCCATATTCTCCAGACATGGCGTGGCAAGCGAGGTCTTCACAGACAACGGACCCCAGTTTTACAATGCAAGTTTCCGACACTTTGCCAAAGAGTGGGACTTTTTCCACACAACGTCAAGTCCTCACTTTCCACAGTCCAATGGACTAGTGGAAAAATCGGTCCAGACAGTGAAAAGACTGATGTACAAGGCAAAAGACAGTGGACCTGACTTCTACCAGAGCATGCTTGTATACCGCACAACGCCGCTCGAGTGTGGTATGTCACCAGCCCAACTCCTTATGGGACATCTGCTAAGGTCAAACCTACCCATCCCGGAGAACCTCCTGAAAACAAAAGAGGGGGAGAAAGTGAGGAAGTTCAAAGAACAACAGAAAGAAAAGCAAAAGTACTACTATGACAGAGGAACACAAAACCTACCTGAACTCCACACTGGTGACCAAGTAAGGTTCAAAGACAAAACAAACATATGGACTCAGAAGGGAACTGTCCTGAGTGAAGTTCAACCAAGATCATACACCATTCAAACAGATGAGGGTGCTGTTCTGCGAAGAAATCGTCGAGATCTTCTCATGGGACCAGCCACAGCAGGTCAAAAGACTGATACTGTTGAACAACCTGATCACACAGCAGGTCAAAAGACTGATACTGTTGAACAACCTGATCACATAGCTGAGAAATCATCATCTGAGGCAACAACTCAGATTCAAGGACAATCAATCAGAAAATCCTCAAGACGCGTGAAGCCTCCTGAGAGACTCATTGAGCAAGTTAAAGGACTCTTGTTATAGAAGGAAGTAATGTTATCTTTTTCTTTCTTCAAGTTCGAGTGTATTTACATATTTCATGTGAACACACAAAACAAGGTTAAAAAACCTTGATCATGATAATGATAATGTAAGTTCATTAAGTGTTACAGTTAAAATGCAGAGTAATACAAAGAAAACATGTTGTTAGATAAAAGTAAAATACTTTTGTTTTAAGAAAGGGAGATGTAATGATATCAGCAAATAGTGATGGTATTTGCCTGTTTGATTATTTATGCCTTACCAGCATATTTGCCTGATTGATTATTTATGCCTGACCAGCAGAGGGCATGTGAGAGACAAGCAGTTTAGTTTTAGTTTCATTTTAGATGGATCTCTAAGATGGTGTCTCCTGTAATGCTGTTAACTGAGTTGAACATACTTTAGATAAAAAGTCATTCTCTTTCATGAATGTGTCGTCATTGAACCCACATACAAACCAATACACCAACGACATAGGTAGAACTAATAATGAGGTTCTGCTGAGGGAGTTTGAGGAGCTAGGGTCTAAATGAATAAGCAGAACCACAAGGGTAATAATCTCTGGATTACTACCTGAGCCACACGCAAATTGGCATAGGGTCAAGCAGATCAGAGAGTTAAATGCGTGGCTCAAAGAGTGGTGTGGGAAAAAGGGGTTTCAATTCATGGGGCACTGGCACCAGTACTGGGGAAAGAGGGAGCTGTTCCGTCGGAACCAGCATTCTGGCAAATCGAATAACTAGGGCTGTAGATAGGGCTTTAAACTAAAAAGGGGGGGAGGGGTCAGGTGAGGGGAAATTTAGAAATCTAAAGAGAAAGGTCAAGGCAATAGAGCAGTGTAGCGATTTGGGTAAAAATAAGCAGAGTGTGACAGGAAGGGACAGACAGTTTAATGGTAGCAGTGCAGCGGAAAATAAGGTCAAAGCAGGGAATAATGTCAAAACATTTCAATTAAAGGCTCTTTATCTGAATGCATGAAGCATTCGTAACAAGATAGATGAACTAATGGCACAAATAGAGATAAATGGGTTTGATCTAATCGCCATTACAGAGACATGATTGCAAGGTGGCCAAGGTAGGGAACTAAATGTTCCAGGGTATTTGATGTTTTGAAAAGACAGGCAGAATGGAAAAGGAGGGGTGAGTAGCCCTGATAATAAAGGATGACATAAGGACAGTAGTGAGAAAGAATCTCGGATCAGAAGATCAGGAAGTAGAATCAGTATGGGTGGACATAAGGAATAACAAGGGTTAGAAAACACTGGTAGGAGTTGTATATAGGCCCCCTATCAGTAGCTATACCGTTGGACAGAATATTAATCAAGAAATAGTTGGAGCTTGCAACAAAGATAATGCAATAATCTTGGGGGACTTTAATCTTCATATAAACTGAACAAATCAAATTGGCAAAGGTAGTCTGGAGGACGAGTTCATGGAATATATTTGGGACAGTTTCCTAGAACAATATTTCATGGAACCAACCAGGGAACAGGCTATTTTAGATCTTGTATTGTCTAATGAGACAGGTTTAATTAGCAATCTCATAGTAAAGGATCCTCTGGGGCATAGTGATCATAATATGATAGAATTTCACATTAATTTTGAGAGTGACTTGCCTAAGTCCTAAACTAGAGTCTTAAACTTAAATAAAGCCAATTACATAGGTATGAGGGGCAAGTTGGCTAAGGTAGATTGGAAAAATAGATTAAAAGGTATGGCGGTAGATAAGCAGTGGCTAGCATTTAAAGAAATATTTCATAATTCTCATCAAAAATACATTCCATTGAGAAACAAAAACTCCAAGGGAAAAGTGATCCAACCATGGCTAACTAAAGATGTTAAGGATAGCATTAGATTGAAAGAAGAAACTTATAATGTTGCAAAGAATAATAGTAAGCCTGAGGATTGGGAGAGTTTCAGAAACCAGCAAAGGTTGACCAAAAAATTGATCAAAAGGGAAAAAATAGAATGTGAGAGAAAACTAGCAAGAAATATAAAAGCAGATTGTAAGAGTTTCTACAAGTATGTAGAAAGGAAAAGAGTAGCAAAAGTAAACGTTGATCCCTTAGAGGCTGAGACAGGAAAAATTATTATGGGGAATAAGGAAATGGCAGAAATGTTAAATAAATATTTTGTATCTGTCTTCACAGTAGAAGACACAAAAAGCATACCAAAAATGGTGGGGAACTTAACGTAATTAATATAAGTAGAGAAAAAGTACTAGAGAAACTAATGGGACTAAAAGCTGACAAATCCCCTGGACCCGATGGCCTACATCCTAGGGTTCTAAAAGAGGTGGCTGAAGAGATAGTGGACGCATTGGTTTTGATCTTCCAAAATTCCCTAGATTCTGGAATGGTCCCAGCGAATTGGAAGGTCGCAAATGTAACACCGCTATTCAAGAAAGGAAGGAGAGAAAAAACAGGGAACTATAGGCCAGTTAACCTGACATCAGTCATTGGGGAAAATGTGGGAATCCATTGTTAAGGAAGTGGTATCAAGTCACTTAGAAAATCATAACATGATTAGGCAGAGTCAACATGGTTTTATGAAAGGGAAATTGTGTTTGGCAAATTTATTAGAGTTTTTTGAGGACGTAACTAGCAGGGTAGATAAAGGGGAACCAGTGGATGTAGTATATTTGGATTTTCAAAAGGCATTCGATAAGGTGCCACATAAAAGGTTATTACACAAGATTAGGGCTCATGGGGTTGGGGGTAATATGTAGCATGGATCGAGGATTGGTTAACGGATAGAAAATAGAGAGTAGGGATAAATGAATCTTTTTCAGGTTGGCAGGCTGTAGCTAGTGGGGTGCCACAAGGATCAGTGTTGGGGCCTCAGCTATTTACAATCTATATTAATGACCTAGATGAAGGGACCAAGTGTAATGTATCCAAGTTTGCTGATGATACAAAGCTAGGTGGGACAGTAAGCTGTGAGGAGAACACAAAGGGATATAGATAAACCAAGTGAGTGGACAGTAAGGTGGCAGATGGAGTATAATTTAGAGAAATGTGAAGCTATTCACTTTGGTAGGAAGAATAGAAAAACTGAATATTTTTTAAATGGTGAGAAACTTTCAAATGTTGCTGTTCAGAGAGATTTGGGTGTCCTCGTGCAAGAAACACAGAAAGCTAGCATGCAAGCAATAAGGAAGGCAAATGGCATGTTGGCCAGGTAAGGCTTCAGAGCAGCGGAGGCAGGCGGGCGGACCTGCGAGAGAACGAGGCTGAGCGGCAACGAGTTGATAAACAGCTCTGAGACCAGGTAAGGTGTACCAATCTCCAATCTCCGAAGTCCGAAGGAAGGAGAGAGGTAAAAAGTAATCCAAGTGTGACGTCACCAGAAAGCGGGTAAGTGATTGGTTGGTAAGTATTTACTCTTTCTCCTTCTTTACAAAATTTAATTCTGTGGTTTATAGTTTCTAGGGTCTCTGTGGTGTAGCGGGTACTGCTGGCAGGCAAGCGGCCTTGAGTATATCATTAAATTGGTGGTATTGATTTAATTTAAATTAATTAAAGGGCAAATCATGTCAGGACAGCCCAGCCCCATGTTATGCTCCTCTTGCTCTATGTGGGAATTCAGGGACACTGCCGGTGTCCCTGACGACCATGTGTGCCAGAAATGCATCCAGCTGCAGCTACTAGCAGACCGCATTGCGGCGCTGGAGCTGCGGATGGATAGGCTTTGGAGCATTCATGATGCTGAGAGGGTCGTGGATAACACGTTTAGTGAGTTGGTCACACCGCAGGTAAAGGCTGCACAGGCAGAAGGGAAATGGGTGACCATCAGGCAGAGCAGTAGAGGCAGGCAGGTAGTGCAGGGGACCCCTGTGGCCATCCCCCTCTCAAACAGGTATACCGATTTGGATACTGTTGAGGGGGATGACTTACCAGAGGAAGGCAGCAGCAGCCAACTTCCTGGCACCAGGGGTGCTTCTGCTGCTCAGGAAGGGAGGAAAAAGAGTGAGGGCAATAGCGGTAGGGGATTCCATCGTAAGGGGAACAGATAGGTGTTTCTGTGGCCGTAGACGTGACTCCAGGATGGTTTGTTGCCTCCCTGGTGCCAGGGTCAAGGATGTCACTGAACGGCTGCAGAGCATTCTGAAGGGGGAGGGTGAACAGTCAGAGGTCGTGGTTCACATTGTGACCAATGACATGGGTAGGAAGAGGGATGAGGTCCTGCAGCAAGAATTTAGGGAGCTAGGTAGCAGATTAAAGAGCAGGACCCCAAAGGCTGTAATCTCTGGATTACTCCCGGTGCCATGTGCTAGTGAGTATAGGAATAGCAGGATAGAGCAGAGGAATGCGTGGCTAAAGGGTTGGTGCAGGAGGGAGGGCTTTAGTTTCCTGGATCACTGGGCCTGCTTCTGGGGAAGGTAGGACTTGTACAAGTCGGACGGGTTGCACCTGAACCAGAACGGGACAATTGTCCTTGCGGGGAGGTTTGCTAGCACTGTTCGGGGGGGTTTAAACTAAAATGGCAGGGGGTTGGGAACCTGAGCAGGGAGACAGAGGAAAGGGAAACAGGGATAAAAGCAAAAGATAGGAAGGAGAAAAACAAAAGTGGCAGTCAGAGAAATCAACGGTTTAAATCAAACGTGGCCACAGTAAATAATAATTCTAATAGGTCTAAGAGCGTTAAAAAAACAAGCCTGAAGGCTTTGTGTCTTAATGCGAGGAGCATTTGTAATAAGGTGGATGAATTGGCTGCGCAAATAGAGGTAAACGAATATGATTTGGTTGGGATTACGGAAACGTGGCTCAAGGATGGCCAAGACTGGGAACTCAACATCCAGGGTTATTCGATATTCAGGAAAGATAGGCAAAAAGGAAAGGGAGGTGGGGTAGCATTACTGGTTAAAGAAGGGATTAATACAATTGTAATGAAGGATATTAGCTCTGATGATGTGGAATCTGTATGGGTAGAATTGAGAAATACTAAGGGGAAAAAAACATTAGTGGG
Source organism: Somniosus microcephalus (assembly GCF_052327205.1). Lineage (NCBI taxonomy): Eukaryota > Metazoa > Chordata > Chondrichthyes > Squaliformes > Somniosidae > Somniosus > Somniosus microcephalus. The sequence goes on along the minus strand of NC_140996.1, from coordinate 156,553,539 downwards.
AGTGGTATATAGACCTCCCAACAGTAAGGCGGAGGTTGGGGATGGCATTAAAAGGGAAATTAAAGAAGTGTGCAATAAGGGCACAGCAGTCATCATGGGTGACTTTAATCTACATATAGATTGGGCCAACCAAATTAGTAACAATACTGTGGAGGAGGATTTCCTGGAGTGTTTACGGGATGGTTTCCTGGACCAATATGTTGAGGAACCAACCAGAGATCAGGCCATCTTAGACTGGGTATTATGTAACGAGAAAGGATTAATTAGTAATCTTGTTGTACGAGGCCCCTTGGGTCGGAGCGATCATCATATGATCGAATTCTTCATTAAGATGGAGAATGAAGTAGTTGACTCAGAGACTAGGGTCCTCAATTTAAATAAAGGAAATTACGATGGTCTGAGGAGCGAGTTGGGTAGGATTGATTGGGGAATGGCACTCAAAGGGTTGACGGTGGATAGGCAATGGCAAACATTCAAAGACCGAATGGATGAGCTGCAGAATTTGTTCATCCCAGTTTGGCATAAAAATAAAACAAAAAAGGTGACTCAACCGTGGCTAACAAGGGAAATTAGGGATAGCATAAGATCCAAGGAGACGACATATAAATTGGCCAGAAAAAGCAATAATCCTGAGGATTGGGCGCAGTTTAGGATTCAACAAAGGGAAAATAGAATATGAGAGTAAGCTAGCAGGAAACATAAAAACTGACTGTAAAAGCTTTTATAGATATGTGAAGAGAAAAAGATTGGTGAAGTCAAGCGTAGGTCCCTTGCAGTCATAATCAGGGGAATTTATAATAGGAAACAAAGAAATGGCAGACCAATTAAATTCATACTTTGGTTCTGTCTTCACAAAGGAGGACACAAATAACCTCCCAGAGATGCCGGGAAACATAGGGTCTGATGAAAAGGTGGAACTGAAAGAAATCAGTATTTGTAGGGAAACGGTGTTAGGAAAATTGATGGGACTGAAGGCCGATAAATCCCCAGGGCCTGATAATCTACATCCCAGGGTAATTAAGGAAGTGGCCCTAGAAATAGTAGATGCATTGCTGGTCATCTTCCAGAACTCGATAGACTCTGGAACAGCACCCATGGATTGGAGGGTAGCTAATGTTACCCCACTATTCAAAAAAGGTGGTAGAGAAAAAGCAGGGAATTATAGACCGGTAAGCCTGACATCGGTAGTGGGGAAAATGCTAGAGTCCATTAGAAAAGATGTAATAGCAGAGCACTTGGAAAGCAGTGACAGGATCGGACAAAGTCAACATGGATTTACAAAAGGTAAATCATGCTTGACTAATCTACTGGAATTTTTTGAGGATGTAACTGGTAAAATAGACAAGGAAGAACCAGTGGCTGTGGTGTATTTGGACTTTCAGAAGGCTTTCGATAAGGTCCCACATAAGAGATTAGCGTGCAAAATTAAGGCACATGGGATTGGGGGCAAGGTATTGACTTGGATAGAGAACTGGTTGGCGGACAGAAAGCAAAGAGTTGGAATAAACGGGTCGTTTTCCGAGTGGTAGGCAGTGACTAGTGGGGTACCGCAAGGATCGGTCCTAGGACCCCAGCTGTTCACAATATATATTAATGATCTGGACGAGGGAATTGGATGTAATATCTCCAAATTTGCAGACGACACAAAGCTGGGTGGGAGGGTAAGCTGTGAGGAGGATGTTGTGAAACTCCAGTACGATTTGGCCAGGTTGGGTGATTGGGCAGAAAAATGGCAAAATGTGGATAAATGTGAGATTATCCACTTTGGTGGCAAAAACAGGAAGGCAGATTATTATTTGAATGGCAATAGATTGGGAGAAGGGGAAGTGCAAAGAGACCTGGGTGTTCTTGTGCACCAGTCGCTGAAGGTAAGCATGCAGGTGTAGCAGGCGGTTAAGAAGGCAAATGGTATGTTGGCCTTCGTAGCAAGAGGGTTCGAGTACAGGAACAAGGATGTCTTGCTACAGTTGTACAGGGCCTTGGTGAGACCGCACCTTGAGCACTGTGTGCAGTTTTGGTCGCCTTACCTGAGGAAGGACATTCTTGCCATGGAAGGAGTGCAGCGAAGATTAACCAGGCTGATACCTGGGATGGCAGGAATGATGTATGAGGAGAGATTGTGTCGATTGGGCTTATACTCACTGGAGTTTAGAAGATTGAGAGGGGATCTCATCGAAACCTATAAAATTCTGTCAGGCCTGGACAGACTAGATGCAGGAAGGATGTTTCTGATGGCCGGGGAGTCCAGAACCAGGGGTCATAGTCTAAGGATAAGGGGTAAGCCATTTAGGACTGAAATGAGGAGGAATTTCTTCACCCAGAGAGTGGTGAACCTGTGGAATTCTCTGCCACCGAGGGTGGCGGAGGCCAGTTCATAAAAAATATTCAAGAAAGACTTGGATATATTTCTTAAGGCTAAAGGGATCAAGGGATATGGGAAGAAGGCAGGGACAGGGTACTGAATTTGGATGATCAGCCATGATCTCATTGAATGGTGGAGCAGGCTCGAAGGGCCGAATGGCCTACTCCTGCTCCTATCTTCTATGTTTCTATGTTTATTGCAAGGGGGTTGGAGTATAAGGGTAAGGAAGTCTTGCTACAATTGTATAGGGTCTTGGTGAGACCACACCTTGAGTACTGTGCACAGTTTTGGTCCCCTTATCTAAGAAAGGATATATTTTCCTTGGAGGCGGTGCATTGAAGGTTCACTAGCTTGATTCCTGGGATGAGAGGGTTGTCCTATGATGAGAGATTGTGTAGAATGTGCCTATATTCTCTGGAGTTTAGAAGAATGAGAGGTGATCTCATTGAAACATGCAAGATTCTGAAGGGGATTGACAGGATAGATGCTGAGAGGTTGTTTCCCCTGGCTGGAGTGTCTAGAACTAGGGGGCATATTCTCAGGATAAGGGGTTGGCCATTTTAGACTGAGATGATGAAGAATTTCTTCACTCAGAGGGTTGTGAATCTTTGGAATTCTCTGCCCCAGAGGGCTGTGAATGCTGAGTCTTTGAGTATATTCAAGGCTGAGATAGATAGATTTTTAGACTCTAGGGGAATCAAGGGATGTGGAGATCAGGCAGGAAAGTGGAGTTGAGGTCGATGATCAGCCATGATCTTATTGAATGGTGGAGCAGGCTCGAAGGGCCGAATGGCCTACTCCTGCTCTTACTTCCTATGTTCTTATGTTCTAATGTTCTACAGTAAATATTCAACATGTCCTCCATTTCCTTATTATCATTGACAATATTACCGCTTTCAGTTGTTGAGGGGCCAATATTGCTCCTGACTACCCTCTTTTTCCTAATATAATTGTAAAAAAAAGTGTTGATTTTGACACCCTTTGCAAATTTCTTTTCATACTCCTTTTTGTAGTTCTTACTGTCTGTTTTGTTACCCTTGGCTGTTCTTTGTATCTTTCCCATTCACCAGGATCTGTGCTATTTTTTGCATGTTTGTATGCTTTTTCTTTTCACTTTATGCTGTCCCTTTACCTCTTTAGATGTCCATTGCTTTGTTTTTGGAAAGTAGAGCTTTGCCCCTCAGGGGTATAAAGTGGTTCGATAGCACCTTGAATTCTTTTTTGAAAATCTTCCACTGATTTTCTGTCGTTTTACCCATTAACAGATTTGCCCAGTTTACTGTGGACAGTCTCTGCCTCATCCCATTGAAGTTGGCCTTACCTAAGTCTAGAATCTTAGTGGCTGTTTCATGTTTCTCCCTTTGAAATGCTATGATGAACTTGATCATGTTATGATCGCTATTGGATAAATGTTCACACACAGTTCGGCTGTAAACTAAATCTGGCTCATTACTCATTAATTCTCAAGCAGCTCTGGGCCTAGAAATCCCGGCTTCAGACTGCACCATCCCGGCATGGGCAGCAGTAGTCTGGGCTGGCTGGCTGACAGGCAACAGCAAGGGCACTGGCGGAGTGACAGTGGTGGGTGGATGAATACTGTCATCCTGAGAGAGGACAGCAGGTTCATGCTCCATAGAGCCGCTGCCACTCCCCCGGGGCGGCGCCTCAGTAATCCTAGTAATCCAGTGGAGGACAGATTGCTGGACTGCTGTGACACCCAGCAAGCCCCTTTCCACACTGGCATCCAGAGCCATGATGGCAGCAGTCTGAGCTTCCACTGCAGCACACAGATGTTGGGTGGCTGCTGCTTGTGCTACAATGGAAGCTGAGACATCGATCATCAGACGCTGCATCATGGTGTGTTGATGAAGTTGGCCACCAGTTGCCATGCTGGAAAGGATGGGCTCCAAGATCTGCGCAAAGACCTGTGCGAAGTTGGTGCCGGACTCCTCCACGCTCCTTGACATTAAACTCAGGCTTTCTGGCAGGCTTCCCAATGCACCAAGCATTCATGTGTACACCCATCAGCCTTGTTCTGTAACCTGGCCCATCGAAGTCCTCATCTGAGTCCTATGCAGCAGAACTCGTGTGCGACCTCGCCCTCTGGCGAGCTGACAATGCGCTATCCTTGCCTCCTGCCCTGGCTGCAGTGCACTTGTGCTGGGTATCACACCACGTGCTGATCCTGCCTCTATGCTATCCTCTAAATTATGCGCAATATCACTATCTGGTGGCTGCGAATGTGGAATCGAGTGACAGTGTGTCTTTATCATTACTGTCTTATTGCTCTTCCTCACTCTGAGCAGGTTGCATTTCTTGGGTATCTGAAAGGAAAAAAGGACAAGGGTAGGCTTGTGGTGAGTAAAGAAGAGAAAGTAAGAAGTGCATGCTTACACAATCTGAAGCTTATAAGTCAGAAGAGATTGTGGGATGAGGGGGAAGTGGGATGTGAGAAGGAGGATTAGATATGAGGATACCTTCATATTCAATGGATTCAGCCTTGCCAATGGCCACGGCCTCAGCAACGGCCCTTCCAATAATGGTCAGCACCGTCTCCTCCATGGGGTAGAACATATAGGTGCACTCCCCTTCCGGTTAGTTTCTGCTGCCTCCGGTTGTGCGTCACCTTCTCCTGCAAGAGAGAGGGAAGTGTGTCAGTGAGTGTCGTGCAGTCTGCTTGGGTGATGTGGTGGTCATGGTTGAATTACTGGCAGTGTGCGCAAATTTGAGATGTGGCTGTGAGGCTTCCAACAGTGCTAAGTGTGTGAGGGTGAGGTGAAGCATATGAATCTATATATATAAAAGGATACTTCTGTCTGTCATTCCGTCTGTCTTCTGTCTGTCTGTCTGTCTTGAATTAACTCGAAAGTTATAGAGCGTACCTACACGTAGCGTTACGTCGAATGAAAGCTGAGGATTCCAGAACCGTC